>NC_055980.1:0-1200000 GCF_018492685.1 Alosa sapidissima
AGTGCACTCACAGTCACCCACTCCACCAAAGATCATGTTCCCCTAACCTAACCCTAACCCTTATATGAAAACTAAGAAAATCTGAAAAGTACAAAAAATCAGACCAATTTTTTCTTTTTCACTTTTTTTACCATAGTTCATGCATTTCACATGTCTAGACATGAAATAAAAAATAATTTGGACAATGTCTGACAGATTTTTAAATTTGTCAAAAAAAACTTTCTCTCATCCTGAACGCGAAAACTAAAAAAATCTGAAAAGTGAGAAAAAAATCAGACCAATTTTTTTTTTCATTTTTGTTGCCATAGTTAACGCATTTCACATGTCTAGATGTGAAAAAAAATCATTTTGACAATAATTGACAGATATTGAAATTTTTCAAAAATCTGTCTTTTTTCCTGACCCCGAAACTTATATGAAAACTAAGAAAATCTGAAAAGTACGAAAAAATCATACCAAATTTTTTTTCACTTTTTTTTCCCCATAGCTCATGCATTTCACATGTCTAGACACGAAATAAAAAATAATTTGGACAATGTCTGACAGATTTTGAACTTTGTAAAAAAAAACTTTCTCTCATCCAGACCGCGAAAACTAAAAAAAATCTGAAAAGTAAGAAAAAAATCAGACCAATTTTTTTTTTTCATTTTTGTTGCCATAGTTAACGCATTTCACATGTCTAGATGTGAAAAAAAATAATTTGGACAATAATTGACAGATTTTGAAATTTTTCAAAAATCTGTCTTTTTTCCTGACCCCGAACCTGACCCCGAACCCTTTTTCAAAACCCACTTTGGACTTAGAAGAATTTTCGATTTTTCCCATTCATTTCAATGGGGAAACTAAAAACGGCTATAACTTCCGAACGAAAGGTCATAGGTCAAATATTTTCTTTTCCGCCTCCCCAAAACCGGCCACGAGGAAGCCGGGGAACTTGTCCGCTTCTTTCTACGACCTTCCGTTCTCGAGATATAAGGATTTTAAGTTTTATTTCCGGTTTTTAACCAACTTCCTGTTATCGGAGGAAGTCAAGGGTGGTCTCTATCGAAAGGTCTGGCCCTTAGAAATCCAGGGCACTTGGTCTGAAGTCTCTATGACCTTCCTATCCGGAGATATGATGAGATAAGGACATCAGCAGAGATCAGTCGATGACTGATCGGTGGTTTTTACCCCTATTCCTAACCCTAACCCTAACCCTAACCCTAACCCTAACCCTAACCCTAACCCTAACCCAACATATTTCCATTGGGTTTCCATTCAAACACATTTTCTTTCATAACTCTCAAACCCTACCCCTAGTGGCGAAATGGAGGGGGTGCAACAGTAAGTCATTTTCAAAGATCTATCCACTCAAACAGTAAAAAAAATTTGTTAGGGAAAAAAAAAAGTTCACTACAAAGGTATGCCATTCGACTCAGAATCATCTGAAACGTACTCCTATACACTTTCTGGGGGAACTTTTTTCAAAACCCACTTTGGACTTAGAAGAATTTTCGATTTTTCCCATTCATTTCAATGGGGAAACTAAAAACGGCTATAACTTCCGAACGAAAGGTCATAGGTCAAATATTTTCTTTTCCGCCTCCCCAAAACCGGCCACGAGGAAGCCGGGGAACTTGTCCGCTTCTTTCTACGACCTTCCGTTCTCGAGATATAAGGATTTTAAGTTTTATTTCCGGTTTTTAACCAACTTCCTGTTATCGGAGGAAGTCAAGGGTGGTCTCTATCGAAAGGTCTGGCCCTTAGAAATCCAGGGCACTTGGTCTGAAGTCTCTATGACCTTCCTATCCGGAGATATGATGAGATAAGGACATCAGCAGAGATCAGTCGATGACTGATCGGTGGTTTTTACCCCTATTCCTAACCCTAACCCTAACCCTAACCCTAACCCTAACCCTAACCCTAACCCTAACCCTAACCCTAACCCTAACCCTAACCCAACCCCCACCCCTTAACCTAACCCCCATCCCTCAACCCAACCCCCACCCCTCAACCTAACCCCTATCCCTCAACCTAACCCCCATCCCTCAACCTAACCTCCAGCCCCCCACCCCTTATCCTAACCCTTCATGAGTTGTTTATTTATTTATTTATTTTTCTTTATTTATTTGTTTATTTATATATACATATCATTTTATTTATAGACAGTTGACCTTTTCATACACTTTCCCTTCCTTGTTGGTGTGGTTGGATCCAATCGGCCAGTGCACTCACAGTCACCCACTCCACCAAAGATCATGTTCCCCTAACCTAACCCTAACCCTTATATGAAAACTAAGAAAATCTGAAAAGTACAAAAAATCAGACCAATTTTTTCTTTTTCACTTTTTTTACCATAGTTCATGCATTTCACATGTCTAGACATGAAATAAAAAATAATTTGGACAATGTCTGACAGATTTTTAAATTTGTCAAAAAAAACTTTCTCTCATCCTGAACGCGAAAACTAAAAAAATCTGAAAAGTGAGAAAAAAATCAGACCAATTTTTTTTTTCATTTTTGTTGCCATAGTTAACGCATTTCACATGTCTAGATGTGAAAAAAAATCATTTTGACAATAATTGACAGATATTGAAATTTTTCAAAAATCTGTCTTTTTTCCTGACCCCGAAACTTATATGAAAACTAAGAAAATCTGAAAAGTACGAAAAAATCATACCAAATTTTTTTTCACTTTTTTTTCCCCATAGCTCATGCATTTCACATGTCTAGACACGAAATAAAAAATAATTTGGACAATGTCTGACAGATTTTGAACTTTGTAAAAAAAAACTTTCTCTCATCCAGACCGCGAAAACTAAAAAAAATCTGAAAAGTAAGAAAAAAATCAGACCAATTTTTTTTTTTCATTTTTGTTGCCATAGTTAACGCATTTCACATGTCTAGATGTGAAAAAAAATAATTTGGACAATAATTGACAGATTTTGAAATTTTTCAAAAATCTGTCTTTTTTCCTGACCCCGAACCTTATATGAAAACTAAGAAAATCTGAAAAGTACAAAAAATCAGACCAATTTTTTCTTTTTCACTTTTTTTACCATAGTTCATGCATTTCACATGTCTAGATGTGAAAAAAAAATATTTTGACAATAATTGACAGATTTTGACATTTTTCAAAAATCTGTCTTTTTTCCTGACCCCGAAACTTATATGAAAACTAAGAAAATCTGAAAAGTACAAAAAATCAGACCAATTTTTTCTTTTTCACTTTTTTTACCATAGTTCATGCATTTCACATGTCTAGACATGAAATAAAAAATAATTTGGACAATGTCTGACAGATTTTCAAATTTGTCAAAAAAAACTTTCTCTCATCCTGAACGCGAAAACTAAAAAAATCTGAAAAGTAAGAAAAAAATCAGACCAATTTTTTTTTTCATTTTTGTTTCCATAGTTAACGCATTTCACATGTCTAGATGTGAAAAAAAATAATTTTGACAATAATTGACAGATTTTGACATTTTTCAAAAATCTGTCTTTTTTCCTGACCCCGAAACTTATATGAAAACTAAGAAAATCTGAAAAGTACAAAAAATCAGACCAATTTTTTCTTTTTCACTTTTTTTACCATAGTTCATGCATTTCACATGTCTAGACATGAAATAAAAAATAATTTGGACAATGTCTGACAGATTTTCAAATTTGTCAAAAAAAACTTTCTCTCATCCTGAACGCGAAAACTAAAAAAATCTGAAAAGTGAGAAAAAAATCAGACCAATTTTTTTTTTCATTTTTGTTGCCATAGTTAACGCATTTCACATGTCTAGATGTGAAAAAAAATCATTTTGACAATAATTGACAGATATTGAAATTTTTCAAAAATCTGTCTTTTTTCCTGACCCCGAAACTTATATGAAAACTAAGAAAATCTGAAAAGTACGAAAAAATCATACCAAATTTTTTTTCACTTTTTTTTCCCCATAGCTCATGCATTTCACATGTCTAGACACGAAATAAAAAATAATTTGGACAATGTCTGACAGATTTTGAACTTTGTAAAAAAAAACTTTCTCTCATCCAGACCGCGAAAACTAAAAAAATCTGAAAAGTAAGAAAAAAATCAGACCAATTTTTTTTTTTCATTTTTGTTGCCATAGTTAACGCATTTCACATGTCTAGATGTGAAAAAAAATAATTTGGACAATAATTGACAGATTTTGACATTTTTCAAAAATCTGTCTTTTTTCCTGACCCCGAAACTTATATGAAAACTAAGAAAATCTGAAAAGTACAAAAAATCAGACCAATTTTTTCTTTTTCACTTTTTTTACCATAGTTCATGCATTTCACATGTCTAGACATGAAATAAAAAATAATTTGGACAATGTCTGACAGATTTTCAAATTTGTCAAAAAAAACTTTCTCTCATCCTGAACGCGAAAACTAAAAAAATCTGAAAAGTAAGAAAAAAATCAGACCAATTTTTTTTTTCATTTTTGTTTCCATAGTTAACGCATTTCACATGTCTAGATGTGAAAAAAAATAATTTTGACAATAATTGACAGATTTTGACATTTTTCAAAAATCTGTCTTTTTTCCTGACCCCGAAACTTATATGAAAACTAAGAAAATCTGAAAAGTACAAAAAATCAGACCAATTTTTTCTTTTTCACTTTTTTTACCATAGTTCATGCATTTCACATGTCTAGACATGAAATAAAAAATAATTTGGACAATGTCTGACAGATTTTCAAATTTGTCAAAAAAAACTTTCTCTCATCCTGAACGCGAAAACTAAAAAAATCTGAAAAGTAAGAAAAAAATCAGACCAATTTTTTTTTTCATTTTTGTTTCCATAGTTAACGCATTTCACATGTCTAGATGTGAAAAAAAATAATTTTGACAATAATTGACAGATTTTGACATTTTTCAAAAATCTGTCTTTTTTCCTGACCCCGAAACTTATATGAAAACTAAGAAAATCTGAAAAGTACAAAAAATCAGACCAATTTTTTCTTTTTCACTTTTTTTACCATAGTTCATGCATTTCACATGTCTAGACATGAAATAAAAAATAATTTGGACAATGTCTGACAGATTTTCAAATTTGTCAAAAAAAACTTTCTCTCATCCTGAACGCGAAAACTAAAAAAATCTGAAAAGTAAGAAAAAAATCAGACCAATTTTTTTTTTCATTTTTGTTTCCATAGTTAACGCATTTCACATGTCTAGATGTGAAAAAAAATAATTTTGACAATAATTGACAGATTTTGACATTTTTCAAAAATCTGTCTTTTTTCCTGACCCCGAAACTTATATGAAAACTAAGAAAATCTGAAAAGTACAAAAAATCAGACCAATTTTTTCTTTTTCACTTTTTTTACCATAGTTCATGCATTTCACATGTCTAGACATGAAATAAAAAATAATTTGGACAATGTCTGACAGATTTTCAAATTTGTCAAAAAAAACTTTCTCTCATCCTGAACGCGAAAACTAAAAAAATCTGAAAAGTAAGAAAAAAATCAGACCAATTTTTTTTTTCATTTTTGTTTCCATAGTTAACGCATTTCACATGTCTAGATGTGAAAAAAAATAATTTTGACAATAATTGACAGATTTTGACATTTTTCAAAAATCTGTCTTTTTTCCTGACCCCGAACCTTATATGAAAACTAAAAAAATCTGAAAAGTAAGAAAAAAATCAGACCAATTTTTTTTTTCATTTTTGTTTCCATAGTTAACGCATTTCACATGTCTAGATGTGAAAAAAAATAATTTGGACAATAATTGACAGATTTTGACATTTTTCAAAAATCTGTCTTTTTTCCTGACCCCGAACCTTATATGAAAACTAAAAAAATCTGAAAAGTAAGAAAAAAATCAGACCAATTTTTTTTTTCATTTTTGTTTCCATAGTTAACGCATTTCACATGTCTAGATGTGAAAAAAAATAATTTGGACAATAATTGACAGATTTTGACATTTTTCAAAAATCTGTCTTTTTTCCTGACCCCGAAACTTATATGAAAACTAAGAAAATCTGAAAAGTACAAAAAATCAGACCAATTTTTTCTTTTTCACTTTTTTTACCATAGTTCATGCATTTCACATGTCTAGACATGAAATAAAAAATAATTTGGACAATGTCTGACAGATTTTCAAATTTGTCAAAAAAAACTTTCTCTCATCCTGAACGCGAAAACTAAAAAAATCTGAAAAGTAAGAAAAAAATCAGACCAATTTTTTTTTTCATTTTTGTTTCCATAGTTAACGCATTTCACATGTCTAGATGTGAAAAAAAATAATTTGGACAATAATTGACAGATTTTGACATTTTTCAAAAATCTGTCTTTTTTCCTGACCCCGAAACTTATATGAAAACTAAGAAAATCTGAAAAGTACAAAAAATCAGACCAATTTTTTCTTTTTCACTTTTTTTACCATAGTTCATGCATTTCACATGTCTAGACATGAAATAAAAAATAATTTGGACAATGTCTGACAGATTTTCAAATTTGTCAAAAAAAACTTTCTCTCATCCTGAACGCGAAAACTAAAAAAATCTGAAAAGTAAGAAAAAAATCAGACCAATTTTTTTTTTCATTTTTGTTTCCATAGTTAACGCATTTCACATGTCTAGATGTGAAAAAAAATAATTTTGACAATAATTGACAGATTTTGACATTTTTCAAAAATCTGTCTTTTTTCCTGACCCCGAACCTTATATGAAAACTAAAAAAATCTGAAAAGTAAGAAAAAAATCAGACCAATTTTTTCTTTTTCACTTTTTTTACCATAGTTCATGCATTTCACATGTCTAGACATGAAATAAAAAATAATTTGGACAATGTCTGACAGATTTTCAAATTTGTCAAAAAAAACTTTCTCTCATCCTGAACGCGAAAACTAAAAAAATCTGAAAAGTAAGAAAAAAATCAGACCAATTTTTTTTTTCATTTTTGTTTCCATAGTTAACGCATTTCACATGTCTAGATGTGAAAAAAAATAATTTGGACAATAATTGACAGATTTTGACATTTTTCAAAAATCTGTCTTTTTTCCTGACCCCGAAACTTATATGAAAACTAAGAAAATCTGAAAAGTACAAAAAATCAGACCAATTTTTTCTTTTTCACTTTTTTTACCATAGTTCATGCATTTCACATGTCTAGACATGAAATAAAAAATAATTTGGACAATGTCTGACAGATTTTCAAATTTGTCAAAAAAAACTTTCTCTCATCCTGAACGCGAAAACTAAAAAAATCTGAAAAGTAAGAAAAAAATCAGACCAATTTTTTTTTTCATTTTTGTTTCCATAGTTAACGCATTTCACATGTCTAGATGTGAAAAAAAATAATTTGGACAATAATTGACAGATTTTGACATTTTTCAAAAATCTGTCTTTTTTCCTGACCCCGAAACTTATATGAAAACTAAGAAAATCTGAAAAGTACAAAAAATCAGACCAATTTTTTCTTTTTCACTTTTTTTACCATAGTTCATGCATTTCACATGTCTAGACATGAAATAAAAAATAATTTGGACAATGTCTGACAGATTTTCAAATTTGTCAAAAAAAACTTTCTCTCATCCTGAACGCGAAAACTAAAAAAATCTGAAAAGTAAGAAAAAAATCAGACCAATTTTTTTTTTCATTTTTGTTTCCATAGTTAACGCATTTCACATGTCTAGATGTGAAAAAAAATAATTTTGACAATAATTGACAGATTTTGACATTTTTCAAAAATCTGTCTTTTTTCCTGACCCCGAAACTTATATGAAAACTAAGAAAATCTGAAAAGTACAAAAAATAAGACCAATTTTTTCTTTTTCACTTTTTTTACCATAGTTCATGCATTTCACATGTCTAGACATGAAATAAAAAATAATTTGGACAATGTCTGACAGATTTTCAAATTTGTCAAAAAAAACTTTCTCTCATCCTGAACGCGAAAACTAAAAAAATCTGAAAAGTGAGAAATAAATCAGACCAATTTTTTTTTTCATTTTTGTTGCCATAGTTAACGCATTTCACATGTCTAGATGTGAAAAAAAATCATTTGGACAATAATTGACAGATTTTGAAATTTTTCAAAAATCTGTCTTTTTTCCTGACCCCGAACCTTATATGAAAACTAAGAAAATCTGAAAAGTACAAAAAATCAGACCAATTTTTTCTTTTTCACTTTTTTTACCATAGTTCATGCATTTCACATGTCTAGATGTGAAAAAAAAATATTTTGACAATAATTGACAGATTTTGACATTTTTCAAAAATCTGTCTTTTTTCCTGACCCCGAAACTTATATGAAAACTAAGAAAATCTGAAAAGTACAAAAAATCAGACCAATTTTTTCTTTTTCACTTTTTTTACCATAGTTCATGCATTTCACATGTCTAGACATGAAATAAAAAATAATTTGGACAATGTCTGACAGATTTTCAAATTTGTCAAAAAAAACTTTCTCTCATCCTGAACGCGAAAACTAAAAAAATCTGAAAAGTAAGAAAAAAATCAGACCAATTTTTTTTTTCATTTTTGTTTCCATAGTTAACGCATTTCACATGTCTAGATGTGAAAAAAAATAATTTTGACAATAATTGACAGATTTTGACATTTTTCAAAAATCTGTCTTTTTTCCTGACCCCGAAACTTATATGAAAACTAAGAAAATCTGAAAAGTACAAAAAATCAGACCAATTTTTTCTTTTTCACTTTTTTTACCATAGTTCATGCATTTCACATGTCTAGACATGAAATAAAAAATAATTTGGACAATGTCTGACAGATTTTCAAATTTGTCAAAAAAAACTTTCTCTCATCCTGAACGCGAAAACTAAAAAAATCTGAAAAGTAAGAAAAAAATCCGACCAATTTTTTTTTTCATTTTTGTTTCCATAGTTAACGCATTTCACATGTCTAGATGTGAAAAAAAATAATTTTGACAATAATTGACAGATTTTGACATTTTTCAAAAATCTGTCTTTTTTCCTGACCCCGAAACTTATATGAAAACTAAGAAAATCTGAAAAGTACAAAAAATCAGACCAATTTTTTCTTTTTCACTTTTTTTACCATAGTTCATGCATTTCACATGTCTAGACATGAAATAAAAAATAATTTGGACAATGTCTGACAGATTTTCAAATTTGTCAAAAAAAACTTTCTCTCATCCTGAACGCGAAAACTAAAAAAATCTGAAAAGTGAGAAAAAAATCAGACCAATTTTTTTTTTCATTTTTGTTGCCATAGTTAACGCATTTCACATGTCTAGATGTGAAAAAAAATCATTTTGACAATAATTGACAGATATTGAAATTTTTCAAAAATCTGTCTTTTTTCCTGACCCCGAAACTTATATGAAAACTAAGAAAATCTGAAAAGTACGAAAAAATCATACCAAATTTTTTTTCACTTTTTTTTCCCCATATCTCATGCATTTCACATGTCTAGACACGAAATAAAAAATAATTTGGACAATGTCTGACAGATTTTGAACTTTGTAAAAAAAAACTTTCTCTCATCCAGACCGCGAAAACTAAAAAAAATCTGAAAAGTAAGAAAAAAATCAGACCAATTTTTTTTTTTCATTTTTGTTGCCATAGTTAACGCATTTCACATGTCTAGATGTGAAAAAAAATAATTTGGACAATAATTGACAGATTTTGAAATTTTTCAAAAATCTGTCTTTTTTCCTGACCCCGAACCTTATATGAAAACTAAGAAAATCTGAAAAGTACAAAAAATCAGACCAATTTTTTCTTTTTCACTTTTTTTACCATAGTTCATGCATTTCACATGTCTAGATGTGAAAAAAAAATATTTTGACAATAATTGACAGATTTTGACATTTTTCAAAAATCTGTCTTTTTTCCTGACCCCGAAACTTATATGAAAACTAAGAAAATCTGAAAAGTACAAAAAATCAGACCAATTTTTTCTTTTTCACTTTTTTTACCATAGTTCATGCATTTCACATGTCTAGACATGAAATAAAAAATAATTTGGACAATGTCTGACAGATTTTCAAATTTGTCAAAAAAAACTTTCTCTCATCCTGAACGCGAAAACTAAAAAAATCTGAAAAGTAAGAAAAAAATCAGACCAATTTTTTTTTTCATTTTTGTTTCCATAGTTAACGCATTTCACATGTCTAGATGTGAAAAAAAATAATTTTGACAATAATTGACAGATTTTGACATTTTTCAAAAATCTGTCTTTTTTCCTGACCCCGAAACTTATATGAAAACTAAGAAAATCTGAAAAGTACAAAAAATCAGACCAATTTTTTCTTTTTCACTTTTTTTACCATAGTTCATGCATTTCACATGTCTAGACATGAAATAAAAAATAATTTGGACAATGTCTGACAGATTTTCAAATTTGTCAAAAAAAACTTTCTCTCATCCTGAACGCGAAAACTAAAAAAATCTGAAAAGTGAGAAAAAAATCAGACCAATTTTTTTTTTCATTTTTGTTGCCATAGTTAACGCATTTCACATGTCTAGATGTGAAAAAAAATCATTTTGACAATAATTGACAGATATTGAAATTTTTCAAAAATCTGTCTTTTTTCCTGACCCCGAAACTTATATGAAAACTAAGAAAATCTGAAAAGTACGAAAAAATCATACCAAATTTTTTTTCACTTTTTTTTCCCCATAGCTCATGCATTTCACATGTCTAGACACGAAATAAAAAATAATTTGGACAATGTCTGACAGATTTTGAACTTTGTAAAAAAAAACTTTCTCTCATCCAGACCGCGAAAACTAAAAAAATCTGAAAAGTAAGAAAAAAATCAGACCAATTTTTTTTTTTCATTTTTGTTGCCATAGTTAACGCATTTCACATGTCTAGATGTGAAAAAAAATAATTTGGACAATAATTGACAGATTTTGACATTTTTCAAAAATCTGTCTTTTTTCCTGACCCCGAAACTTATATGAAAACTAAGAAAATCTGAAAAGTACAAAAAATCAGACCAATTTTTTCTTTTTCACTTTTTTTACCATAGTTCATGCATTTCACATGTCTAGACATGAAATAAAAAATAATTTGGACAATGTCTGACAGATTTTCAAATTTGTCAAAAAAAACTTTCTCTCATCCTGAACGCGAAAACTAAAAAAATCTGAAAAGTAAGAAAAAAATCAGACCAATTTTTTTTTTCATTTTTGTTTCCATAGTTAACGCATTTCACATGTCTAGATGTGAAAAAAAATAATTTTGACAATAATTGACAGATTTTGACATTTTTCAAAAATCTGTCTTTTTTCCTGACCCCGAAACTTATATGAAAACTAAGAAAATCTGAAAAGTACAAAAAATCAGACCAATTTTTTCTTTTTCACTTTTTTTACCATAGTTCATGCATTTCACATGTCTAGACATGAAATAAAAAATAATTTGGACAATGTCTGACAGATTTTCAAATTTGTCAAAAAAAACTTTCTCTCATCCTGAACGCGAAAACTAAAAAAATCTGAAAAGTAAGAAAAAAATCAGACCAATTTTTTTTTTCATTTTTGTTTCCATAGTTAACGCATTTCACATGTCTAGATGTGAAAAAAAATAATTTTGACAATAATTGACAGATTTTGACATTTTTCAAAAATCTGTCTTTTTTCCTGACCCCGAAACTTATATGAAAACTAAGAAAATCTGAAAAGTACAAAAAATCAGACCAATTTTTTCTTTTTCACTTTTTTTACCATAGTTCATGCATTTCACATGTCTAGACATGAAATAAAAAATAATTTGGACAATGTCTGACAGATTTTCAAATTTGTCAAAAAAAACTTTCTCTCATCCTGAACGCGAAAACTAAAAAAATCTGAAAAGTAAGAAAAAAATCAGACCAATTTTTTTTTTCATTTTTGTTTCCATAGTTAACGCATTTCACATGTCTAGATGTGAAAAAAAATAATTTTGACAATAATTGACAGATTTTGACATTTTTCAAAAATCTGTCTTTTTTCCTGACCCCGAACCTTATATGAAAACTAAAAAAATCTGAAAAGTAAGAAAAAAATCAGACCAATTTTTTTTTTCATTTTTGTTTCCATAGTTAACGCATTTCACATGTCTAGATGTGAAAAAAAATAATTTGGACAATAATTGACAGATTTTGACATTTTTCAAAAATCTGTCTTTTTTCCTGACCCCGAACCTTATATGAAAACTAAAAAAATCTGAAAAGTAAGAAAAAAATCAGACCAATTTTTTTTTTCATTTTTGTTTCCATAGTTAACGCATTTCACATGTCTAGATGTGAAAAAAAATAATTTGGACAATAATTGACAGATTTTGACATTTTTCAAAAATCTGTCTTTTTTCCTGACCCCGAAACTTATATGAAAACTAAGAAAATCTGAAAAGTACAAAAAATCAGACCAATTTTTTCTTTTTCACTTTTTTTACCATAGTTCATGCATTTCACATGTCTAGACATGAAATAAAAAATAATTTGGACAATGTCTGACAGATTTTCAAATTTGTCAAAAAAAACTTTCTCTCATCCTGAACGCGAAAACTAAAAAAATCTGAAAAGTAAGAAAAAAATCAGACCAATTTTTTTTTTCATTTTTGTTTCCATAGTTAACGCATTTCACATGTCTAGATGTGAAAAAAAATAATTTGGACAATAATTGACAGATTTTGACATTTTTCAAAAATCTGTCTTTTTTCCTGACCCCGAAACTTATATGAAAACTAAGAAAATCTGAAAAGTACAAAAAATCAGACCAATTTTTTCTTTTTCACTTTTTTTACCATAGTTCATGCATTTCACATGTCTAGACATGAAATAAAAAATAATTTGGACAATGTCTGACAGATTTTCAAATTTGTCAAAAAAAACTTTCTCTCATCCTGAACGCGAAAACTAAAAAAATCTGAAAAGTAAGAAAAAAATCAGACCAATTTTTTTTTTCATTTTTGTTTCCATAGTTAACGCATTTCACATGTCTAGATGTGAAAAAAAATAATTTTGACAATAATTGACAGATTTTGACATTTTTCAAAAATCTGTCTTTTTTCCTGACCCCGAACCTTATATGAAAACTAAAAAAATCTGAAAAGTAAGAAAAAAATCAGACCAATTTTTTCTTTTTCACTTTTTTTACCATAGTTCATGCATTTCACATGTCTAGACATGAAATAAAAAATAATTTGGACAATGTCTGACAGATTTTCAAATTTGTCAAAAAAAACTTTCTCTCATCCTGAACGCGAAAACTAAAAAAATCTGAAAAGTAAGAAAAAAATCAGACCAATTTTTTTTTTCATTTTTGTTTCCATAGTTAACGCATTTCACATGTCTAGATGTGAAAAAAAATAATTTGGACAATAATTGACAGATTTTGACATTTTTCAAAAATCTGTCTTTTTTCCTGACCCCGAAACTTATATGAAAACTAAGAAAATCTGAAAAGTACAAAAAATCAGACCAATTTTTTCTTTTTCACTTTTTTTACCATAGTTCATGCATTTCACATGTCTAGACATGAAATAAAAAATAATTTGGACAATGTCTGACAGATTTTCAAATTTGTCAAAAAAAACTTTCTCTCATCCTGAACGCGAAAACTAAAAAAATCTGAAAAGTAAGAAAAAAATCAGACCAATTTTTTTTTTCATTTTTGTTTCCATAGTTAACGCATTTCACATGTCTAGATGTGAAAAAAAATAATTTGGACAATAATTGACAGATTTTGACATTTTTCAAAAATCTGTCTTTTTTCCTGACCCCGAAACTTATATGAAAACTAAGAAAATCTGAAAAGTACAAAAAATCAGACCAATTTTTTCTTTTTCACTTTTTTTACCATAGTTCATGCATTTCACATGTCTAGACATGAAATAAAAAATAATTTGGACAATGTCTGACAGATTTTCAAATTTGTCAAAAAAAACTTTCTCTCATCCTGAACGCGAAAACTAAAAAAATCTGAAAAGTAAGAAAAAAATCAGACCAATTTTTTTTTTCATTTTTGTTTCCATAGTTAACGCATTTCACATGTCTAGATGTGAAAAAAAATAATTTTGACAATAATTGACAGATTTTGACATTTTTCAAAAATCTGTCTTTTTTCCTGACCCCGAAACTTATATGAAAACTAAGAAAATCTGAAAAGTACAAAAAATAAGACCAATTTTTTCTTTTTCACTTTTTTTACCATAGTTCATGCATTTCACATGTCTAGACATGAAATAAAAAATAATTTGGACAATGTCTGACAGATTTTCAAATTTGTCAAAAAAAACTTTCTCTCATCCTGAACGCGAAAACTAAAAAAATCTGAAAAGTGAGAAATAAATCAGACCAATTTTTTTTTTCATTTTTGTTGCCATAGTTAACGCATTTCACATGTCTAGATGTGAAAAAAAATCATTTGGACAATAATTGACAGATTTTGAAATTTTTCAAAAATCTGTCTTTTTTCCTGACCCCGAACCTTATATGAAAACTAAGAAAATCTGAAAAGTACAAAAAATCAGACCAATTTTTTCTTTTTCACTTTTTTTACCATAGTTCATGCATTTCACATGTCTAGATGTGAAAAAAAAATATTTTGACAATAATTGACAGATTTTGACATTTTTCAAAAATCTGTCTTTTTTCCTGACCCCGAAACTTATATGAAAACTAAGAAAATCTGAAAAGTACAAAAAATCAGACCAATTTTTTCTTTTTCACTTTTTTTACCATAGTTCATGCATTTCACATGTCTAGACATGAAATAAAAAATAATTTGGACAATGTCTGACAGATTTTCAAATTTGTCAAAAAAAACTTTCTCTCATCCTGAACGCGAAAACTAAAAAAATCTGAAAAGTAAGAAAAAAATCAGACCAATTTTTTTTTCATTTTTGTTTCCATAGTTAACGCATTTCACATGTCTAGATGTGAAAAAAAATAATTTTTACAATAATTGACAGATTTTGACATTTTTCAAAAATCTGTCTTTTTTCCTGACCCCGAAACTTATATGAAAACTAAGAAAATCTGAAAAGTACAAAAAATCAGACCAATTTTTTCTTTTTCACTTTTTTTACCATAGTTCATGCATTTCACATGTCTAGACATGAAATAAAAAATAATTTGGACAATGTCTGACAGATTTTCAAATTTGTCAAAAAAAACTTTCTCTCATCCTGAACGCGAAAACTAAAAAAATCTGAAAAGTAAGAAAAAAATCAGACCAATTTTTTTTTTCATTTTTGTTTCCATAGTTAACGCATTTCACATGTCTAGATGTGAAAAAAAATAATTTGGACAATAATTGACAGATTTTGACATTTTTCAAAAATCTGTCTTTTTTCCTGACCCCGAACCTTATATGAAAACTAAGAAAATCTGAAAAGTACAAAAAATCAGACGAATTTTTTCTTTTTCACTTTTTTTACCATAGTTCATGCATTTCACATGTCTAGATGTGAAAAAAAAATATTTTGACAATAATTGACAGATTTTGAAATTTTTCAAAAATCTGTCTTTTTTCCTGACCCCGAACCTTATATGAAAACTAAGAAAATCTGAAAAGTACAAAAAATCAGACCAATTTTTTCTTTTTCACTTTTTTTACCATAGTTCATGAATTTCACATGTCTAGACATGAAATAAAAAATAATTTGGACAATGTCTGACAGATTTTCAAATTTGTCAAAAAAAACTTTCTCTCATCCTGAACGCGAAAACTAAAAAAATCTGAAAAGTAAGAAAAAAATCAGACCAATTTTTTTTTTCATTTTTGTTTCCATAGTTAACGCATTTCACATGTCTAGATGTGAAAAAAAATCATTTTGACAATAATTGACAGATATTGAAATTTTTCAAAAATCTGTCTTTTTTCCTGACCCCGGACCTTATATGAAAACTAAGAAAATCTGAAAAGTACGAAAAAATCATACCAAATTTTTTTTCACTTTTTTTTCCCATAGCTCATGCATTTCACATGTCTAGACACGAAATAAAAAATAATTTGGACAATGTCTGACAGATTTTGAACTTTGTAAAAAAAAACTTTCTCTCATCCAGACCGCGAAAACTAAAAAAATCTGAAAAGTAAGAAAAAAATCAGACCAATTTTTTTTTTTCATTTTTGTTGCCATAGTTAACGCATTTCACATGTCTAGATGTGAAAAAAAATAATTTGGACAATAATTGACAGATTTTGAAATTTTTCAAAAATCTGTCTTTTTTCCTGACCCCGAACCTTATATGAAAACTAAGAAAATCTGAAAAGTACAAAAAATCAGACCAATTTTTTCTTTTTCACTTTTTTTACCATAGTTCATGCATTTCACATGTCTAGACATGAAATAAAAAATAATTTGGACAATGTCTGACAGATTTTCAAATTTGTCAAAAAAAACTTTCTCTCATCCTGAACGCGAAAACTAAAAAAATCTGAAAAGTAAGAAAAAAATCAGACCAATTTTTTTTTCATTTTTGTTTCCATAGTTAACGCATTTCACATGTCTAGATGTGAAAAAAAATAATTTTGACAATAATTGACAGATTTTGACATTTTTCAAAAATCTGTCTTTTTTCCTGACCCCGAAACTTATATGAAAACTAAGAAAATCTGAAAAGTACAAAAAATCAGACCAATTTTTTCTTTTTCACTTTTTTTACCATAGTTCATGCATTTCACATGTCTAGACATGAAATAAAAAATAATTTGGACAATGTCTGACAGATTTTCAAATTTGTCAAAAAAAACTTTCTCTCATCCTGAACGCGAAAACTAAAAAAATCTGAAAAGTAAGAAAAAAATCAGACCAATTTTTTTTTTCATTTTTGTTTCCATAGTTAACGCATTTCACATGTCTAGATGTGAAAAAAAATAATTTGGACAATAATTGACAGATTTTGACATTTTTCAAAAATCTGTCTTTTTTCCTGACCCCGAAACTTATATGAAAACTAAGAAAATCTGAAAAGTACAAAAAATCAGACCAATTTTTTCTTTTTCACTTTTTTTACCATAGTTCATGCATTTCACATGTCTAGACATGAAATAAAAAATAATTTGGCCAATGTCTGACAGATTTTCAAATTTGTCAAAAAAAACTTTCTCTCATCCTGAACGCGAAAACTAAAAAAATCTGAAAAGTAAGAAAAAAATCAGACCAATTTTTTTTTTCATTTTTGTTTCCATAGTTAACGCATTTCACATGTCTAGATGTGAAAAAAAATAATTTTGACAATAATTGACAGATTTTGACATTTTTCAAAAATCTGTCTTTTTTCCTGACCCCGAAACTTATATGAAAACTAAGAAAATCTGAAAAGTACAAAAAATCAGACCAATTTTTTCTTTTTCACTTTTTTTACCATAGTTCATGCATTTCACATGTCTAGACATGAAATAAAAAATAATTTGGACAATGTCTGACAGATTTTCAAATTTGTCAAAAAAAACTTTCTCTCATCCTGAACGCGAAAACTAAAAAAATCTGAAAAGTAAGAAAAAAATCAGACCAATTTTTTTTTTCATTTTTGTTTCCATAGTTAACGCATTTCACATGTCTAGATGTGAAAAAAAATAATTTGGACAATAATTGACAGATTTTGACATTTTTCAAAAATCTGTCTTTTTTCCTGACCCCGAAACTTATATGAAAACTAAGAAAATCTGAAAAGTACAAAAAATCAGACCAATTTTTTCTTTTTCACTTTTTTTACCATAGTTCATGCATTTCACATGTCTAGACATGAAATAAAAAATAATTTGGACAATGTCTGACAGATTTTCAAATTTGTCAAAAAAAACTTTCTCTCATCCTGAACGCGAAAACTAAAAAAATCTGAAAAGTAAGAAAAAAATCAGACCAATTTTTTTTTTCATTTTTGTTTCCATAGTTAACGCATTTCACATGTCTAGATGTGAAAAAAAATAATTTTGACAATAATTGACAGATTTTGACATTTTTCAAAAATCTGTCTTTTTTCCTGACCCCGAAACTTATATGAAAACTAAGAAAATCTGAAAAGTACAAAAAATCAGACCAATTTTTTCTTTTTCACTTTTTTTACCATAGTTCATGCATTTCACATGTCTAGACATGAAATAAAAAATAATTTGGACAATGTCTGACAGATTTTCAAATTTGTCAAAAAAAACTTTCTCTCATCCTGAACGCGAAAACTAAAAAAATCTGAAAAGTGAGAAAAAAATCAGACCAATTTTTTTTTCATTTTTGTTGCCATAGTTAACGCATTTCACATGTCTAGATGTGAAAAAAAATCATTTTGACAATAATTGACAGATATTGAAATTTTTCAAAAATCTGTCTTTTTTCCTGACCCCGGACCTTATATGAAAACTAAGAAAATCTGAAAAGTACGAAAAAATCATACCAAATTTTTTTTCACTTTTTTTTCCCATAGCTCATGCATTTCACATGTCTAGACACGAAATAAAAAATAATTTGGACAATGTCTGACAGATTTTGAACTTTGTAAAAAAAAACTTTCTCTCATCCAGACCGCGAAAACTAAAAAAATCTGAAAAGTAAGAAAAAAATCAGACCAATTTTTTTTTTTCATTTTTGTTGCCATAGTTAACGCATTTCACATGTCTAGATGTGAAAAAAAATAATTTGGACAATAATTGACAGATTTTGAAATTTTTCAAAAATCTGTCTTTTTTCCTGACCCCGAAACTTATATGAAAACTAAGAAAATCTGAAAAGTACAAAAAATCAGACCAATTTTTTCTTTTTCACTTTTTTTACCATAGTTCATGCATTTCACATGTCTAGACATGAAATAAAAAATAATTTGGACAATGTCTGACAGATTTTCAAATTTGTCAAAAAAAACTTTCTCTCATCCTGAACGCGAAAACTAAAAAAATCTGAAAAGTAAGAAAAAAATCAGACCAATTTTTTTTTCATTTTTGTTTCCATAGTTAACGCATTTCACATGTCTAGATGTGAAAAAAAATAATTTTGACAATAATTGACAGATTTTGACATTTTTCAAAAATCTGTCTTTTTTCCTGACCCCGAAACTTATATGAAAACTAAGAAAATCTGAAAAGTACAAAAAATCAGACCAATTTTTTCTTTTTCACTTTTTTTACCATAGTTCATGCATTTCACATGTCTAGACATGAAATAAAAAATAATTTGGACAATGTCTGACAGATTTTCAAATTTGTCAAAAAAAACTTTCTCTCATCCTGAACGCGAAAACTAAAAAAATCTGAAAAGTGAGAAAAAAATCAGACCAATTTTTTTTTCATTTTTGTTGCCATAGTTAACGCATTTCACATGTCTAGATGTGAAAAAAAATCATTTTGACAATAATTGACAGATATTGAAATTTTTCAAAAATCTGTCTTTTTTCCTGACCCCGGACCTTATATGAAAACTAAGAAAATCTGAAAAGTACGAAAAAATCATACCAAATTTTTTTTCACTTTTTTTTCCCATAGCTCATGCATTTCACATGTCTAGACACGAAATAAAAAATAATTTGGACAATGTCTGACAGATTTTGAACTTTGTAAAAAAAATCTTTCTCTCATCCAGACCGCGAAAACTAAAAAAATCTGAAAAGTAAGAAAAAAATCAGACCAATTTTTTTTTTCATTTTTGTTGCCATAGTTAACGCATTTCACATGTCTAGATGTGAAAAAAAATAATTTTGACAATAATTGACAGATATTGACATTTTTCAAAAATCTGTCTTTTTTCCTGACCCCGAACCTTATATGAAAACTAAGAAAATCTGAAAAGTACGAAAAAATCATACCAAATTTTTTTTCACTTTTTTTCCCATAGCTCATGCATTTCACATGTCTAGACATGAAATAAAAAATAATTTGGACAATGTCTGACATAATTTGGACAATGTCTGACAGATTTTCAAATTTGTCAAAAAAAACTTTCTCTCATCCTGAACGCGAAAACTAAAAAAATCTGAAAAGTAAGAAAAAAATCAGACCAATTTTTTTTTCATTTTTGTTTCCATAGTTAACGCATTTCACATGTCTAGATGTGAAAAAAAATAATTTTTACAATAATTGACAGATTTTGACATTTTTCAAAAATCTGTCTTTTTTCCTGACCCCGAAACTTATATGAAAACTAAGAAAATCTGAAAAGTACAAAAAATCAGACCAATTTTTTCTTTTTCACTTTTTTTACCATAGTTCATGCATTTCACATGTCTAGACATGAAATAAAAAATAATTTGGACAATGTCTGACAGATTTTCAAATTTGTCAAAAAAAACTTTCTCTCATCCTGAACGCGAAAACTAAAAAAATCTGAAAAGTAAGAAAAAAATCAGACCAATTTTTTTTTTCATTTTTGTTTCCATAGTTAACGCATTTCACATGTCTAGATGTGAAAAAAAATAATTTGGACAATAATTGACAGATTTTGACATTTTTCAAAAATCTGTCTTTTTTCCTGACCCCGAACCTTATATGAAAACTAAGAAAATCTGAAAAGTACAAAAAATCAGACCAATTTTTTCTTTTTCACTTTTTTTACCATAGTTCATGCATTTCACATGTCTAGATGTGAAAAAAAAATATTTTGACAATAATTGACAGATTTTGAAATTTTTCAAAAATCTGTCTTTTTTCCTGACCCCGAACCTTATATGAAAACTAAGAAAATCTGAAAAGTACAAAAAATCAGACCAATTTTTTCTTTTTCACTTTTTTTACCATAGTTCATGCATTTCACATGTCTAGACATGAAATAAAAAATAATTTGGACAATGTCTGACAGATTTTCAAATTTGTCAAAAAAAACTTTCTCTCATCCTGAACGCGAAAACTAAAAAAATCTGAAAAGTGAGAAAAAAATCAGACCAATTTTTTTTTCATTTTTGTTTCCATAGTTAACGCATTTCACATGTCTAGATGTGAAAAAAAATAATTTTTACAATAATTGACAGATTTTGACATTTTTCAAAAATCTGTCTTTTTTCCTGACCCCGAAACTTATATGAAAACTAAGAAAATCTGAAAAGTACAAAAAATCAGACCAATTTTTTCTTTTTCACTTTTTTTACCATAGTTCATGCATTTCACATGTCTAGACATGAAATAAAAAATAATTTGGACAATGTCTGACAGATTTTCAAATTTGTCAAAAAAAACTTTCTCTCATCCTGAACGCGAAAACTAAAAAAATCTGAAAAGTAAGAAAAAAATCAGACCAATTTTTTTTTTCATTTTTGTTTCCATAGTTAACGCATTTCACATGTCTAGATGTGAAAAAAAATAATTTTTACAATAATTGACAGATTTTGACATTTTTCAAAAATCTGTCTTTTTTCCTGACCCCGAAACTTATATGAAAACTAAGAAAATCTGAAAAGTACAAAAAATCAGACCAATTTTTTCTTTTTCACTTTTTTTACCATAGTTCATGCATTTCACATGTCTAGACATGAAATAAAAAATAATTTGGACAATGTCTGACAGATTTTCAAATTTGTCAAAAAAAACTTTCTCTCATCCTGAACGCGAAAACTAAAAAAATCTGAAAAGTGAGAAAAAAATCAGACCAATTTTTTTTTTCATTTTTGTTTCCATAGTTAACGCATTTCACATGTCTAGATGTGAAAAAAAATCATTTTGACAATAATTGACAGATATTGAAATTTTTCAAAAATCTGTCTTTTTTCCTGACCCCGGACCTTATATGAAAACTAAGAAAATCTGAAAAGTACGAAAAAATCATACCAAATTTTTTTTCACTTTTTTTTCCCATAGCTCATGCATTTCACATGTCTAGACACGAAATAAAAAATAATTTGGACAATGTCTGACAGATTTTGAACTTTGTAAAAAAAATCTTTCTCTCATCCAGACCGCGAAAACTAAAAAAATCTGAAAAGTAAGAAAAAAATCAGACCAATTTTTTTTTTCATTTTTGTTGCCATAGTTAACGCATTTCACATGTCTAGATGTGAAAAAAAATAATTTTGACAATAATTGACAGATATTGACATTTTTCAAAAATCTGTCTTTTTTCCTGACCCCGAACCTTATATGAAAACTAAGAAAATCTGAAAAGTACGAAAAAATCATACCAAATTTTTTTTCACTTTTTTTCCCATAGCTCATGCATTTCACATGTCTAGACATGAAATAAAAAATAATTTGGACAATGTCTGACATAATTTGGACAATGTCTGACAGATTTTCAAATTTGTCAAAAAAAACTTTCTCTCATCCTGAACGCGAAAACTAAAAAAATCTGAAAAGTAAGAAAAAAATCAGACCAATTTTTTTTTCATTTTTGTTTCCATAGTTAACGCATTTCACATGTCTAGATGTGAAAAAAAATAATTTTTACAATAATTGACAGATTTTGACATTTTTCAAAAATCTGTCTTTTTTCCTGACCCCGAAACTTATATGAAAACTAAGAAAATCTGAAAAGTACAAAAAATCAGACCAATTTTTTCTTTTTCACTTTTTTTACCATAGTTCATGCATTTCACATGTCTAGACATGAAATAAAAAATAATTTGGACAATGTCTGACAGATTTTCAAATTTGTCAAAAAAAACTTTCTCTCATCCTGAACGCGAAAACTAAAAAAATCTGAAAAGTAAGAAAAAAATCAGACCAATTTTTTTTTTCATTTTTGTTTCCATAGTTAACGCATTTCACATGTCTAGATGTGAAAAAAAATAATTTGGACAATAATTGACAGATTTTGACATTTTTCAAAAATCTGTCTTTTTTCCTGACCCCGAACCTTATATGAAAACTAAGAAAATCTGAAAAGTACGAAAGAATCATACCAAATTTTTTTTCACTTTTTTTCCCATAGCTCATGCATTTCACATGTCTAGACATGAAATAAAAAATAATTTGGACAATGTCTGACAGATTTTCAAATTTGTCAAAAAAAACTTTCTCTCATCCTGAACGCGAAAACTAAAAAAATCTGAAAAGTAAGAAAAAAATCAGACCAATTTTTTTTTTCATTTTTGTTTCCATAGTTAACGCATTTCACATGTCTAGATGTGAAAAAAAATTATTTTGACAATAATTGACAGATTTTGACATTTTTCAAAAATCTGTCTTTTTTCCTGACCCCGAAACTTATATGAAAACTAAGAAAATCTGAAAAGTACAAAAAATCAAACCAATTTTTTCTTTTTCACTTTTTTTACCATAGTTCATGCATTTCACATGTCTAGATGTGAAAAAAAAATATTTTGACAATAATTGACAGATTTTGAAATTTTTCAAAAATCTGTCTTTTTTCCTGACCCCGAACCTTATATGAAAACTAAGAAAATCTGAAAAGTAAAAAAAATCAGACCAATTTTTTCTTTTTCACTTTTTTTACCATAGTTCATGCATTTCACATGTCTAGACATGAAATAAAAAATAATTTGGACAATGTCTGACAGATTTTCAAATTTGTCAAAAAAAACTTTCTCTCATCCTGAACGCGAAAACTAAAAAAATCTGAAAAGTAAGAAAAAAATCAGACCAATTTTTTTTTCATTTTTGTTTCCATAGTTAACGCATTTCACATGTCTAGATGTGAAAAAAAATAATTTTTACAATAATTGACAGATTTTGACATTTTTCAAAAATCTGTCTTTTTTCCTGACCCCGAAACTTATATGAAAACTAAGAAAATCTGAAAAGTACAAAAAATCAGACCAATTTTTTCTTTTTCACTTTTTTTACCATAGTTCATGCATTTCACATGTCTAGACATGAAATAAAAAATAATTTGGACAATGTCTGACAGATTTTCAAATTTGTCAAAAAAAACTTTCTCTCATCCTGAACGCGAAAACTAAAAAAATCTGAAAAGTGAGAAAAAAATCAGACCAATTTTTTTTTCATTTTTGTTTCCATAGTTAACGCATTTCACATGTCTAGATGTGAAAAAAAATCATTTTGACAATAATTGACAGATTTTGACATTTTTCAAAAATCTGTCTTTTTTCCTGACCCCGAAACTTATATGAAAACTAAGAAAATCTGAAAAGTACAAAAAATCAGACCAATTTTTTCTTTTTCACTTTTTTTACCATAGTTCATGCATTTCACATGTCTAGACATGAAATAAAAAATAATTTGGACAATGTCTGACAGATTTTCAAATTTGTCAAAAAAAACTTTCTCTCATCCTGAACGCGAAAACTAAAAAAATCTGAAAAGTAAGAAAAAAATCAGACCAATTTTTTTTTTATTTTTGTTTCCATAGTTAACGCATTTCACATGTCTAGATGTGAAAAAAAATAATTTTTACAATAATTGACAGATTTTGACATTTTTCAAAAATCTGTCTTTTTTCCTGACCCCGAAACTTATATGAAAACTAAGAAAATCTGAAAAGTACAAAAAATCAGACCAATTTTTTCTTTTTCACTTTTTTTACCATAGTTCATGCATTTCACATGTCTAGACATGAAATAAAAAATAATTTGGACAATGTCTGACAGATTTTCAAATTTGTCAAAAAAAACTTTCTCTCATCCTGAACGCGAAAACTAAAAAAATCTGAAAAGTGAGAAAAAAATCAGACCAATTTTTTTTTCATTTTTGTTGCCATAGTTAACGCATTTCACATGTCTAGATGTGAAAAAAAATCATTTTGACAATAATTGACAGATATTGAAATTTTTCAAAAATCTGTCTTTTTTCCTGACCCCGGACCTTATATGAAAACTAAGAAAATCTGAAAAGTACGAAAAAATCATACCAAATTTTTTTTCACTTTTTTTTCCCATAGCTCATGCATTTCACATGTCTAGACACGAAATAAAAAATAATTTGGACAATGTCTGACAGATTTTGAACTTTGTAAAAAAAAACTTTCTCTCATCCAGACCGCGAAAACTAAAAAAATCTGAAAAGTAAGAAAAAAATCAGACCAATTTTTTTTTTTCATTTTTGTTGCCATAGTTAACGCATTTCACATGTCTAGATGTGAAAAAAAATAATTTGGACAATAATTGACAGATTTTGAAATTTTTCAAAAATCTGTCTTTTTTCCTGACCCCGAAACTTATATGAAAACTAAGAAAATCTGAAAAGTACAAAAAATCAGACCAATTTTTTCTTTTTCACTTTTTTTACCATAGTTCATGCATTTCACATGTCTAGACATGAAATAAAAAATAATTTGGACAATGTCTGACAGATTTTCAAATTTGTCAAAAAAAACTTTCTCTCATCCTGAACGCGAAAACTAAAAAAATCTGAAAAGTAAGAAAAAAATCAGACCAATTTTTTTTTCATTTTTGTTTCCATAGTTAACGCATTTCACATGTCTAGATGTGAAAAAAAATAATTTTTACAATAATTGACAGATTTTGACATTTTTCAAAAATCTGTCTTTTTTCCTGACCCCGAAACTTATATGAAAACTAAGAAAATCTGAAAAGTACAAAAAATCAGACCAATTTTTTCTTTTTCACTTTTTTTACCATAGTTCATGCATTTCACATGTCTAGACATGAAATAAAAAATAATTTGGACAATGTCTGACAGATTTTCAAATTTGTCAAAAAAAACTTTCTCTCATCCTGAACGCGAAAACTAAAAAAATCTGAAAAGTAAGAAAAAAATCAGACCAATTTTTTTTTTCATTTTTGTTTCCATAGTTAACGCATTTCACATGTCTAGATGTGAAAAAAAATAATTTGGACAATAATTGACAGATTTTGACATTTTTCAAAAATCTGTCTTTTTTCCTGACCCCGAACCTTATATGAAAACTAAGAAAATCTGAAAAGTACAAAAAATCAGACCAATTTTTTCTTTTTCACTTTTTTTACCATAGTTCATGCATTTCACATGTCTAGATGTGAAAAAAAAATATTTTGACAATAATTGACAGATTTTGAAATTTTTCAAAAATCTGTCTTTTTTCCTGACCCCGAACCTTATATGAAAACTAAGAAAATCTGAAAAGTACAAAAAATCAGACCAATTTTTTCTTTTTCACTTTTTTTACCATAGTTCATGCATTTCACATGTCTAGACATGAAATAAAAAATAATTTGGACAATGTCTGACAGATTTTCAAATTTGTCAAAAAAAACTTTCTCTCATCCTGAACGCGAAAACTAAAAAAATCTGAAAAGTGAGAAAAAAATCAGACCAATTTTTTTTTCATTTTTGTTGCCATAGTTAACGCATTTCACATGTCTAGATGTGAAAAAAAATCATTTTGACAATAATTGACAGATATTGAAATTTTTCAAAAATCTGTCTTTTTTCCTGACCCCGGACCTTATATGAAAACTAAGAAAATCTGAAAAGTACGAAAAAATCATACCAAATTTTTTTTCACTTTTTTTTCCCATAGCTCATGCATTTCACATGTCTAGACACGAAATAAAAAATAATTTGGACAATGTCTGACAGATTTTGAACTTTGTAAAAAAAAACTTTCTCTCATCCAGACCGCGAAAACTAAAAAAATCTGAAAAGTAAGAAAAAAATCAGACCAATTTTTTTTTTTCATTTTTGTTGCCATAGTTAACGCATTTCACATGTCTAGATGTGAAAAAAAATAATTTGGACAATAATTGACAGATTTTGAAATTTTTCAAAAATCTGTCTTTTTTCCTGACCCCGAAACTTATATGAAAACTAAGAAAATCTGAAAAGTACAAAAAATCAGACCAATTTTTTCTTTTTCACTTTTTTTACCATAGTTCATGCATTTCACATGTCTAGACATGAAATAAAAAATAATTTGGACAATGTCTGACAGATTTTCAAATTTGTCAAAAAAAACTTTCTCTCATCCTGAACGCGAAAACTAAAAAAATCTGAAAAGTAAGAAAAAAATCAGACCAATTTTTTTTTTCATTTTTGTTTCCATAGTTAACGCATTTCACATGTCTAGATGTGAAAAAAAATAATTTTGACAATAATTGACAGATATTGAAATTTTTCAAAAATCTGTCTTTTTTCCTGACCCCGGACCTTATATGAAAACTAAGAAAATCTGAAAAGTACGAAAAAATCATACCAAATTTTTTTTCACTTTTTTTTCCCATAGCTCATGCATTTCACATGTCTAGACACGAAATAAAAAATAATTTGGACAATGTCTGACAGATTTTGAACTTTGTAAAAAAAAACTTTCTCTCATCCAGACCGCGAAAACTAAAAAAATCTGAAAAGTAAGAAAAAAATCAGACCAATTTTTTTTTTTCATTTTTGTTGCCATAGTTAACGCATTTCACATGTCTAGATGTGAAAAAAAATAATTTGGACAATAATTGACAGATTTTGAAATTTTTCAAAAATCTGTCTTTTTTCCTGACCCCGAACCTTATATGAAAACTAAGAAAATCTGAAAAGTACAAAAAATCAGACCAATTTTTTCTTTTTCACTTTTTTTACCATAGTTCATGAATTTCACATGTCTAGACATGAAATAAAAAATAATTTGGACAATGTCTGACAGATTTTCAAATTTGTCAAAAAAAACTTTCTCTCATCCTGAACGCGAAAACTAAAAAAATCTGAAAAGTAAGAAAAAAATCAGACCAATTTTTTTTTTCATTTTTGTTGCCATAGTTAACGCATTTCACATGTCTAGATGTGAAAAAAAATAATTTTGACAATCATTGACAGATATTGACATTTTTCAAAAATCTGTCTTTTTTCCTGACCCCGAACCTTATATGAAAACTAAGAAAATCTGAAAAGTACGAAAAAATCATACCAAATTTTTTTTCACTTTTTTTCCCATAGCTCATGCATTTCACATGTCTAGACATGAAATAAAAAATAATTTGGACAATGTCTGACATAATTTGGACAATGTCTGACAGATTTTCAAATTTGTCAAAAAAAACTTTCTCTCATCCTGAACGCGAAAACTAAAAAAATCTGAAAAGTAAGAAAAAAATCAGACCAATTTTTTTTTTCATTTTTGTTTCCATAGTTAACGCATTTCACATGTCTAGATGTGAAAAAAAATAATTTTGACAATAATTGACAGATTTTGACATTTTTCAAAAATCTGTCTTTTTTCCTGACCCCGAAACTTATATGAAAACTAAGAAAATCTGAAAAGTACAAAAAATCAGACCAATTTTTTCTTTTTCACTTTTTTTACCATAGTTCATGCATTTCACATGTCTAGACATGAAATAAAAAATAATTTGGACAATGTCTGACAGATTTTCAAATTTGTCAAAAAAAACTTTCTCTCATCCTGAACGCGAAAACTAAAAAAATCTGAAAAGTAAGAAAAAAATCAGACCAATTTTTTTTTTCATTTTTGTTGCCATAGTTAACGCATTTCACATGTCTAGATGTGAAAAAAAATAATTTTGACAATAATTGACAGATATTGAAATTTTTCAAAAATCTGTCTTTTTTCCTGACCCCGAACCTTATATGAAAACTAAGAAAATCTGAAAAGTACGAAAGAATCATACCAAATTTTTTTTCACTTTTTTTCCCATAGCTCATGCATTTCACATGTCTAGACATGAAATAAAAAATAATTTGGACAATGTCTGACAGATTTTCAAATTTGTCAAAAAAAACTTTCTCTCATCCTGAACGCGAAAACTAAAAAAATCTGAAAAGTAAGAAAAAAATCAGACCAATTTTTTTTTCATTTTTGTTTCCATAGTTAACGCATTTCACATGTCTAGATGTGAAAAAAAATAATTTTTACAATAATTGACAGATTTTGACATTTTTCAAAAATCTGTCTTTTTTCCTGACCCCGAAACTTATATGAAAACTAAGAAAATCTGAAAAGTACAAAAAATCAGACCAATTTTTTCTTTTTCACTTTTTTTACCATAGTTCATGCATTTCACATGTCTAGACATGAAATAAAAAATAATTTGGACAATGTCTGACAGATTTTCAAATTTGTCAAAAAAAACTTTCTCTCATCCTGAACGCGAAAACTAAAAAAATCTGAAAAGTGAGAAAAAAATCAGACCAATTTTTTTTTCATTTTTGTTGCCATAGTTAACGCATTTCACATGTCTAGATGTGAAAAAAAATCATTTTGACAATAATTGACAGATATTGAAATTTTTCAAAAATCTGTCTTTTTTCCTGACCCCGGACCTTATATGAAAACTAAGAAAATCTGAAAAGTACGAAAAAATCATACCAAATTTTTTTTCACTTTTTTTTCCCATAGCTCATGCATTTCACATGTCTAGACACGAAATAAAAAATAATTTGGACAATGTCTGACAGATTTTGAACTTTGTAAAAAAAAACTTTCTCTCATCCAGACCGCGAAAACTAAAAAAATCTGAAAAGTAAGAAAAAAATCAGACCAATTTTTTTTTTTCATTTTTGTTGCCATAGTTAACGCATTTCACATGTCTAGATGTGAAAAAAAATAATTTGGACAATAATTGACAGATTTTGAAATTTTTCAAAAATCTGTCTTTTTTCCTGACCCCGAAACTTATATGAAAACTAAGAAAATCTGAAAAGTACAAAAAATCAGACCAATTTTTTCTTTTTCACTTTTTTTACCATAGTTCATGCATTTCACATGTCTAGACATGAAATAAAAAATAATTTGGACAATGTCTGACAGATTTTCAAATTTGTCAAAAAAAACTTTCTCTCATCCTGAACGCGAAAACTAAAAAAATCTGAAAAGTAAGAAAAAAATCAGACCAATTTTTTTTTCATTTTTGTTTCCATAGTTAACGCATTTCACATGTCTAGATGTGAAAAAAAATAATTTTTACAATAATTGACAGATTTTGACATTTTTCAAAAATCTGTCTTTTTTCCTGACCCCGAAACTTATATGAAAACTAAGAAAATCTGAAAAGTACAAAAAATCAGACCAATTTTTTCTTTTTCACTTTTTTTACCATAGTTCATGCATTTCACATGTCTAGACATGAAATAAAAAATAATTTGGACAATGTCTGACAGATTTTCAAATTTGTCAAAAAAAACTTTCTCTCATCCTGAACGCGAAAACTAAAAAAATCTGAAAAGTAAGAAAAAAATCAGACCAATTTTTTTTTTCATTTTTGTTTCCATAGTTAACGCATTTCACATGTCTAGATGTGAAAAAAAATAATTTGGACAATAATTGACAGATTTTGACATTTTTCAAAAATCTGTCTTTTTTCCTGACCCCGAACCTTATATGAAAACTAAGAAAATCTGAAAAGTACAAAAAATCAGACCAATTTTTTCTTTTTCACTTTTTTTACCATAGTTCATGCATTTCACATGTCTAGATGTGAAAAAAAAATATTTTGACAATAATTGACAGATTTTGAAATTTTTCAAAAATCTGTCTTTTTTCCTGACCCCGAACCTTATATGAAAACTAAGAAAATCTGAAAAGTACAAAAAATCAGACCAATTTTTTCTTTTTCACTTTTTTTACCATAGTTCATGCATTTCACATGTCTAGACATGAAATAAAAAATAATTTGGACAATGTCTGACAGATTTTCAAATTTGTCAAAAAAAACTTTCTCTCATCCTGAACGCGAAAACTAAAAAAATCTGAAAAGTGAGAAAAAAATCAGACCAATTTTTTTTTCATTTTTGTTGCCATAGTTAACGCATTTCACATGTCTAGATGTGAAAAAAAATCATTTTGACAATAATTGACAGATATTGAAATTTTTCAAAAATCTGTCTTTTTTCCTGACCCCGGACCTTATATGAAAACTAAGAAAATCTGAAAAGTACGAAAAAATCATACCAAATTTTTTTTCACTTTTTTTTCCCATAGCTCATGCATTTCACATGTCTAGACACGAAATAAAAAATAATTTGGACAATGTCTGACAGATTTTGAACTTTGTAAAAAAAAACTTTCTCTCATCCAGACCGCGAAAACTAAAAAAATCTGAAAAGTAAGAAAAAAATCAGACCAATTTTTTTTTTTCATTTTTGTTGCCATAGTTAACGCATTTCACATGTCTAGATGTGAAAAAAAATAATTTGGACAATAATTGACAGATTTTGAAATTTTTCAAAAATCTGTCTTTTTTCCTGACCCCGAAACTTATATGAAAACTAAGAAAATCTGAAAAGTACAAAAAATCAGACCAATTTTTTCTTTTTCACTTTTTTTACCATAGTTCATGCATTTCACATGTCTAGACATGAAATAAAAAATAATTTGGACAATGTCTGACAGATTTTCAAATTTGTCAAAAAAAACTTTCTCTCATCCTGAACGCGAAAACTAAAAAAATCTGAAAAGTAAGAAAAAAATCAGACCAATTTTTTTTTCATTTTTGTTTCCATAGTTAACGCATTTCACATGTCTAGATGTGAAAAAAAATAATTTTTACAATAATTGACAGATTTTGACATTTTTCAAAAATCTGTCTTTTTTCCTGACCCCGAAACTTATATGAAAACTAAGAAAATCTGAAAAGTACAAAAAATCAGACCAATTTTTTCTTTTTCACTTTTTTTACCATAGTTCATGCATTTCACATGTCTAGACATGAAATAAAAAATAATTTGGACAATGTCTGACAGATTTTCAAATTTGTCAAAAAAAACTTTCTCTCATCCTGAACGCGAAAACTAAAAAAATCTGAAAAGTAAGAAAAAAATCAGACCAATTTTTTTTTTCATTTTTGTTTCCATAGTTAACGCATTTCACATGTCTAGATGTGAAAAAAAATAATTTGGACAATAATTGACAGATTTTGACATTTTTCAAAAATCTGTCTTTTTTCCTGACCCCGAACCTTATATGAAAACTAAGAAAATCTGAAAAGTACAAAAAATCAGACCAATTTTTTCTTTTTCACTTTTTTTACCATAGTTCATGCATTTCACATGTCTAGATGTGAAAAAAAAATATTTTGACAATAATTGACAGATTTTGAAATTTTTCAAAAATCTGTCTTTTTTCCTGACCCCGAACCTTATATGAAAACTAAGAAAATCTGAAAAGTACAAAAAATCAGACCAATTTTTTCTTTTTCACTTTTTTTACCATAGTTCATGCATTTCACATGTCTAGACATGAAATAAAAAATAATTTGGACAATGTCTGACAGATTTTCAAATTTGTCAAAAAAAACTTTCTCTCATCCTGAACGCGAAAACTAAAAAAATCTGAAAAGTGAGAAAAAAATCAGACCAATTTTTTTTTCATTTTTGTTGCCATAGTTAACGCATTTCACATGTCTAGATGTGAAAAAAAATCATTTTGACAATAATTGACAGATATTGAAATTTTTCAAAAATCTGTCTTTTTTCCTGACCCCGGACCTTATATGAAAACTAAGAAAATCTGAAAAGTACGAAAAAATCATACCAAATTTTTTTTCACTTTTTTTTCCCATAGCTCATGCATTTCACATGTCTAGACACGAAATAAAAAATAATTTGGACAATGTCTGACAGATTTTGAACTTTGTAAAAAAAAACTTTCTCTCATCCAGACCGCGAAAACTAAAAAAATCTGAAAAGTAAGAAAAAAATCAGACCAATTTTTTTTTTTCATTTTTGTTGCCATAGTTAACGCATTTCACATGTCTAGATGTGAAAAAAAATAATTTGGACAATAATTGACAGATTTTGAAATTTTTCAAAAATCTGTCTTTTTTCCTGACCCCGAAACTTATATGAAAACTAAGAAAATCTGAAAAGTACAAAAAATCAGACCAATTTTTTCTTTTTCACTTTTTTTACCATAGTTCATGCATTTCACATGTCTAGACATGAAATAAAAAATAATTTGGACAATGTCTGACAGATTTTCAAATTTGTCAAAAAAAACTTTCTCTCATCCTGAACGCGAAAACTAAAAAAATCTGAAAAGTAAGAAAAAAATCAGACCAATTTTTTTTTCATTTTTGTTTCCATAGTTAACGCATTTCACATGTCTAGATGTGAAAAAAAATAATTTTTACAATAATTGACAGATTTTGACATTTTTCAAAAATCTGTCTTTTTTCCTGACCCCGAAACTTATATGAAAACTAAGAAAATCTGAAAAGTACAAAAAATCAGACCAATTTTTTCTTTTTCACTTTTTTTACCATAGTTCATGCATTTCACATGTCTAGACATGAAATAAAAAATAATTTGGACAATGTCTGACAGATTTTCAAATTTGTCAAAAAAAACTTTCTCTCATCCTGAACGCGAAAACTAAAAAAATCTGAAAAGTAAGAAAAAAATCAGACCAATTTTTTTTTTCATTTTTGTTTCCATAGTTAACGCATTTCACATGTCTAGATGTGAAAAAAAATAATTTGGACAATAATTGACAGATTTTGACATTTTTCAAAAATCTGTCTTTTTTCCTGACCCCGAACCTTATATGAAAACTAAGAAAATCTGAAAAGTACAAAAAATCAGACCAATTTTTTCTTTTTCACTTTTTTTACCATAGTTCATGCATTTCACATGTCTAGATGTGAAAAAAAAATATTTTGACAATAATTGACAGATTTTGAAATTTTTCAAAAATCTGTCTTTTTTCCTGACCCCGAACCTTATATGAAAACTAAGAAAATCTGAAAAGTACAAAAAATCAGACCAATTTTTTCTTTTTCACTTTTTTTACCATAGTTCATGCATTTCACATGTCTAGACATGAAATAAAAAATAATTTGGACAATGTCTGACAGATTTTCAAATTTGTCAAAAAAAACTTTCTCTCATCCTGAACGCGAAAACTAAAAAAATCTGAAAAGTGAGAAAAAAATCAGACCAATTTTTTTTTCATTTTTGTTGCCATAGTTAACGCATTTCACATGTCTAGATGTGAAAAAAAATCATTTTGACAATAATTGACAGATATTGAAATTTTTCAAAAATCTGTCTTTTTTCCTGACCCCGGACCTTATATGAAAACTAAGAAAATCTGAAAAGTACGAAAAAATCATACCAAATTTTTTTTCACTTTTTTTTCCCATAGCTCATGCATTTCACATGTCTAGACACGAAATAAAAAATAATTTGGACAATGTCTGACAGATTTTGAACTTTGTAAAAAAAAACTTTCTCTCATCCAGACCGCGAAAACTAAAAAAATCTGAAAAGTAAGAAAAAAATCAGACCAATTTTTTTTTTTCATTTTTGTTGCCATAGTTAACGCATTTCACATGTCTAGATGTGAAAAAAAATAATTTGGACAATAATTGACAGATTTTGAAATTTTTCAAAAATCTGTCTTTTTTCCTGACCCCGAAACTTATATGAAAACTAAGAAAATCTGAAAAGTACAAAAAATCAGACCAATTTTTTCTTTTTCACTTTTTTTACCATAGTTCATGCATTTCACATGTCTAGACATGAAATAAAAAATAATTTGGACAATGTCTGACAGATTTTCAAATTTGTCAAAAAAAACTTTCTCTCATCCTGAACGCGAAAACTAAAAAAATCTGAAAAGTAAGAAAAAAATCAGACCAATTTTTTTTTCATTTTTGTTTCCATAGTTAACGCATTTCACATGTCTAGATGTGAAAAAAAATAATTTTTACAATAATTGACAGATTTTGACATTTTTCAAAAATCTGTCTTTTTTCCTGACCCCGAAACTTATATGAAAACTAAGAAAATCTGAAAAGTACAAAAAATCAGACCAATTTTTTCTTTTTCACTTTTTTTACCATAGTTCATGCATTTCACATGTCTAGACATGAAATAAAAAATAATTTGGACAATGTCTGACAGATTTTCAAATTTGTCAAAAAAAACTTTCTCTCATCCTGAACGCGAAAACTAAAAAAATCTGAAAAGTAAGAAAAAAATCAGACCAATTTTTTTTTTCATTTTTGTTTCCATAGTTAACGCATTTCACATGTCTAGATGTGAAAAAAAATAATTTGGACAATAATTGACAGATTTTGACATTTTTCAAAAATCTGTCTTTTTTCCTGACCCCGAAACTTATATGAAAACTAAGAAAATCTGAAAAGTACAAAAAATCAGACCAATTTTTTCTTTTTCACTTTTTTTACCATAGTTCATGCATTTCACATGTCTAGACATGAAATAAAAAATAATTTGGACAATGTCTGACAGATTTTCAAATTTGTCAAAAAAAACTTTCTCTCATCCTGAACGCGAAAACTAAAAAAATCTGAAAAGTAAGAAAAAAATCAGACCAATTTTTTTTTTCATTTTTGTTTCCATAGTTAACGCATTTCACATGTCTAGATGTGAAAAAAAATAATTTGGACAATAATTGACAGATTTTGACATTTTTCAAAAATCTGTCTTTTTTCCTGACCCCGAACCTTATATGAAAACTAAGAAAATCTGAAAAGTACAAAAAATCAGACCAATTTTTTCTTTTTCACTTTTTTTACCATAGTTCATGCATTTCACATGTCTAGATGTGAAAAAAAAATATTTTGACAATAATTGACAGATTTTGAAATTTTTCAAAAATCTGTCTTTTTTCCTGACCCCGAAACTTATATGAAAACTAAGAAAATCTGAAAAGTACAAAAAATCAGACCAATTTTTTTTTTCATTTTTGTTTCCATAGTTAACGCATTTCACATGTCTAGATGTGAAAAAAAATCATTTTGACAATAATTGACAGATATTGAAATTTTTCAAAAATCTGTCTTTTTTCCTGACCCCGGACCTTATATGAAAACTAAGAAAATCTGAAAAGTACGAAAAAATCATACCAAATTTTTTTTCACTTTTTTTTCCCATAGCTCATGCATTTCACATGTCTAGACACGAAATAAAAAATAATTTGGACAATGTCTGACAGATTTTGAACTTTGTAAAAAAAATCTTTCTCTCATCCAGACCGCGAAAACTAAAAAAATCTGAAAAGTAAGAAAAAAATCAGACCAATTTTTTTTTTCATTTTTGTTGCCATAGTTAACGCATTTCACATGTCTAGATGTGAAAAAAAATAATTTTGACAATAATTGACAGATATTGACATTTTTCAAAAATCTGTCTTTTTTCCTGACCCCGAACCTTATATAAAAACTAAGAAAATCTGAAAAGTACGAAAAAATCATACCAAATTTTTTTTCACTTTTTTTCCCATAGCTCATGCATTTCACATGTCTAGACATGAAATAAAAAATAATTTGGACAATGTCTGACATAATTTGGACAATGTCTGACAGATTTTCAAATTTGTCAAAAAAAACTTTCTCTCATCCTGAACGCGAAAACTAAAAAAATCTGAAAAGTAAGAAAAAAATCAGACCAATTTTTTTTTTCATTTTTGTTTCCATAGTTAACGCATTTCACATGTCTAGATGTGAAAAAAAATAATTTTGACAATAATTGACAGATTTTGACATTTTTCAAAAATCTGTCTTTTTTCCTGACCCCGAACCTTATATGAAAACTAAGAAAATCTGAAAAGTACAAAAAATCAAACCAATTTTTTCTTTTTCACTTTTTTTACCATAGTTCATGCATTTCACATGTCTAGATGTGAAAAAAAAATATTTTGACAATAATTGACAGATTTTGAAATTTTTCAAAAATCTGTCTTTTTTCCTGACCCCGAACCTTATATGAAAACTAAGAAAATCTGAAAAGTAAAAAAAATCAGACCAATTTTTTCTTTTTCACTTTTTTTACCATAGTTCATGCATTTCACATGTCTAGACATGAAATAAAAAATAATTTGGACAATGTCTGACAGATTTTCAAATTTGTCAAAAAAAACTTTCTCTCATCCTGAACGCGAAAACTAAAAAAATCTGAAAAGTAAGAAAAAAATCAGACCAATTTTTTTTTCATTTTTGTTTCCATAGTTAACGCATTTCACATGTCTAGATGTGAAAAAAAATAATTTTTACAATAATTGACAGATTTTGACATTTTTCAAAAATCTGTCTTTTTTCCTGACCCCGAAACTTATATGAAAACTAAGAAAATCTGAAAAGTACAAAAAATCAGACCAATTTTTTCTTTTTCACTTTTTTTACCATAGTTCATGCATTTCACATGTCTAGACATGAAATAAAAAATAATTTGGACAATGTCTGACAGATTTTCAAATTTGTCAAAAAAAACTTTCTCTCATCCTGAACGCGAAAACTAAAAAAATCTGAAAAGTAAGAAAAAAATCAGACCAATTTTTTTTTTCATTTTTGTTTCCATAGTTAACGCATTTCACATGTCTAGATGTGAAAAAAAAATAATTTGGACAATAATTGACAGATTTTGACATTTTTCAAAAATCTGTCTTTTTTCCTGACCCCGAACCTTATATGAAAACTAAGAAAATCTGAAAAGTACAAAAAATCAGACCAATTTTTTCTTTTTCACTTTTTTTACCATAGTTCATGCATTTCACATGTCTAGATGTGAAAAAAAAATATTTTGACAATAATTGACAGATTTTGAAATTTTTCAAAAATCTGTCTTTTTTCCTGACCCCGAACCTTATATGAAAACTAAGAAAATCTGAAAAGTACAAAAAATCAGACCAATTTTTTCTTTTTCACTTTTTTTACCATAGTTCATGCATTTCACATGTCTAGACATGAAATAAAAAATAATTTGGACAATGTCTGACAGATTTTCAAATTTGTCAAAAAAAACTTTCTCTCATCCTGAACGCGAAAACTAAAAAAATCTGAAAAGTGAGAAAAAAATCAGACCAATTTTTTTTTCATTTTTGTTGCCATAGTTAACGCATTTCACATGTCTAGATGTGAAAAAAAATCATTTTGACAATAATTGACAGATATTGAAATTTTTCAAAAATCTGTCTTTTTTCCTGACCCCGGACCTTATATGAAAACTAAGAAAATCTGAAAAGTACGAAAAAATCATACCAAATTTTTTTTCACTTTTTTTTCCCATAGCTCATGCATTTCACATGTCTAGACACGAAATAAAAAATAATTTGGACAATGTCTGACAGATTTTGAACTTTGTAAAAAAAAACTTTCTCTCATCCAGACCGCGAAAACTAAAAAAATCTGAAAAGTAAGAAAAAAATCAGACCAATTTTTTTTTTTCATTTTTGTTGCCATAGTTAACGCATTTCACATGTCTAGATGTGAAAAAAAATAATTTGGACAATAATTGACAGATTTTGAAATTTTTCAAAAATCTGTCTTTTTTCCTGACCCCGAAACTTATATGAAAACTAAGAAAATCTGAAAAGTACAAAAAATCAGACCAATTTTTTCTTTTTCACTTTTTTTACCATAGTTCATGCATTTCACATGTCTAGACATGAAATAAAAAATAATTTGGACAATGTCTGACAGATTTTCAAATTTGTCAAAAAAAACTTTCTCTCATCCTGAACGCGAAAACTAAAAAAATCTGAAAAGTAAGAAAAAAATCAGACCAATTTTTTTTTCATTTTTGTTTCCATAGTTAACGCATTTCACATGTCTAGATGTGAAAAAAAATAATTTTGACAATAATTGACAGATTTTGACATTTTTCAAAAATCTGTCTTTTTTCCTGACCCCGAAACTTATATGAAAACTAAGAAAATCTGAAAAGTACAAAAAATCAGACCAATTTTTTCTTTTTCACTTTTTTTACCATAGTTCATGCATTTCACATGTCTAGACATGAAATAAAAAATAATTTGGACAATGTCTGACAGATTTTCAAATTTGTCAAAAAAAACTTTCTCTCATCCTGAACGCGAAAACTAAAAAAATCTGAAAAGTAAGAAAAAAATCAGACCAATTTTTTTTTTCATTTTTGTTTCCATAGTTAACGCATTTCACATGTCTAGATGTGAAAAAAAATAATTTTGACAATAATTGACAGATATTGAAATTTTTCAAAAATCTGTCTTTTTTCCTGACCCCGGACCTTATATGAAAACTAAGAAAATCTGAAAAGTACGAAAAAATCATACCAAATTTTTTTTCACTTTTTTTTCCCATAGCTCATGCATTTCACATGTCTAGACACGAAATAAAAAATAATTTGGACAATGTCTGACAGATTTTGAACTTTGTAAAAAAAAACTTTCTCTCATCCAGACCGCGAAAACTAAAAAAATCTGAAAAGTAAGAAAAAAATCAGACCAATTTTTTTTTTTCATTTTTGTTGCCATAGTTAACGCATTTCACATGTCTAGATGTGAAAAAAAATAATTTGGACAATAATTGACAGATTTTGAAATTTTTCAAAAATCTGTCTTTTTTCCTGACCCCGAACCTTATATGAAAACTAAGAAAATCTGAAAAGTACAAAAAATCAGACCAATTTTTTCTTTTTCACTTTTTTTACCATAGTTCATGAATTTCACATGTCTAGACATGAAATAAAAAATAATTTGGACAATGTCTGACAGATTTTCAAATTTGTCAAAAAAAACTTTCTCTCATCCTGAACGCGAAAACTAAAAAAATCTGAAAAGTAAGAAAAAAATCAGACCAATTTTTTTTTTCATTTTTGTTGCCATAGTTAACGCATTTCACATGTCTAGATGTGAAAAAAAATAATTTTGACAATAATTGACAGATATTGACATTTTTCAAAAATCTGTCTTTTTTCCTGACCCCGAACCTTATATGAAAACTAAGAAAATCTGAAAAGTACGAAAAAATCATACCAAATTTTTTTTCACTTTTTTTCCCATAGCTCATGCATTTCACATGTCTAGACATGAAATAAAAAATAATTTGGACAATGTCTGACATAATTTGGACAATGTCTGACAGATTTTCAAATTTGTCAAAAAAAACTTTCTCTCATCCTGAACGCGAAAACTAAAAAAATCTGAAAAGTAAGAAAAAAATCAGACCAATTTTTTTTTTCATTTTTGTTTCCATAGTTAACGCATTTCACATGTCTAGATGTGAAAAAAAATAATTTTGACAATAATTGACAGATTTTGACATTTTTCAAAAATCTGTCTTTTTTCCTGACCCCGAAACTTATATGAAAACTAAGAAAATCTGAAAAGTACAAAAAATCAGACCAATTTTTTCTTTTTCACTTTTTTTACCATAGTTCATGCATTTCACATGTCTAGACATGAAATAAAAAATAATTTGGACAATGTCTGACAGATTTTCAAATTTGTCAAAAAAAACTTTCTCTCATCCTGAACGCGAAAACTAAAAAAATCTGAAAAGTAAGAAAAAAATCAGACCAATTTTTTTTTTCATTTTTGTTGCCATAGTTAACGCATTTCACATGTCTAGATGTGAAAAAAAATAATTTTGACAATAATTGACAGATATTGAAATTTTTCAAAAATCTGTCTTTTTTCCTGACCCCGAACCTTATATGAAAACTAAGAAAATCTGAAAAGTACGAAAGAATCATACCAAATTTTTTTTCACTTTTTTTCCCATAGCTCATGCATTTCACATGTCTAGACATGAAATAAAAAATAATTTGGACAATGTCTGACAGATTTTCAAATTTGTCAAAAAAAACTTTCTCTCATCCTGAACGCGAAAACTAAAAAAATCTGAAAAGTAAGAAAAAAATCAGACCAATTTTTTTTTTCATTTTTGTTTCCATAGTTAACGCATTTCACATGTCTAGATGTGAAAAAAAATAATTTTGACAATAATTGACAGATTTTGACATTTTTCAAAAATCTGTCTTTTTTCCTGACCCCGAACCTTATATGAAAACTAAGAAAATCTGAAAAGTACAAAAAATCAGACCAATTTTTTCTTTTTCACTTTTTTTACCATAGTTCATGCATTTCACATGTCTAGATGTGAAAAAAAAATATTTTGACAATAATTGACAGATTTTGAAATTTTTCAAAAATCTGTCTTTTTTCCTGACCCCGAACCTTATATGAAAACTAAGAAAATCTGAAAAGTAAAAAAAATCAGACCAATTTTTTCTTTTTCACTTTTTTTACCATAGTTCATGCATTTCACATGTCTAGACATGAAATAAAAAATAATTTGGACAATGTCTGACAGATTTTCAAATTTGTCAAAAAAAACTTTCTCTCATCCTGAACGCGAAAACTAAAAAAATCTGAAAAGTAAGAAAAAAATCAGACCAATTTTTTTTTTCATTTTTGTTTCCATAGTTAACGCATTTCACATGTCTAGATGTGAAAAAAAATAATTTTGACAATAATTGACAGATTTTGACATTTTTCAAAAATCTGTCTTTTTTCCTGACCCCGAAACTTATATGAAAACTAAGAAAATCTGAAAAGTACAAAAAATCAGACCAATTTTTTCTTTTTCACTTTTTTTACCATAGTTCATGCATTTCACATGTCTAGACATGAAATAAAAAATAATTTGGACAATGTCTGACAGATTTTCAAATTTGTCAAAAAAAACTTTCTCTCATCCTGAACGCGAAAACTAAAAAAATCTGAAAAGTAAGAAAAAAATCAGACCAATTTTTTTTTTCATTTTTGTTGCCATAGTTAACGCATTTCACATGTCTAGATGTGAAAAAAAATAATTTTGACAATAATTGACAGATATTGAAATTTTTCAAAAATCTGTCTTTTTTCCTGACCCCGAACCTTATATGAAAACTAAGAAAATCTGAAAAGTACGAAAGAATCATACCAAATTTTTTTTCACTTTTTTTCCCATAGCTCATGCATTTCACATGTCTAGACATGAAATAAAAAATAATTTGGACAATGTCTGACAGATTTTCAAATTTGTCAAAAAAAACTTTCTCTCATCCTGAACGCGAAAACTAAAAAAATCTGAAAAGTAAGAAAAAAATCAGACCAATTTTTTTTTTCATTTTTGTTTCCATAGTTAACGCATTTCACATGTCTAGATGTGAAAAAAAATAATTTTGACAATAATTGACAGATTTTGACATTTTTCAAAAATCTGTCTTTTTTCCTGACCCCGAACCTTATATGAAAACTAAGAAAATCTGAAAAGTACAAAAAATCAGACCAATTTTTTCTTTTTCACTTTTTTTACCATAGTTCATGCATTTCACATGTCTAGATGTGAAAAAAAAATATTTTGACAATAATTGACAGATTTTGAAATTTTTCAAAAATCTGTCTTTTTTCCTGACCCCGAACCTTATATGAAAACTAAGAAAATCTGAAAAGTAAAAAAAATCAGACCAATTTTTTCTTTTTCACTTTTTTTACCATAGTTCATGCATTTCACATGTCTAGACATGAAATAAAAAATAATTTGGACAATGTCTGACAGATTTTCAAATTTGTCAAAAAAAACTTTCTCTCATCCTGAACGCGAAAACTAAAAAAATCTGAAAAGTAAGAAAAAAATCAGACCAATTTTTTTTTTCATTTTTGTTTCCATAGTTAACGCATTTCACATGTCTAGATGTGAAAAAAAATAATTTTGACAATAATTGACAGATTTTGACATTTTTCAAAAATCTGTCTTTTTTCCTGACCCCGAAACTTATATGAAAACTAAGAAAATCTGAAAAGTACAAAAAATCAGACCAATTTTTTCTTTTTCACTTTTTTTACCATAGTTCATGCATTTCACATGTCTAGACATGAAATAAAAAATAATTTGGACAATGTCTGACAGATTTTCAAATTTGTCAAAAAAAACTTTCTCTCATCCTGAACGCGAAAACTAAAAAAATCTGAAAAGTAAGAAAAAAATCAGACCAATTTTTTTTTTCATTTTTGTTGCCATAGTTAACGCATTTCACATGTCTAGATGTGAAAAAAAATAATTTTGACAATAATTGACAGATATTGAAATTTTTCAAAAATCTGTCTTTTTTCCTGACCCCGAACCTTATATGAAAACTAAGAAAATCTGAAAAGTACGAAAGAATCATACCAAATTTTTTTTCACTTTTTTTCCCATAGCTCATGCATTTCACATGTCTAGACATGAAATAAAAAATAATTTGGACAATGTCTGACAGATTTTCAAATTTGTCAAAAAAAACTTTCTCTCATCCTGAACGCGAAAACTAAAAAAATCTGAAAAGTAAGAAAAAAATCAGACCAATTTTTTTTTTCATTTTTGTTTCCATAGTTAACGCATTTCACATGTCTAGATGTGAAAAAAAATAATTTTGACAATAATTGACAGATTTTGACATTTTTCAAAAATCTGTCTTTTTTCCTGACCCCGAACCTTATATGAAAACTAAGAAAATCTGAAAAGTACAAAAAATCAGACCAATTTTTTCTTTTTCACTTTTTTTACCATAGTTCATGCATTTCACATGTCTAGATGTGAAAAAAAAATATTTTGACAATAATTGACAGATTTTGAAATTTTTCAAAAATCTGTCTTTTTTCCTGACCCCGAACCTTATATGAAAACTAAGAAAATCTGAAAAGTAAAAAAAATCAGACCAATTTTTTCTTTTTCACTTTTTTTACCATAGTTCATGCATTTCACATGTCTAGACATGAAATAAAAAATAATTTGGACAATGTCTGACAGATTTTCAAATTTGTCAAAAAAAACTTTCTCTCATCCTGAACGCGAAAACTAAAAAAATCTGAAAAGTAAGAAAAAAATCAGACCAATTTTTTTTTCATTTTTGTTTCCATAGTTAACGCATTTCACATGTCTAGATGTGAAAAAAAATAATTTTTACAATAATTGACAGATTTTGACATTTTTCAAAAATCTGTCTTTTTTCCTGACCCCGAAACTTATATGAAAACTAAGAAAATCTGAAAAGTACAAAAAATCAGACCAATTTTTTCTTTTTCACTTTTTTTACCATAGTTCATGCATTTCACATGTCTAGATGTGAAAAAAAAATATTTTGACAATAATTGACAGATTTTGAAATTTTTCAAAAATCTGTCTTTTTTCCTGACCCCGAACCTTATATGAAAACTAAGAAAATCTGAAAAGTACAAAAAATCAGACCAATTTTTTCTTTTTCACTTTTTTTACCATAGTTCATGAATTTCACATGTCTAGACATGAAATAAAAAATAATTTGGACAATGTCTGACAGATTTTCAAATTTGTCAAAAAAAACTTTCTCTCATCCTGAACGCGAAAACTAAAAAAATCTGAAAAGTAAGAAAAAAATCAGACCAATTTTTTTTTTCATTTTTGTTTCCATAGTTAACGCATTTCACATGTCTAGATGTGAAAAAAAATAATTTGGACAATAATTGACAGATTTTGACATTTTTCAAAAATCTGTCTTTTTTCCTGATCCCGAAACTTATATGAAAACTAAGAAAATCTGAAAAGTACAAAAAATCAGACCAATTTTTTCTTTTTCACTTTTTTTACCATAGTTCATGCATTTCACATGTCTAGACATGAAATAAAAAATAATTTGGACAATGTCTGACAGATTTTCAAATTTGTCAAAAAAAACTTTCTCTCATCCTGAACGCGAAAACTAAAAAAATCTGAAAAGTAAGAAAAAAATCAGACCAATTTTTTTTTTCATTTTTGTTTCCATAGTTAACGCATTTCACATGTCTAGATGTGAAAAAAAATAATTTGGACAATAATTGACAGATTTTGACATTTTTCAAAAATCTGTCTTTTTTCCTGACCCCGAACCTTATATGAAAACTAAGAAAATCTGAAAAGTACAAAAAATCAGACCAATTTTTTCTTTTTCACTTTTTTTACCATAGTTCATGCATTTCACATGTCTAGATGTGAAAAAAAAATATTTTGACAATAATTGACAGATTTTGAAATTTTTCAAAAATCTGTCTTTTTTCCTGACCCCGAACCTTATATGAAAACTAAGAAAATCTGAAAAGTACAAAAAATCAGACCAATTTTTTCTTTTTCACTTTTTTTACCATAGTTCATGCATTTCACATGTCTAGATGTGAAAAAAAAATATTTTGACAATAATTGACAGATTTTGAAATTTTTCAAAAATCTGTCTTTTTTCCTGACCCCGAACCTTATATGAAAACTAAGAAAATCTGAAAAGTACAAAAAATCAGACCAATTTTTTCTTTTTCACTTTTTTTACCATAGTTCATGCATTTCACATGTCTAGACATGAAATAAAAAATAATTTGGACAATGTCTGACAGATTTTCAAATTTGTCAAAAAAAACTTTCTCTCATCCTGAACGCGAAAACTAAAAAAATCTGAAAAGTGAGAAAAAAATCAGACCAATTTTTTTTTCATTTTTGTTGCCATAGTTAACGCATTTCACATGTCTAGATGTGAAAAAAAATCATTTTGACAATAATTGACAGATATTGAAATTTTTCAAAAATCTGTCTTTTTTCCTGACCCCGGACCTTATATGAAAACTAAGAAAATCTGAAAAGTACGAAAAAATCATACCAAATTTTTTTTCACTTTTTTTTCCCATAGCTCATGCATTTCACATGTCTAGACACGAAATAAAAAATAATTTGGACAATGTCTGACAGATTTTGAACTTTGTAAAAAAAAACTTTCTCTCATCCAGACCGCGAAAACTAAAAAAATCTGAAAAGTAAGAAAAAAATCAGACCAATTTTTTTTTTTCATTTTTGTTGCCATAGTTAACGCATTTCACATGTCTAGATGTGAAAAAAAATAATTTGGACAATAATTGACAGATTTTGAAATTTTTCAAAAATCTGTCTTTTTTCCTGACCCCGAAACTTATATGAAAACTAAGAAAATCTGAAAAGTACAAAAAATCAGACCAATTTTTTCTTTTTCACTTTTTTTACCATAGTTCATGCATTTCACATGTCTAGACATGAAATAAAAAATAATTTGGACAATGTCTGACAGATTTTCAAATTTGTCAAAAAAAACTTTCTCTCATCCTGAACGCGAAAACTAAAAAAATCTGAAAAGTAAGAAAAAAATCAGACCAATTTTTTTTTTCATTTTTGTTTCCATAGTTAACGCATTTCACATGTCTAGATGTGAAAAAAAATAATTTTGACAATAATTGACAGATTTTGACATTTTTCAAAAATCTGTCTTTTTTCCTGACCCCGAAACTTATATGAAAACTAAGAAAATCTGAAAAGTACAAAAAATCAGACCAATTTTTTCTTTTTCACTTTTTTTACCATAGTTCATGCATTTCACATGTCTAGACATGAAATAAAAAATAATTTGGACAATGTCTGACAGATTTTCAAATTTGTCAAAAAAAACTTTCTCTCATCCTGAACGCGAAAACTAAAAAAATCTGAAAAGTAAGAAAAAAATCAGACCAATTTTTTTTTTCATTTTTGTTTCCATAGTTAACGCATTTCACATGTCTAGATGTGAAAAAAAATAATTTTGACAATAATTGACAGATTTTGACATTTTTCAAAAATCTGTCTTTTTTCCTGACCCCGAAACTTATATGAAAACTAAGAAAATCTGAAAAGTACAAAAAATCAGACCAATTTTTTCTTTTTCACTTTTTTTACCATAGTTCATGCATTTCACATGTCTAGACATGAAATAAAAAATAATTTGGACAATGTCTGACAGATTTTCAAATTTGTCAAAAAAAACTTTCTCTCATCCTGAACGCGAAAACTAAAAAAATCTGAAAAGTAAGAAAAAAATCAGACCAATTTTTTTTTTCATTTTTGTTGCCATAGTTAACGCATTTCACATGTCTAGATGTGAAAAAAAATAATTTTGACAATAATTGACAGATATTGAAATTTTTCAAAAATCTGTCTTTTTTCCTGACCCCGAACCTTATATGAAAACTAAGAAAATCTGAAAAGTACGAAAGAATCATACCAAATTTTTTTTCACTTTTTTTCCCATAGCTCATGCATTTCACATGTCTAGACATGAAATAAAAAATAATTTGGACAATGTCTGACAGATTTTCAAATTTGTCAAAAAAAACTTTCTCTCATCCTGAACGCGAAAACTAAAAAAATCTGAAAAGTAAGAAAAAAATCAGACCAATTTTTTTTTTCATTTTTGTTTCCATAGTTAACGCATTTCACATGTCTAGATGTGAAAAAAAATAATTTTGACAATAATTGACAGATTTTGACATTTTTCAAAAATCTGTCTTTTTTCCTGACCCCGAACCTTATATGAAAACTAAGAAAATCTGAAAAGTACAAAAAATCAGACCAATTTTTTCTTTTTCACTTTTTTTACCATAGTTCATGCATTTCACATGTCTAGATGTGAAAAAAAAATATTTTGACAATAATTGACAGATTTTGAAATTTTTCAAAAATCTGTCTTTTTTCCTGACCCCGAACCTTATATGAAAACTAAGAAAATCTGAAAAGTAAAAAAAATCAGACCAATTTTTTCTTTTTCACTTTTTTTACCATAGTTCATGCATTTCACATGTCTAGACATGAAATAAAAAATAATTTGGACAATGTCTGACAGATTTTCAAATTTGTCAAAAAAAACTTTCTCTCATCCTGAACGCGAAAACTAAAAAAATCTGAAAAGTAAGAAAAAAATCAGACCAATTTTTTTTTCATTTTTGTTTCCATAGTTAACGCATTTCACATGTCTAGATGTGAAAAAAAATAATTTTTACAATAATTGACAGATTTTGACATTTTTCAAAAATCTGTCTTTTTTCCTGACCCCGAAACTTATATGAAAACTAAGAAAATCTGAAAAGTACAAAAAATCAGACCAATTTTTTCTTTTTCACTTTTTTTACCATAGTTCATGCATTTCACATGTCTAGATGTGAAAAAAAAATATTTTGACAATAATTGACAGATTTTGAAATTTTTCAAAAATCTGTCTTTTTTCCTGACCCCGAACCTTATATGAAAACTAAGAAAATCTGAAAAGTACAAAAAATCAGACCAATTTTTTCTTTTTCACTTTTTTTACCATAGTTCATGAATTTCACATGTCTAGACATGAAATAAAAAATAATTTGGACAATGTCTGACAGATTTTCAAATTTGTCAAAAAAAACTTTCTCTCATCCTGAACGCGAAAACTAAAAAAATCTGAAAAGTAAGAAAAAAATCAGACCAATTTTTTTTTTCATTTTTGTTTCCATAGTTAACGCATTTCACATGTCTAGATGTGAAAAAAAATAATTTGGACAATAATTGACAGATTTTGACATTTTTCAAAAATCTGTCTTTTTTCCTGATCCCGAAACTTATATGAAAACTAAGAAAATCTGAAAAGTACAAAAAATCAGACCAATTTTTTCTTTTTCACTTTTTTTACCATAGTTCATGCATTTCACATGTCTAGACATGAAATAAAAAATAATTTGGACAATGTCTGACAGATTTTCAAATTTGTCAAAAAAAACTTTCTCTCATCCTGAACGCGAAAACTAAAAAAATCTGAAAAGTAAGAAAAAAATCAGACCAATTTTTTTTTTCATTTTTGTTTCCATAGTTAACGCATTTCACATGTCTAGATGTGAAAAAAAATAATTTGGACAATAATTGACAGATTTTGACATTTTTCAAAAATCTGTCTTTTTTCCTGACCCCGAACCTTATATGAAAACTAAGAAAATCTGAAAAGTACAAAAAATCAGACCAATTTTTTCTTTTTCACTTTTTTTACCATAGTTCATGCATTTCACATGTCTAGATGTGAAAAAAAAATATTTTGACAATAATTGACAGATTTTGAAATTTTTCAAAAATCTGTCTTTTTTCCTGACCCCGAACCTTATATGAAAACTAAGAAAATCTGAAAAGTACAAAAAATCAGACCAATTTTTTCTTTTTCACTTTTTTTACCATAGTTCATGCATTTCACATGTCTAGACATGAAATAAAAAATAATTTGGACAATGTCTGACAGATTTTCAAATTTGTCAAAAAAAACTTTCTCTCATCCTGAACGCGAAAACTAAAAAAATCTGAAAAGTGAGAAAAAAATCAGACCAATTTTTTTTTCATTTTTGTTGCCATAGTTAACGCATTTCACATGTCTAGATGTGAAAAAAAATCATTTTGACAATAATTGACAGATATTGAAATTTTTCAAAAATCTGTCTTTTTTCCTGACCCCGGACCTTATATGAAAACTAAGAAAATCTGAAAAGTACGAAAAAATCATACCAAATTTTTTTTCACTTTTTTTTCCCATAGCTCATGCATTTCACATGTCTAGACACGAAATAAAAAATAATTTGGACAATGTCTGACAGATTTTGAACTTTGTAAAAAAAAACTTTCTCTCATCCAGACCGCGAAAACTAAAAAAATCTGAAAAGTAAGAAAAAAATCAGACCAATTTTTTTTTTTCATTTTTGTTGCCATAGTTAACGCATTTCACATGTCTAGATGTGAAAAAAAATAATTTGGACAATAATTGACAGATTTTGAAATTTTTCAAAAATCTGTCTTTTTTCCTGACCCCGAAACTTATATGAAAACTAAGAAAATCTGAAAAGTACAAAAAATCAGACCAATTTTTTCTTTTTCACTTTTTTTACCATAGTTCATGCATTTCACATGTCTAGACATGAAATAAAAAATAATTTGGACAATGTCTGACAGATTTTCAAATTTGTCAAAAAAAACTTTCTCTCATCCTGAACGCGAAAACTAAAAAAATCTGAAAAGTAAGAAAAAAATCAGACCAATTTTTTTTTCATTTTTGTTTCCATAGTTAACGCATTCCACATGTCTAGATGTGAAAAAAAATAATTTTGACAATAATTGACAGATTTTGACATTTTTCAAAAATCTGTCTTTTTTCCTGACCCCGAAACTTATATGAAAACTAAGAAAATCTGAAAAGTACAAAAAATCAGACCAATTTTTTCTTTTTCACTTTTTTTACCATAGTTCATGCATTTCACATGTCTAGACATGAAATAAAAAATAATTTGGACAATGTCTGACAGATTTTCAAATTTGTCAAAAAAAACTTTCTCTCATCCTGAACGCGAAAACTAAAAAAATCTGAAAAGTAAGAAAAAAATCAGACCAATTTTTTTTTTCATTTTTGTTTCCATAGTTAACGCATTTCACATGTCTAGATGTGAAAAAAAATAATTTTGACAATAATTGACAGATATTGAAATTTTTCAAAAATCTGTCTTTTTTCCTGACCCCGGACCTTATATGAAAACTAAGAAAATCTGAAAAGTACGAAAAAATCATACCAAATTTTTTTTCACTTTTTTTTCCCATAGCTCATGCATTTCACATGTCTAGACACGAAATAAAAAATAATTTGGACAATGTCTGACAGATTTTGAACTTTGTAAAAAAAAACTTTCTCTCATCCAGACCGCGAAAACTAAAAAAATCTGAAAAGTAAGAAAAAAATCAGACCAATTTTTTTTTTTCATTTTTGTTGCCATAGTTAACGCATTTCACATGTCTAGATGTGAAAAAAAATAATTTGGACAATAATTGACAGATTTTGAAATTTTTCAAAAATCTGTCTTTTTTCCTGACCCCGAACCTTATATGAAAACTAAGAAAATCTGAAAAGTACAAAAAATCAGACCAATTTTTTCTTTTTCACTTTTTTTACCATAGTTCATGAATTTCACATGTCTAGACATGAAATAAAAAATAATTTGGACAATGTCTGACAGATTTTCAAATTTGTCAAAAAAAACTTTCTCTCATCCTGAACGCGAAAACTAAAAAAATCTGAAAAGTAAGAAAAAAATCAGACCAATTTTTTTTTTCATTTTTGTTGCCATAGTTAACGCATTTCACATGTCTAGATGTGAAAAAAAATAATTTTGACAATAATTGACAGATATTGACATTTTTCAAAAATCTGTCTTTTTTCCTGACCCCGAACCTTATATGAAAACTAAGAAAATCTGAAAAGTACGAAAAAATCATACCAAATTTTTTTTCACTTTTTTTCCCATAGCTCATGCATTTCACATGTCTAGACATGAAATAAAAAATAATTTGGACAATGTCTGACATAATTTGGACAATGTCTGACAGATTTTCAAATTTGTCAAAAAAAACTTTCTCTCATCCTGAACGCGAAAACTAAAAAAATCTGAAAAGTAAGAAAAAAATCAGACCAATTTTTTTTTTCATTTTTGTTTCCATAGTTAACGCATTTCACATGTCTAGATGTGAAAAAAAATAATTTTGACAATAATTGACAGATTTTGACATTTTTCAAAAATCTGTCTTTTTTCCTGACCCCGAAACTTATATGAAAACTAAGAAAATCTGAAAAGTACAAAAAATCAGACCAATTTTTTCTTTTTCACTTTTTTTACCATAGTTCATGCATTTCACATGTCTAGACATGAAATAAAAAATAATTTGGACAATGTCTGACAGATTTTCAAATTTGTCAAAAAAAACTTTCTCTCATCCTGAACGCGAAAACTAAAAAAATCTGAAAAGTAAGAAAAAAATCAGACCAATTTTTTTTTTCATTTTTGTTGCCATAGTTAACGCATTTCACATGTCTAGATGTGAAAAAAAATAATTTTGACAATAATTGACAGATATTGAAATTTTTCAAAAATCTGTCTTTTTTCCTGACCCCGAACCTTATATGAAAACTAAGAAAATCTGAAAAGTACGAAAGAATCATACCAAATTTTTTTTCACTTTTTTTCCCATAGCTCATGCATTTCACATGTCTAGACATGAAATAAAAAATAATTTGGACAATGTCTGACAGATTTTCAAATTTGTCAAAAAAAACTTTCTCTCATCCTGAACGCGAAAACTAAAAAAATCTGAAAAGTAAGAAAAAAATCAGACCAATTTTTTTTTTCATTTTTGTTTCCATAGTTAACGCATTTCACATGTCTAGATGTGAAAAAAAATAATTTTGACAATAATTGACAGATTTTGACATTTTTCAAAAATCTGTCTTTTTTCCTGACCCCGAACCTTATATGAAAACTAAGAAAATCTGAAAAGTACAAAAAATCAGACCAATTTTTTCTTTTTCACTTTTTTTACCATAGTTCATGCATTTCACATGTCTAGATGTGAAAAAAAAATATTTTGACAATAATTGACAGATTTTGAAATTTTTCAAAAATCTGTCTTTTTTCCTGACCCCGAACCTTATATGAAAACTAAGAAAATCTGAAAAGTAAAAAAAATCAGACCAATTTTTTCTTTTTCACTTTTTTTACCATAGTTCATGCATTTCACATGTCTAGACATGAAATAAAAAATAATTTGGACAATGTCTGACAGATTTTCAAATTTGTCAAAAAAAACTTTCTCTCATCCTGAACGCGAAAACTAAAAAAATCTGAAAAGTAAGAAAAAAATCAGACCAATTTTTTTTTTCATTTTTGTTTCCATAGTTAACGCATTTCACATCTCTAGATGTGAAAAAAAATAATTTTGACAATAATTGACAGATTTTGACATTTTTCAAAAATCTGTCTTTTTTCCTGACCCCGAAACTTATATGAAAACTAAGAAAATCTGAAAAGTACAAAAAATCAGACCAATTTTTTCTTTTTCACTTTTTTTACCATAGTTCATGCATTTCACATGTCTAGACATGAAATAAAAAATAATTTGGACAATGTCTGACAGATTTTCAAATTTGTCAAAAAAAACTTTCTCTCATCCTGAACGCGAAAACTAAAAAAATCTGAAAAGTAAGAAAAAAATCAGACCAATTTTTTTTTCATTTTTGTTTCCATAGTTAACGCATTTCACATGTCTAGATGTGAAAAAAAATAATTTTTACAATAATTGACAGATTTTGACATTTTTCAAAAATCTGTCTTTTTTCCTGACCCCGAAACTTATATGAAAACTAAGAAAATCTGAAAAGTACAAAAAATCAGACCAATTTTTTCTTTTTCACTTTTTTTACCATAGTTCATGCATTTCACATGTCTAGACATGAAATAAAAAATAATTTGGACAATGTCTGACAGATTTTCAAATTTGTCAAAAAAAACTTTCTCTCATCCTGAACGCGAAAACTAAAAAAATCTGAAAAGTAAGAAAAAAATCAGACCAATTTTTTTTTTCATTTTTGTTTCCATAGTTAACGCATTTCACATGTCTAGATGTGAAAAAAAATAATTTGGACAATAATTGACAGATTTTGACATTTTTCAAAAATCTGTCTTTTTTCCTGACCCCGAACCTTATATGAAAACTAAGAAAATCTGAAAAGTACAAAAAATCAGACCAATTTTTTCTTTTTCACTTTTTTTACCATAGTTCATGCATTTCACATGTCTAGATGTGAAAAAAAAATATTTTGACAATAATTGACAGATTTTGAAATTTTTCAAAAATCTGTCTTTTTTCCTGACCCCGAACCTTATATGAAAACTAAGAAAATCTGAAAAGTACAAAAAATCAGACCAATTTTTTCTTTTTCACTTTTTTTACCATAGTTCATGAATTTCACATGTCTAGACATGAAATAAAAAATAATTTGGACAATGTCTGACAGATTTTCAAATTTGTCAAAAAAAACTTTCTCTCATCCTGAACGCGAAAACTAAAAAAATCTGAAAAGTAAGAAAAAAATCAGACCAATTTTTTTTTCATTTTTGTTTCCATAGTTAACGCATTTCACATGTCTAGATGTGAAAAAAAATAATTTGGACAATAATTGACAGATTTTGACATTTTTCAAAAATCTGTCTTTTTTCCTGATCCCGAAACTTATATGAAAACTAAGAAAATCTGAAAAGTACGAAAAAATCATACCAAATTTTTTTTCACTTTTTTTCCCATAGCTCATGCATTTCACATGTCTAGACATGAAATAAAAAATAATTTGGACAATGTCTGACAGATTTTCAAATTTGTCAAAAAAAACTTTCTCTCATCCTGAACGCGAAAACTAAAAAAATCTGAAAAGTAAGAAAAAAATCAGACCAATTTTTTTTTTCATTTTTGTTTCCATAGTTAACGCATTTCACATGTCTAGATGTGAAAAAAAATAATTTGGACAATAATTGACAGATTTTGACATTTTTCAAAAATCTGTCTTTTTTCCTGACCCCGAACCTTATATGAAAACTAAGAAAATCTGAAAAGTACAAAAAATCAGACTAATTTTTTCTTTTTCACTTTTTTTACCATAGTTCATGCATTTCACATGTCTAGATGTGAAAAAAAAATATTTTGACAATAATTGACAGATTTTGAAATTTTTCAAAAATCTGTCTTTTTTCCTGACCCCGAACCTTATATGAAAACTAAGAAAATCTGAAAAGTACAAAAAATCAGACCAATTTTTTCTTTTTCACTTTTTTTACCATAGTTCATGAATTTCACATGTCTAGACATGAAATAAAAAATAATTTGGACAATGTCTGACAGATTTTCAAATTTGTCAAAAAAAACTTTCTCTCATCCTGAACGCGAAAACTAAAAAAATCTGAAAAGTAAGAAAAAAATCAGACCAATTTTTTTTTTCATTTTTGTTTCCATAGTTAACGCATTTCACATGTCTAGATGTGAAAAAAAATAATTTGGACAATAATTGACAGATTTTGACATTTTTCAAAAATCTGTCTTTTTTCCTGATCCCGAAACTTATATGAAAACTAAGAAAATCTGAAAAGTACGAAAAAATCATACCAAATTTTTTTTCACTTTTTTTCCCATAGCTCATGCATTTCACATGTCTAGACATGAAATAAAAAATAATTTGGACAATGTCTGACATAATTTGGACAATGTCTGACAGATTTTCAAATTTGTCAAAAAAAACTTTCTCTCATCCTGAACGCGAAAACTAAAAAAATCTGAAAAGTAAGAAAAAAATCAGACCAATTTTTTTTTTCATTTTTGTTTCCATAGTTAACGCATTTCACATGTCTAGATGTGAAAAAAAATAATTTTGACAATAATTGACAGATTTTGACATTTTTCAAAAATCTGTCTTTTTTCCTGACCCCGAAACTTATATGAAAACTAAGAAAATCTGAAAAGTACAAAAAATCAGACCAATTTTTTCTTTTTCACTTTTTTTACCATAGTTCATGAATTTCACATGTCTAGACATGAAATAAAAAATAATTTGGACAATGTCTGACAGATTTTCAAATTTGTCAAAAAAAACTTTCTCTCATCCTGAACGCGAAAACTAAAAAAATCTGAAAAGTAAGAAAAAAATCAGACCAATTTTTTTTTCATTTTTGTTTCCATAGTTAACGCATTTCACATGTCTAGATGTGAAAAAAAAATATTTTGACAATAATTGACAGATTTTGAAATTTTTCAAAAATCTGTCTTTTTTCCTGACCCCGAACCTTATATGAAAACTAAGAAAATCTGAAAAGTACAAAAAATCAGACCAATTTTTTCTTTTTCACTTTTTTTACCATAGTTCATGAATTTCACATGTCTAGACATGAAATAAAAAATAATTTGGACAATGTCTGACAGATTTTCAAATTTGTCAAAAAAAACTTTCTCTCATCCTGAACGCGAAAACTAAAAAAATCTGAAAAGTAAGAAAAAAATCAGACCAATTTTTTTTTCATTTTTGTTTCCATAGTTAACGCATTTCACATGTCTAGATGTGAAAAAAAATAATTTGGACAATAATTGACAGATTTTGACATTTTTCAAAAATCTGTCTTTTTTCCTGATCCCGAAACTTATATGAAAACTAAGAAAATCTGAAAAGTACGAAAAAATCATACCAAATTTTTTTTCACTTTTTTTCCCATAGCTCATGCATTTCACATGTCTAGACATGAAATAAAAAATAATTTGGACAATGTCTGACAGATTTTCAAATTTGTCAAAAAAAACTTTCTCTCATCCTGAACGCGAAAACTAAAAAAATCTGAAAAGTAAGAAAAAAATCAGACCAATTTTTTTTTTCATTTTTGTTTCCATAGTTAACGCATTTCACATGTCTAGATGTGAAAAAAAATAATTTGGACAATAATTGACAGATTTTGACATTTTTCAAAAATCTGTCTTTTTTCCTGACCCCGAACCTTATATGAAAACTAAGAAAATCTGAAAAGTACAAAAAATCAGACTAATTTTTTCTTTTTCACTTTTTTTACCATAGTTCATGCATTTCACATGTCTAGATGTGAAAAAAAAATATTTTGACAATAATTGACAGATTTTGAAATTTTTCAAAAATCTGTCTTTTTTCCTGACCCCGAACCTTATATGAAAACTAAGAAAATCTGAAAAGTACAAAAAATCAGACCAATTTTTTCTTTTTCACTTTTTTTACCATAGTTCATGAATTTCACATGTCTAGACATGAAATAAAAAATAATTTGGACAATGTCTGACAGATTTTCAAATTTGTCAAAAAAAACTTTCTCTCATCCTGAACGCGAAAACTAAAAAAATCTGAAAAGTAAGAAAAAAATCAGACCAATTTTTTTTTTCATTTTTGTTTCCATAGTTAACGCATTTCACATGTCTAGATGTGAAAAAAAATAATTTGGACAATAATTGACAGATTTTGACATTTTTCAAAAATCTGTCTTTTTTCCTGATCCCGAAACTTATATGAAAACTAAGAAAATCTGAAAAGTACGAAAAAATCATACCAAATTTTTTTTCACTTTTTTTCCCATAGCTCATGCATTTCACATGTCTAGACATGAAATAAAAAATAATTTGGACAATGTCTGACATAATTTGGACAATGTCTGACAGATTTTCAAATTTGTCAAAAAAAACTTTCTCTCATCCTGAACGCGAAAACTAAAAAAATCTGAAAAGTAAGAAAAAAATCAGACCAATTTTTTTTTTCATTTTTGTTTCCATAGTTAACGCATTTCACATGTCTAGATGTGAAAAAAAATAATTTTGACAATAATTGACAGATTTTGACATTTTTCAAAAATCTGTCTTTTTTCCTGACCCCGAAACTTATATGAAAACTAAGAAAATCTGAAAAGTACAAAAAATCAGACCAATTTTTTCTTTTTCACTTTTTTTACCATAGTTCATGAATTTCACATGTCTAGACATGAAATAAAAAATAATTTGGACAATGTCTGACAGATTTTCAAATTTGTCAAAAAAAACTTTCTCTCATCCTGAACGCGAAAACTAAAAAAATCTGAAAAGTAAGAAAAAAATCAGACCAATTTTTTTTTCATTTTTGTTTCCATAGTTAACGCATTTCACATGTCTAGATGTGAAAAAAAATAATTTGGACAATAATTGACAGATTTTGACATTTTTCAAAAATCTGTCTTTTTTCCTGATCCCGAAACTTATATGAAAACTAAGAAAATCTGAAAAGTACAAAAAATCAGACCAATTTTTTCTTTTTCACTTTTTTTCCCATAGCTCATGCATTTCACATGTCTAGACATGAAATAAAAAATAATTTGGACAATGTCTGACAGATTTTCAAATTTGTCAAAAAAAACTTTCTCTCATCCTGAACGCGAAAACTAAAAAAATCTGAAAAGTAAGAAAAAAATCAGACCAATTTTTTTTTTCATTTTTGTTTCCATAATTAACGCATTTCACATGTCTAGATGTGAAAAAAAATAATTTTGACAATAATTGACAGATTTTGACATTTTTCAAAAATCTGTCTTTTTTCCTGACCCCGAACCTTATATGAAAACTAAGAAAATCTGAAAAGTACAAAAAATCAGACCAATTTTTTCTTTTTCACTTTTTTTACCATAGTTCATGCATTTCACATGTCTAGATGTGAAAAAAAAATATTTTGACAATAATTGACAGATTTTGAAATTTTTCAAAAATCTGTCTTTTTTCCTGACCCCGAACCTTATATGAAAACTAAGAAAATCTGAAAAGTACAAAAAATCAGACCAATTTTTTCTTTTTCACTTTTTGACATGAAATAAAAAATAATTTGGACAATGTCTGACAGATTTTCAAATTTGTCAAAAAAAACTTTCTCTCATCCTGAACGCGAAAACTAAAAAAATCTGAAAAGTAAGAAAAAAATCAGACCAATTTTTTTTTTCATTTTTGTTGCCATAGTTAACGCATTTGACATGTCTAGATGTGAAAAAAAATAATTTTGACAATAATTGACAGATTTTGACATTTTTCAAAAATCTGTCTTTTTTCCTGACCCCGAAACTTATATGAAAACTAAGAAAATCTGAAAAGTACAAAAAATCAGACCAATTTTTTCTTTTTCACTTTTTTTACCATAGTTCATGCATTTCACATGTCTAGACATGAAATAAAAAATAATTTGGACAATGTCTGACAGATTTTCAAATTTGTCAAAAAAAACTTTCTCTCATCCTGAACGCGAAAACTAAAAAAATCTGAAAAGTAAGAAAAAAATCAGACCAATTTTTTTTTTTCATTTTTTTTGCCATAGTTAACGCATTTCACATGTCTAGATGTGAAAAAAAATCATTTGGACAATAATTGACAGATTTTGAAATTTTTCAAAAATCTGTCTTTTTTCCTGACCCCGAACCTTATATGAAAACTAAGAAAATCTGAAAAGTACAAAAAATCAGACCAATTTTTTCTTTTTCACTTTTTTTACCATAGTTCATGCATTTCACATGTCTAGATGTGAAAAAAAATTATTTTGACAATAATTGACAGATTTTGAAATTTTTCAAAAATCTGTCTTTTTTTCCTGACCCCGAACCTTATATGAAAACTAAGAAAATCTGAAAAGTACAAAAAATCAGACCAATTTTTTCTTTTTCACTTTTTGACATGAAATAAAAAATAATTTGGACAATGTCTGACAGATTTTCAAATTTGTCAAAAAAAACTTTCTCTCATCCTGAACGCGAAAACTAAAAAAATCTGAAAAGTAAGAAAAAAATCAGACCAATTTTTTTTTTCATTTTTGTTTCCATAGTTAACGCATTTCACATGTCTAGATGTGAAAAAAAATAATTTTGACAATAATTGACGGATTTTGACATTTTTCAAAAATCTGTCTTTTTTCCTGACCCCGAAACTTATATGAAAACTAAGAAAATCTGAAAAGTACGAAAAAATCATACCAATTTTTTTTTCACTTTTTTTCCCATAGCTCATGCATTTCACATGTCTAGACACGAAATAAAAAATAATTTGGACAATGTCTGACAGATTTTGAACTTTGTAAAAAAAAACTTTCTCTCATCCAGACCGCGAAAACTAAAAAAATCTGAAAAGTAAGAAAAAAATCAGACCAATTTTTTTTTTTTCATTTTTGTTGCCATAGTTAACGCATTTCACATGTCTAGATGTGAAAAAAAATAATTTGGACAATAATTGACAGATTTTGAAATTTTTCAAAAATCTGTCTTTTTTCCTGACCCCGAAACTTATATGAAAACTAAGAAAATCTGAAAAGTACGAAAAAATCATACCAAATTTTTTTTCACTTTTTTTCCCATAGCTCATGCATTTCACATGTCTAGACACGAAATAAAAAATAATTTGGACAATGTCTGACAGATTTTGAACTTTGTAAAAAAAAACTTTCTCTCATCCAGACCGCGAAAACTAAAAAAATCTGAAAAGTAAGAAAAAAATCAGACCAATTTTTTTTTTTCTTTTTTTTTGCCATAGTTAACGCATTTCACATGTCTAGATGTGAAAAAAATTAATTTGGACAATAATTGACAGATTTTGAAATTTTTCAAAAATCTGTCTTTTTTCCTGACCCCGAACCTTATATGAAAACTAAGAAAATCTGAAAAGTACAAAAAATCAGACCAATTTTTTCTTTTTCACTTTTTTTACCATAGTTCATGCATTTCACATGTCTAGATGTGAAAAAAAATTATTTTGACAATAATTGACAGATTTTGAAATTTTTCAAAAATCTGTCTTTTTTTCCTGAACCCGAACCTTATATGAAAACTAAGAAAATCTGAAAAGTACAAAAAATCAGACCAATTTTTTCTTTTTCACTTTTTGACATGAAATAAAAAATAATTTGGACAATGTCTGACAGATTTTCAAATTTGTCAAAAAAAACTTTCTCTCATCCTGAACGCGAAAACTAAAAAAATCTGAAAAGTAAGAAAAAAATCAGACCAATTTTTTTTTTTCATTTTTGTTGCCATAGTTAACGCATTTGACATGTCTAGATGTGAAAAAAAATAATTTTGACAATAATTGACAGATTTTGACATTTTTCAAAAATCTGTCTTTTTTCCTGACCCCGAAACTTATATGAAAACTAAGAAAATCTGAAAAGTACAAAAAATCAGACCAATTTTTTCTTTTTCACTTTTTTTACCATAGTTCATGCATTTCACATGTCTAGACATGAAATAAAAAATAATTTGGACAATGTCTGACAGATTTTCAAATTTGTCAAAAAAAACTTTCTCTCATCCTGAACGCGAAAACTAAAAAAATCTGAAAAGTAAGAAAAAAATCAGACCAATTTTTTTTTTTCATTTTTGTTTCCATAGTTAACGCATTTCACATGTCTAGATGTGAAAAAAAATAATTTTGACAATAATTGACGGATTTTGACATTTTTCAAAAATCTGTCTTTTTTCCTGACCCCGAAACTTATATGAAAACTAAGAAAATCTGAAAAGTACGAAAAAATCATACCAAATTTTTTTTCACTTTTTTTCCCATAGCTCATGCATTTCACATGTCTAGACATGAAATAAAAAATAATTTGGACAATGTCTGACAGATTTTGAACTTTGTAAAAAAAAACTTTCTCTCATCCAGACCGCGAAAACTAAAAAAATCTGAAAAGTAAGAAAAAAATCAGACCAATTTTTTTTTTTTCATTTTTGTTGCCATAGTTAACGCATTTCACATGTCTAGATGTGAAAAAAAATAATTTGGACAATAATTGACAGATTTTGAAATTTTTCAAAAATCTGTCTTTTTTCCTGACCCCGAAACTTATATGAAAACTAAGAAAATCTGAAAAGTACGAAAAAATCATACCAAATTTTTTTTCACTTTTTTTCCCATAGCTCATGCATTTCACATGTCTAGACACGAAATAAAAAATAATTTGGACAATGTCTGACAGATTTTGAACTTTGTAAAAAAAAACTTTCTCTCATCCAGACCGCGAAAACTAAAAAAATCTGAAAAGTAAGAAAAAAATCAGACCAATTTTTTTTTTTCTTTTTTTTTGCCATAGTTAACGCATTTCACATGTCTAGATGTGAAAAAAATTAATTTGGACAATAATTGACAGATTTTGAAATTTTTCAAAAATCTGTCTTTTTTCCTGACCCCGAACCTTATATGAAAACTAAGAAAATCTGAAAAGTACAAAAAATCAGACCAATTTTTTCTTTTTCACTTTTTTTACCATAGTTCATGCATTTCACATGTCTAGATGTGAAAAAAAAATATTTTGACAATAATTGACAGATTTTGAAATTTTTCAAAAATCTGTCTTTTTTCCTGACCCCGAAACTTATATGAAAACTAAGAAAATCTGAAAAGTACAAAAAATCAGACCAATTTTTTCTTTTTCACTTTTTTTACCATAGTTCATGAATTTCACATGTCTAGACATGAAATAAAAAATAATTTGGACAATGTCTGACAGATTTTCAAATTTGTCAAAAGAAACTTTCTCTCATCCTGAACGCGAAAACTAAAAAAATCTGAAAAGTAAGAAAAAAATCAGACCAATTTTTTTTTTCATTTTTGTTTCCATAGTTAACGCATTTCACATGTCTAGATGTGAAAAAAAATAATTTTGACAATAATTGACAGATTTTGACATTTTTCAAAAATCTGTCTTTTTTCCTGACCCCGAAACTTATATGAAAACTAAGAAAATCTGAAAAGTACGAAAAAATCATACCAAATTTTTTTTCACTTTTTTTCCCATAGCTCATGCATTTCACATGTCTAGACATGAAATAAAAAATAATTTGGACAATGTCTGACAGATTTTGAACTTTGTAAAAAAAAACTTTCTCTCATCCAGACCGCGAAAACTAAAAAAATCTGAAAAGTAAGAAAAAAATCAGACCAATTTTTTTTTTTTCATTTTTGTTGCCATAGTTAACGCATTTCACATGTCTAGATGTGAAAAAAAATAATTTGGACAATAATTGACAGATTTTGAAATTTTTCAAAAATCTGTCTTTTTTCCTGACCCCGAAACTTATATGAAAACTAAGAAAATCTGAAAAGTACGAAAAAATCATACCAAATTTTTTTTCACTTTTTTTCCCATAGCTCATGCATTTCACATGTCTAGACACGAAATAAAAAATAATTTGGACAATGTCTGACAGATTTTGAACTTTGTAAAAAAAAACTTTCTCTCATCCAGACCGCGAAAACTAAAAAAATCTGAAAAGTAAGAAAAAAATCAGACCAATTTTTTTTTTTCTTTTTTTTTGCCATAGTTAACGCATTTCACATGTCTAGATGTGAAAAAAATTAATTTGGACAATAATTGACAGATTTTGAAATTTTTCAAAAATCTGTCTTTTTTCCTGACCCCGAACCTTATATGAAAACTAAGAAAATCTGAAAAGTACAAAAAATCAGACCAATTTTTTCTTTTTCACTTTTTTTACCATAGTTCATGCATTTCACATGTCTAGATGTGAAAAAAAAATATTTTGACAATAATTGACAGATTTTGAAATTTTTCAAAAATCTGTCTTTTTTCCTGACCCCGAAACTTATATGAAAACTAAGAAAATCTGAAAAGTACAAAAAATCAGACCAATTTTTTCTTTTTCACTTTTTTTACCATAGTTCATGAATTTCACATGTCTAGACATGAAATAAAAAATAATTTGGACAATGTCTGACAGATTTTCAAATTTGTCAAAAGAAACTTTCTCTCATCCTGAACGCGAAAACTAAAAAAATCTGAAAAGTAAGAAAAAAATCAGACCAATTTTTTTTTTCATTTTTGTTTCCATAGTTAACGCATTTCACATGTCTAGATGTGAAAAAAAATAATTTTGACAATAATTGACAGATTTTGACATTTTTCAAAAATCTGTCTTTTTTCCTGACCCCGAAACTTATATGAAAACTAAGAAAATCTGAAAAGTACGAAAAAATCATACCAAATTTTTTTTCACTTTTTTTCCCATAGCTCATGCATTTCACATGTCTAGACACGAAATAAAAAATAATTTGGACAATGTCTGACAGATTTTGAACTTTGTAAAAAAAAACTTTCTCTCATCCAGACCGCGAAAACTAAAAAAATCTGAAAAGTAAGAAAAAAATCAGACCAATTTTTTTTTTTCATTTTTTTTGCCATAGTTAACGCATTTCACATGTCTAGATGTGAAAAAAAATAATTTGGACAATAATTGACAGATTTTGAAATTTTTCAAAAATCTGTCTTTTTTCCTGACCCCGAACCTTATATGAAAACTAAGAAAATCTGAAAAGTACAAAAAATCAGACCAATTTTTTCTTTTTCACTTTTTTTACCATAGTTCATGCATTTCACATGTCTAGATGTGAAAAAAAAATATTTTGACAATAATTGACAGATTTTGAAATTTTTCAAAAATCTGTCTTTTTTCCTTACCCCGAAACTTATATGAAAACTAAGAAAATCTGAAAAGTACAAAAAATCAGACCAATTTTTTCTTTTTCACTTTTTGACATGAAATAAAAAATAATTTGGACAATGTCTGACAGATTTTCAAATTTGTCAAAAAAAACTTTCTCTCATCCTGAACGCGAAAACTAAAAAAATCTGAAAAGTAAGAAAAAAATCAGACCAATTTTTTTTTTTTCATTTTTGTTGCCATAGTTAACGCATTTGACATGTCTAGATGTGAAAAAAAATAATTTTGACAATAATTGACAGATTTTGACATTTTTCAAAAATCTGTCTTTTTTCCTGACCCCGAAACTTATATGAAAACTAAGAAAATCTGAAAAGTACAAAAAATCAGACCAATTTTTTCTTTTTCACTTTTTTTACCATAGTTCATGAATTTCACATGTCTAGACATGAAATAAAAAATAATTTGGACAATATCTGACAGATTTTCAAATTTGTCAAAAGAAACTTTCTCTCATCCTGAACGCGAAAACTAAAAAAATCTGAAAAGTAAGAAAAAAATCAGACCAATTTTTTTTTTCATTTTTGTTTCCATAGTTAACGCATTTCACATGTCTAGATGTGAAAAAAAATAATTTTGACAATAATTGACAGATTTTGACATTTTTCAAAAATCTGTCTTTTTTCCTGACCCCGAAACTTATATGAAAACTAAGAAAATCTGAAAAGTACGAAAAAATCATACCAAATTTTTTTTCACTTTTTTTCCCATAGCTCATGCATTTCACATGTCTAGACACGAAATAAAAAATAATTTGGACAATGTCTGACAGATTTTGAACTTTGTAAAAAAAAACTTTCTCTCATCCAGACCGCGAAAACTAAAAAAATCTGAAAAGTAAGAAAAAAATCAGACCAATTTTTTTTTTTCATTTTTGTTGCCATAGTTAACGCATTTCACATGTCTAGATGTGAAAAAAAATAATTTGGACAATAATTGACAGATTTTGAAATTTTTCAAAAATCTGTCTTTTTTCCTGACCCCGAAACTTATATGAAAACTAAGAAAATCTGAAAAGTACGAAAAAATCATACCAAATTTTTTTTCACTTTTTTTCCCATAGCTCATGCATTTCACATGTCTAGACACGAAATAAAAAATAATTTGGACAATGTCTGACAGATTTTGAACTTTGTAAAAAAAAACTTTCTCTCATCCAGACCGCGAAAACTAAAAAAATCTGAAAAGTAAGAAAAAAATCAGACCAATTTTTTTTTTTCATTTTTTTTGCCATAGTTAACGCATTTCACATGTCTAGATGTGAAAAAAAATAATTTGGACAATAATTGACAGATTTTGAAATTTTTCAAAAATCTGTCTTTTTTCCTGACCCCGAACCTTATATGAAAATTAAGAAAATCTGAAAAGTACAAAAAATCAGACCAATTTTTTCTTTTTCACTTTTTTTACCATAGTTCATGCATTTCACATGTCTAGATGTGAAAAAAAAATATTTTGACAATAATTGACAGATTTTGAAATTTTTCAAAAATCTGTCTTTTTTCCTGACCCCGAACCTTATATGAAAATTAAGAAAATCTGAAAAGTACAAAAAATCAGACCAATTTTTTCTTTTTCACTTTTTTTACCATAGTTCATGCATTTCACATGTCTAGATGTGAAAAAAAAATATTTTGACAATAATTGACAGATTTTGAAATTTTTCAAAAATCTGTCTTTTTTCCTGACCCCGAAACTTATATGAAAACTAAGAAAATCTGAAAAGTACAAAAAATCAGACCAATTTTTTCTTTTTCACTTTTTTTACCATAGTTCATGAATTTCACATGTCTAGACATGAAATAAAAAATAATTTGGACAATGTCTGACAGATTTTCAAATTTGTCTAAAAAAACTTTCTCTCATCCTGAACGCGAAAACTAAAAAAATCTGAAAAGTAAGAAAAAAATCAGACCAATTTTTTTTTTCATTTTTGTTTCCATAGTTAACGCATTTCACATGTCTAGATGTGAAAAAAAATAATTTTGACAATAATTGACAGATTTTGACATTTTTCAAAAATCTGTCTTTTTTCCTGACCCCGAAACTTATATGAAAACTAAGAAAATCTGAAAAGTACAAAAAATCAGACCAATTTTTTCTTTTTCACTTTTTTTACCATAGTTCATGCATTTCACATGTCTAGACATGAAATAAAAAATAATTTGGACAATGTCTGACAGATTTTGAACTTTGTAAAAAAAAACTTTCATCCAGACCGCGAAAACTAAAAAAATCTGAAAAGTAAGAAAAAAATCAGACCAATTTTTTTTTTTCATTTTTGTTGCCATAGTTAACGCATTTCACATGTCTAGATGTGAAAAAAAATAATTTGGACAATAATTGACAGATTTTGAAATTTTTCAAAAATCTGTCTTTTTTCCTGACCCCGAACCTTATATGAAAACTAAGAAAATCTGAAAAGTACAAAAAATCAGACCAATTTTTTCTTTTTCACTTTTTTTACCATAGTTCATGCATTTCACATGTCTAGACATGAAATAAAAAATAATTTGGACAATGTCTGACAGATTTTCAAATTTGTCAAAAAAAACTCTCTCATCCTGAACGCGAAAACTAAAAAAATCTGAAAAGTAAGAAAAAAATCAGACCAATTTTTTTTTTCATTTTTGTTGCCATAGTTAACGCATTTCACATGTCTAGATGTGAAAAAAAATAATTTTGACAATAATTGACAGATTTTGAAATTTGTAAAAAAATGGTTTTACTAAGTTGTTGCAAGGGAATCACAGTGTTATACCATACTTATTTCAAATTTCATGGAATAATATGCCATGCCATGCAATGTAATTTGCAAAGTTATTCCATACGTTATTGCAAGGATGTTGGTTTTGCTAAGTTATTGCAAGGTAATCACAATGTTATGCCACCTTATATAAAAGTATAGTAAGTATATAAAAACATTGCAATTTCATAACAATAACATGGCAAAAACATCCCAAGAACCTTGAAATAATTACATAATAAAGCAGTGGTAGTATGTGGCAGAGACCAGTATTTCACCAAGGTATCAACTGGATAACAGAGAGTACTATCAGCCAATAGAACAAAATTAACCCTTTCGTGCCCGTGCCGAACATTCCATTTTTGGTGCTGGATGACCTCCTCACACAAGAAACCTTATTTCTTGAGTATAATGCATACCATCAATGGGATATGCAGTTGGCAGTGCTTCGACTTGGCCAGCTTCACTCGCGGTCCGCGCGTGGGATCACGCGGTATCACGCGACTTTAATTTGTATTTTCCCAGTGTGACGCTGCAACAACCCAAACATCCGGTAGATTGCTCAAGTGAGCAGGGTGTCTCGTAAAAAGAAATGGAGCCTGGAAAACCCTACGCAGACTTCACTACAAACTTTAGCAGACTGGTTTAGAAATAATTTAATAGCCAGAAATATGCCTGCCCTGCCCTAATAAAGAAATATTTGGTTAACTGCGAGTGAATCCCGTTTGCTGCCATAGAAGAAACGCAGGACAAATTAAACATTCTGGTTTTCTCCGAGTGCAACGATGATAGACAGACATCATTTGGACAAAATATAGAGCATATTAACCTCCGTTGCTCAGCCAAATGCCTTCCTGTTACATCCTGTTATCACGGAGTTACAGGCGATAAACGATTTTTGATGGTAACAAGTTTACTTCATTAGCGGTTTATTTTTTTGATTATTAAAGAGTGTTTTTCATTTAAAGGTTTGACTTTGTGCTTATTCAGTATTTAGAGCATTTAGTGCTCTTCCCAATCCCAGACGTTCACATTGCATGTTTGTTTGAAATGGATGCAACCGCGAGATATGCTTGTCATAGGCGCCGATACCGTGGATGCTCCGTCTCTCGGGCACCCACTGAAAACATCGAGCACCCACGTGTGACAGCTTTACAGTCCCGGCTGAATTTACATTCATTTAAAATCAAACATCGCAGTTTATGTTAAATTCAGCATCTCTCATAATGTGATTGGATATGTTGCTGTCCTACTTCATAACCACCAATGAGAGCGTCTCTCGTATGAAAATTCCTGACACTTCCCACCTGAAGAATTAACGCAAGGCTTTGTCGGGTCTTCAGCCCCGAATGTTTAAAATGTATATAGCCCTGAATATCATTTTAAAAGTAGTTTGACAAAGCTTATTGTTTTGTGACACAGCTAAACACTGGTACCTCATAGAACGTCTATAACATAGCCTAGGTGGTCGCAACTCACAAAAGTAAGCAAAAGAAAGAACTCATGCAAATCTAGCCTACAACACGCAGACACCTTTATGCGCAGGGGAGAGAGCGCGCGCGCGCACTGTGCTTTATGATTGTTGCCTTCTGATGGTATCTTGCTAATTCACTGAACTGCATTAAAGTGATACAAATGGTATTGCCTTTATCTTATAACTGCGACTACCAGGCCTATGGTTTTTAAAAGTCAGATGTTCCCTGAAAAAAGACATTCGAAAATTAAGAATGTTTATTGACTTGAAAAATACACTAATTTTTGCAAACTCCCTTCATTCAACCCTTGAAGACATCGCGGTCTGGTGCGCTATGTAGATCGTTTCTCGTACCATTTAATTTCTCAGAATTTAGGTCTACTAGGCCTACAATAACGTCATCACCAAATACATCTTTTATTTTTAGTTGATCAACCACAAAGAGTGGCATAGGCCTACTGTGCACAGTGCACTGACGACTGTAGCAGATCAACGTAACCAGTTGTTGTAGATGAGAGGCAACCCCTTGTTTCAGATAGCCTGGACAACATGTTTCCTGGGAGTTGCCTACATTATTAATTAATGGTAGCCTACAATAGTTAATTTATTCGCGTAACATATTAGTTGGCTCAAAGAGTAGGGAATCAGGAATCAGGGAATCTCTGGAGAGAGTCACGCATGTGTTGCTTTTGCGGGATCGAATCCAGTTTAATGCTAGTTTTCAAAACATATATTTTTTACATGTCTTTTGTCTGAGTGGCTGTAATGTAGCCGAGCGCTCATGGCGTATGAAAAGCGACTTCAAACCGCCTAAAACAACTTGTTTGTGAATGTCTGACAACTGCTGCAGCGCATGCACGCGCAAGGAAACCAGTAGGTGGAGAAACCAGAAGGCACACAACACCGGAACGATTTTAAGGCTATTTCGCATAGACTACTCAATGGTGCTATTTCACACGCATTATAGCAACCCCCCACTCACCGGGGTTAGTGGAAGGTGTTAATAGACGATTGGCGTAGCCTACAGTGGACTAGGGCTGTCAAAATTGCTCAAAAATGACGTTCGAATATCCCCTCTAAAATAAACACATGTATTCGAATATATTGGAATATCTAGGCTATATTATTTGCGCATTATGTCAGTGATGCGCATCATGTCATCTGTTTTTAACTTTTTGTATGGTTATTGCTTGACAGGGGGGATCCCAAAGCAGCTTTCAGCCATAAGGCATTTCCTAATTCACCTGACACTGATTCACGTTGGCTGGGGGGCAGGGGGGGGGCATCAGACATTTGTTCCCAAGGGTCTATGAATTGTTAACCCGGCCCTGCCCCCAACGAATGCAACTTTCCACCTCTGAGATAGCTGAAAAGAAGTCTAGAGGACTCCTAACTCACTAGACCTACTTACTGTAGGCTGCGCAATCCACAAGCCTGCAGTCGAGGCAGGCCTTCTGTTGAAGAATTTTATAAAAATCCTGCGCTAACAGTAATCCTCCTACCCCCGCTACCACAGCTGTGGATAGTGTGGCATGCTCACGCTTTATGTCTCCTTCTTGCAAACTAGGCCATTTACTAGGCCATTTACGTCTTCAAAAAATAAAAACTTGCCAGATATGCCTTCATAAATTTAGGCTTCATTCAGCATTTTGTTCTTCCACTGGAAATGACTCTTCTACATTTGCTGCCTGCTGCATCCTTTCTGTTTGTATTGTTTAGAAAATGTTTGACGTCTTGAGTTAATGCATTGTTTGCTGGTAACCAGCCACAAATACCCTACAGATTCTTGCGTGCGTTCTCTCCAAAATATCCAAGTGCATAATTCTGCGGCATAAAGCAGATGTATTTGTGTATTGTACAGAAAAATTAAAATAACCTGTCAAGCAGTCAATTGACTACATTGCAGTCAATAAGTAGTGCAAATTATGAAACCAAAACATGGGTCATAGTTGTCTAAGCCTCTGCTGTGAGGCCAAACCCATGAACAAAGACGCATTGATATCTGCAATAGTTTTTTTTTTGGCGAAACAAGCTCACAGCCGAACAAGTCATACAGAAGGGAGAGGCAACTGGCACATTATCTCCCCACGGACCCAATGGATGTACAAGTTTTCTCCTGTGCCTACGATATTTAATCCAGTGTTTTGTCAAGTTGCAAAATGCTATTCGTTTTAACGAATTTTTATGATAGTATGATCGAAGTACTTTTTGTATAGGGTACTATCTTAATTGCTTTATACTCAATACTTGACCAATGGCTATTGCATCTGTCTATTGAAAGTGAGAATGTGGCATGTAATATACTGTGTAGGCTTCATAAATTAAAATAAACAGATTGCTAATGGCCTACAAGCTGATCTGGGGGGCGTTTCCCGTACAACTACGGAGGTTAGCTTTTTACTAACAGGATGCATCGTTCAACTAACCAACATGTAAGTTACGACTGTTTCCCAAAACTTCAGTAGACTAAGACTAAGAGACTAAGGTGGTTAATGACATTTAGTAGCACGTGAACGGGCACCTGCACATACTTCTGTGGCGCATTGCGTTAAGGCCGGCAGATGACAGCCGCCGTTTCACAGCAGTTACCAGTCCCCTGTCCAAGTAGTTTGAATCTGGATTAAGACGTTGACAACAATATTGACATCGTTGTTTACCTAAGTTTATCTTTTGTGCAGATCATATTATCAAAATAAGAATCAGCCTTCTTGGCTTGGTTTGCGTAAAACTAACAAGGACCCCCCCCCTCCATGAAAATCAAAGGCTACATATTCTCATCTGACTCGTCAAAAAGTGCGATAAAATAACCTTATTATTTATCTGCCTTTTACTTACGTGCACATGGCTGCAAATTGACTTTTAATTTATGTATTTTCTGCCTTGGGCATTTTAAAATATGGATGTATGGTGGTTAGAAGTGTAAATATCAATTAGAAACCTAAATGTATTTATCATTATTAATTTGCAAACAAATAACTGGCGTCAGTGACGTCTTTGACATGAAGATCCCTGGAACTATGCTTCTAGCATTCTACCACAGGTCGAGAGGCGTAGTTGTAACTACACAACTTTACGATACTGGTTGCGAACGTTCATTGCTACTATGGTTTTGGGAAACACTAACGTAGTGGAACGATGCATTGGACTATGTAAGTTCCAAATATGAATGTAATTCTGCGGCATAAAGCAGATGCATTTGTTTATTGTACAGAAAAATAAAAATGACATGTCAAGCAGTCAATTGACTACATTGCAGTCAAAGAAATTAATTTACGAAACCAAAACGTGGGTCATAGTTGTCTAAGCCTCTATTGCGTAGCCTGTTAAAAACGTCGCCAGATAGTATTAAATCGGCAACAACATTGTTTTCTGCAGAAGCCTACCCAAGGCTACAGATTAATTCTGAACAGTTATTTCTCTACTGGCTCAATTATCACACCACTGTTTTGATTTGCGTAGTTGCATTAACCCCAACACTGACAATAATGTAGACAGCAAATTTCGATTTCGATTTTCGTTACCACCGTGTAGTCAAGCCTTAAACCATACCCAAGTAGCCTAAATCGAGGTAATGTTTAATTATGCATGATTTATTTTGTTATTGAATTCGTAGGCTGGGATTACTCTCGGCAACAATTATGTTTTATGGTAGATCTTGCTTTTTCAGAAGGGACCGCAGGCAGAGCGACGCACAGTGGCTGAAAGTGGTAGTAAAGCTTCACGCAGCTTCACGCCGCGTAATGCGCGAATGAAGTGGTCATTTGAAAGCGATGCCCACTGTACATACCATTGTAATGAAAAGAATCAGTTCTATGAAATGATGTAAAATACATATGGTAATGTTGATACAGTAATGAACAGTATTTCAAAATCCTCTCCAAAAATGTATATCCGGAATTTGTCAAAATTTAATTTCAATAAATATAAAAATGAATTTTCATCATATTTCTCTATAAGATAGAGAAAAATATATCTATATGAAATGTTCAGAGAGCTGTGGGCTATTTAACAAAAAAGACTGTATCGGAATAACATTAACCTTTCAAAAGTTACGATAATTTTAGTGATCAGTGTAAAAAAAATGCAGGAAACGGGATTTAGAATGTTGAAGTCACTTTTTCACCAACAAAATAAAAGTATGCATAAAAACTAATAATCAAGTCAGAAACAATGGTTTAGATTTATTTGGTCTATAAAAATAAACCATTTATTTGTATATAAGCTACAGTCCATAAGAATGACATAAAAAAACATACTGTACCTTACCATTAATACATGAAGTCAGAGAGACATAAAATACATTTGATTACAAAAAAATAGAACTTCCTTATATAAATCAGTATAATATGAAAATGATATACATATTTAAAATGTATTATTATTTAGGAAAAGCTAGGAATCAACATCACTCAAAACTAAATGTGTTCTAAACATTTGAAAGTGGATTACATACTTAGAACAAACCTGTGGAGGATATGTGGATATACACATACATTTTCAGAATATACAATATACAATTTCACACAGTGTGTGGAAGTCTGCACCAACCTACGCACGGCACATAAATCTATACATTCTTCCTCCATCCCCTCATTGTCTTCAGCATTATGAGCGCAAGTTCATGAGCAGTCAGCTACCATCTGAAACAACAGTGAAAAAATACAAATACCTTTATTAATGTAAAAAATAAAATCACAAACTACAGATTTGTGCATGTATGCACACAAAAGAAGAGGTAGCCTAAACTATTGAAGCATCCTCAGAATATACTCGAAATATGAAAAGTCATTTTATTACACATGATTTAGCTACCCTAAATCTGATTGCCTGGCTGGCATCAAGATAAAGACAAGATTACATTTCACCTAGTAACAAACTGCTTGAAATGCAATAATTACATTTCTGACAGAATATTTGATATCACGTCATGTTTTCTATAACTACATATTGAGAGGAGTTGTGCTTCATCTATTTCAAGTCATGCCATCTTAGAAAATGTTGACACAAGCACGTCTGATGTTTTGTCATTTAGAAGTTTGCAGGCTAAAATAGTTCACACTACAGATTGCACTACTACCCGAGGAAAGGCTATAAGTTAATTACATTTCAGACAGAATATGTGATTCACCTCTTATTTTCTAGAACTACATATTGAGAGGAGTAAAAATATTTCTAAACTTATTTCACGTAACGCAACATGAAACGCGGCGCCCATTGATTTATTCAGCTTTGGTTTCCTATACTGTCTTGCCAATATAATGCTTACTTAACAAGCAAATTGGTACTAGAAAACAAACTTAGGTTATAAAAGCTTAGAAAAACCTGTAAGCTTTTAGAAATCTAAAATGCTTTTAAATGAAACTGTCAAATGAAAATAACTGACATAAAAAGCAAACGAGAATATTGCAAGCAGTTCAAAATTATACAGCTAGCTAGCAGAACAGTACAGTACATTTTCATGCAATGAAAATGCAAGAAGCCTAGGTAGAATAGTACAGTACATTTTCATGCAATGGACTATTATGTTCTTCTCTGTTCTTCTCTTTATTATTCTTTTTCCGATCAAAGTCTAATGCGATGGAAACCGCTTGTCTTGAAACGGACTTTTTGAGATATTTATGATAAAAAAAGAGCAATAAATTACGCCATGGCGGCAACCTTTTGCATTATGACATGACCTGCAGCTGAAAGCGATCAACCGCTGCAATCTGGAGCTGTGAATCTTTTTAACTTTATGGTCTGACCAGCCTACCATGATTCCCATTTTATTTGCACGTAAAACTCTCCTTAAGAAGCACATTTCTAATTACAGACAGGTTTTTGGTATTGACTCATTAATCTCGTCAAACATTATGTTATGTGAAATGTTAGGTCACACATAGCCAAACTAACGTTATAACGTTAGGGAAATGGTTAACGTTAGCACTTTGCTACCCTATCCGTTAAAATTCATTATGTGAGGAAACCCACTTAATAAACGTCAACTTTAAAGTGACTGGTTTAGCTGTAGATTTCGATAACGTTAGCTAACCACAACCAAACCTAACGTAGCTCCCAGCTAAGAATGTGCTCAGCATCGTTTTAACTAATGTTAACGTTAACCAGATAAAGTACGAATACTATGGCTCTGGGTCGATTAACTACACCTGTGGGAAAGGGTGTATTTAAACCTGATGATAGTCATGAATATGCTACTGTTAAGAAAAGGACCGTATGCCCAAAGTCTGCCACACTACTAACGTGTTGTCAATATAGACTACAGAGTATGTTTACTTGGACTACTACTACTAATTTCTTTATTATTCTGGCCTATAAATTAAAGCACAGCCTGGCACATGAATCAAGCTTTCCAGTTGTAGTACATCCTAAAAGTACATCGTAATATCTAGAAAAAAAGTTCCTGATGTTAAAGCTAATAGCCTAGTTGGTTATCAACATACTAAGAATGGTCCACGGAATTATCCGGAGTAAAATGCACTTTAGATCAATTGACGGATGATTGGGAGTACATTGGGAGTTGAGTTGACATCAAAATTCTTACAGGTGATCTAGTATTGTTTTCTCACCAATCTAATATTGACCATCAAATGTCCAATTGCCCTCGTTTAGGCATTCAAAAAGGCATTCGAACAGTTTGATAATGTTGGAGGTTATTGTGCAGTATATAATATAAGGAAATATAGGATAGTAAATTTGATCATACAGTTTTGAATGTTAAAAGTGAATAAACGTTTTTGAGAGGTGGATAAACTCTAATAAGAGGTGGGTAGGCCTAAACTCTATTTCTAAAATGTCAGAGGTGGATAAACTGCGTTTACTCGCGTTTAGCCTCCCCTACATCCTAATTTGCACTCATAGGCCTACTCCCAACTTCGTAACAGAAAGGTAATATTTGACTGTAAGCTATACATATTTTATATCATATATAGCCTACACAACCAAGGGACGGAAGTTATCCTCTGAAAGCAGGGCATCTTCATTTTTAGTGTTGCGTCGGAGTTAATGTAGGATATAAAGGTAAGCCTAAAGCAAACAATAAAGGACAATGTTTATATATCTATACCCCGTAACGGCCGTCGACGGCCGTTCTGTATTCTCCTGTAACGGCCGCGGCCGGCCACAATTCTTAAAGAGACATAACCTTCATACATGAAATAATACAAGCGTTAGTGGATAAATAAACACCAGACTTTTATTTTGACACACTTAAATGGCTAGGTCGCTATTGACATTTCTCCGGTATTTTTGAGTTTAGCCTGTTGACTGACCGGCTGAGGACTTACTGTGCCTCTGGAGTTATGGCTTCTAACAAGCGTCCGCGTCTTTTCTCATTAGATGAGATGGTATTGATGTGCATCCACCATGTTTTGATGTAAGTGACGATCATATTGATGTAAGAAAATGACAAAATAAAAACATGAAAGTGTAATAAATTTAACGTTAGCATCCTCCCGTTTGTCATGACTGACTTAGCTGCCTCTCTGGCATAAAAAAAATCGTATGGCTGTCACTGTGAAAGTCAGTTTGAGTTTAGTAGCACCAGCAAAATATAGGCATAATTCAATGATGGGTCATGGCCTAATTAACAATAAAGTTTATGATAAACCCATGCCAGGTTTATTTGCAGTTATATCTTAACACATAACATTAACATTACCCCTTTCTGGCATGTACAGTAAAGCTAACATTATCGTTATCCCACTTACAGATAGTTATTGCAAACTACTACTTATGTATGTCTCTCTAAATGAGTTTTTGTTGACTAATAACCAAAGCGGGAACCACCGTTGTGTTTTCTGCTTATGGATGTCAGGAAATTGTATTTGTATACAAGTAGGCAAATGTCTCGTCATCTTCGTGATTACAAAAAAGCCTGCTAATTTGCTACCTTCACTGATGTAACGTTAACGTTAGTCTGAGACTTGTAATGTTAGCACAGGATAGGTTGAAGGTTAGTGAACGAGTGCAACAGGTTCATTATCATCAACTGATCAAGTTTAGATAAATTATATAACATGATGTGCATATAAAACAAAACGTAAATCCATGTCAGGATTAACAGTCCCTGTTGTTGGTGACATGCTTATCAAATGAGTCACGATTTCATGCGCTATGCTTCATGGCCTACGATAGTTCATATCCTCATCATTTTTTAGCTGTAAGGCTCACTGTCCAGCTAAATCCCAAATAAGTGCAAGATATGCCAGTCTATTTCAATGAAATCAGTACTCATATAGTATCTTGTATTTATAACTTTTTGTTAGTGAAAAACTTTGAGACTGTAAGTGAGTAGGCCTATGGCCGTCTATGGGAAACATGAATATATAATTTTTAATGGATCATATATCATTTTAAAGAGCAATTTCTAATCTTTAAACTGAAAGAAACTTACAATTGACACTTTTCATTAGATTTTTAGTTATTCTTGGTTATTTGAAATGTTTCTCAAAATGCCCTTTTCTCTTAGAATTCCCAGGAATCTGGGGCATTGTTGTAGAATTCCACTGGGGTATAGAGGGTTAAGCCATTGGACATTATTGAAAGAAAATGATCGCAAAGATATGCAGAATGAATGAAAAATGACCGGCGAACTAGGCTACTTTTTCAGCAAAAATATAGCCTACACTAAAAGAAACGTTAAGCCTATATGACATATCACGCTTATAATTTAGTCCTCTGTTTTGTAGGCTAAATCAGCATATTACCCCAGGGTCATATTGGAAACGTAGGTGTTTCCTTCCTATGCTAGGTCTACCCTTTTTTTTCTACAAAGTAGGCCTAGCTTACTTACAAACATACGAAATGTTGATTATTGACATTACTGCAAGCAGAAGGAATGAAAGGAAGTAGAGGACAATGAACATGGATGCATACGATCTCTTTCCAGAAAGCTTTGCTGGAAAAAACATAATTAGGTAAGCTATTCGATCTGATGCATATAGGCTAGTTTTAACATCAGATGGCATAGGCTAGGCCTATACAATGTTTTCAATATATAATTTTACATAAGCTACATCTTTTAGGCCATTGATTTCATTAAAACATATGCTAATGATAAACACAAGGGTGTAAACACAAGGTGGAGACCTAAAACAATCCGGCTGAGCACAAGTTGACGTTCATTTGTGATTTATAATGGGCACATCTGGAAGGGTGGCGTACGCACGTTTTCTCTGAATCACACGTGCGATCATTTCAGTGGCCTAATTACAGAAAAATATCCTTGTCCTTATCCTATCTTAAATTAAGTTTCATAGATAGGTAAAAAAAATCCTATATTCCTATTATAGAAGCACTTCCTAAACTCATGGCTGTGTCCTATCTTATCTCAGAATTTATACGAGACTGCCTGTATCTATGATTAAAATGTCAGATTACAAAGATGGTATTCTAAAGAATCTTTGACAGTTGGTTGCTCAAGATGGACAAACCATAATATCAGAGAAATAGGCCTTGGGTTAAGCCTATGTAGGATGCAAGAGAGTGTGTCAATATTTATTTATTTGCTGTATAGGATGAAAAACAAAAAACATTAATTAGTAGCAGTAACATAAAAGGTCTAATATTCTGTAATAAAGATTAATATTTATTTGTTATAAATGTTGTAAATGATTAAAACACATAGCTTATAGGCCTACATTTTTAAGTTTTCACTTAACTAATTTTGTGAAAAAAAAAACGTTATGATGTCCCTAACAGTGATGTTCATCATTTTGTCATAGGCTAAGCAACAATACTGTTGCAGTCAGTTTGGCAGTTATTTTGCATTTAGGACAAGGTATGTGCCATCCTAAGTTATGATTCCTAAGTTAGGAAATACTTGAGTTAGGATGGTTCTGTAATGACCAAATTCCTATCTTAAGATAGGATTTTTTCCTAAATGCAGTTAGGAAACATACTTCTGAATACATACTTCAATACTTCTAATGAGGACCCAGATCAGACCAGTGTGGTGATAACAGTGTATTTATGTGTGTGCCTGTCTGTTTGTACACCTGCCAACTTTTTATGATTGGTTGCGGATACAAAGAAAGTGTCCATATTTAGTTTGCACTACGTCATGCAAGAAATAATGCAGAAAACTTTCCAACACATGATATGTTTCCTATCACCAACACGGTACAGCATGAAACGTTAGAACTTAACTTTTAGTGAATTTAGGAGAAATATTCAGGCGCGAGTAGACAAAAGGTAATGAAATAAACACCTAAATGTGTAAATCAGATTTGTTGTTGTAGTAGTGTGAAAGAATACATGCCAAGATTAATTAGCCAAAAATGTCGAAATTGACCAGTGCATAAAAAAACGATGTTTTTACTTGTCGTGTCTCGCATTAACTGGAACGTTAACGTAATTACAGACGTGACAGATATTGACGTTCTGGTTCAAGTTTACATCAGGTCACGTTCCACAGGTGTATAAAATACAGCACCTAGAATTATGAATGCAGACTGCATTGATTTATTACATTGTATGTAATAGCTTCTACCATTCACATTTGAGTTAAAGCTAACAAATATGCTCCTGTTTTTATTTAACCCATTTGTTAACGTTGTACACCGCTTGTTTGTGTATCAAATAGGCCATCCTACGTTTTCATTCGACGCTGTTGCTTCTTATGTAGCCAAAGTAAACACTATCACGGTATGCTATCATATAGTTTGTCTATTGATGGGTTTTATTAGATCCCTTTCCACACGTGCCTAGATTATGAATGTATGGTGCTTAATTAATACTCCTATAATGGAACTTATGAAAGCCATGAATAGGGTACTCTTACGAAATGGACCATATAACCAAAGTCTTGTTAAAACAATAATACAAAAAAACAGCATACAGAAGTTGAGCTATAACGTTTGTGTTGTCTACATAGGCTACAATAGTATGGCATACTTGGCCTACTCATTTCTGCCTTCATTCTGGCCTACATTAAAGCGTAACCTGTCATGTGAATCATCTTTCCTAGTTGTAGTACAATGGAGGAAAAATGTGGCTGTATGTGGTACTATACGAAACATATAAGGTAAATTCCCTTATATTCAGTCAACGGAAATGGTTACCACTTAAGCAATAATGGCTTTGAAAAATACACCCCCTGCCTGAGATCATAGATCAGCAACATCAGGACAGAAATAGGCTAATACAGTCCTCCAAGGCCTTGTGACTGAGGGAAAAGGGGCTCAGTCAAGTTGATTTGTCGCTTGCCCTTTGTGGTGTTGTTCATAGGCTGCTGTTGAAAATATGTGCATCATATGCACACTGCCGGGCAATCTCGTTACATTGAGAATGCGCATTTTGTTGTCCCAAACCATTTGACAGTTTATAAAGCTGTAATAAAAACAGTAATGTTGTTATTACTTAGAAACAGTGATGTTATTTATATTATTGCATAACGTCTGCACGTTTGACATATTGACCGTTAAAGTCAGTTGTGATATTAATTATGTATACCGCATAAATGCCTTTTGCCTTAGTGCATATTTGGCAGACCAAATATCAGGTGATATATAGCCTTATGTTGATTCGTAAAGGCGCACGGTGCCATGGAAAATGAGTGGAATGTGCAAGTACACCTCGCTAAAGCCTGCGGGAAGGCGCAAGTACACCTCGCTTGCAGCCCACTATTCCAAGCACCCCAGGCATTTAGCTATATCGTTGGGGTGAAGTACAGCGTTGTAATGTTCTATTCGCGACAATTGATTGATTGATTTAATTTCATTAACACAGTAACACCTGACACGTCATGCAGGTCTCAAAACACAGCAGAGACTCACCCAAATAAGTAAACTGTTAATGCATTAAAGAATTATATACATAATGTCTAACATCTTCATGCTCTGACCAGTATATATCAGGCTCTTACGGGAACATCTGTTCCACATATGAATGTATCTTTAGCCAGTATGCTAGGCCTACATTAGTAGCCTAAACAACGTCAAGAATAGTGCCTATGAAGGAGCTTTTATCTGTATTGTTGGTGTAGGGATTTTTATTTACCACCAGATGGCGTTGTGGAGTAGTGTGTCAAAAGCTTCGAAGCATCAAACCAGTTTGGCTGTAGAAGCGCCACTGTTTCAAAAGCCTCGCTCGGCACATCCCTACAAAATGGTATGATGCTATATCCTATTGCAACTACAGTGAGCATATTTTGTCATTCATTTTAGAAACGCCAGGTTTAGAACCAGTAGGTTATGAAAGTTAATAACAATGAAGTTACTCAAACGTGTTTCATTTTCTTCTCGTCAGACATTTCCCATTCTAGAGCAGATGGTTCTGTACAACCTCTCCTAAACTGGTATTCCGTAAGATGCAGCACGGAAATAGGAAGAGGCCACTCAATGACTTCTGATACAAAGACTTCAAATGGTAGGAATATTCCATCTTTAGTGTTTTGCTACTCCTTCCGTAATTTTTACGCTTTCAAATGACCCATTGTCAGTCTTCAAATCAGAATCAGGCTGTTCTAACAAGCAAGACGGTGGCATTCCAAATCAAACCATTGTAAAAATAGTCGTTGAAAATATTGTGTAAATATGATGTAGTTTTTCCTCATGCTATATGTGTGTGTGTTTGTTTTAATGTACGCAAATTGGCAGTGAAAGTGGGTTCTCTTATCAACAAAAGGGGAAAGAGTTAAAGTAAAACTTGTTTAATTGAACGAAAAATGTGGGTATGATGATGTATGATTTCTGTTTAAAAAATATATGTGTATAAATAAATAGTGTATTTCCACTGAAGTGTCTAATATATTTTAGTTTTATATTGTGTTTTCAATGCAAATTATAGGACAGCACTCAAAAAATCCTCCATAGAAATGCATGGGGCTAGTTTGTAACGCCAATATGACCGTTGTCTACACATATCCCACCCCTTCCTCGGCAAAACTTCTACATGTGAATACATTGAGCCAAATATGTTGTGTGATGTGAAGACATCGTGCCAATCATGTGTTGTGAACTTGCCGCTGGAGCAAGATTGGTGTCGTGAAGGGTGTCGTGAAGGGAGCACGCACATTTCTGCCAAATAGGATGCCCGATGAGTGCCAAAAAAGCGTTGCAATATGGCCGTTAAGTGGAGGGACTTACCTAAAATGACTTTGGGTATACTGCGTATAGTCCTGCATATCACGTAGACTACTGAACAAGGGATTTTCTGTGTATGGATGTTGACGGGTTCTTGGCCCCTCAGTGTATAATGTGGCCCCTTTGTGACCCCTGTCTCAGAAAAATCCTAGAACCGCCACTGCTGTCAATTATACCATTTTATGCAAAAAATACAAACACATTAATTTGGAATTATCCATATAATAATGACAAGGAATAAAAGGGGTTTACCTCTGAATTAATTCCAGAGTGCAGGCTGCCTCAACTTGATAATGAAGGTTGAATATGTAGTAGATTGCAAACACAGCTGCAAGTCCCGTGGCAAATGTTGGTGTGATGCCCTCAGAGATTAACACGGCCCTCATGGCCTTCAACATGGGAATGCATTTTACCTTGTGAAAACGTTTGTAAACTCGAGATAAATGGCCAATATGATATATATAAATGAATCTAAATGAAATGTATGTATACCAGGCAGTATCAGGCGAGGACTTGCAGGAAGACTGAGAGTTGTCTCAACGTCAGCTGCAGTAGCAGACATCTGTAGGGAACAAGTACATCATGCCTACCATAATAAGCTTTTAAAGAAGAAAAGATATAAACACACTACAGGTCGTTGAGAGTAACCTATGCCAATGGGGTAGGTTTCTGAAATAGCTACAGTCAAAATGCTAAATAGATTTGGCATTCAAAATTTAATGGGTAACCATTTGTACAGGTCTTTCTACTGCATATGTCTAAAACGTAGCATGAGCCCTTTTGTACCCCTGAAGTAATCTGTGATTGCTCTTCCACATTCCTCCATACTGAGTTCCAAGCTACGAGGCACATTGATGTCTGTGAGCAGCTCAAAATGGGCATATACATATATCTTGGCGTGAAAAGAAAAGGCTATTTTCTTTTGAATTACATCAACAATTACTTCTGATTACATCATTGTAGTCATCTGAGAAAAACTGTGTGCCCCTCTCCACGGAAACACATGGAGGGAGGAAGGTACCAGCACTCAGAAAGGTCTGATGTCTCTCTACAAGAGTAGAACATGGATTCTTAAAATTGCCAAATTTTTTCAAACACTGCTTAAAATATGTGTGTTTGCTCTGAAATCTTAAAGTCCATAGGCGAATAAGTGGCTCATATTGGAGAATGCGCTCAGGATAATGACTTTAGTGGGTTGTCAGGAAAGGTTTAGATTCGGCAATTCATCAATCAGAACTCTTAGGTATGCTATCTGGCCAACAGCCATACTTTGGTTGTCACCTGGATTTTGTACTTTGTCTCAAAACAGGCAACATTCTCAGAAAATTCCAATTCTGCACAGCATGTCCCCTGGATTAACCTCACACGGTTTGTCATTAGCATCCCTACCAAGATACTTGAATTGATTTATTCGTCGAATAACTCAAGATAGCTAAACATTTTAGCCTTCAAAAAGATCGTGGCCAAGACATGGAGTCAACCCTGACTGGAGTATTTGAGTGTATTAAACACAGTCAAATTTTAACACCTCCACTAGATGTAAGACTGCCCTTCACTGCTCATTGTATGACTGCATTGTATGACTGCACTGTGCGTTTTGTGACCTGGATAAGAGGATCTGCATGGAACGCTTCTCTGCTGATATCACAATATCTGCAGAAGTGTGCTGAAGTTCTCCACAAAGCCTTCTATGCTATGTGAACCCAGGTTGTCACCTGAGTTCTCTTGTAGACCTTTCCATTAGAAAGATTGAGCTCAAGATCTTTAAGGTCATTGACGAGGGTTCCCATATCCAAGTCTTGACCAAAATACTTAAAATCGTGATCAGAGAAGAACAAGTTGCATTTGATCAGTGCTGGATCTGTTATGTGGCATTAAATCTGCAAGCGTTAGATACACCACAAATATCTTGTTTTTTCTTTCCAGATCCTAGTGGGTCAAATGCATCCTGATACAGGATCAAGCTCAGTGATGCTCAGTCTGGAAGAGCACATTCTCAGCCATGTTTTTGCCATCCCACACATGCTTATATTGTTCATGCACTGATTGGTAATGGAATAGAGAATTAATTGTCTGTTTAATAGGAACATACTGTGCAAAACACTCTTTACCTGACTCATTCTGACCTAGACAGATTTGAACTGGCTTCAACATAGTTGAAGCTGTTCTTGAAAACTGTTTTTCTAACTTAACTCTAACTTTTTTTAACTTAAAATGGTTGGCAGATCCCTCAGACTTATTTGCTGGTTTACTGTGTCTATTTCTCGATGCTTTGTACAATATCAAGCAAGAAAGGGCCAAGCAAATGAGATTAATATTTTGGCACGACAGTCTATGGGATTTGCCATTCTGAGTAGAATACCATTTCGGCCATACAGTGATGGTGGTGAGCGACAAAGACACAGGGGATACCAAGCATTATGGTGGTGCTCAACATGCTTCCTCGTCAACTCAACAGCTTAGCTACGCCGCCTCTCCTACGGCGTCATGACCATTTTTTTGTTCTGCGTCGGGTTGCTTTGCAGTGCCTGTCTCTGCGTCGCTCACCACCGAAAAACATAGACTGACCAAAACGGTACTCAGAATGGCAAACCCATTGACTGTCGTATCAAAATATTAATCTTATTGTACAAAGTATCGAGAACTAGAAAATCTATTGACCTAGTTATTGTAACCAGCAAATAAGACTGAGGTTAAGTTTAAGTTATGGTAGCAAACTATGGCTAAAACATCAGAAGGACTTTGAAATAAGGTTGGGATTCCAACAACCCTGTATGTATCAGTATGGTTAAACCCATGGCTATACCCCATAGCGGCCGTTGACGGCCGTTCTATATTCTCCTGTAAAGGCCACGGCCGGCCGCAATTCTTAAAGAGACATCTGCTACAGTACAACTTTCATACATGAAATTATACAGCGTTACATACATAAACACCAGACTTTTATTTTATCACACTTAACCCTTAAAGGAGTACCGTCACACTGGTGTGACAGGAATGTTGAGAAATGAACGTTCTAAAGAATATCTGGGTTCATTGAATTCAACATAGAATTTTAGAACCTTCAATTGTTGCGGAACTTCAAAACCCTTTAAGGGTTAAATGGCTAGGTCGCTATTGACATTTCTCCGGTATTTTTAGTTTAGCCTGTTGACTGACTTACGGCAGTGGTGGTTCTAGGATTTTTCTGAGACAGGGGCCACAAAGGGACAAGAACCGGTCAACATCTATACACATAAAAATCCCTTGTTCAGTAAGGCAGAGGCACGTAGTCTACATGATATGCAGGACTATACGAAGTATACCCAAAGTCCTTTTAGGCAAGTCCCTCCACTCAACTGCCATATTGCAACGCTTTTTGGGCACTCATACTATTCGGCAGAATTGTGCGTGTCCAAGGCTTCACGACACCAATCTTGCTCCAGCGGCAAGTTCACAACACATGATTGGCTCAATGTATTCACATGTCGAATTTTTGCCGAGGAAGGGGTGAGATATGTGTAGATAACGGCCATATTGGCGTTACAAACTAGCCCCATGCATTTCTATGCTGTGTTTCCTCATTAGAAAGTCTCTGGTATACCCACTTAAAAACCATCACCATCTCAGTATACCCACTTAAAACAGACAAGGATAGGTATTAATATTTGGGGTTGATCACAGTATACCCACTACAGCTAACTAGACTACATCACAGCAGTAATGTGTTTACATTTCACAACATTTCACTTGTTCAAATACTTGAATGCTAAATGCTAAAAAAAACAAACAATTTTCCCATTTATTTATAATGTGCATTGAAAACACAATATAAAACTAAAATATTATAGACACTTCATTGGAAATACATTTTTAAACACAAATCATACATCATCATACACACATTTTTCGTTCAATTAAACAAGTTTTACTTTAACTCTTTCCCCTTTTGTTGATAAGAGAAACTACTTTCACTGCCAGTTTGCGTACATTAAAATAAACACACACGCACAGTCCACACACACGAGCACGACACAGGAGCAACAACTACATCATATTTACACAATTTTTTCAACAACTATTTTTACAATAGTTTGATATGGAATGGTCTTTGAAGCCACCGTCTTGCTTCCAGTTAGAAAAGCCTGATTCTGATTTGAAGACTGACAATGGGTCATTTGAAAGAGAAAAAAATACGGAAGGGGACACTAAAACACTAAAGATGGAATATTCCTACCATTTGAAGTCTTTGTATCATGTCATTGAGTGGCCTCTTCCTATTTCCGTGCTGCATCTTGCAGAATACCAGTTTAGGAGAAGTTGTACAGCACCATCTGCTCTAGAAAGGGAAATGTCTGGAGAGAAGAAAATTAAACAAGTTTGAGAAACTTAATTGTTATTAACTTTCATAACCCACTGTCAGCTTGGCGTTTCTAAAATGAATGACAAAATATGCTCACTGTAGTGGCAATAGGAAATAGCATCATACCATTAGAAGCAGCTATGCTTGGTGACTGGTGGTTCTGAAGACTGTGGGTTGAAGTCACCAGCTCCTGCGCCATCCCAGTCTGTAGGTGAAACACAAAATCTATGCTTGTATTCAGCATGTCGTCTGGCAACTGTTAAACCAGTTATTGTTTTTTTTTTTAAATCATATAAAGCTTGAGCGAATAGAGTAGAACATGTAACCAATTTATCTCAATGAAACTCTCCTTGTCCTAACACTTTGAGACAGAATTTATGCGAAGCCCATGAATTAAATAAACTCAGAATAGTGAATAACTTTGCAATGATAGCTCACATTAATTACAATGCGTTAGCTATTAGGCATGTATTCTCATGTTCATGTTAGCAGCTGCCAAACTTTTTCCTCATGCAAAAAAAATCGAACGTTATTTACATTAGGTAAGGTGCACAAGCGCATGTAATATTATTAATTTCGGACCCCAAACAAACAGGATGTCCATTTCTCTGCATTTCATATAACACCATTTTAAACACTTCATACATTACCTTACATAAAATCTATCAGCATGATAACAATGAATAATAATAAAACTTCAACTCAAGTAACCTAAAGTTAAGTTAATGTTAACAGTTCACTGCCTAAGTCAGTTAACAGTTCACTGCAAGCTTCGTCATTTAATTGAAAAACTTAACATATTGGGATAGCGAAAAATAACGTCCCTTTTACATAATGATGATAACCAACAGAGAGATTTGTGACTCACCAAGAAATTTCTGTGGAGGATGAAAGGCTGCAATCGCTTCTTCATGTTAGATTTTAGCTGATACTTAGCCAAATGTATCGGTTCTTCACGTTAGCTGATACTTCCGTTAGCCAAATATATCCTTTCTTCACATTAGCCCTTACAAGCCCGACAGTTCTAATTTCGTTAAAATTTTCACGATGACCAATCATCTAATATCTAAGCTGTCCAATGACTGATTTTATTTCTGAAATCTTCCCCGTAATGCTGACAACATAAGCATCAATTTGATATGATTGGTTAATGGGTTTTATGGCGCGAAATGTTTTGGATACTTGAAGATGAGTTATGAAAAAAAACTTTTCACTTCAGTCGTACATTTTAACATGGACCGCCAGATGCCACCTGCACTTCGTTGGAGTTTACCTCGACTGGAAACCACACAGCTGAATAAACTGAGGTAATATATATTTTACATCTTTTATAGTTATGGTTAATCTTAATTTGTAGTCATAAAATCATGTTATTTGACAGTAATATGCTTTCTCATCAGCGTCAACATTATGGCATAGCGGGGGCTAAGTGCATCGTCATGTAACTTTAGCCAGCTGCATTACTCTGAACTGCTTGCAGTATTCTCGTTTGCTTTTTATATCAGTTATTTTCATTTGACAATTTCATTTAAAAACCTGTTAGTATATAACCTGTAAGTAAGTTTGTTTTCTAGTACCAATTTGCTTGCTAGGCAAGCATTATATTGGCAAGTCAGTATAGCATACAAAAGCTGAATAAATCAATGGGCGCCGCGTTTCTAAGTTGCGTTCTCTTACATGAAATAAGTTGAGCGATATTTTTACTCCTTTCAATATGTAGTTGTAGAAAACAAGATGTGAAATCACGGATTCTGTCAGAAATGTAGTGCTAATTAACGTATTGCCTCTCATCGGGGTTGTTACCTCGCTAGGCAGTTTGTAGTGAACTGTTTTACCTTGATTCTAAATGACAAACATGAGACGTGCTTGTCTCAACATTTTCTAAGATGGCATGACTTGATATTCTACTCTTCTCAATATGTAGTTTTATAGCAAACATGATGTGAAATCACATATTATTTCAGAAATGTCATTATTGCATTTAAGCAGTTAGTTACTAGGTGAAATGTAATCTGTCTTTATCTTAATGCCAGCCAGGCAATCAGATTTAGGGTAGCTAAACCCATGTGTAATAAAATGACTTTTCATACTTCTAAAGATTCTAAATATTTTTGAGTTACTCAAAATGCTTCAATAGTTTAGGCTACCTCTTCCTGTGTATGTATATGCACACACGCACACATCTGTAGTTTTGTGATTTTATTTTTTTAATTAATAAATGTATTACATTTGTATGATTTTACTGTTGTTTAGGATGGAGGATGACAAGACCTACACAGACCTCCTTGCAGGCCTGAAGAGGTAGCTGACTGCTGGATGAGCTTGCGCTCACAATGTTGAAGACCATGTGAGGATGGAGGAAGAAGGTATAGATTTAGGTGACGTGCGTAGGGTGATGTAGACTGCCACTAAAACACTGTGAAATAGACTTATTATGTTGATTCATATGTGGTTTTACAAACCGGAACGGGTGGGAGGTTGTGCTTAGTAGGCCGTTGTATGCAAACACACAGTGCAGGGGCATGGGACGAAGAGACCCCAGAAGAGTTTCACAGTTTTCTGGGATTGATCATTGACATGGGACTTCACTTCCCTCCCTAATAATATCCATTGCTACTGGGGAACCAAGTCTCTGAAGGGATCAGGGAGCGTTGACCAAATGAGAAATACATATTGTGTACACTTGTGTACAGTAGTTTCTTATTATTTCAAGTTTGGCAATGCAGAATGTTGAACCTAGGCCAGGCCAGAAAGATTTTGGCGAAAATCTGTCACAACAGCTGGCAGGCATTTCCGTCGAAATTTCAGCCTCGCCTTCAGCTGCTCCAACTATTACTCTGTCATCTTTTCTTCAAGTACATATTCCTGTACAGCAGCAGCCAAAGAAAAATTGTTGGCTTTGTTATAAAAACAATACATAATAACACTAAAGTAGCTTGTATGGCCTGGAGTTTAGCGGTAGGTGACTGCTTTTTTGGTAAACAAAATTGCTGTCAGATTTGGCATTCTACAAAAGGGGATGCGTTTCGTTATGTCATAGGTCCTCTGTGTTTAACCTTCAGGTTCCCCACCCCACCTTTCCCTATCCTCCTCTGTGTGTGTGTGTGTGTGTGTGTGTGTGAGTTTGTGTTTATATGTGTGTATGTGTTTATTCTCAACAGGCTTGTTCTATGTAACCCACTTTCAAATGTTTATAGACACATTGATTTTTGAGTGATGTTGAAGTTGATTGTATTCCTTTTCATAAATAATACATTTTATAGATGTATATCATTTTCATATTACACTAATTTATATAAGGAAGTTGTATCTGTTGAATCAAATGTATTCTATGTCTTAAGAATTGATCTTCAATAAATATACAGTATACTTCCTGTATTACTGGTAAGGTACATGTTTTTCTTTTATATATCATTATTATTGACTGTAGCATTTGCTTATATACAAATAAATGGTTTATTCTTATGGACCAAATAAATCTAAACCATTGTGTCTGACTTCATTATTACTTTTTATGCATACTTTTATTTTTTGGTGAGAAAGAGAATGTGAATTCTGTCAACATTCTAAATCCCGTTTCCTGCATTTTTTAACACTTATCACTTAATTTGTCATAACTTTTGAAAGGTTAATGATATTCCAATTCAGTATTTTTTGTTAAATAGCCCACAACTTGCTGAACATGTCATACACTCTATATTTTTCTCTATCTCATATCTCATATGATGAAAAATTGAATGAAATTCAATTTTAACGAATTTCGGTATACATTTGGAGAGGATTTTCAAAGACTGTTCATTACTATATCAACATTACCATGTGTATTTTACATCATTTGATAGAACTGACCCTTCTGATTACAATGGTATGTATATCCCATTGATGGTATGTATTATACTCAAGAAATAAGTTTTTTTGTGTAAGGAGGTCATCCAGCACCAAAAATGGAATGTTCGGCACGGGCACGAAAGGGTTAACAGAGACACACAAGCCAAATGTATTCTTTCCTTTACAGTTCACTGTGTGCTTTAGCTTTCAGGCTTCATAGGTGCATTACGGCCACCAGTTGTTTGGAAGGTGCATCTCTGATCGTCGTTCTCAACAAGTTTGACACCTTTTGGTGATTGACGGTAAAGGGTCCAGTCAGGGACCAATGAGATTTCAGATGGGTCCGAGCCCCTTTGGCCTTGCCCCTAAAACCGCCCCTGATTGACAGATTTTTAAATTTGTTAAAAACTCTGTCTCTCATCCTGACCGCGAAAACTGAAAAAATCTGAAAAGTAAGAAAAAAATCACTTTTTCACTTTTTTTGCGATAGTTCATCCATTTCACATATCTACACATGAAATAAAAAATAAATTGGACAACATCTGACAGATTTTTAAATTTAAAAAAAAAAACTCTCATCCTGACCGCGAAAACTAAAAAAATCTGAAAAGTAAGAAAAAAGTCAGACCATTTTTTTTTTTCATTTTTGTTGCCATAATTAATGCATTTCTTATGTGTAGATGTGAAATTAAAATAATTTGGACAATAATTGACAGATTTTGAAATTTGTCTAAAATCTCACTAGGAACCATATGTAAGATTGTGGCCAAAACTGGTACTGCAATCACTTTCAAAATACTGAAGCGTGGTGTATCCCCTCCCCCTCCCCCTGACTCGAGGTTGCACACGCGGATGGTGAAACACTACTGACTTCGTGATTAGTAGATAGATGGAGGGTGGCGCATCAGTTCAAAACACAACATGACATGACAAAACACAACATCAACAACAGTTGAGGGCTGCAACTTAGCTTTTTAAATGACAATATCCTGGTTGGACTACTGAAATAAAAAATAATTTGGACAATATCTGACCGATTTTCAAATTTGCAAAAAAAAAACTTTCTCTCATCCTGACGGCGAAAATCAAAAAAAATCTGAAAAGTCCGAAAAAAATCAGACCAATTTTTTTTCATTTTTGTTGCCATAATTAATGCATTTCACATATCTAGATGTGAAATTAAAATAATTTGGACAATAATTGACAGATTTCGAAATTTGTCTAAAACCTCACTTTTTTCCTGAACCCGGACCTTAAAGGAACCATATGTAAGATTGTGGCCAAAACTGGTACTGCAATCACTTTCAAAATACTGAAGAGCGGTGTATCCCCTCCCCCTCCCCCTGACTCGAGGTTGCACACGCGGATGGTGAAAAACTACTGACTTCGTGATTAGTAGATAGATGGAGGGTGGCGCATCAGTTCAAAACACAACATAACATGACAAAACACAACATCAAAAACAGTTGAGGGCTGCAACTTCACTTTTCAAATGACAATATCCTGGTTGGACGACTGAAATAAAAAATAATTTGGACAATATCTGACCGATTTTCAAATTTGCAAAAAAAAAACTTTCTCTCATCCTGACAGCGAAAATCAAAAAAAATCTGAAAAGTCCGAAAAAAATCAGACCAATTTTTTTTCATTTTTGTTGCCATAATTAATGCATTTCACATATCTAGATGTGAAATTAAAATCATTTGGACAATAATTGACAGATTTCGAAATTTGTCTAAAATCTCACTTTTTTCCTGAACCCGGACCTTAAAGGAACCATATGTAAGATTGTGGCCAAAACTGGTACTGCAATCACTTTCAAAATACTGAAGAGCGGTGTATCCCCTCCCCCTCCCCCTGACTCGAGGTTGCACACGCGGATGGTGAAACACTACTGACTTCGTGATTAGTAGATAGATGGAGGGTGGCTCATCAGTTCAAAACACAACATAACATGACAAAACACAACATCAAAAACAGTTGAGGGCTGCAACTTCACTTTTTAAATGACAATATCCTGGTTGGACGACTGAAATAAAAAATAATTTGGACAATATCTGACCGATTTTCAAATTTGCAAAAAAAAAACTTTCTCTCATCCTGACGGCGAAAATCAAAAAAAATCTGAAAAGTCAGAAAAAAATCAGACCAATTTTTTTTCATTTTTGTTGCCATAATTAATGCATTTCACATATCTAGATGTGAAATTAAAATAATTTGGACAATATCTGACCGATTTTCAAATTTGCAAAAAAAAAACTTTCTCTCATCCTGACGGCGAAAATTAAAAAAAATCTGAAAAGTCAGAAAAAAATCAGACCAATTTTTTTTCATTTTTGTTGCCATAATTAATGCATCCAGAACGCAGCGGCGCGCCTGGTCTACAACCAACCCAAAAGGGCACATGTTACCCCGCTGCTCATCCAGCTACACTGGCTACCTATGGCGGCCCGCATCAAATTCAAGTGTCTAACGCTTGCCTACAAAGTAGTCTCCGGTTCTGCTCCCACCTACTTGAATGCCCTCATACAGACTTACACTACCTCCAGACCGCTGCGCTCCTCTGACGAACGACGTCTAGCTCTACCACCGGTACGCTCAAGCCAATCCAAACTTTTCTCATCTGTTGTTCCTCGTTGGTGGAACACACTGCCAGTTCCTACAAGGGCAGGAACATCCTTTTCCACGTTCAAAAAACTCCTGAAGACCCAGCTCTTTAGAGAACATCTACTCTCATAGCAACACTTACAACAAGTCTTACTGATCCTAGCACTCACCAGCCGTTTTAAACTGACAAGTAACTGTTAAAATACAGCACTCACCGACGCACTTATTCTTACTGTACTCTAATGTGTTTTTTTTAAACTGTCCTAAAATTGTGAGAATTGTTCTAAAACTTACTGTTTACCATGTTGTTAGTCGCTTTGGTTAAAAAGCGTCAGCCAAATGTAATGTAATGTAATGTAATGTAATGCATTTCACATATCTAGATGTGAAATTAAAATAATTTGGACAATAATTGACAGATTTTGAAATTTGTCTAAAATCTCACTTTTTTCCTGAACCCGGACCTTAAAGGAACCATATGTAAGATTGTGGCCAAAACTGGTACTGCAATCACTTTCAAAATACTGAAGAGCGGTGTATCCCCTCCCCCTCCCCCTGACTCGAGGTTGCACACGCGGATGGTGAAACACTACTGACTTCGTGATTAGTAGATAGATGGAGGGTGGCGCATCAGTTCAAAACACAACATGACATGACAAAACACAACATCAAAAACAGTTGTGGGCTGCAACTTCACTTTTTAAATGACAATATCCTGGTTGGACGACTGAAATAAAAAATAATTTGGACAATATCTGACCGATTTTCAAATTTGCAAAAAAAAAACTTTCTCTCATCCTGACGGCGAAAATCAAAAAAAATCTGAAAATTCAGAAAAAAATCAGACCAATTTTTTTTCATTTTTGTTGCCATAATTAATGCATTTCACATATCTAGATGTGAAATTAAAATAATTTGGACAATAATTGACAGATTTTGAAATTTGTCTAAAATCTCACTTTTTTCCTGAACCCGGACCTTAAAGGAACCATATGTAAGATTGTGGCCAAAACTGGTACTGCAATCACTTTCAAAATACTGAAGAGCGGTGTATCCCCTCCCCCTCCCCCTGACTCGAGGTTGCACACGCGGATGGTGAAACACTACTGACTTCGTGATTAGTAGATAGATGGAGGGTGGCGCATCAGTTCAAAACACAACATGACATGACAAAACACAACATCAAAAACAGTTGTGGGCTGCAACTTCACTTTTTAAATGACAATATCCTGGTTGGACGACTGAAATAAAAAATAATTTGGACAATATCTGACCGATTTTCAAATTTGCAAAAAAAAAACTTTCTCTCATCCTGACGGCGAAAATCAAAAAAAATCTGAAAAGTCAGAAAAAAATCAGACCAATTTTTTTTCATTTTTGTTGCCATAATTAATGCATTTCACATATCTAGATGTGAAATTAAAATAATTTGGACAATAATTGACAGATTTTGAAATTTGTCTAAAATCTCACTTTTTTCCTGAACCCGGACCTTAAAGGAACCATATGTAAGATTGTGGCCAAAACTGGTACTGCAATCACTTTCAAAATACTGAAGAGCGGTGTATCCCCTCCCCCTCCCCCTGACTCGAGGTTGCACACGCGGATGGTGAAACACTACTGACTTCGTGATTAGTAGATAGATGGAGGGTGGCGCATCAGTTCAAAACACAACATGACATGACAAAACACAACATCAACAACAGTTGAGGGCTGCAACTTCACTTTTTAAATGACAATATCCTGGTTGGACGACTGAAATAAAAAATAATTTGGACAATATCTGACCGATTTTCAAATTTGCAAAAAAAAAACTTTCTCTCATCCTGACGGCGAAAATCAAAAAAAATCTGAAAAGTCCGAAAAAAATCAGACCAATTTTTTTTCATTTTTGTTGCCATAATTAATGCATTTCACATATCTAGATGTGAAATTAAAATAATTTGGACAATAATTGACAGATTTTGAAATTTGTCTAAAATCTCACTTTTTTCCTGAACCCGGACCTTAAAGGAACCATATGTAAGATTGTGGCCAAAACTGGTACTGCAATCACTTTCAAAATACTGAAGAGCGGTGTATCCCCTCCCCCTCCCCCTGACTCGAGGTTGCACACGCGGATGGTGAAACACTACTGACTTCGTGATTAGTAGATAGATGGAGGGTGGCGCATCAGTTCAAAACACAACATGACATGACAAAACACAACATCAAAAACAGTTGTGGGCTGCAACTTCACTTTTTAAATGACAATATCCTGGTTGGACGACTGAAATAAAAAATAATTTGGACAATATCTGACCGATTTTCAAATTTGCAAAAAAAAAACTTTCTCTCATCCCGACGGCGAAAATCAAAAAAAATCTGAAAAGTCCGAAAAAAATCAGACCAATTTTTTTTCATTTTTGTTGCCATAATTAATGCATTTCACATCTAGATGTGAAATTAAAATAATTTGGACAATAATTGACAGATTTCGAAATTTGTCTAAAATCTCACTTTTTTCCTGAACCCGGACCTTAAAGGAACCATATGTAAGATTGTGGCCAAAACTGGTACTGCAATCACTTTCAAAATACTGAAGAGCGGTGTATCCCCTCCCCCTCCCCCTGACTCGAGGTTGCACACGCGGATGGTGAAACACTACTGACTTCGTGATTAGTAGATAGATGGAGGGTGGCGCATCAGTTCAAAACACAACATGACATGACAAAACACAACATCAACAACAGTTGAGGGCTGCAACTTCACTTTTTAAATGACAATATCCTGGTTGGACGACTGAAATAAAAAATAATTTGGACAATATCTGACCGATTTTCAAATTTGCAAAAAAAAAACTTTCTCTCATCCCGACGGCGAAAATCAAAAAAAATCTGAAAAGTCCGAAAAAAATCAGACCAATTTTTTTTCATTTTTGTTGCCATAATTAATGCATTTCACATCTAGATGTGAAATTAAAATAATTTGGACAATAATTGACAGATTTCGAAATTTGTCTAAAATCTCACTTTTTTCCTGAACCCGGACCTTAAAGGAACCATATGTAAGATTGTGGCCAAAACTGGTACTGCAATCACTTTCAAAATACTGAAGAGCGGTGTATCCCCTCCCCCTCCCCCTGACTCGAGGTTGCACACGCGGATGGTGAAACACTACTGACTTCGTGATTAGTAGATAGATGGAGGGTGGCTCATCAGTTCAAAACACAACATCAAAAACAGTTGAGGGCTGCAACTTCACTTTTTAAATGACAATATCCTGGTTGGACGACTGAAATAAAAAATAATTTGGACAATATCTGACCGATTTTCAAATTTGCAAAAAAAAAACTTTCTCTCATCCTGACGGCGAAAATCAAAAAAAATCTGAAAAGTCAGAAAAAAATCAGACCAATTTTTTTTCATTTTTGTTGCCATAATTAATGCATTTCACATATCTAGATGTGAAATTAAAATAATTTGGACAATATCTGACCGATTTTCAAATTTGCAAAAAAAAAACTTTCTCTCATCCTGACGGCGAAAATTAAAAAAAATCTGAAAAGTCAGAAAAAAATCAGACCAATTTTTTTTCATTTTTGTTGCCATAATTAATGCATCCAGAACGCAGCGGCGCGCCTGGTCTACAACCAACCCAAAAGGGCACATGTTACCCCGCTGCTCATCCAGCTACACTGGCTACCTATGGCGGCCCGCATCAAATTCAAGTGTCTAACGCTTGCCTACAAAGTAGTCTCCGGTTCTGCTCCCACCTACTTGAATGCCCTCATACAGACTTACACTACCTCCAGACCGCTGCGCTCCTCTGACGAACGACGTCTAGCTCTACCACCGGTACGCTCAAGCCAATCCAAACTTTTCTCATCTGTTGTTCCTCGTTGGTGGAACACACTGCCAGTTCCTACAAGGGCAGGAACATCCTTTTCCACGTTCAAAAAACTCCTGAAGACCCAGCTCTTTAGAGAACATCTACTCTCATAGCAACACTTACAACAAGTCTTACTGATCCTAGCACTCACCAGCCGTTTTAAACTGACAAGTAACTGTTAAAATACAGCACTCACCGACGCACTTATTCTTACTGTACTCTAATGTGTTTTTTTTAAACTGTCCTAAAATTGTGAGAATTGTTCTAAAACTTACTGTTTACCATGTTGTTAGTCGCTTTGGTTAAAAAGCGTCAGCCAAATGTAATGTAATGTAATGTAATGTAATGCATTTCACATATCTAGATGTGAAATTAAAATAATTTGGACAATAATTGACAGATTTTGAAATTTGTCTAAAATCTCACTTTTTTCCTGAACCCGGACCTTAAAGGAACCATATGTAAGATTGTGGCCAAAACTGGTACTGCAATCACTTTCAAAATACTGAAGAGCGGTGTATCCCCTCCCCCTCCCCCTGACTCGAGGTTGCACACGCGGATGGTGAAACACTACTGACTTCGTGATTAGTAGATAGATGGAGGGTGGCTCATCAGTTCAAAACACAACATAACATGACAAAACACAACATCAAAAACAGTTGAGGGCTGCAACTTCACTTTTTAAATGACAATATCCTGGTTGGACGACTGAAATAAAAAATAATTTGGACAATATCTGACCGATTTTCAAATTTGCAAAAAAAAAACTTTCTCTCATCCCGACGGCGAAAATAAAAAAAAATCTGAAAAGTCCGAAAAAAATCAGACCAATTTTTTTTCATTTTTGTTGCCATAATTAATGCATTTCACATCTAGATGTGAAATTAAAATAATTTGGACAATAATTGACAGATTTCGAAATTTGTCTAAAATCTCACTTTTTTCCTGAACCCGGACCTTAAAGGAACCATATGTAAGATTGTGGCCAAAACTGGTACTGCAATCACTTTCAAAATACTGAAGAGCGGTGTATCCCCTCCCCCTCCCCCTGACTCGAGGTTGCACACGCGGATGGTGAAACACTACTGACTTCGTGATTAGTAGATAGATGGAGGGTGGCTCATCAGTTCAAAACACAACATAACATGACAAAACACAACATCAAAAACAGTTGAGGGCTGCAACTTCACTTTTTAAATGACAATATCCTGGTTGGACGACTGAAATAAAAAATAATTTGGACAATATCTGACCGATTTTCAAATTTGCAAAAAAAAAACTTTCTCTCATCCTGACGGCGAAAATAAAAAAAAATCTGAAAAGTCAGAAAAAAATCAGACCAATTTTTTTTCATTTTTGTTGCCATAATTAATGCATTTCACATATCTAGATGTGAAATTAAAATAATTTGGACAATATCTGACCGATTTTCAAATTTGCAAAAAAAAAACTTTCTCTCATCCTGACGGCGAAAATTAAAAAAAATCTGAAAAGTCAGAAAAAAATCAGACCAATTTTTTTTCATTTTTGTTGCCATAATTAATGCATTTCACATATCTAGATGTGAAATTAAAATAATTTGGACAATATCTGACCGATTTTCAAATTTGCAAAAAAAAAACTTTCTCTCATCCTGACGGCGAAAATTAAAAAAAATCTGAAAAGTCAGAAAAAAATCAGACCAATTTTTTTTCATTTTTGTTGCCATAATTAATGCATCCAGAACGCAGCGGCGCGCCTGGTCTACAACCAACCCAAAAGGGCACATGTTACCCCGCTGCTCATCCAGCTACACTGGCTACCTATGGCGGCCCGCATCAAATTCAAGTGTCTAACGCTTGCCTACAAAGTAGTCTCCGGTTCTGCTCCCACCTACTTGAATGCCCTCATACAGACTTACACTACCTCCAGACCGCTGCGCTCCTCTGACGAACGACGTCTAGCTCTACCACCGGTACGCTCAAGCCAATCCAAACTTTTCTCATCTGTTGTTCCTCGTTGGTGGAACACACTGCCAGTTCCTACAAGGGCAGGAACATCCTTTTCCACGTTCAAAAAACTCCTGAAGACCCAGCTCTTTAGAGAACATCTACTCTCATAGCAACACTTACAACAAGTCTTACTGATCCTAGCACTCACCAGCCGTTTTAAACTGACAAGTAACTGTTAAAATACAGCACTCACCGACGCACTTATTCTTACTGTACTCTAATGTGTTTTTTTTAAACTGTCCTAAAATTGTGAGAATTGTTCTAAAACTTACTGTTTACCATGTTGTTAGTCGCTTTGGTTAAAAAGCGTCAGCCAAATGTAATGTAATGTAATGTAATGTAATGCATTTCACATATCTAGATGTGAAATTAAAATAATTTGGACAATAATTGACAGATTTTGAAATTTGTCTAAAATCTCACTTTTTTCCTGAACCCGGACCTTAAAGGAACCATATGTAAGATTGTGGCCAAAACTGGTACTGCAATCACTTTCAAAATACTGAAGAGCGGTGTATCCCCTCCCCCTCCCCCTGACTCGAGGTTGCACACGCGGATGGTGAAACACTACTGACTTCGTGATTAGTAGATAGATGGAGGGTGGCGCATCAGTTCAAAACACAACATGACATGACAAAACACAACATCAACAACAGTTGAGGGCTGCAACTTCACTTTTTAAATGACAATATCCTGGTTGGACGACTGAAATAAAAAATAATTTGGACAATATCTGACCGATTTTCAAATTTGCAAAAAAAAAACTTTCTCTCATCCCGACGGCGAAAATCAAAAAAAATCTGAAAAGTCCGAAAAAAATCAGACCAATTTTTTTTCATTTTTGTTGCCATAATTAATGCATTTCACATCTAGATGTGAAATTAAAATAATTTGGACAATAATTGACAGATTTCGAAATTTGTCTAAAATCTCACTTTTTTCCTGAACCCGGACCTTAAAGGAACCATATGTAAGATTGTGGCCAAAACTGGTACTGCAATCACTTTCAAAATACTGAAGAGCGGTGTATCCCCTCCCCCTCCCCCTGACTCGAGGTTGCACACGCGGATGGTGAAACACTACTGACTTCGTGATTAGTAGATAGATGGAGGGTGGCTCATCAGTTCAAAACACAACATAACATGACAAAACACAACATCAAAAACAGTTGAGGGCTGCAACTTCACTTTTTAAATGACAATATCCTGGTTGGACGACTGAAATAAAAAATAATTTGGACAATATCTGACCGATTTTCAAATTTGCAAAAAAAAAACTTTCTCTCATCCTGACGGCGAAAATAAAAAAAAATCTGAAAAGTCAGAAAAAAATCAGACCAATTTTTTTTCATTTTTGTTGCCATAATTAATGCATTTCACATATCTAGATGTGAAATTAAAATAATTTGGACAATATCTGACCGATTTTCAAATTTGCAAAAAAAAAACTTTCTCTCATCCTGACGGCGAAAATTAAAAAAAATCTGAAAAGTCAGAAAAAAATCAGACCAATTTTTTTTCATTTTTGTTGCCATAATTAATGCATTTCACATATCTAGATGTGAAATTAAAATAATTTGGACAATATCTGACCGATTTTCAAATTTGCAAAAAAAAAACTTTCTCTCATCCTGACGGCGAAAATAAAAAAAAATCTGAAAAGTCAGAAAAAAATCAGACCAATTTTTTTTCATTTTTGTTGCCATAATTAATGCATCCAGAACGCAGCGGCGCGCCTGGTCTACAACCAACCCAAAAGGGCACATGTTACCCCGCTGCTCATCCAGCTACACTGGCTACCTATGGCGGCCCGCATCAAATTCAAGTGTCTAACGCTTGCCTACAAAGTAGTCTCCGGTTCTGCTCCCACCTACTTGAATGCCCTCATACAGACTTACACTACCTCCAGACCGCTGCGCTCCTCTGACGAACGACGTCTAGCTCTACCACCGGTACGCTCAAGCCAATCCAAACTTTTCTCATCTGTTGTTCCTCGTTGGTGGAACACACTGCCAGTTCCTACAAGGGCAGGAACATCCTTTTCCACGTTCAAAAAACTCCTGAAGACCCAGCTCTTTAGAGAACATCTACTCTCATAGCAACACTTACAACAAGTCTTACTGATCCTAGCACTCACCAGCCGTTTTAAACTGACAAGTAACTGTTAAAATACAGCACTCACCGACGCACTTATTCTTACTGTACTCTAATGTGTTTTTTTTAAACTGTCCTAAAATTGTGAGAATTGTTCTAAAACTTACTGTTTACCATGTTGTTAGTCGCTTTGGTTAAAAAGCGTCAGCCAAATGTAATGTAATGTAATGTAATGTAATGCATTTCACATATCTAGATGTGAAATTAAAATAATTTGGACAATAATTGACAGATTTTGAAATTTGTCTAAAATCTCACTTTTTTCCTGAACCCGGACCTTAAAGGAACCATATGTAAGATTGTGGCCAAAACTGGTACTGCAATCACTTTCAAAATACTGAAGAGCGGTGTATCCCCTCCTCCTCCCCCTGACTCGAGGTTGCACACGCGGATGGTGAAACACTACTGACTTCGTGATTAGTAGATAGATGGAGGGTGGCGCATCAGTTCAAAACACAACATGACATGACAAAACACAACATCAACAACAGTTGAGGGCTGCAACTTCACTTTTTAAATGACAATATCCTGGTTGGACGACTGAAATAAAAAATAATTTGGACAATATCTGACCGATTTTCAAATTTGCAAAAAAAAAACTTTCTCTCATCCCGACGGCGAAAATCAAAAAAAATCTGAAAAGTCCGAAAAAAATCAGACCAATTTTTTTTCATTTTTGTTGCCATAATTAATGCATTTCACATCTAGATGTGAAATTAAAATAATTTGGACAATAATTGACAGATTTCGAAATTTGTCTAAAATCTCACTTTTTTCCTGAACCCGGACCTTAAAGGAACCATATGTAAGATTGTGGCCAAAACTGGTACTGCAATCACTTTCAAAATACTGAAGAGCGGTGTATCCCCTCCCCCTCCCCCTGACTCGAGGTTGCACACGCGGATGGTGAAACACTACTGACTTCGTGATTAGTAGATAGATGGAGGGTGGCTCATCAGTTCAAAACACAACATAACATGACAAAACACAACATCAAAAACAGTTGAGGGCTGCAACTTCACTTTTTAAATGACAATATCCTGGTTGGACGACTGAAATAAAAAATAATTTGGACAATATCTGACCGATTTTCAAATTTGCAAAAAAAAAACTTTCTCTCATCCTGACGGCGAAAATAAAAAAAAATCTGAAAAGTCAGAAAAAAATCAGACCAATTTTTTTTCATTTTTGTTGCCATAATTAATGCATTTCACATATCTAGATGTGAAATTAAAATAATTTGGACAATATCTGACCGATTTTCAAATTTGCAAAAAAAAAACTTTCTCTCATCCTGACGGCGAAAATTAAAAAAAATCTGAAAAGTCAGAAAAAAATCAGACCAATTTTTTTTCATTTTTGTTGCCATAATTAATGCATTTCACATATCTAGATGTGAAATTAAAATAATTTGGACAATATCTGACCGATTTTCAAATTTGCAAAAAAAAAACTTTCTCTCATCCTGACGGCGAAAATTAAAAAAAATCTGAAAAGTCAGAAAAAAATCAGACCAATTTTTTTTCATTTTTGTTGCCATAATTAATGCATCCAGAACGCAGCGGCGCGCCTGGTCTACAACCAACCCAAAAGGGCACATGTTACCCCGCTGCTCATCCAGCTACACTGGCTACCTATGGCGGCCCGCATCAAATTCAAGTGTCTAACGCTTGCCTACAAAGTAGTCTCCGGTTCTGCTCCCACCTACTTGAATGCCCTCATACAGACTTACACTACCTCCAGACCGCTGCGCTCCTCTGACGAACGACGTCTAGCTCTACCACCGGTACGCTCAAGCCAATCCAAACTTTTCTCATCTGTTGTTCCTCGTTGGTGGAACACACTGCCAGTTCCTACAAGGGCAGGAACATCCTTTTCCACGTTCAAAAAACTCCTGAAGACCCAGCTCTTTAGAGAACATCTACTCTCATAGCAACACTTACAACAAGTCTTACTGATCCTAGCACTCACCAGCCGTTTTAAACTGACAAGTAACTGTTAAAATACAGCACTCACCGACGCACTTATTCTTACTGTACTCTAATGTGTTTTTTTTAAACTGTCCTAAAATTGTGAGAATTGTTCTAAAACTTACTGTTTACCATGTTGTTAGTCGCTTTGGTTAAAAAGCGTCAGCCAAATGTAATGTAATGTAATGTAATGTAATGCATTTCACATATCTAGATGTGAAATTAAAATAATTTGGACAATAATTGACAGATTTTGAAATTTGTCTAAAATCTCACTTTTTTCCTGAACCCGGACCTTAAAGGAACCATATGTAAGATTGTGGCCAAAACTGGTACTGCAATCACTTTCAAAATACTGAAGAGCGGTGTATCCCCTCCTCCTCCCCCTGACTCGAGGTTGCACACGCGGATGGTGAAACACTACTGACTTCGTGATTAGTAGATAGATGGAGGGTGGCGCATCAGTTCAAAACACAACATGACATGACAAAACACAACATCAACAACAGTTGAGGGCTGCAACTTCACTTTTTAAATGACAATATCCTGGTTGGACGACTGAAATAAAAAATAATTTGGACAATATCTGACCGATTTTCAAATTTGCAAAAAAAAAACTTTCTCTCATCCCGACGGCGAAAATCAAAAAAAATCTGAAAAGTCCGAAAAAAATCAGACCAATTTTTTTTCATTTTTGTTGCCATAATTAATGCATTTCACATCTAGATGTGAAATTAAAATAATTTGGACAATAATTGACAGATTTCGAAATTTGTCTAAAATCTCACTTTTTTCCTGAACCCGGACCTTAAAGGAACCATATGTAAGATTGTGGCCAAAACTGGTACTGCAATCACTTTCAAAATACTGAAGAGCGGTGTATCCCCTCCCCCTCCCCCTGACTCGAGGTTGCACACGCGGATGGTGAAACACTACTGACTTCGTGATTAGTAGATAGATGGAGGGTGGCTCATCAGTTCAAAACACAACATAACATGACAAAACACAACATCAAAAACAGTTGAGGGCTGCAACTTCACTTTTTAAATGACAATATCCTGGTTGGACGACTGAAATAAAAAATAATTTGGACAATATCTGACCGATTTTCAAATTTGCAAAAAAAAAAACTTTCTCTCATCCTGACGGCGAAAATAAAAAAAAATCTGAAAAGTCAGAAAAAAATCAGACCAATTTTTTTTCATTTTTGTTGCCATAATTAATGCATTTCACATATCTAGATGTGAAATTAAAATAATTTGGACAATATCTGACCGATTTTCAAATTTGCAAAAAAAAAACTTTCTCTCATCCTGACGGCGAAAATTAAAAAAAATCTGAAAAGTCAGAAAAAAATCAGACCAATTTTTTTTCATTTTTGTTGCCATAATTAATGCATTTCACATATCTAGATGTGAAATTAAAATAATTTGGACAATATCTGACCGATTTTCAAATTTGCAAAAAAAAAACTTTCTCTCATCCTGACGGCGAAAATTAAAAAAAATCTGAAAAGTCAGAAAAAAATCAGACCAATTTTTTTTCATTTTTGTTGCCATAATTAATGCATCCAGAACGCAGCGGCGCGCCTGGTCTACAACCAACCCAAAAGGGCACATGTTACCCCGCTGCTCATCCAGCTACACTGGCTACCTATGGCGGCCCGCATCAAATTCAAGTGTCTAACGCTTGCCTACAAAGTAGTCTCCGGTTCTGCTCCCACCTACTTGAATGCCCTCATACAGACTTACACTACCTCCAGACCGCTGCGCTCCTCTGACGAACGACGTCTAGCTCTACCACCGGTACGCTCAAGCCAATCCAAACTTTTCTCATCTGTTGTTCCTCGTTGGTGGAACACACTGCCAGTTCCTACAAGGGCAGGAACATCCTTTTCCACGTTCAAAAAACTCCTGAAGACCCAGCTCTTTAGAGAACATCTACTCTCATAGCAACACTTACAACAAGTCTTACTGATCCTAGCACTCACCAGCCGTTTTAAACTGACAAGTAACTGTTAAAATACAGCACTCACCGACGCACTTATTCTTACTGTACTCTAATGTGTTTTTTTTAAACTGTCCTAAAATTGTGAGAATTGTTCTAAAACTTACTGTTTACCATGTTGTTAGTCGCTTTGGTTAAAAAGCGTCAGCCAAATGTAATGTAATGTAATGTAATGTAATGCATTTCACATATCTAGATGTGAAATTAAAATAATTTGGACAATAATTGACAGATTTTGAAATTTGTCTAAAATCTCACTTTTTTCCTGAACCCGGACCTTAAAGGAACCATATGTAAGATTGTGGCCAAAACTGGTACTGCAATCACTTTCAAAATACTGAAGAGCGGTGTATCCCCTCCCCCTCCCCCTGACTCGAGGTTGCACACGCGGATGGTGAAACACTACTGACTTCGTGATTAGTAGATAGATGGAGGGTGGCGCATCAGTTCAAAACACAACATGACATGACAAAACACAACATCAACAACAGTTGAGGGCTGCAACTTCACTTTTTAAATGACAATATCCTGGTTGGACGACTGAAATAAAAAATAATTTGGACAATATCTGACCGATTTTCAAATTTGCAAAAAAAAAACTTTCTCTCATCCCGACGGCGAAAATCAAAAAAAATCTGAAAAGTCCGAAAAAAATCAGACCAATTTTTTTTCATTTTTGTTGCCATAATTAATGCATTTCACATCTAGATGTGAAATTAAAATAATTTGGACAATAATTGACAGATTTCGAAATTTGTCTAAAATCTCACTTTTTTCCTGAACCCGGACCTTAAAGGAACCATATGTAAGATTGTGGCCAAAACTGGTACTGCAATCACTTTCAAAATACTGAAGAGCGGTGTATCCCCTCCCCCTCCCCCTGACTCGAGGTTGCACACGCGGATGGTGAAACACTACTGACTTCGTGATTAGTAGATAGATGGAGGGTGGCTCATCAGTTCAAAACACAACATAACATGACAAAACACAACATCAAAAACAGTTGAGGGCTGCAACTTCACTTTTTAAATGACAATATCCTGGTTGGACGACTGAAATAAAAAATAATTTGGACAATATCTGACCGATTTTCAAATTTGCAAAAAAAAAACTTTCTCTCATCCTGACGGCGAAAATAAAAAAAAATCTGAAAAGTCAGAAAAAAATCAGACCAATTTTTTTTCATTTTTGTTGCCATAATTAATGCATTTCACATATCTAGATGTGAAATTAAAATAATTTGGACAATATCTGACCGATTTTCAAATTTGCAAAAAAAAAACTTTCTCTCATCCTGACGGCGAAAATTAAAAAAAATCTGAAAAGTCAGAAAAAAATCAGACCAATTTTTTTTCATTTTTGTTGCCATAATTAATGCATTTCACATATCTAGATGTGAAATTAAAATAATTTGGACAATATCTGACCGATTTTCAAATTTGCAAAAAAAAAACTTTCTCTCATCCTGACGGCGAAAATAAAAAAAAATCTGAAAAGTCAGAAAAAAATCAGACCAATTTTTTTTCATTTTTGTTGCCATAATTAATGCATCCAGAACGCAGCGGCGCGCCTGGTCTACAACCAACCCAAAAGGGCACATGTTACCCCGCTGCTCATCCAGCTACACTGGCTACCTATGGCGGCCCGCATCAAATTCAAGTGTCTAACGCTTGCCTACAAAGTAGTCTCCGGTTCTGCTCCCACCTACTTGAATGCCCTCATACAGACTTACACTACCTCCAGACCGCTGCGCTCCTCTGACGAACGACGTCTAGCTCTACCACCGGTACGCTCAAGCCAATCCAAACTTTTCTCATCTGTTGTTCCTCGTTGGTGGAACACACTGCCAGTTCCTACAAGGGCAGGAACATCCTTTTCCACGTTCAAAAAACTCCTGAAGACCCAGCTCTTTAGAGAACATCTACTCTCATAGCAACACTTACAACAAGTCTTACTGATCCTAGCACTCACCAGCCGTTTTAAACTGACAAGTAACTGTTAAAATACAGCACTCACCGACGCACTTATTCTTACTGTACTCTAATGTGTTTTTTTTAAACTGTCCTAAAATTGTGAGAATTGTTCTAAAACTTACTGTTTACCATGTTGTTAGTCGCTTTGGTTAAAAAGCGTCAGCCAAATGTAATGTAATGTAATGTAATGTAATGCATTTCACATATCTAGATGTGAAATTAAAATAATTTGGACAATAATTGACAGATTTTGAAATTTGTCTAAAATCTCACTTTTTTCCTGAACCCGGACCTTAAAGGAACCATATGTAAGATTGTGGCCAAAACTGGTACTGCAATCACTTTCAAAATACTGAAGAGCGGTGTATCCCCTCCTCCTCCCCCTGACTCGAGGTTGCACACGCGGATGGTGAAACACTACTGACTTCGTGATTAGTAGATAGATGGAGGGTGGCGCATCAGTTCAAAACACAACATGACATGACAAAACACAACATCAACAACAGTTGAGGGCTGCAACTTCACTTTTTAAATGACAATATCCTGGTTGGACGACTGAAATAAAAAATAATTTGGACAATATCTGACCGATTTTCAAATTTGCCAAAAAAAAACTTTCTCTCATCCCGACGGCGAAAATCAAAAAAAATCTGAAAAGTCCGAAAAAAATCAGACCAATTTTTTTTCATTTTTGTTGCCATAATTAATGCATTTCACATCTAGATGTGAAATTAAAATAATTTGGACAATAATTGACAGATTTCGAAATTTGTCTAAAATCTCACTTTTTTCCTGAACCCGGACCTTAAAGGAACCATATGTAAGATTGTGGCCAAAACTGGTACTGCAATCACTTTCAAAATACTGAAGAGCGGTGTATCCCCTCCCCCTCCCCCTGACTCGAGGTTGCACACGCGGATGGTGAAACACTACTGACTTCGTGATTAGTAGATAGATGGAGGGTGGCTCATCAGTTCAAAACACAACATAACATGACAAAACACAACATCAAAAACAGTTGAGGGCTGCAACTTCACTTTTTAAATGACAATATCCTGGTTGGACGACTGAAATAAAAAATAATTTGGACAATATCTGACCGATTTTCAAATTTGCAAAAAAAAAACTTTCTCTCATCCTGACGGCGAAAATCAAAAAAAATCTGAAAAGTCAGAAAAAAATCAGACCAATTTTTTTTCATTTTTGTTGCCATAATTAATGCATTTCACATATCTAGATGTGAAATTAAAATAATTTGGACAATATCTGACCGATTTTCAAATTTGCAAAAAAAAAACTTTCTCTCATCCTGACGGCGAAAATTAAAAAAAATCTGAAAAGTCAGAAAAAAATCAGACCAATTTTTTTTCATTTTTGTTGCCATAATTAATGCATTTCACATATCTAGATGTGAAATTAAAATAATTTGGACAATATCTGACCGATTTTCAAATTTGCAAAAAAAAAACTTTCTCTCATCCTGACGGCGAAAATAAAAAAAAATCTGAAAAGTCAGAAAAAAATCAGACCAATTTTTTTTCATTTTTGTTGCCATAATTAATGCATCCAGAACGCAGCGGCGCGCCTGGTCTACAACCAACCCAAAAGGGCACATGTTACCCCGCTGCTCATCCAGCTACACTGGCTACCTATGGCGGCACGCATCAAATTCAAGTGTCTAACGCTTGCCTACAAAGTAGTCTCCGGTTCTGCTCCCACCTACTTGAATGCCCTCATACAGACTTACACTACCTCCAGACCGCTGCGCTCCTCTGACGAACGACGTCTAGCTCTACCACCGGTACGCTCAAGCCAATCCAAACTTTTCTCATCTGTTGTTCCTCGTTGGTGGAACACACTGCCAGTTCCTACAAGGGCAGGAACATCCTTTTCCACGTTCAAAAAACTCCTGAAGACCCAGCTCTTTAGAGAACATCTACTCTCATAGCAACACTTACAACAAGTCTTACTGATCCTAGCACTCACCAGCCGTTTTAAACTGACAAGTAACTGTTAAAATACAGCACTCACCGACGCACTTATTCTTACTGTACTCTAATGTGTTTTTTTTAAACTGTCCTAAAATTGTGAGAATTGTTCTAAAACTTACTGTTTACCATGTTGTTAGTCGCTTTGGTTAAAAAGCGTCAGCCAAATGTAATGTAATGTAATGTAATGTAATGCATTTCACATATCTAGATGTGAAATTAAAATAATTTGGACAATAATTGACAGATTTTGAAATTTGTCTAAAATCTCACTTTTTTCCTGAACCCGGACCTTAAAGGAACCATATGTAAGATTGTGGCCAAAACTGGTACTGCAATCACTTTCAAAATACTGAAGAGCGGTGTATCCCCTCCTCCTCCCCCTGACTCGAGGTTGCACACGCGGATGGTGAAACACTACTGACTTCGTGATTAGTAGATAGATGGAGGGTGGCGCATCAGTTCAAAACACAACATGACATGACAAAACACAACATCAACAACAGTTGAGGGCTGCAACTTCACTTTTTAAATGACAATATCCTGGTTGGACGACTGAAATAAAAAATAATTTGGACAATATCTGACCGATTTTCAAATTTGCAAAAAAAAAACTTTCTCTCATCCCGACGGCGAAAATCAAAAAAAATCTGAAAAGTCCGAAAAAAATCAGACCAATTTTTTTTCATTTTTGTTGCCATAATTAAAGCATTTCACATCTAGATGTGAAATTAAAATAATTTGGACAATAATTGACAGATTTTGAAATTTGTCTAAAATCTCACTTTTTTCCTGAACCCGGACCTTAAAGGAACCATATGTAAGATTGTGGCCAAAACTGGTACTGCAATCACTTTCAAAATACTGAAGAGCGGTGTATCCCCTCCCCCTCCCCCTGACTCGAGGTTGCACACGCGGATGGTGAAACACTACTGACTTCGTGATTAGTAGATAGATGGAGGGTGGCTCATCAGTTCAAAACACAACATAACATGACAAAACACAACATCAAAAACAGTTGAGGGCTGCAACTTCACTTTTTAAATGACAATATCCTGGTTGGACGACTGAAATAAAAAATAATTTGGACAATATCTGACCGATTTTCAAATTTGCAAAAAAAAAACTTTCTCTCATCCTGACGGCGAAAATAAAAAAAAATCTGAAAAGTCAGAAAAAAATCAGACCAATTTTTTTTCATTTTTGTTGCCATAATTAATGCATTTCACATATCTAGATGTGAAATTAAAATAATTTGGACAATATCTGACCGATTTTCAAATTTGCAAAAAAAAAACTTTCTCTCATCCTGACGGCGAAAATTAAAAAAAATCTGAAAAGTCCGAAAAAAATCAGACCAATTTTTTTTCATTTTTGCTGCCATAATTAATGCATTTCACATCTAGATGTGAAATTAAAATAATTTGGACAATAATTGACAGATTTCGAAATTTGTCTAAAATCTCACTTTTTTCCTGAACCCGGACCTTAAAGGAACCATATGTAAGATTGTGGCCAAAACTGGTACTGCAATCACTTTCAAAATACTGAAGAGCGGTGTATCCCCTCCCCCTCCCCCTGACTCGAGGTTGCACACGCGGATGGTGAAACACTACTGACTTCGTGATTAGTAGATAGATGGAGGGTGGCTCATCAGTTCAAAACACAACATAACATGACAAAACACAACATCAAAAACAGTTGAGGGCTGCAACTTCACTTTTTAAATGACAATATCCTGGTTGGACGACTGAAATAAAAAATAATTTGGACAATATCTGACCGATTTTCAAATTTGCAAAAAAAAAACTTTCTCTCATCCTGACGGCGAAAATCAAAAAAAATCTGAAAAGTCAGAAAAAAATCAGACCAATTTTTTTTCATTTTTGTTGCCATAATTAATGCATTTCACATATCTAGATGTGAAATTAAAATAATTTGGACAATAATTGACAGATTTTGAAATTTGTCTAAAATCTCACTTTTTTCCTGAACCCGGACCTTAAAGGAACCATATGTAAGATTGTGGACAAAACTGGTACTGCAATCACTTTCAAAATACTGAAGAGCGGTGTATCCCTTCCTCCTCCCCCTGACTCGAGATTGCACACGCGGATGGTGAAACTCTACTGACTTCGTGATTAGTAGATAGATGGAGGGTGGCGCATCAGTTCAAAACACAACATGACATGACAAAACACAACATCAACAACAGTTGAGGGCTGCAACTTCACTTTTTAAATGACAATATCCTGGCAGGACTACTGTTGTCAGTGATATAAGTATTTGAAATGAACATGATTTCTTAATGTCTAGTGACATATCAGGGCCATTTTATGATTAATTGAAATATTTTTCTTACATACGGTTCCTTTAAAAACCCTCCGGCAACAGAGAGTATATAGCACTCAAAACCCACCTGTTGAAAACTTTTGAACTGTCAGACGCTGAGAGAGCCAGCAGGCTTTTTTCCCTTAAAGGACTGGGTGACAGCATGGTCATGGTCCGTATGCTGGATCTCTTGGGTGAGCACAGACCCGGAGGCTGGCTGAAGTGGCTGAGCGCTTTGGGTTGCACTATGTGCATGTTAAATGCGCTTTAAAAATAAATCTGACTTGACTTGACTTGACTTGACTTCCTGGCAAGTCAGGGACATTGTGTGGCCGCGCTTTTTCCCGCACACATCGCTCCTGTGACACTCATCGCTGCAACTACTTCTCGTCGGCAGCAGTCTTCTGGCCCCCAACAGTCTTCAGGCTTGTGTTTTTATCATGTCAAGTTTGGACCCAAGGCTAACAAATGTCGTTCGCCGTGCAGTTTCGGCGGTTCGGGAAATGCTAGGGCCGGCGCTCAGTAGTGGCCATGAGCGTCGGCCGCGTAGGCAGGCTGCTTTTCATCCGTGACAGCATCTCCGGACGCACAGAAGAGCGTCCTGCCTGCATTCTGTTTGGACATGGTGACTGACAGCCACGGCCCCCCTATGGAAGCTGCCAATGGTAGCCCCATCCGCACATATGGAACGAGGTACGTTGAATTGTGTTTCGGAGGACAGCGGTTTGGCTGGGACTTTGTTACAGCAAAGGTTGCCGTTCCCCTACTCGGAGCCAATTTTCTGTGTGCACATGGACTGTTGGTAGATGTTAAGAACCGCCGTTTGATTGACGCCGTCACATTTTGTTCTTATACGTGCACGCTAAGCGGAACTGACTCCATCCTAGCATGCTATCAGCCTCAGATGACTTCCACCGTCTACTTGCCGAGTTCCCAGCGCTCACTCAGTCCACTTTCTCTGCATCCGCTGAGAATGGTGTGGAGCATCATCTCGCCACTACTGATCCACCCGTCTACGCTCGCGCTTGGCGCCTCAACCCGACCAAGCTTGCCGTTGCAAAGGCTGAATTTGCAAACATGGAATGCCTGGGTATAGTCCGTCGATCCGACAGCCCGTTGGCTTCACCCCTACACTTCGTCCCCAAACCGGGCGGCGGCTGGCGCCCGTGTGGCGACTACCGGCGGCTTAATGAGGCAACAACACCTGACCGATACCCAGTCCCGAACATACAGGATTTTTCAGCTCACCTGGCAGATAAGGTGATTTTTTCCAAGGTGGACCTTGTCCAGGGATATCATCAGGTACTGGTGCACCCACTGGACATTCCCAAAACAGCCGTGATCACGCCGTTTGGTGTTTTTGAGTTCCTGCGCATGCCTTAAAAACGCCGCCCAATCTTTTCAACGCCTCATGGACTCTGTTTTGCGGGACCTACCTTTTCTTTTTGTGTACCTGGATGACATCCTCGTAGCGAGCACGTCCAAGTCTCAACACCTGGCGCACCTCCGAACACTTTTTGAGCGACTTAGACAACACGGGCTAATTGTCAACCCCGCCAAGTGCCAGTTTGGTCTCTCCACCGTTGACTTCCTGGGACACAGAGTCACTAAGGACAGTGCAGTCCCCATCAAAGGTGGAGGCAGTAACAAAGTTCCCACGCCCGCTCACTGTCAAATCCCTACAGGTGTTCCTGGGCATGGTGAATTTTTACCACCGTTTCATCCCTCGAGCTGCTCAGCTTATGCGGCCTTTGCACGAGAAAGGTAAGCCCAAGCACCTTGTGGTGGTCAGAGAGCCATCTATGGTCTCTCCCACCCAGGTTCGAAAGCGTCACAGAGACTGGTTGCAGCAAAGTTTGTCTGGCACGGCCTCAAGAAGGACGTTAGGGACTGGACTAACACCTGTGTTGAGTGCCAACGGGCCAAAGTACACCGTCACACTAAAGCACAGCTAGAGTTGTTCCCGGTTCCAGAGAGACGTTTTGTCCATGTGAATGTAGATCTGGTCGGCCCTCTGCCATCTTCTCACGGTTTCACATACCTGTTAACCATGGTTGACAGGACCACCCGCTGGCCTGAAGCTGTGCCACTGACTTCTGTGGCGACTGTTGAGATGACACGGGCATTTATCGGAACCTGGGTTGCTCGTTTCAGCACCCCCTATATATCCTGTGACCGAGGCGCGCAGGACCGAGGCGCTTCCACGTCTGAGCTGTGGAATGCTGTCGCAGAGAGCCTCGGGGTGAAACTCCACCACACGACTGCATATCACTCGCAGGCTAACGGACTCTGTGAACGTTTTCATAGGTCAATGAAGGCTACCCTGTGTGCCAGCCTCAAAGACAGCAACTGGATCGACAAACTCCCGTGGGTGATGTCAGGACCGCGCCAAAGGAGGACTTACAGCCGCTGCGGGTCCCAGGGGATTTTGTCCCTAGCACCATGGTTACTTGGTCTGCTTACTCTCCAGCGGTCAACTCTATTGGACAATGCGAGGCTTTTCGCACCTGTCCCTACTTCCCGTCACGGCCTCCCTCAGTCGCATATTCCCACTGGGCTTCAGCTGATTATGTTTTCATGCGCCACGATGCCTACAGAGGACCGTGTTTTGGAGGCAGGAGACAAACATTTTGTGGTGGACATGGGCGGCAAACCGGAGCGACTCTCCATTGACCGCCTCAAACCGGCTCACTTGGATGTGGCCAGGCCCGTTGACCTGGCCCAGCCCCCACGACGCGGACGGCCTCCAGCTCTGCCCCCACCCCCTACTCCCCTCTCTCCCAAGCCATGCCCGTGTCATGACGGGACACCTGCCGCAGTTGGGTCTCATCGACCTCCGGTACAGCACATCCGTTGTGAACGGTTAATACGCCCACCTCCCCGTTGACTGTTGATTGTACTTCTGATATGGTGAATTCTGGGGGAATGTGACCGGCATAATTCACCTTTGTTATTAAGTGTGGTTCTACACACCGTTTATATTAAACACAGCACTTTGTTCTGTCTGTAGTTACTTCATGTGTAAGTATAACTGTTCAGGGATCGTGGTCCCTTTAAATGTTATGAATGTGTGATGACGTGTAGTCCCATGCCGGTTTTGTTGCTGGACAGCGCCATTTTAGTTTCAGTGTTTTTTTCTATGTAAATAAACGACACACGCATTTATGTGCTCAACGTGAGAAATTGTCTCTTTCGATTTCCTGCAATTTCCACAGCAAAATAATTCCAAGACCTTAAATCAGTTATAATTAACCTTAGTGTAGGGGGCATTTCAGGAAATAACATTATTAAATTTCCATTGTTATCAGTTCAAACTACTCACTCCACCACACAACATTATATATGTTTCATTTTGTCACTTTCATATGTTTTGCTCACTTTCATATGTTTGAAATGAAATTATACATTCTTCATTGTTATCTACACAATTTCATTGCATTAACAAGGCAAAACAATCCCAACAACCTTGTAATAAGTATAAAATGACTTTGCAATGTCACAAATGATATTGCAAGGTTATTTGCATTATTCCATACTTATTTCAAGGTTGCTATTATATTAGTAATTATATGCAAGTTCATTCACAAATTCAATTTTGATTTCAAGGTTGTTGGAACGTTTTTTTTATTTCAATTATATTCCAACAGCATTTCAATGTCCTTCTGTTGTTTTAGCCATGATGTTAAAATGTAATTTGCATGTAAGTTATTCCATAGGTTATTATATACATATTGCAAGGATGTTGGAATGGTTTTGCTAAGTTATTGCAAGGTAATCACAATGTTATTATGCCACCTTATATAAAAGTATAGTAAGTATATAAAAACATTGCAATTTCATAACAATAGCATGGCAAAAACATCCCAAGAACCTTGAAATAATTATATAATAAAGCAGTGGTAGTATGAGACCAGTATTTCACCAAGGCATCAACTGGATAACAGAGTACTGTCAGCCAATAGAACAAATTAACCCTTTCGTGCCCGTGCCGAACATTCCATTGTTGCTGCTGGATGACCTCCACACAAAAAACCTTTTTTCCTGAATATAATACACACCAAAAATGGGATATACATACCATTGTAATGAAAAGGATCAGTTCTATGAAATGATGTAAAATACATATGGTAATTACAGTAATATGAACAGTATTTAAAAACCCTCTCCAAAAATGTATATCCTGTATATTTCATTCACATAAAAATGAATTTTCATCATATTTCTCTACAAGATAGAGAAAAATATATCTATAAGACATGTTCAGCAAGCTGTGGGCTATTTAACAAAAAAGACTGTATTGGAATAACATTAACATTTCAAAAGTTACGATAATTTTAGTGATCATTGTAAAAAAAATGCAGGAAACGGGATTTAGAATGTTGACAGAATTTCACAGAAGTCACTTATTCACCAACAAAATAAAAGTATGCATTTATGTATAAGTGTATAAGTGTAATCTAGGAATCAACATCACTCAAAACTCAATGTGTTCTAAACATTTGAAAGTGGATTACATACTTAGAACAAGCCTGTGGAGAATAAACACATACACACAAACTTATACTCAAACTCAAAAACACCCACACAGACACACTTACAGAGTAGGATAGGGAAAGGTGGGGTGGGGAAGCTAAAGGTTGAACACAGAAGATCTATGACTCATTACTAAACGCAACCGCTGACAGCAATTTGTTTATCAATAAAACAAATTCGCCTACCGTTACACTCCAGGGCCATACAATCTACTTTAGTTTTATTATGTACCTTTTTTATAACAAGCTCCTGTTGTACAGGAATATGTACTTGATGGTTGAAGCAGCTGAAGGTGACGCAAAATTGTCAACGGAAATGCCTGCCGGCTGTTGTGATAGATAGCATTCCTTCTTGTGCCTATTTCACAAAAGCAGAATTAAGGCATCCGGGATAAGTTACTCAATGAATCCAAAACAAGAGTTTACAGGCTTAATTGGTTGCACAACAAGCAAGCCAGGACGAGCAGACACAGATTCATCAAGCCAGGTGAAACCTATCCGCGCTCATGGCTCCCTCAAATAGACCCCGTCACCGATCACAGATTCACTAATTCACCATGGCAACTAGAGCGTCTTCATTGCTTCTTCTACGGTGTGAAGTAGGTAGCGATAGCATTTTCACAACAGCAACAAACAGCAACACATCTGTTTAAGGGAATATTGCAGCTAGTGCCGCGACCACCACGCGCGAAATGGTTAGGCACTCCCGTGACATCACGTTGCATGACAGATCAGGAATGGCGAGTATGTAAGAGTTAATTAATGATCACAAACGTTTAAATAATGACAGTGACATATAACAATGTGTAGTGGGCAGTGGAATTGGTTTCCGTTTGTGGTGACTGCTGACTGAGATAAGGGATGAGATTAAATAGATCCTGGAATTTAGCCTAGTCTGGAGCACGCTAGCTCCACAGAATAAATCGCCATGGTAACTTATACCATAACATTTCCTGCTGCCCCCTATCCTGATTTTGTGCAACTGGATCACGTATAAGTTGAGCCAGGATAACAAAGATATCCCGCCTTATTCCCTTATCCTAGTTTTGTGCAATAGTTCCCCAGGTTGGTAAAATCACATGACAACAATGTGAGTAAAAAACATGAGTAAAAAAGAACATAATTCTATTTCACACAGTGTGTAGAAGTCTGCACCATCCTAAGCACGGCACAAAAATCTATACATTCTTCCTCCATCCCCTCATTGTCTTCAGCATTATGAGCGCAAGCTCATGAGCAGTCAGCTACCTCTTCAGGCTTGTGAGGTATAGGTAGGTCTTGTCATCCTCCATCTGAAACAACAGCAAAATCATACAAATACCTATATATAATGTGAAAAATAAAATCACAAAACTACAGATTTGTGCATGTATGTATGTACTCAAAAGATGAGGTAGCCTAAACTATTGAAGCATCCTCAGAATATACTCGAAATATTTCCAAGTATGAAATCTGATTGCCTGGCTGGCATCAAGATAAAGACAGATTACATTTCTCCTAGTAACAAACTGCTGAAATGCAAAAATGACATTTCTGACAGAATATTTGATTTCACATCAGTTTTCTATAACTACATATTGAGAGGAGTTGTGCTTCATCTATTTCAAGTCATGCCATCTTAGAAAATGTTGAGACAAGCACGTCTGATGTTTTGTCATTTAAAAGTTAGCAGGCTAAAATAATTCACACTACAGAATGTACTACAGGTAACAACCCGAGGGAAAGCAATAAGTTAATTACATTTCTGACAGAATATGTGATTTCACATCTTATTTTCTAGAACTACACATTGAGAGGAGTAAAAATATTGCTAAACTCATTTCACGTAACGCAACTTGAAACGCGGCGCCCATTGATTTATTCAGCTTTGGTTTGCTATACTGTCTTGCCAATATAATGCTTACTTAACAATCAAATTGGTACTAGAAAACAAACGTACCTACAGGTTTGTGCCCGTGCCGAACCTTCCATTGTTGCTGCTGGATGACCTCCACACAAAAAACCTTATTTCCTGAATATAATACATACCAAAAATGGGATATACATACCATTGTAATGAAAAGGATCAGTTCTATGAAATGATGTAAAATACATATGGTAATTACAGTAATATGAACAGTATTTAAAAACCCTCTCCAAAAATGTATATCCTGTATATTTCATTCACATAAAAATGAATTGTCATCATATTTCTCTACATATATCTATAAGACATGTTCAGCAAGCTGTGGGCTATTTAACAAAAAAGACTGTATTGGAATAACATTAACATTTCAAAAGTTACGATAATTTTAGTGATCATTGTAAAAAAATGCAGGAAACGGGATTTAGAATGTTGACAGAATTTCACAGAAGTCACAGTATAATGCTTACTAAACAATCAAATTGGTACTAGAAAACAAACGTACCTACAGGTTAGAAAAGGTTAGAAAAACAAACGAGAATATTGCAAGCAGTTCAGAATTATACAGCTAGCTAGTTTCGTGACGATGCACTATGAAATTCTTTATATAAAGAAGCCTAGGCAGAACAGGACAGTACATTTTCATGCAATGGACTATTATCACTAACCCTATTATCCTCTTTATTATTCTTTTTCCGATCAAATTCAACGTCTAATGCAATGGAAGCCGCTGGTCTTGAAACAGACTTTTTATATTTACGATAAAAAAACGAGCAATAAATTCCGCCATGGCGGCAACCTTTTGCATTATGACGTGACCTGCAGCTGAAAGCGATAAACCGCTGCAATCTGGAGCTGTGACTCTTCTTAACTTTATGGTCTGACCAGCCTGCCATGATTCCCATTTTACTTGCACGTAAAACTCTCCTTCAGAGGCACATTTCTAATACAGACAGGTTTTTGGTATTGACTCATTAATCTCGTCAAACATTATGTTGTGTGAAATGTTAGGTAAGCCAAACTAGCGTTATAACGTTAGGGAAATGGTTAACGTTAGCACTTTGCTATCGGTATTCATTATGTAAGGAAACCCATTTAATAAACGTCAACTTTAAAGTGACTGGTTAGCTGTAGATTTCGACAACGTTAGCTAACCACAACCAAACCTAACGTAGCTCCCAGCTAAGCATGTGCTCAGCAGCGTTTTAACTAATGTTAACGTTAACCAGACGGTACGAATACTATGGCTCTGGGTCGATTAAATACACCTGTGGGAAAGGATGTATTTAAACCTGATGATAGTCATGAATATGATACTGTTAAGAAAAGGACCGTATGCCCAAAGTCTGCCACACTACAAAACTTGAGGTATAACATAGACTATGTTTACTTGGCCTACTACTACTACTACTAATTTCTGCATTATTCTGGCCTATAAATTAAAGCACAGCCTGGCACATGAATCAAGCTTTCCAGTTGTAGTACATCCTATAAGTACATCGTAATATCTAGAAAGTTTCTGATAACCAACTATGCTATTAGCTGTTAAAACTAATAGCGGAGTTGGTTATCAATATACTAAGAATGGTCTAAGGAATTGTCCGGAGTAAAATGCACTCTAGATCAATTTACGGATGATTGGGAGTACATACGTTGAGTTGACAAAATTCTTACAGGTGATCTAGTATTAAGTGTTCTCACCAATCTAATATTGACCATCAAATGTCCAATTGCCCGTTTAGGCATTCAAAAAGGCATTCGAACAGTTTGATAATGTTGGAGGTTATTGTGCAGTATTGGAAATATAGGATAGTAATTTGATCATACAGTTTTGAATGTTAAAAGTGAATAAACGTTTTTGAGAGGTGGATAAACTCTAATAAGAGGTGGTTAAGGCCTAAACTCTATTTCTGAAATTTCAGAGGTGGAATAAACTGCGTTTACTCGCGTTTAGCCTCCACTACATCCTAATTTTGCGCTCATACGCCTACTCCCAGCTTCGTAACAGAAAGGTAATATTTGACTGTAAACTATACATATTTTATATCATAATATAGCCTACACAACCAAGGGACGAAAGTTATCCTCTGAAAGTAGGGCATCTTCATATTTAGTGTTGCTTCGGAGTTGTGTAAAGAGGTGCAGAGCGCGCACCTGTTTGCTTTTTTTGACCGGCAGTGCCCAAGATCAGAATAATGTAGGATAAAATATAAATGTAAGTCTAAAGCAAACAATAAAGGACAATGTTTAAGCCATTGAACATTATTGAAAGAAAATTATAGCAAAGATATGCAGAATGAATGAAAAATGACCGGCGAACTAGGCTACTAGGCTACTTTTTCTACAAACATACGAAACATACATATATTTACAAACATACGAAATGTTGATTATTGACATTACTGCAAGCAGAAGGAATGAAAGCAAGCAGAGGACAATGAACATGGATGCAAAGCTTTGCTGGAATATATAATTTTACATAAGCTAAATATTTTAGGCCATTGATTTCATTAAAATATATGCTAATGATATTTATGAGGGGGTGTAAACACAAGGTGGAGACCTAAAACCATCCGGCTGCACACAAGTTGACGTTCATTTGTGATTTATAATGGGCACATCTGGAAGGGTGGTGTAAATACGTTTTTTTGTGCGTACGTTCGTTTTCTCTGAATCACACGTGCGATCATTTCAGGGGCCTCATTACAGAAAAATATCTTTGCCCTTATCCTATCTTAAATTAAGTTTCAAAGATAGGAAAAATCCTATATTCCTATTATAGAAGCACTTCCTAAACTCATGGCTGTGTCCTATCTTATCTCAGACCTATCTTATCTTAACTGTTATCTGTAACAGTTAGATTTTTAAATTGATAATCGTTTCTATGATTAAAATGTGTACGAGACTGCCTTTATCTATGATTAGAATGTCAGATTACAAAGATGGTATTCTAAAGAATCTTTTACAGTTGGTTGCTCAAGATGGACAAACCATAATATCAGAGAAATAGGCCTTGGGTTAGGCCTATGTAGGATGCAAGAGAGTGTGTCAATATTTATTTATTTGCTGTATAGGATGAAAAACAAAAAACATAATTATAATAATAAATAATAGTGTAATATTCTGTAATAAAGATTAATATTTATTTGTTATAAATGTTGTAAATGATTAAAACACATAGCTTATAGGCCTACATCTTTAAGTTTTCACTTAATTAACTAATTTTGTAAAAAAAAAAACCGTTATGATGTCCCTAACAGTCATGTTCATCATTTTGTCTTAGGCTATGCTCAACAATACTGTTGCAGTCAGTTTTGGCAGTTATTTTGCATTAGCCTAAGTTAGGAAATTCTTGAGTTAGGATGGTTCTGTAATGGCCAAATTCCTATCATTAGATAGGATTTTTTCCTAAAGTAGAGTAGACAAAAGGTAATGAAATAAACACCTAAATGTGTAAATCAGACTTTGTTGTTGTAGTGTCAAAAAATACATGCCATGGTAACAAATTAGCCAAAAATCTTAAAATTGACCAGTGCATGAAAAAACGATGTTTTCACCTGCCGTGTCTCGCATTAACTGGAAAGTTAACGTAATTACAGACGTTAACGTACAGATAATGACGCTCTGGTTCTAGTACATCAGGTCACTTTGTATAAAATCAATCATCTAGAATTATGAATGCAGACTGCATTGATTTATTATATTGTATGTTATAGCTTCTACCATTTGAGTTAAAGCTAACAAATATGCTCCTGTTTTTATTTAACCCATTTGTTAACGTTGTAAACCGCTTGTTTGTGTATCAAATAGGCCATCCTACGTTTTCATTCGACGCTGTTGCTTCTTATGTAGCCTAAGTAAACACTATCACGGTATGCTATCATAGTTTGTCTTTCATTAGAATGTATGGTGCTTAATTAATACTCCTATAATGGAATTCATGAAAGCCATGAATAGGTTACTCTTACGAAATGGACCATACAACCAAAGTCTTGTTAAAACAAGAATACAGAAAAACAGCATACAGAAGTTGAGCTATAACGTTTGTGTTGTCTACATAGGCTACAAAAGGCCTACTTGGCCTACTCTCTACTCTTGGCCTTTCTGCCTTCATTCTGGCATACATTAACCCTTACAAGCCCGACCGTTCTAATTTCGTTAAAATTTTAACGATGACCAATCATCTAATATCTAAGCTGTCCAATGACTGATTTTATTTCTGAAATCTTCCCCGTAATGCTGACAACATAAGCTTCAATTTGATATGATTGGTTAAGGGGTTTATGGCGCGAAATGTTTTGGATACTTGAAGATGAGTCGTGAAAAAAACTTTTCACTTCAGTCGTACATTTTAACATGGACCGCTAGATGCCACCTGCACTTCGTTGGAGTTTACCTCGACTGGAAACCACACAGCTGGATAAACTGAGGTAATATATATTTTACATCGTTTCTAGTTATGGTTAATCTTAATTTGTAGTCATAAAATCATGTTATTTGATAGTAATATGCTTTCTCATCAGCGTCAACATTATGGCATAGCGGGGGCTAAGTGCATCGTCATGTAACTTTAGCTAGCTGCATTACTCTGAACTGCTTGCAGTATTCTCGTTTGCTTTTTATATCAGTTATTTTCATTTGACAATTTCATTTAAAAACCTGTTAGTATATAACCTAAGTTTGTTTTCTAGTACCAATTTGCTTGTTAGGTAAGCATTATATTGGCAAGTCAGTATAGGATACCAAAGCTGAATAAATCAATGGGCGCCGCGTTTCTAAGTTGCGTTCTCTTACATGAAATAAGTTGAGCGATATTTTTACTCCTCTCAATATGTAGTTGGCAGGCATTTCCGTCAAAATTTTGACGGCATTTCCGTCAAAATTTCAGCCTCGCCTTCAGCTGCTCCAACTACTACTCTGTCATCTTTTCAACAAGTACATATTCCTGTACAGCAGGAGCCAAAGAAAAATTGTTGGCTTTGTTATAAAAACAATACATAATATCACTAAAGTAGCTTGTATGGCCTGGAGTTTTGCGGTTGGTGACTGCTTTTTTGGTAAACAAAATTGCTGTCAGATTTGGCATTCTAAAGAAGGGGATGCGTTTCGTTATGAGTCATAGGTCCTCTGTGTTTAACCTTCAGGTTCCCCACCCCACCTTTCCCTATCCTCCTCTGTGTGTGTGTGTGTGTGTGTGTGAGTTTGTGTTTATATGTGTGTATGTGTTTATTCTCAACAGGCTTGTTCTATGTAATCTAATGATGTTGAAGTTGATTGTATTCCTAGCTTTTCATAAATAATACATTTTATAGATGTATATCATTTTCATATTACACTAATTTATATAAGGAAGTTGTATCTGTTGAATCAAATGTATTCTATGTCTCTTCTGAATTGATCTTCAATAAATATACAGTATACTTACTTCCTGTATTACTGGTAAGGTACATGTTTTTCTTTTATATATCATTATTGTTGACTGTAGCATTTGCTTATATACAAATAAATGGTTTATTCTTATGGACCAAATACATCTAAACCATTGTGTCTGACTTCATTATTAGTTTTTATGCATACTTTTATGTTTTTGGTGAGAAAGAGAATGCGAATTCTGTCAACATTCTAAATCCCGTTTCCTGCATTTTTATACACTTATCACTTAATTTATCATAACTTTTGAAAGGTTAATGGTATTACAATTCAGTCTTTTTTGTTAAATAGCCCACAACTTGCTGAACATGTCATACACTCTATATTTTTCTCTATCTCGTATAGAAATATGATGAAAATTCATTTTTATGCGAATGAAATTCTATTTTAACAAATTTCGGTATACATTTGGAGAGGATTTTCAAAGACTGTTCATTACTATATCAACATTACCAACCATCATTTGATAGAACTGACCCTTCTGATTACAATGGTATGTATATCCCATTGATGGTATGTATTATACTCAAGAAATAAGGTTTTTTGTTTAAGGAGGTCATCCAGCATCAAAAATGGAATGTTCGGCACGGGCACGAAAGGGTTAAAGCGTAACCTGGCATGTGAATAAGCTTTCCAGTTGTAGTACAATGGAGGAAAAACGTGGTTGTAAGTGGTACTATAGGGAACATATAAGGTAGATTCCCTTATATTCAGTCAACGGAAATGGTTACCACTTAAGCAATAATGGCTTTGCGAAATACACCCCCTGCCTGCTAGATCAGCAGCATCAGGATCAAGATGCTAATACAGTCCTCCAAGGCCTTGAGACTGAGGGAAAAGTCGATTACCAATTGTGGTGACTATTTTGTCGCTTGCTTGGTGTGGTTCATAGGCTGCTGTTGAAAATATGTGCATCATTCACACTGCCGGGCCATCTCGTTACATTGAGAATGCGCATTTTGTTGTCCCAAACCATTTGACAGTTTATAAAGCTGTAATGGAAACAGTAATATTATAAAAATAATGTTATTACTTATTTATATTATTGCAAAACGTCTGCACGTTTGACATATCAAAGTGTTTCACAACCGTTAAAGTCAGTTTTTAATTATGTATACCGCACAAATGCCTTTTGCCTTAGTGCATATTTGTTATGTTTAGGCAGACCAAATTATCAGGTGATGTAGCCTTATGTTGACTCGTAAAGGCTGGATTTACGCACGGTGCCTTCGAAAATGAGTGGAATGTGCAAGTACACCTCGCTACAGCCTGCGGGAAGGCGCAAGTACACCTCGCTTGCAGCCCACTATTCCAAGCACCCCAAGCGTACATGAACGTAAAACTTCGTGGAGATCTCTCTGCGCTTCCTTATTTGCTATAGTTATATCGTTGGGGTGAAGTACAGCGTTGTAATGTTCTAATCACGACAATTGATTGATTTAATTTCATTAACACAGTTGACGGGTGATGGAAGAATCAGATTCCAGATTTCCACAAGACTAGTTCACGATTTACATGCAATGGTAATTCACTGGAATTACATTTTCTAGTTATTACTAGCCTTCTTCGAAGTCCTCTTATTCTTATGACAGTGTAAATGCACTCTACTGCTATCCGATTTCTTCTTATTATTATTATTATTTCAACTGGTGGCAGTAATGCACCTATGAAGCCTGAAAGCTAAAGCACACAGTGAACTGTAAAGGAAAGAATACATTTTTTGGCTAATGTGTCTGCTAATATGAAGAAAGGATACATTTGGCTAGCTAGAATTCTAACGTGAAGAATCGATGGTAAACGTTTTATCGTTTGTACAACCTCTCCTAAACTGGTATTCCGCAAGATGCAACACGGAAATAGGAAGAGGCCACTCAATGACTTCTGATACAAAGACTTCAAATGGTATCACTTTCAAATGACCCATCGTCAGTCTTCAAATCAGAATCAGGCTGGAAGCAAGACGGTGGCTTCAAAGACCATTCCAAATCAAACCATTGTAAAAATAGTCGTTGAAAGAATTGTGTAAATATGATGTAGTTGTTCCTCATGCTATGTGTGTGTCTCCGTGTGTGTTTGTTTTAATGTACGCAAACTGGCAGTGAAAGTGTTTTCTCTTATCAACAAAAGGGGAAAGAGTTAAAGTAAAACTTGTTTAATTGAACGAAAAATGTGTGTATGATGATGTATGATTTCTGTTTAAAAATGTATTTCCACTGAAGTGTCTAATATATTTTAGTTTTATATTGTGCTTTCAATGCAAATTATAAATAAATGGGAAAATTGTTAAGAATTGTATTGGCTTTTTATTTTAGCATTTATCATTCAAGTGTTTGAACAAGGTAAGACTGGTGAAATGTATGCACCTTACTGCTGTTATGTAGTCTAGTTAGCTGTAGTGGGTAAACTGTGATCAAACCCAAATATTAATACCTATCCTTGTCTGTTTGAAGTGGGTATACTGAGATGGTGATGCTTTTTAAGTGGGTATACAAGAGACTTTCTGACGAGGAGACACAGCACTCAAAAAATCCTCCATAGAATGCATGGGGCTAGTTTGTAACGCCAATATGGCCGTTGTCTACAGATATCCCACCCCTTCCTCGGCAAAACTTCGACAATGTGAATACATCGAGCCAATCATGTGGTGTGATGTGAAGACATCGTGCCAATCATGTGTTTCGAACTTGCCGCTGGAGCAAGATTGGTGTCGTGAAGGGTGTCGTGAAGGGCGCACGCACATTTCTGCCGAATAGGATGCCCGATGAGTGCCCAAAAAGTGTTGCAATATGGCCGTTGAGTGGAGGGACTTGCCTAAAAGGACTTTGGGTACTGTACTGCGTATAGTCCTGCATATCACGTAGACTACGTGCCTCTGCCTTACTGAACAAGGGATTTTCTGTGTATGGATGTTGACGGGTTCTTAGCCCCTCAGTGTATGATGTGGCCCCTTTGTGACCCCTGTCTCAGAAAAATCCTAGAACCGCCACTGCTGTCAATTATACCATTTTATGCAAAAAATACAAACACATTAATTTGGATATATCCATATAATAATGACAAGGAATAAAAGGGGTTTACCTCTGAATTTATTCAAGAATGCAGGCTGCCTCATCTTGATAGGTTGAATATGTAGTAGATTGCAAACACAGCTGCAAGTCCCGTTGCAAATGTTGGTGTGATGCCGTCAGAGATTACACGGCCCTCACGGCCTTCAAGTCATAGCAACATGGGAATGCATGTTACCTTGTGAAAACGTTTGTAAACTCGAGATAAATGGCCAATATGATATATATAGTGCCTATCAATGAATATAAATGAAATGTATGTATACCAGGCAGTATCAGGTGAGGACTTGCAAGAAGACTGAGAGTTGTCTCAACGTCAGCTGCAGTAGCAGACATCTGTAGGGAACAAATACATCATGCCTACCATAATAAGATTTTAAAGAAGAAAAGATATAAACACACTACAGGTAGGTGAGAGTAACCTAGAAGCAAATGGGGAAGTAGCTACAGTCAAAATGCTAAATAAATTTGGCATTCCAAATTTAAAGGGTAACCATTTGTACAGGTCTTTCTACTGCATATGTCTAAAACGTAGCATGAACCCTTTTGTACCCCTGAAGTAATCTCTGATGGCTCTTCCACATTCCTCCATACTGAGTTCCAAGCTACGAAGCACATTGATGCCTGTGAGCAGCTCAAAATGGGCGTATATATATCTTGGCGTGAAAAGAAAAGGCTATTTTCTTTTCACATCTTCAATGTCTGGAGGTGGAAGTGCAATTTACATGGCAACGTTGTAGAGAGAATGTGAGCTCCATTAGATTTTTAACTTCTTCTCTTTTTGCTCCACCTGCACCCTCCATCTGGTTTAGGTCTCTTGCCATTTCTTGCAATTGCAGAACGAACTTCCTGTGGCATTTCTTCCCAAAAGACTTGGAATGTTTCTGGCCATGTTTTCAGTATCGTAGAAAGTCTGTTGCTTGGCTCACTGTTTCTTGATTGGCTTGAACATGAAAAGGTAATGATACTTTTCAGCAATAAAATATACTGCTGAATCCTTATGAAAAGGAACCACCTTGATTTTTCCAGTAACAAGCCCCTCATCATCATCAATCACAATGAGCATGTTCTTTCCCCTTCAAAGTCACTTCATTGGACTATCAGAGTATTTGTGGACTCAAAATTATGATGTGCAACTGCCTCTCTGATTACATCATTGTAGTCATCTGAGAAAAACTGTGTGCCGCTCTCCACGGAAACACATGAAGGTACCAGCACTCAGAAAGGCCTGATGTCTCTCTGCAAGAGTAGAACATGGATTCTTAAAGTTGCCAAATTTTCTCAAACACTGCTTAAAATATGTGTATTTGCTCTCAAATCTTAAAGTCCATAGGCGAATAAGTGGCCCAAATTGGACAATGCGGTCAGGATAATGACTTTAGTCGGTTGTCAGGAAAGGTTTAGATTCGGAAAGGTTTAGATTCATCAATCAGAACTCTTAGGTATGCTATCTGGCCATTTAAAATTGCAGGTGCACAACTGAGGGCCACAACTTCTCTTGGTTGCAAAACCAATTGCCATACTTTGGTTGTCACCTGGATTTTGTACTTTGTCTCCGATCAAAACAGGCAACATTCTCAGAAAATACTAATTCTGCACAGCATGTCCCCCAAGTTTCCCACCCTCTGGATTAACCTCACACGGTTTGTCATTAGCATCCCACAGTTTACTTGAACTGATTTATTCGTCGAATAACTCAAGATAGCTAAACATTTTAGCCTTCAAAAAGATCGTGGCCAAGACATGGAGGCAACCCTGACTGACATACATGGAAGTATTTGAGCGTATTAAACACAGAGTCAAACACCTCCACAAGATGTACACTGCCCTTCACTGCTCATTGTATGACTGTATGAATGCACTGTGCGTTTTGTGACCTGGATAAGAGGATCTGCATGGAACGCTTCTCTGCTATCACAATATCTGCAGAAGTGTGAACTCCTGCTGAAGTTCTCCACAAAGCCTTCTATGCTATGTGAGCCCAGATTGTCACCTGCAATGGCACACAGAGTTCCCTTGAAGACCTTTCCATCAGACAGAGTAACACCATTGAGCTCAAGATCTTTAAGGTCATTGACGAGGGTGCTCATAACCAAGTCTTGACCAAAATACTTAAAATCGTGGTCAGAGAAGAACAAGTTGCATTTGATCAGTGCTGGACTGCATTGTATTTTTACAATGTGGCATTAAATCTGCAAGCGTTAGATACACCACAAGTATCTTATTTCTTTCCAGATCCTAGTGGATCAAATGCATCCTCATTGCTTTTCTTGCTTAGATATTGTACAAAGCATCGAGAAATAGACACAGTAAACCAGCAAATAAGTCTGAGGTATCTGCCAACCATTTTAAGTTATGAAAAGTTAGAGTTAAGTTAGAAAACAGTTTTCAAGAACAGCTTCAACTATGTTGAGCCAGTTCAAATCTGTCTAGGTCAGAATGAGGCAGGTAAAGAGTGTTTTGCCCAGTATGTTCCTATTAAACAGAAAAGTAATTCTCTATTCCATTACCAATCAGTGCATGAACAATATAAGCAAGTACACTCCAGTATTGGTTCTAAGAATATTCTTATGTGTGGGATGGCAAAAACATGGCTGAGAATGTGCTCTTCCAGACTGAGAGCTCATCACTGAGCTTGGCAACGGCTGAGCAAATGAGGCACGTAGTCTACATGATATGCAGGACTATACGCAGTACAGTACCCAAAGTCCTTTTAGGCAAGTCCCTCCACTCAACGGCCATATTGCAACGCTTTTTGGGCACTCATCGGGCATCCTATTTGGCAGAAATGTGCGTGCGCAAGGCTTCACGACACCAATCTTGCTCCAGCGGCAAGTTCACAACACATGATTGGCACGATGTTACATTAAAACAAACACACACGCACAGTCCACACACATAAGCATGAGCAACAACTACATCATATTTACACAATGTTTTCAACAACTATTTTTACAATGGTTTGATTTGGAATGGTCTTTGAAGCCACCGTCTTGTTTCCAGTTAGAAAAGCCTGATTCTAATTTGAAGACTAACAAATGGGTCATTTGAAAGAGAAAAAATTACGGAAGGGGACACTAAAACACTAAAGATGGAATATTCCTACCATTTGAAGTCTTTGTATCATAAGTCATTGAGTGGCCTCTTCCTATTTCCGTGCTGCATCTTGCAGAATACCAGTTTAGGAGAGGTTGCACAGAACCATCTGCTCTAGAATGGGAAATGTCTGCAGAGAAGAAAATGAAACACGTTTGAGAAACTTAATTGTTATTAACTTTCATAACCCACTGTCAACCTGGCGTTTCTAAAATGAATGACAAAATATGCTATAGGAAATAGCATCATACCATTAGGAGCAGCTATGCTTGGTGACTGGTGGTTCTGAAGACTGTGGGTTGAAGTCACCAGCTCCTGCGCCATCCCAGTCTGTAGGTGAAACACAAATGCGTGTCACAAAATCCATGCTTGTATTCAGCATGTCGTCTATAACATCATTTTAAACACTTCATACATTACCTTACATAAAATCTATCAGCATGCTAACAATGAATAACAATCAAACTTCAACTTAACCTAACGTTAAGTTAATGTTAACAGTTCACTGCCTAAGTCAGATAACAGTTCACTGCAAGCTTGCTGCTGCTTCGTAATTTAATTGAAAAACTTAACATATTGGGATAGCAACAAATAACGGCCCTTCTTTAACATAATGATGATAACCAACATAGAGATTTGTGACTCACCAAGAAACTTTTGTGGAGGATGAAAGGCTGCCATTTATGTTAGAATTCTAGCTGATACTTTCTTCACATTAGCCAAATGTATTCTTTCCTTCACAGTTCACAGTTAAAGCACACAGTAAACAATTCACTGTGTGCTTTAGATTTCAGGCTTCATAGGTGCATTACTGCCACCAGTTGTTTGGAAATTGCATCTCTGATCGTCGTTCTCAACAAGTTTGACACTTATTGATGATTGACGGTACAGGGGCCAGTCAGGGGCCAATGAGATTTCAGTTCATGCATTTCACATGTCTAGAAATGAAATAAAAAATAATTTGGAAAACATCTGACAGATTTTTAAATTTAAAAAAAAAAAAACTTTCTCTCATCCTGACCACGAAAATTAAAAAAATCTGAAAAGTACGAAAAAATCAGACCAATTTTTTTTTCACTTTTTTTGCCATAGTTCATACATTTCACATGTCTAGATGTGAAATAAAAATAATTTGGACAATAATTGACAGATTTTTAAATTTTTCAAAAATCTGTCTTTTTTCCTGACCACGGACCTTAAATGAAAACTAAGAAAATCTGAAAAGTACGAAAAAATCAAACCAAATTTCTTTCACTTTTTTTGGCATAGTTCATACATTTCACATGTCTAGATGTGAAATATAAATATAATTTGTACAATAATTGACAGATTTTGAAATTTGTAAAAAAAAAACTTTCTCTCATCCTGACCGCGGAAATTAAAAAAATCTGAAAAGTACGAAAAAATCAGACCAATTTTTTTTCCCCTTTTTTTTCCATAGTTCATACATTTCACATGTCTAGATGTGAAATATAAATATAATTTGGACAATAATTGACAGATTTTGAAATTTGTAAAAAAAAAACTTTCTCTCATCCTGACCACGAAAATTAAAAAAATCGGAAAAGTACGAAAAAATCAGACCAATTTTTTTTTCACTTTTTTGCCATAGTTCATACATTTCACATGTCTAGATGTGAAATAAAAATAATTTGGACAATAATTGATAGATTTTTAAATTTTTCAAAAATCTGTCTTTTTTCCTGACCACGGACCTTAAATGAAAACTAAGAAAATCTGAAAAGTACGAAAAAATCAAACCAATTTTTTTTTCACTTTTTTGCCATAGTTCATACATTTCACATGTCTAGATGTGAAATAAAAATAATTTTGCCAATAATTGACAGATTTTGAAATTTTTCAAAAATCTGTCTTTTTTCCTGACCACGGACCTTAAATGAAAACTAAGAAAATCTGAAAAGTACGAAAAAATCAAACCAATTTTTTTTCAAATTTTTTGCCATAGTTCATACATTTCACATGTCTAGATGTGAAGTATAAATATAATTTGGACAATAATTAACAGATTTTGAAATTTGTAAAAAAAAAACTTTCACTCATCCTGACCGCGGAAATTAAAAAAATCTGAAAAGTACGAAAAAATCAGACCAATTTTTTTTCCCCTTTTTTTTCCATAGTTCATACATTTCACATGTCTAGATGTGAAATATAAATATAATTTGGACAATAATTGACAGATTTTGAAATTTGTAAAAAAAAAACTTTCTCTCATCCTGACCGCGGAAATTAAAAAAATCTGAAAAGTACGAAAAAATCAGACCAATTTTTTTTCAAATTTTTTGCCATAGTTCATACATTTCACATGTCTAGATGTGAAATATAAATATAATTTGGACAATAATTGACAGATTTTGAAATCTGTAAAAAAACAACTTTCTCTCATCCTGACCGCGGAAATTAAAAAAATCTGAAATGTACGAAAAAATCAGACCAATTTTTTTTTCACTTTTTTTGCCATTGTTCATACATTTCACATGTCTAGATGTGAAATAAAAATAATTTGGACAATAATTGACAGATTTTTAAATTTTTCAAAAATCTGTCTTTTTTCCTGACCACGGACCTTAAATGAAAACTAAGAAAATCTGAAAAGTACGAAAAAATCAAACCAAATTTCTTTCACTTTTTTTGGCATAGTTCATACATTTCACATGTCTAGATGTGAAGTATAAATATAATTTGGACAATAATTGACAGATTTTGAAATTTGTAAAAAAAAAACTTTCTCTCATCCTGACCGCGGAAATTAAAAAAATCTGAAAAGTACGAAAAAATCAGACCAATTTTTTTTCCCCTTTTTTTTCCATAGTTCATACATTTCACATGTCTAGATGTGAAATATAAATATAATTTGGACAATAATTGACAGATTTTGAAATTTGTAAAAAAAAAACTTTCTCTCATCCTGACCACGAAAATTAAAAAAATCGGAAAAGTACGAAAAAATCAGACCAATTTTTTTTTCACTTTTTTGCCATAGTTCATACATTTCACATGTCTAGATGTGAAATAAAAATAATTTGGACAATAATTGATAGATTTTTAAATTTTTCAAAAATCTGTCTTTTTTCCTGACCACGGACCTTAAATGAAAACTAAGAAAATCTGAAAAGTACGAAAAAATCAAACCAATTTTTTTTTCACTTTTTTGCCATAGTTCATACATTTCACATGTCTAGATGTGAAATAAAAATAATTTTGCCAATAATTGACAGATTTTGAAATTTTTCAAAAATCTGTCTTTTTTCCTGACCACGGACCTTAAATGAAAACTAAGAAAATCTGAAAAGTACGAAAAAATCAAACCAATTTTTTTTTCACGTTTTTGCCATAGTTCATACATTTCACATGTCTAGATGTGAAATAAAAATAATTTGGCCAATAATTGACAGATTTTGAAATTTTTCAAAAATCTGTCTTTTTTCCTGACCACGGACCTTAAATGAAAACTAAGAAAATCTGAAAAGTACGAAAAAATCAAACCAATTTTTTTTCAAATTTTTTGCCATAGTTCATACATTTCACATGTCTAGATGTGAAATATAAATATAATTTGGACAATAATTGACAGATTTTGAAATCTGTAAAAAAAAAAACTCTCTCATCCTGACCGCGGAAATTAAAAAAATCTGAAAAGTACGAAAAAATCAGACCAATTTTTTTTTCACTTTTTTTGCCATAGTTCATACATTTCACATGTCTAGATGTGAAATAAAAATAATTTGGACAATAATTGACAGATTTTTAAATTTTTCAAAAATCTGTCTTTTTTCCTGACCACGGACCTTAAATGAAAACTAAGAAAATCTGAAAAGTACGAAAAAATCAAACCAAATTTCTTTCACTTTTTTTGGCATAGTTCATACATTTCACATGTCTAGATGTGAAGTATAAATATAATTTGGACAATAATTGACAGATTTTGAAATTTGTAAAAAAAAAACTTTCTCTCATCCTGACCGCGGAAATTAAAAAAATCTGAAAAGTACGAAAAAATCAGACCAATTTTTTTTCCCCTTTTTTTTCCATAGTTCATACATTTCACATGTCTAGATGTGAAATATAAATATAATTTGGACAATAATTGACAGATTTTGAAATTTGTAAAAAAAAAACTTTCTCTCATCCTGACCACGAAAATTAAAAAAATCGGAAAAGTACGAAAAAATCAGACCAATTTTTTTTTCACTTTTTTGCCATAGTTCATACATTTCACATGTCTAGATGTGAAATAAAAATAATTTGGACAATAATTGATAGATTTTTAAATTTTTCAAAAATCTGTCTTTTTTCCTGACCACGGACCTTAAATGAAAACTAAGAAAATCTGAAAAGTACGAAAAAATCAAACCAATTTTTTTTTCACTTTTTTGCCATAGTTCATACATTTCACATGTCTAGATGTGAAATAAAAATAATTTTGCCAATAATTGACAGATTTTGAAATTTTTCAAAAATAATAAAATAAAAATAATTTGGCCAATAATTGACAGATTTTGAAATTTTTCAAAAATCTGTCTTTTTTTCTGACCACGGACCTTAAATGAAAACTAAGAAAATCTGAAAAGTACGAAAAAATCAAACCAATTTTTTTTCAAATTTTTTGCCATAGTTCATACATTTCACATGTCTAGATGTGAAATATAAATATAATTTGGACAATAATTGACATTTTTTGAAATTTGTAAAAAAAAAACTTTCTCTCATCCTGACCACGAAAGTTCAAAAAATCGGAAAAGTACGAAAAAATCAGACCAATTTTTTTTTCACTTTTTTTGCCATAGTTCATACATTTCACATGTCTAGATGTGAAATAAAAATAATTTGGACAATAATTGACAGATTTTGAAATTTTTCAAAAATCTGTCTTTTTTCCTGACCACGGACCTTAAATGAAAACTAAGAAAATCTGAAAAGTACGAAAAAATCAAACCAAATATTATTCACTTTTTTTGGCATAGTTCATACATTTCACATGTCTAGATGTGAAATATAAATATAATTTGGACAATAATTGACATTTTTTGAAATTTGTAAAAAAAAAAACTTTCTCTCATCCTGACCACGAAAATTAAAAAAATCGGAAAAGTACGAAAAAATCAGACCAATTTTTTTTTCACTTTTTTTGCCATAGTTCATACATTTCACATGTCTAGATGTGAAATAAAAATAATTTGGACAATAATTGACAGATTTTGAAATTTTTCAAAAATCTGTCTTTTTTCCTGACCACGGACCTTAAATGAAAACTAAGAAAATCTGAAAAGTACGAAAAAATCAAACCAAATTTCTTTCACTTTTTTTGGCATAGTTCATACATTTCACATGTCTAGATGTGAAGTATAAATATAATTTGGACAATAATTGACAGATTTTGAAATTTGTAAAAAAAAAACTTTCTCTCATCCTGACCGCGGAAATAAAAAAAATCTGAAAAGTACGAAAAAATCAGACCAATTTTTTTTCCCCTTTTTTTTCCATAGTTCATACATTTCACATGTCTAGATGTGAAATATAAATATAATTTGGACAATAATTGACAGATTTTGAAATTTGTAAAAAAAAAACTTTCTCTCATCCTGACCGCGGAAATTAAAAAAATCTGAAAAGTACGAAAAAATCAGACCAATTTTTTTTCCCCTTTTTTTTCCATAGTTCATACATTTCACATGTCTAGATGTGAAATATAAATATAATTTGGACAATAATTGACAGATTTTGAAATTTGTAAAAAAAAAACTTTCTCTCATCCTGACCACGAAAATTAAAAAAATCGGAAAAGTACGAAAAAATCAGACCAATTTTTTTTTCACTTTTTTTGCCATAGTTCATACATTTCACATGTCTAGATGTGAAATAAAAATAATTTGGACAATAATTGATAGATTTTTAAATTTTTCAAAAATCTGTCTTTTTTCCTGACCACGGACCTTAAATGAAAACTAAGAAAATCTGAAAAGTACGAAAAAATCAAACCAATTTTTTTTTCACTTTTTTTGCCATAGTTCATACATTTCACATGTCTAGATGTGAAATATAAATATAATTTGGACAATAATTGACATTTTTTGGAATTTGTAAAAAAAAAACTTTCTCTCATCCTGACCACGAAAATTAAAAAAATCGGAAAAGTACGAAAAAATCAGACCAATTTTTTTTTCACTTTTTTTGCCATAGTTCATACATTTCACATGTCTAGATGTGAAATAAAAATAATTTGGACAATAATTGACAGATTTTTAAATTTTTAAAAAATCTGTCTTTTTTCCTGACCACGGACCTTAAATGAAAACTAAGAAAATCTGAAAAGTACGAAAAAATCAAACCAAATTTCTTTCACTTTTTTTGGCATAGTTCATACATTTCACATGTCTAGATGTGAAGTATAAATATAATTTGGACAATAATTGACAGATTTTGAAATTTGTAAAAAAAAAACTTTCTCTCATCCTGACCGCGGAAATTAAAAAAATCTGAAAAGTACGAAAAAATCAGACCAATTTTTTTTCCCCTTTTTTTTCCATAGTTCATACATTTCACATGTCTAGATGTGAAATATAAATATAATTTGGACAATAATTGACAGATTTTGAAATTTGTAAAAAAAAAACTTTCTCTCATCCTGACCACGAAAATTAAAAAAATCGGAAAAGTACGAAAAAATCAGACCAATTTTTTTTTCACTTTTTTTGCCATAGTTCATACATTTCATATGTCTAGATGTGAAATAAAAATAATTTGGACAATAATTGATAGATTTTTAAATTTTTCAAAAATCTGTCTTTTTTCCTGACCACGGACCTTAAATGAAAACTAAGAAAATCTGAAAAGTACGAAAAAATCAAACCAATTTTTTTTCAAATTTTTTGCCATAGTTCATACATTTCACATGTCTAGATGTGAAATATAAATATAATTTGGACAATAATTGACAGATTTTGAAATCTGTAAAAAAAAAAACTCTCTCATCCTGACCGCGGAAATTAAAAAAATCTGAAAAGTACGAAAAAATCAGACCAATTTTTTTTCAAATTTTTTGCCATAGTTCATACATTTCACATGTCTAGATGTGAAATATAAATATAATTTGGACAATAATTGACAGATTTTGAAATCTGTAAAAAAACAACTTTCTCTCATCCTGACCGCGGAAATTAAAAAAATCTGAAATGTACGAAAAAATCAGACCAATTTTTTTTTCACTTTTTTTGCCATAGTTCATACATTTCACATGTCTAGATGTGAAATAAAAATAATTTGGACAATAATTGATAGATTTTTAAATTTTTCAAAAATCTGTCTTTTTTCCTGACCACGGACCTTAAATGAAAACTAAGAAAATCTGAAAAGTACGAAAAAATCAAACCAATTTTTTTTTCACTTTTTTGCCATAGTTCATACATTTCACATGTCTAGATGTGAAATAAAAATAATTTTGCCAATAATTGACAGATTTTGAAATTTTTCAAAAATCTGTCTTTTTTCCTGACCACGGACCTTAAATGAAAACTAAGAAAATCTGAAAAGTACGAAAAAATCAAACCAATTTTTTTTCAAATTTTTTGCCATAGTTCATACATTTCACATGTCTAGATGTGAAATATAAATATAATTTGGACAATAATTGACATTTTTTGAAATTTTTAAAAAAAAAAACTTTCTCTCATCCTGACCACGAAAATTCAAAAAATCGGAAAAGTACGAAAAAATCAGACCAATTTTTTTTTCACTTTTTTTGCCATAGTTCATACATTTCACATGTCTAGATGTGAAATAAAAATAATTTGGACAATAATTGACAGATTTTGAAATTTTTCAAAAATCTGTCTTTTTTCCTGACCACGGACCTTAAATGAAAACTAAGAAAATCTGAAAAGTACGAAAAAATCAAACCAAATTTCTTTCACTTTTTTTGGCATAGTTCATACATTTCACATGTCTAGATGTGAAGTATAAATATAATTTGGACAATAATTAACAGATTTTGAAATTTGTAAAAAAAAAACTTTCACTCATCCTGACCGCGGAAATTAAAAAAATCTGAAAAGTACGAAAAAATCAGACCAATTTTTTTTCCCCTTTTTTTTCCATAGTTCATACATTTCACATGTCTAGATGTGAAATATAAATATAATTTGGACAATAATTGACAGATTTTGAAATTTGTAAAAAAAAAACTTTCTCTCATCCTGACCGCGGAAATTAAAAAAATCTGAAAAGTACGAAAAAATCAGACCAATTTTTTTTCCCCTTTTTTTTCCATAGTTCATACATTTCACATGTCTAGATGTGAAATATAAATATAATTTGGACAATAATTGACAGATTTTGAAATTTGTAAAAAAAAAACTTTCTCTCATCCTGACCACGAAAATTAAAAAAATCGGAAAAGTACGAAAAAATCAGACCAATTTTTTTTTCACTTTTTTTGCCATAGTTCATACATTTCACATGTCTAGATGTGAAATAAAAATAATTTGGACAATAATTGACAGATTTTTAAATTTTTAAAAAATCTGTCTTTTTTCCTGACCACGGACCTTAAATGAAAACTAAGAAAATCTGAAAAGTACGAAAAAATCAAACCAAATTTCTTTCACTTTTTTTGGCATAGTTCATACATTTCACATGTCTAGATGTGAAATATAAATATAATTTGGACAATAATTGACAGATTTTGAAATTTGTAAAAAAAAAACTTTCTCTCATCCTGACCGCGGAAATTAAAAAAATCTGAAAAGTACGAAAAAATCAGACCAATTTTTTTTTAAATTTTTTGCCATAGTTCATACATTTCACATGTCTAGATGTGAAATATAAATATAATTTGGACAATAATTGACAGATTTTGAAATCTGTAAAAAAACAACTTTCTCTCATCCTGACCGCGGAAATTAAAAAAATCTGAAATGTACGAAAAAATCAGACCAATTTTTTTTTCACTTTTTTTGCCATTGTTCATACATTTCACATGTCTAGATGTGAAATAAAAATAATTTGGACAATAATTGACAGATTTTTAAATTTTTCAAAAATCTGTCTTTTTTCCTGACCACGGACCTTAAATGAAAACTAAGAAAATCTGAAAAGTACGAAAAAATCAAACCAAATTTCTTTCACTTTTTTTGGCATAGTTCATACATTTCACATGTCTAGATGTGAAGTATAAATATAATTTGGACAATAATTGACAGATTTTGAAATTTGTAAAAAAAAAACTTTCTCTCATCCTGACCGCGGAAATTAAAAAAATCTGAAAAGTACGAAAAAATCAGACCAATTTTTTTTCCCCTTTTTTTTCCATAGTTCATACATTTCACATGTCTAGATGTGAAATATAAATATAATTTGGACAATAATTGACAGATTTTGAAATTTGTAAAAAAAAAACTTTCTCTCATCCTGACCACGAAAATTAAAAAAATCGGAAAAGTACGAAAAAATCAGACCAATTTTTTTTTCACTTTTTTTGCCATAGTTCATACATTTCATATGTCTAGATGTGAAATAAAAATAATTTGGACAATAATTGATAGATTTTTAAATTTTTCAAAAATCTGTCTTTTTTCCTGACCACGGACCTTAAATGAAAACTAAGAAAATCTGAAAAGTACGAAAAAATCAAACCAATTTTTTTTCAAATTTTTTGCCATAGTTCATACATTTCACATGTCTAGATGTGAAATATAAATATAATTTGGACAATAATTGACAGATTTTGAAATCTGTAAAAAAAAAAACTCTCTCATCCTGACCGCGGAAATTAAAAAAATCTGAAAAGTACGAAAAAATCAGACCAATTTTTTTTCAAATTTTTTGCCATAGTTCATACATTTCACATGTCTAGATGTGAAATATAAATATAATTTGGACAATAATTGACAGATTTTGAAATCTGTAAAAAAACAACTTTCTCTCATCCTGACCGCGGAAATTAAAAAAATCTGAAATGTACGAAAAAAATCAGACCAATTTTTTTTTCACTTTTTTTGCCATAGTTCATACATTTCACATGTCTAGATGTGAAATAAAAATAATTTGGACAATAATTGACAGATTTTTAAATTTTTCAAAAATCTGTCTTTTTTCCTGACCACGGACCTTAAATGAAAACTAAGAAAATCTGAAAAGTACGAAAAAATCAAACCAAATTTTATTCACTTTTTTTGGCATAGTTCATACATTTCACATGTCTAGATGTGAAATATAAATATAATTTGGACAATAATTGACAGATTTTGAAATTTGTAAAAAAAAAACTTTCTCTCATCCTGAACACGAAAATTAAAAAAATCGGAAAAGTACGAAAAAATCAGACCAATTTTTTTTTCACTTTTTTTGCCATAGTTCATACATTTCACATGTCTAGATGTGAAATAAAAATAATTTGGACAATAATTGATAGATTTTTAAATTTTTCAAAAATCTGTCTTTTTTCCTGACCACGGACCTTAAATGAAAACTAAGAAAATCTGAAAAGTACGAAAAAATCAAACCAATTTTTTTTTCACTTTTTTTGCCATAGTTCATACATTTCACATGTCTAGATGTGAAATAAAAATAATTTGGCCAATAATTGACAGATTTTGAAATTTTTCAAAAATCTGTCTTTTTTCCTGACCACGGACCTTAAATGAAAACTAAGAAAATCTGAAAAGTACGAAAAAATCAAACCAATTTTTTTTCAAATTTTTTGCCATAGTTCATACATTTCACATGTCTAGATGTGAAATATAAATATAATTTGGACAATAATTGACAGATTTTGAAATCTGTAAAAAAAAAAACTCTCTCATCCTGACCGCGGAAATTAAAAAAATCTGAAAAGTACGAAAAAATCAGACCAATTTTTTTTCAAATTTTTTGCCATAGTTCATACATTTCACATGTCTAGATGTGAAATATAAATATAATTTGGACAATAATTGACAGATTTTGAAATCTGTAAAAAAACAACTTTCTCTCATCCTGACCGCGGAAATTAAAAAAATCTGAAATGTACGAAAAAATCAGACCAATTTTTTTTTCACTTTTTTTGCCATAGTTCATACATTTCACATGTCTAGATGTGAAATAAAAATAATTTGGACAATAATTGATAGATTTTTAAATTTTTCAAAAATCTGTCTTTTTTCCTGACCACGGACCTTAAATGAAAACTAAGAAAATCTGAAAAGTACGAAAAAATCAAACCAATTTTTTTTTCACTTTTTTGCCATAGTTCATACATTTCACATGTCTAGATGTGAAATAAAAATAATTTTGCCAATAATTGACAGATTTTGAAATTTTTCAAAAATCTGTCTTTTTTCCTGACCACGGACCTTAAATGAAAACTAAGAAAATCTGAAAAGTACGAAAAAATCAAACCAATTTTTTTTCAAATTTTTTGCCATAGTTCATACATTTCACATGTCTAGATGTGAAATATAAATATAATTTGGACAATAATTGACATTTTTTGAAATTTGTAAAAAAAAAAACTTTCTCTCATCCTGACCACGAAAATTCAAAAAATCGGAAAAGTACGAAAAAATCAGACCAATTTTTTTTTCACTTTTTTTGCCATAGTTCATACATTTCACATGTCTAGATGTGAAATAAAAATAATTTGGACAATAATTGACAGATTTTGAAATTTTTCAAAAATCTGTCTTTTTTCCTGACCACGGACCTTAAATGAAAACTAAGAAAATCTGAAAAGTACGAAAAAATCAAACCAAATTTCTTTCACTTTTTTTGGCATAGTTCATACATTTCACATGTCTAGATGTGAAGTATAAATATAATTTGGACAATAATTAACAGATTTTGAAATTTGTAAAAAAAAAACTTTCACTCATCCTGACCGCGGAAATTAAAAAAATCTGAAAAGTACGAAAAAATCAGACCAATTTTTTTTCCCCTTTTTTTTCCATAGTTCATACATTTCACATGTCTAGATGTGAAATATAAATATAATTTGGACAATAATTGACAGATTTTGAAATTTGTAAAAAAAAAACTTTCTCTCATCCTGACCGCGGAAATTAAAAAAATCTGAAAAGTACGAAAAAATCAGACCAATTTTTTTTCCCCTTTTTTTTCCATAGTTCATACATTTCACATGTCTAGATGTGAAATATAAATATAATTTGGACAATAATTGACAGATTTTGAAATTTGTAAAAAAAAAACTTTCTCTCATCCTGACCACGAAAATTAAAAAAATCGGAAAAGTACGAAAAAATCAGACCAATTTTTTTTTCACTTTTTTTGCCATAGTTCATACATTTCACATGTCTAGATGTGAAATAAAAATAATTTGGACAATAATTGATAGATTTTTAAATTTTTCAAAAATCTGTCTTTTTTCCTGACCACGGACCTTAAATGAAAACTAAGAAAATCTGAAAAGTACGAAAAAATCAAACCAATTTTTTTTTCACTTTTTTTGCCATAGTTCATACATTTCACATGTCTAGATGTGAAATAAAAATAATTTGGCCAATAATTGACAGATTTTGAAATTTTTCAAAAATCTGTCTTTTTTCCTGACCACGGACCTTAAATGAAAACTAAGAAAATCTGAAAAGTACGAAAAAATCAGACCAATTTTTTTTCAAATTTTTTGCCATAGTTCATACATTTCACATGTCTAGATGTGAAATATAAATATAATTTGGACAATAATTGACAGATTTTGAAATCTGTAAAAAAACAACTTTCTCTCATCCTGACCGCGGAAATTAAAAAAATCTGAAATGTACGAAAAAATCAGACCAATTTTTTTTTCACTTTTTTTGCCATAGTTCATACATTTCACATGTCTAGATGTGAAATAAAAATAATTTGGCCAATAATTGACAGATTTTGAAATTTTTCAAAAATCTGTCTTTTTTCCTGACCACGGACCTTAAATGAAAACTAAGAAAATCTGAAAAGTACGAAAAAATCAAACCAAATTTCTTTCACATTTTTTGCCATAGTTCATACATTTCACATGTCTAGATGTGAAATATAAATATAATTTGGACAATAATTGACATTTTTTGAAATTTGTAAAAAAAAAAACTTTCTCTCATCCTGACCACGAAAATTCAAAAAATCGGAAAAGTACGAAAAAATCAGACCAATTTTTTTTTCACTTTTTTTGCCATAGTTCATACATTTCACATGTCTAGATGTGAAATAAAAATAATTTGGACAATAATTGACAGATTTTGAAATTTTTCAAAAATCTGTCTTTTTTCCTGACCACGGACCTTAAATGAAAACTAAGAAAATCTGAAAAGTACGAAAAAATCAAACCAAATTTCTTTCACTTTTTTTGGCATAGTTCATACATTTCACATGTCTAGATGTGAAGTATAAATATAATTTGGACAATAATTGACAGATTTTGAAATTTGTAAAAAAAAAACTTTCTCTCATCCTGACCGCGGAAATAAAAAAAATCTGAAAAGTACGAAAAAATCAGACCAATTTTTTTTCCCCTTTTTTTTCCATAGTTCATACATTTCACATGTCTAGATGTGAAATATAAATATAATTTGGACAATAATTGACAGATTTTGAAATTTGTAAAAAAAAAACTTTCTCTCATCCTGACCGCGGAAATTAAAAAAATCTGAAAAGTACGAAAAAATCAGACCAATTTTTTTTCCCCTTTTTTTTCCATAGTTCATACATTTCACATGTCTAGATGTGAAATATAAATATAATTTGGACAATAATTGACAGATTTTGAAATTTGTAAAAAAAAAACTTTCTCTCATCCTGACCACGAAAATTAAAAAAATCGGAAAAGTACGAAAAAATCAGACCAATTTTTTTTTCACTTTTTTTGCCATAGTTCATACATTTCACATGTCTAGATGTGAAATAAAAATAATTTGGACAATAATTGATAGATTTTTAAATTTTTCAAAAATCTGTCTTTTTTCCTGACCACGGACCTTAAATGAAAACTAAGAAAATCTGAAAAGTACGAAAAAATCAAACCAATTTTTTTTTCACTTTTTTTGCCATAGTTCATACATTTCACATGTCTAGATGTGAAATAAAAATAATTTGGCCAATAATTGACAGATTTTTAAATTTTTCAAAAATCTGTCTTTTTTCCTGACCACGGACCTTAAATGAAAACTAAGAAAATCTGAAAAGTACGAAAAAATCAAACCAAATTTCTTTCACTTTTTTTGGCATAGTTCATACATTTCACATGTCTAGATGTGAAGTATAAATATAATTTGGACAATAATTAACAGATTTTGAAATTTGTAAAAAAAAAACTTTCTCTCATCCTGACCGCGGAAATTAAAAAAATCGGAAAAGTACGAAAAAATCAGACCAATTTTTTTTTCACTTTTTTTGCCAAAGTTCATACATTTCACATGTCTAGATGTGAAATAAAAATAATTTGGACAATAATTGATAGATTTTTAAATTTTTCAAAAATCTGTCTTTTTTCCTGACCACGGACCTTAAATGAAAACTAAGAAAATCTGAAAAGTACGAAAAAATCAAACCAATTTTTTTTCAAATTTTTTGCCATAGTTCATACATTTCACATGTCTAGATGTGAAATATAAATATAATTTGGACAATAATTGACAGATTTTGAAATCTGTAAAAAAAAAAACTCTCTCATCCTGACCGCGGAAATTAAAAAAATCTGAAAAGTACGAAAAAATCAGACCAATTTTTTTTCAAATTTTTTGCCATAGTTCATACATTTCACATGTCTAGATGTGAAATATAAATATAATTTGGACAATAATTGACAGATTTTGAAATCTGTAAAAAAACAACTTTCTCTCATCCTGACCGCGGAAATTAAAAAAATCTGAAATGTACGAAAAAATCAGACCAATTTTTTTTTCACTTTTTTTGCCATAGTTCATACATTTCACATGTCTAGATGTGAAATAAAAATAATTTGGACAATAATTGATAGATTTTTAAATTTTTCAAAAATCTGTCTTTTTTCCTGACCACGGACCTTAAATGAAAACTAAGAAAATCTGAAAAGTACGAAAAAATCAAACCAATTTTTTTTCCCCTTTTTTTTCCATAGTTCATACATTTCACATGTCTAGATGTGAAATATAAATATAATTTGGACAATAATTGACAGATTTTGAAATTTGTAAAAAAAAAACTTTCTCTCATCCTGACCACGAAAATTAAAAAAATCGGAAAAGTACGAAAAAATCAGACCAATTTTTTTTTCACTTTTTTTGCCATAGTTCATACATTTCACATGTCTAGATGTGAAATAAAAATAATTTGGACAATAATTGATAGATTTTTAAATTTTTCAAAAATCTGTCTTTTTTCCTGACCACGGACCTTAAATGAAAACTAAGAAAATCTGAAAAGTACGAAAAAATCAAACCAATTTTTTTTTCACTTTTTTTGCCATAGTTCATACATTTCACATGTCTAGATGTGAAATAAAAATAATTTGGCCAATAATTGACAGATTTTGAAATTTTTCAAAAATCTGTCTTTTTTCCTGACCACGGACCTTAAATGAAAACTAAGAAAATCTGAAAAGTACGAAAAAATCAAACCAAATTTCTTTCACTTTTTTTGCCATAGTTCATACATTTCACATGTCTAGATGTGAAATATAAATATAATTTGGACAATAATTGACATTTTTTGAAATTTGTAAAAAAAAAAACTTTCTCTCATCCTGACCACGAAAATTCAAAAAATCGGAAAAGTACGAAAAAATCAGACCAATTTTTTTTTCACTTTTTTTGCCATAGTTCATACATTTCACATGTCTAGATGTGAAATAAAAATAATTTGGACAATAATTGACAGATTTTGAAATTTTTCAAAAATCTGTCTTTTTTCCTGACCACGGACCTTAAATGAAAACTAAGAAAATCTGAAAAGTACGAAAAAATCAAACCAAATTTCTTTCACTTTTTTTGGCATAGTTCATACATTTCACATGTCTAGATGTGAAGTATAAATATAATTTGGACAATAATTGACAGATTTTGAAATTTGTAAAAAAAAAACTTTCTCTCATCCTGACCGCGGAAATAAAAAAAATCTGAAAAGTACGAAAAAATCAGACCAATTTTTTTTCCCCTTTTTTTTCCATAGTTCATACATTTCACATGTCTAGATGTGAAATATAAATATAATTTGGACAATAATTGACAGATTTTGAAATTTGTAAAAAAAAAACTTTCTCTCATCCTGACCGCGGAAATTAAAAAAATCTGAAAAGTACGAAAAAATCAGACCAATTTTTTTTCCCCTTTTTTTTCCATAGTTCATACATTTCACATGTCTAGATGTGAAATATAAATATAATTTGGACAATAATTGACAGATTTTGAAATTTGTAAAAAAAAAACTTTCTCTCATCCTGACCACGAAAATTAAAAAAATCGGAAAAGTACGAAAAAATCAGACCAATTTTTTTTTCACTTTTTTTGCCATAGTTCATACATTTCACATGTCTAGATGTGAAATAAAAATAATTTGGACAATAATTGATAGATTTTTAAATTTTTCAAAAATCTGTCTTTTTTCCTGACCACGGACCTTAAATGAAAACTAAGAAAATCTGAAAAGTACGAAAAAATCAAACCAATTTTTTTTTCACTTTTTTTGCCATAGTTCATACATTTCACATGTCTAGATGTGAAATAAAAATAATTTGGCCAATAATTGACAGATTTTTAAATTTTTCAAAAATCTGTCTTTTTTCCTGACCACGGACCTTAAATGAAAACTAAGAAAATCTGAAAAGTACGAAAAAATCAAACCAAATTTCTTTCACTTTTTTTGGCATAGTTCATACATTTCACATGTCTAGATGTGAAGTATAAATATAATTTGGACAATAATTAACAGATTTTGAAATTTGTAAAAAAAAAACTTTCTCTCATCCTGACCGCGGAAATTAAAAAAATCGGAAAAGTACGAAAAAATCAGACCAATTTTTTTTTCACTTTTTTTGCCAAAGTTCATACATTTCACATGTCTAGATGTGAAATAAAAATAATTTGGACAATAATTGATAGATTTTTAAATTTTTCAAAAATCTGTCTTTTTTCCTGACCACGGACCTTAAATGAAAACTAAGAAAATCTGAAAAGTACGAAAAAATCAAACCAAATTTCTTTCACTTTTTTTGGCATAGTTCATACATTTCACATGTCTAGATGTGAAGTATAAATATAATTTGGACAATAATTAACAGATTTTGAAATTTGTAAAAAAAAAACTTTCTCTCATCCTGACCGCGGAAATTAAAAAAATCTGAAAAGTACGAAAAAATCAGACCAATTTTTTTTCCCCTTTTTTTCCATAGTTCATACATTTCACATGTCTAGATGTGAAATATAAATATAATTTGGACAATAATTGACAGATTTTGAAATTTGTAAAAAAAAAACTTTCTCTCATCCTGACCACGAAAATTAAAAAAATCGGAAAAGTACGAAAAAATCAGACCAATTTTTTTTCACTTTTTTTGCCATAGTTCATACATTTCACATGTCTAGATGTGAAATAAAAATAATTTGGACAATAATTGATAGATTTTTAAATTTTTCAAAAATCTGTCTTTTTTCCTGACCACGGACCTTAAATGAAAACTAAGAAAATCTGAAAAGTACGAAAAAATCAAACCAATTTTTTTTTCACTTTTTTTGCCATAGTTCATACATTTCACATGTCTAGATGTGAAATATAAATATAATTTGGACAATAATTGACATTTTTTGAAATTTGTAAAAAAAAAAACTTTCTCTCATCCTGACCACGAAAATTAAAAAAATCGGAAAAGTACGAAAAAATCAGACCAATTTTTTTTTCACTTTTTTTGCCATAGTTCATACATTTCACATGTCTAGATGTGAAATAAAAATAATTTGGCCAATAATTGACAGATTTTGAAATTTTTCAAAAATCTGTCTTTTTTCCTGACCACGGACCTTAAATGAAAACTAAGAAAATCTGAAAAGTACGAAAAAATCAAACCAATTTTTTTTCAAATTTTTTGCCATAGTTCATACATTTCACATGTCTAGATGTGAAATATAAATATAATTTGGACAATAATTGACAGATTTTGAAATCTGTAAAAAAAAAAACTCTCTCATCCTGACCGCGGAAATTAAAAAAATCTGAAAAGTACGAAAAAATCAGACCAATTTTTTTTCAAATTTTTTGCCATAGTTCATACATTTCACATGTCTAGATGTGAAATATAAATATAATTTGGACAATAATTGACAGATTTTGAAATCTGTAAAAAAACAACTTTCTCTCATCCTGACCGCGGAAATTAAAAAAATCTGAAATGTACGAAAAAATCAGACAAATTTTTTTTCACTTTTTTTGCCATAGTTCATACATTTCACATGTCTAGATGTGAAATAAAAATAATTTGGACAATAATTGATAGATTTTTAAATTTTTCAAAAATCTGTCTTTTTTCCTGACCACGGACCTTAAATGAAAACTAAGAAAATCTGAAAAGTACGAAAAAATCAAACCAATTTTTTTTTCACTTTTTTTGCCATAGTTCATACATTTCACATGTCTAGATGTGAAATAAAAATAATTTGGCCAATAATTGACAGATTTTGAAATTTTTCAAAAATCTGTCTTTTTTCCTGACCACGGACCTTAAATGAAAACTAAGAAAATCTGAAAAGTACGAAAAAATCAAACCAAATTTTTTTCACTTTTTTGCCATAGTTCATACATTTCACATGTCTAGATGTGAAATATAAATATAATTTGGACAATAATTGACAGATTTTGAAATTTGTAAAAAAAAAACTTTCTCTCATCCTGACCGTGGAAATTAAAAAAATCTGAAAAGTACGAAAAAATCAGACCAATTTTTTTTCCCCTTTTTTTTCCATAGTTCATACATTTCACATGTCTAGATGTGAAATATAAATATAATTTGGACAATAATTGACAGATTTTGAAATTTGTAAAAAAAAAACTTTCTCTCATCCTGACCACGAAAATTAAAAAAATCGGAAAAGTACGAAAAAATCAGACCAATTTTTTTTTCACTTTTTTTGCCATAGTTCATACATTTCACATGTCTAGATGTGAAATAAAAATAATTTGGCCAATAATTGACAGATTTTGAAATTTTTCAAAAATCTGTCTTTTTTCCTGACCACGGACCTTAAATGAAAACTAAGAAAATCTGAAAAGTACGAAAAAATCAAACCAATTTTTTTTCAAATTTTTTGCCATAGTTCATACATTTCACATGTCTAGATGTGAAATATAAATATAATTTGGACAATAATTGACAGATTTTGAAATCTGTAAAAAAAAAACTCTCTCATCCTGACCGCGGAAATTAAAAAAATCTGAAAAGTACGAAAAAATCAGACCAATTTTTTTTCAAATTTTTTGCCATAGTTCATACATTTCACATGTCTAGATGTGAAATAAAAATAATTTGGACAATAATTGATAGATTTTTAAATTTTTCAAAAATCTGTCTTTTTTCCTGACCACGGACCTTAAATGAAAACTAAGAAAATCTGAAAAGTACGAAAAAATCAAACCAATTTTTTTTTCACTTTTTTTGCCATAGTTCATACATTTCACATGTCTAGATGTGAAATAAAAATAATTTGGCCAATAATTGACAGATTTTGAAATTTTTCAAAAATCTGTCTTTTTTCCTGACCACGGACCTTAAATGAAAACTAAGAAAATCTGAAAAGTACGAAAAAATCAAACCAAATTTCTTTCACTTTTTTTGCCATAGTTCATACATTTCACATGTCTAGATGTGAAATAAAAATAATTTGGCCAATAATTGACAGATTTTGAAATTTTTCAAAAATCTGTCTTTTTTCCTGACCACGGACCTTAAATGAAAACTAAGAAAATCTGAAAAGTACGAAAAAATCAAACCAATTTTTTTTCAAATTTTTTGCCATAGTTCATACATTTCACATGTCTAGATGTGAAATATAAATATAATTTGGACAATAATTGACAGATTTTGAAATCTGTAAAAAAAAAAACTCTCTCATCCTGACCGCGGAAATTAAAAAAATCTGAAAAGTACGAAAAAATCAGACCAATTTTTTTTCAAATTTTTTGCCATAGTTCATACATTTCACATGTCTAGATGTGAAATATAAATATAATTTGGACAATAATTGACAGATTTTGAAATCTGTAAAAAAACAACTTTCTCTCATCCTGACCGCGGAAATTAAAAAAATCTGAAATGTACGAAAAAATCAGACCAATTTTTTTTTCACTTTTTTTGCCATAGTTCATACATTTCACATGTCTAGATGTGAAATAAAAATAATTTGGACAATAATTGACAGATTTTTAAATTTTTCAAAAATCTGTCTTTTTTCCTGACCACGGACCTTAAATGAAAACTAAGAAAATCTGAAAAGTACGAAAAAATCAAACCAAATTTTATTCACTTTTTTTGGCATAGTTCATACATTTCACATGTCTAGATGTGAAATATAAATATAATTTGGACAATAATTGACATTTTTTGAAATTTGTAAAAAAAAAAACTTTCTCTCATCCTGACCACGAAAATTAAAAAAATCGGAAAAGTACGAAAAAATCAGACCAATTTTTTTTTCACTTTTTTTGCCATAGTTCATACATTTCACATGTCTAGATGTGAAATAAAAATAATTTGGCCAATAATTGACAGATTTTGAAATTTTTCAAAAATCTGTCTTTTTTCCTGACCACGGACCTTAAATGAAAACTAAGAAAATCTGAAAAGTACGAAAAAATCAAACCAATTTTTTTTCAAATTTTTTGCCATAGTTCATACATTTCACATGTCTAGATGTGAAATATAAATATAATTTGGACAATAATTGACAGATTTTGAAATCTGTAAAAAAAAAAACTCTCTCATCCTGACCGCGGAAATTAAAAAAATCTGAAAAGTACGAAAAAATCAGACCAATTTTTTTTCAAATTTTTTGCCATAGTTCATACATTTCACATGTCTAGATGTGAAATATAAATATAATTTGGACAATAATTGACAGATTTTGAAATCTGTAAAAAAACAACTTTCTCTCATCCTGACCGCGGAAATTAAAAAAATCTGAAATGTACGAAAAAATCAGACAAATTTTTTTTCACTTTTTTTGCCATAGTTCATACATTTCACATGTCTAGATGTGAAATAAAAATAATTTGGACAATAATTGATAGATTTTTAAATTTTTCAAAAATCTGTCTTTTTTCCTGACCACGGACCTTAAATGAAAACTAAGAAAATCTGAAAAGTACGAAAAAATCAAACCAATTTTTTTTTCACTTTTTTTGCCATAGTTCATACATTTCACATGTCTAGATGTGAAATAAAAATAATTTGGCCAATAATTGACAGATTTTGAAATTTTTCAAAAATCTGTCTTTTTTCCTGACCACGGACCTTAAATGAAAACTAAGAAAATCTGAAAAGTACGAAAAAATCAAACCAATTTTTTTTCAAATTTTTTGCCATAGTTCATACATTTCACATGTCTAGATGTGAAATATAAATATAATTTGGACAATAATTGACAGATTTTGAAATATGTAAAAAAAAAAACTCTCTCATCCTGACCGCGGAAATGAAAAAAATCTGAAAAGTACGAAAAAATCAGACCAATTTTTTTTCAAATTTTTTGCCATAGTTCATACATTTCACATGTCTAGATGTGAAATATAAATATAATTTGGACAATAATTGACAGATTTTGAAATCTGTAAAAAAACAACTTTCTCTCATCCTGACCGCGGAAATTAAAAAAATCTGAAATGTACGAAAAAATCAGACCAATTTTTTTTTCACTTTTTTTGCCATAGTTCATACATTTCACATGTCTAGATGTGAAATAAAAATAATTTGGACAATAATTGACAGATTTTTAAATTTTTCAAAAATCTGTCTTTTTTCCTGACCACGGACCTTAAATGAAAACTAAGAAAATCTGAAAAGTACGAAAAAATCAAACCAAATTTTATTCACTTTTTTTGGCATAGTTCATACATTTCACATGTCTAGATGTGAAGTATAAATATAATTTGGACAATAATTGACAGATTTTGAAATTTGTAAAAAAAAAACTTTCTCTCATCCTGACCGCGGAAATAAAAAAAATCTGAAAAGTACGAAAAAATCAGACCAATTTTTTTTCCCCTTTTTTTTCCATAGTTCATACATTTCACATGTCTAGATGTGAAATATAAATATAATTTGGACAATAATTGACAGATTTTGAAATTTGTAAAAAAAAAACTTTCTCTCATCCTGACCGCGGAAATTAAAAAAATCTGAAAAGTACGAAAAAATCAGACCAATTTTTTTTCCCCTTTTTTTTCCATAGTTCATACATTTCACATGTCTAGATGTGAAATATAAATATAATTTGGACAATAATTGACAGATTTTGAAATTTGTAAAAAAAAAACTTTCTCTCATCCTGACCACGAAAATTAAAAAAATCGGAAAAGTACGAAAAAATCAGACCAATTTTTTTTTCACTTTTTTTGCCATAGTTCATACATTTCACATGTCTAGATGTGAAATAAAAATAATTTGGACAATAATTGATAGATTTTTAAATTTTTCAAAAATCTGTCTTTTTTCCTGACCACGGACCTTAAATGAAAACTAAGAAAATCTGAAAAGTACGAAAAAATCAAACCAATTTTTTTTTCACTTTTTTTGCCATAGTTCATACATTTCACATGTCTAGATGTGAAATAAAAATAATTTGGCCAATAATTGACAGATTTTTAAATTTTTCAAAAATCTGTCTTTTTTCCTGACCACGGACCTTAAATGAAAACTAAGAAAATCTGAAAAGTACGAAAAAATCAAACCAATTTTTTTTCAAATTTTTTGCCATAGTTCATACATTTCACATGTCTAGATGTGAAATATAAATATAATTTGGACAATAATTGACAGATTTTGAAATATGTAAAAAAAAAAACTCTCTCATCCTGACCGCGGAAATTAAAAAAATCTGAAAAGTACGAAAAAATCAGACCAATTTTTTTTCAAATTTTTTGCCATAGTTCATACATTTCACATGTCTAGATGTGAAATATAAATATAATTTGGACAATAATTGACAGATTTTGAAATCTGTAAAAAAACAACTTTCTCTCATCCTGACCGCGGAAATTAAAAAAATCTGAAATGTACGAAAAAATCAGACCAATTTTTTTTTCACTTTTTTTGCCATAGTTCATACATTTCACATGTCTAGATGTGAAATAAAAATAATTTGGACAATAATTGACAGATTTTTAAATTTTTCAAAAATCTGTCTTTTTTCCTGACCACGGACCTTAAATGAAAACTAAGAAAATCTGAAAAGTACGAAAAAATCAAACCAAATTTTATTCACTTTTTTTGGCATAGTTCATACATTTCACATGTCTAGATGTGAAGTATAAATATAATTTGGACAATAATTGACAGATTTTGAAATTTGTAAAAAAAAAACTTTCTCTCATCCTGACCGCGGAAATAAAAAAAATCTGAAAAGTACGAAAAAATCAGACCAATTTTTTTCCCCCTTTTTTTTCCATAGTTCATACATTTCACATGTCTAGATGTGAAATATAAATATAATTTGGACAATAATTGACAGATTTTGAAATTTGTAAAAAAAAAACTTTCTCTCATCCTGACCGCGGAAATTAAAAAAATCTGAAAAGTACGAAAAAATCAGACCAATTTTTTTTCCCCTTTTTTTTCCATAGTTCATACATTTCACATGTCTAGATGTGAAATATAAATATAATTTGGACAATAATTGACAGATTTTGAAATTTGTAAAAAAAAAACTTTCTCTCATCCTGACCACGAAAATTAAAAAAATCGGAAAAGTACGAAAAAATCAGACCAATTTTTTTTTCACTTTTTTTGCCATAGTTCATACATTTCACATGTCTAGATGTGAAATAAAAATAATTTGGACAATAATTGATAGATTTTTAAATTTTTCAAAAATCTGTCTTTTTTCCTGACCACGGACCTTAAATGAAAACTAAGAAAATCTGAAAAGTACGAAAAAATCAAACCAATTTTTTTTTCACTTTTTTTGCCATAGTTCATACATTTCACATGTCTAGATGTGAAATAAAAATAATTTGGCCAATAATTGACAGATTTTTAAATTTTTCAAAAATCTGTCTTTTTTCCTGACCACGGACCTTAAATGAAAACTAAGAAAATCTGAAAAGTACGAAAAAATCAAACCAAATTTCTTTCACTTTTTTTGGCATAGTTCATACATTTCACATGTCTAGATGTGAAGTATAAATATAATTTGGACAATAATTAACAGATTTTGAAATTTGTAAAAAAAAAACTTTCTCTCATCCTGACCGCGGAAATTAAAAAAATCGGAAAAGTACGAAAAAATCAGACCAATTTTTTTTTCACTTTTTTTGCCAAAGTTCATACATTTCACATGTCTAGATGTGAAATAAAAATAATTTGGACAATAATTGATAGATTTTTAAATTTTTCAAAAATCTGTCTTTTTTCCTGACCACGGACCTTAAATGAAAACTAAGAAAATCTGAAAAGTACGAAAAAATCAAACCAAATTTCTTTCACTTTTTTTGGCATAGTTCATACATTTCACATGTCTAGATGTGAAGTATAAATATAATTTGGACAATAATTAACAGATTTTGAAATTTGTAAAAAAAAAACTTTCTCTCATCCTGACCGCGGAAATTAAAAAAATCTGAAAAGTACGAAAAAATCAGACCAATTTTTTTTCCCCTTTTTTTCCATAGTTCATACATTTCACATGTCTAGATGTGAAATATAAATATAATTTGGACAATAATTGACAGATTTTGAAATTTGTAAAAAAAAAACTTTCTCTCATCCTGACCACGAAAATTAAAAAAATCGGAAAAGTACGAAAAAATCAGACCAATTTTTTTTCACCTTTTTTGCCATAGTTCATACATTTCACATGTCTAGATGTGAAATAAAAATAATTTGGACAATAATTGATAGATTTTTAAATTTTTCAAAAATCTGTCTTTTTTCCTGACCACGGACCTTAAATGAAAACTAAGAAAATCTGAAAAGTACGAAAAAATCAAACCAATTTTTTTTTCACTTTTTTTGCCATAGTTCATACATTTCACATGTCTAGATGTGAAATAAAAATAATTTGGCCAATAATTGACAGATTTTGAAATTTTTCAAAAATCTGTCTTTTTTCCTGACCACGGACCTTAAATGAAAACTAAGAAAATCTGAAAAGTACGAAAAAATCAAACCAATTTTTTTTCAAATTTTTTGCCATAGTTCATACATTTCACATGTCTAGATGTGAAATATAAATATAATTTGGACAATAATTGACAGATTTTGAAATCTGTAAAAAAAAAAACTCTCTCATCCTGACCGCGGAAATTAAAAAAATCTGAAAAGTACGAAAAAATCAGACCAATTTTTTTTCAAATTTTTTGCCATAGTTCATACATTTCACATGTCTAGATGTGAAATATAAATATAATTTGGACAATAATTGACAGATTTTGAAATCTGTAAAAAAACAACTTTCTCTCATCCTGACCGCGGAAATTAAAAAAATCTGAAATGTACGAAAAAATCAGACCAATTTTTTTTTCACTTTTTTTGCCATAGTTCATACATTTCACATGTCTAGATGTGAAATATAAATATAATTTGGACAATAATTGACAGATTTTGAAATTTGTAAAAAAAAAACTTTCTCTCATCCTGACCACGAAAATTAAAAAAATCGGAAAAGTACGAAAAAATCAGACCAATTTTTTTTCACTTTTTTTGCCATAGTTCATACATTTCACATGTCTAGATGTGAAATAAAAATAATTTGGACAATAATTGATAGATTTTTAAATTTTTCAAAAATCTGTCTTTTTTCCTGACCACGGACCTTAAATGAAAACTAAGAAAATCTGAAAAGTACGAAAAAATCAAACCAATTTTTTTTTCACTTTTTTTGCCATAGTTCATACATTTCACATGTCTAGATGTGAAATAAAAATAATTTGGCCAATAATTGACAGATTTTGAAATTTTTCAAAAATCTGTCTTTTTTCCTGACCACGGACCTTAAATGAAAACTAAGAAAATCTGAAAAGTACGAAAAAATCAAACCAATTTTTTTTCAAATTTTTTTCCATAGTTCATACATTTCACATGTCTAGATGTGAAATATAAATATAATTTGGACAATAATTGACAGATTTTGAAATTTGTAAAAAAAAAACTTTCTCTCATCCTGACCACGAAAATTAAAAAAATCGGAAAAGTACGAAAAAATCAGACCAATTTTTTTTTCACTTTTTTTGCCATAGTTCATACATTTCACATGTCTAGATGTGAAATAAAAATAATTTGGACAATAATTGATAGATTTTTAAATTTTTCAAAAATCTGTCTTTTTTCCTGACCACGGACCTTAAATGAAAACTAAGAAAATCTGAAAAGTACGAAAAAATCAAACCAAATTTCTTTCACTTTTTTTGGCATAGTTCATACATTTCACATGTCTAGATGTGAAGTATAAATATAATTTGGACAATAATTAACAGATTTTGAAATTTGTAAAAAAAAAACTTTCTCTCATCCTGACCGCGGAAATTAAAAAAATCTGAAAAGTACGAAAAAATCAGACCAATTTTTTTTCCCCTTTTTTTCCATAGTTCATACATTTCACATGTCTAGATGTGAAATATAAATATAATTTGGACAATAATTGACAGATTTTGAAATTTGTAAAAAAAAAACTTTCTCTCATCCTGACCACGAAAATTAAAAAAATCGGAAAAGTACGAAAAAATCAGACCAATTTTTTTTCACCTTTTTTGCCATAGTTCATACATTTCACATGTCTAGATGTGAAATAAAAATAATTTGGACAATAATTGATAGATTTTTAAATTTTTCAAAAATCTGTCTTTTTTCCTGACCACGGACCTTAAATGAAAACTAAGAAAATCTGAAAAGTACGAAAAAATCAAACCAATTTTTTTTTCACTTTTTTTGCCATAGTTCATACATTTCACATGTCTAGATGTGAAATAAAAATAATTTGGCCAATAATTGACAGATTTTGAAATTTTTCAAAAATCTGTCTTTTTTCCTGACCACGGACCTTAAATGAAAACTAAGAAAATCTGAAAAGTACGAAAAAATCAAACCAATTTTTTTTCAAATTTTTTGCCATAGTTCATACATTTCACATGTCTAGATGTGAAATATAAATATAATTTGGACAATAATTGACAGATTTTGAAATCTGTAAAAAAAAAAACTCTCTCATCCTGACCGCGGAAATTAAAAAAATCTGAAAAGTACGAAAAAATCAGACCAATTTTTTTTCAAATTTTTTGCCATAGTTCATACATTTCACATGTCTAGATGTGAAATATAAATATAATTTGGACAATAATTGACAGATTTTGAAATCTGTAAAAAAACAACTTTCTCTCATCCTGACCGCGGAAATTAAAAAAATCTGAAATGTACGAAAAAATCAGACCAATTTTTTTTTCACTTTTTTTGCCATAGTTCATACATTTCACATGTCTAGATGTGAAATATAAATATAATTTGGACAATAATTGACAGATTTTGAAATTTGTAAAAAAAAAACTTTCTCTCATCCTGACCACGAAAATTAAAAAAATCGGAAAAGTACGAAAAAATCAGACCAATTTTTTTTCACTTTTTTTGCCATAGTTCATACATTTCACATGTCTAGATGTGAAATAAAAATAATTTGGACAATAATTGATAGATTTTGAAATCTGTAAAAAAACAACTTTCTCTCATCCTGACCGCGGAAATTAAAAAAATCTGAAATGTACGAAAAAATCAGACCAATTTTTTTTTCACTTTTTTTGCCATAGTTCATACATTTCACATGTCTAGATGTGAAATATAAATATAATTTGGACAATAATTGACAGATTTTGAAATTTGTAAAAAAAAAACTTTCTCTCATCCTGACCACGAAAATTAAAAAAATCGGAAAAGTACGAAAAAATCAGACCAATTTTTTTTCACTTTTTTTGCCATAGTTCATACATTTCACATGTCTAGATGTGAAATAAAAATAATTTGGACAATAATTGATAGATTTTTAAATTTTTCAAAAATCTGTCTTTTTTCCTGACCACGGACCTTAAATGAAAACTAAGAAAATCTGAAAAGTACGAAAAAATCAAACCAATTTTTTTTTCACTTTTTTTGCCATAGTTCATACATTTCACATGTCTAGATGTGAAATAAAAATAATTTGGCCAATAATTGACAGATTTTGAAATTTTTCAAAAATCTGTCTTTTTTCCTGACCACGGACCTTAAATGAAAACTAAGAAAATCTGAAAAGTACGAAAAAATCAAACCAATTTTTTTTCAAATTTTTTTCCATAGTTCATACATTTCACATGTCTAGATGTGAAATATAAATATAATTTGGACAATAATTGACAGATTTTGAAATTTGTAAAAAAAAAACTTTCTCTCATCCTGACCACGAAAATTAAAAAAATCGGAAAAGTACGAAAAAATCAGACCAATTTTTTTTTCACTTTTTTTGCCATAGTTCATACATTTCACATGTCTAGATGTGAAATAAAAATAATTTGGACAATAATTGATAGATTTTTAAATTTTTCAAAAATCTGTCTTTTTTCCTGACCACGGACCTTAAATGAAAACTAAGAAAATCTGAAAAGTACGAAAAAATCAAACCAATTTTTTTTTCACTTTTTTTGCCATAGTTCATACATTTCACATGTCTAGATGTGAAATAAAAATAATTTGGCCAATAATTGACAGATTTTTAAATTTTTCAAAAATCTGTCTTTTTTCCTGACCACGGACCTTAAATGAAAACTAAGAAAATCTGAAAAGTACGAAAAAATCAAACCAAATTTCTTTCACTTTTTTTGGCATAGTTCATACATTTCACATGTCTAGATGTGAAGTATAAATATAATTTGGACAATAATTAACAGATTTTGAAATTTGTAAAAAAAAAACTTTCTCTCATCCTGACCGCGGAAATTAAAAAAATCGGAAAAGTACGAAAAAATCAGACCAATTTTTTTTTCACTTTTTTTGCCAAAGTTCATACATTTCACATGTCTAGATGTGAAATAAAAATAATTTGGACAATAATTGATAGATTTTTAAATTTTTCAAAAATCTGTCTTTTTTCCTGACCACGGACCTTAAATGAAAACTAAGAAAATCTGAAAAGTACGAAAAAATCAAACCAAATTTCTTTCACTTTTTTTGGCATAGTTCATACATTTCACATGTCTAGATGTGAAGTATAAATATAATTTGGACAATAATTAACAGATTTTGAAATTTGTAAAAAAAAAACTTTCTCTCATCCTGACCGCGGAAATTAAAAAAATCTGAAAAGTACGAAAAAATCAGACCAATTTTTTTTCCCCTTTTTTTCCATAGTTCATACATTTCACATGTCTAGATGTGAAATATAAATATAATTTGGACAATAATTGACAGATTTTGAAATTTGTAAAAAAAAAACTTTCTCTCATCCTGACCACGAAAATTAAAAAAATCGGAAAAGTACGAAAAAATCAGACCAATTTTTTTTCACCTTTTTTGCCATAGTTCATACATTTCACATGTCTAGATGTGAAATAAAAATAATTTGGACAATAATTGATAGATTTTTAAATTTTTCAAAAATCTGTCTTTTTTCCTGACCACGGACCTTAAATGAAAACTAAGAAAATCTGAAAAGTACGAAAAAATCAAACCAATTTTTTTTTCACTTTTTTTGCCATAGTTCATACATTTCACATGTCTAGATGTGAAATAAAAATAATTTGGCCAATAATTGACAGATTTTGAAATTTTTCAAAAATCTGTCTTTTTTCCTGACCACGGACCTTAAATGAAAACTAAGAAAATCTGAAAAGTACGAAAAAATCAAACCAATTTTTTTTCAAATTTTTTGCCATAGTTCATACATTTCACATGTCTAGATGTGAAATATAAATATAATTTGGACAATAATTGACAGATTTTGAAATCTGTAAAAAAAAAAACTCTCTCATCCTGACCGCGGAAATTAAAAAAATCTGAAAAGTACGAAAAAATCAGACCAATTTTTTTTCAAATTTTTTGCCATAGTTCATACATTTCACATGTCTAGATGTGAAATATAAATATAATTTGGACAATAATTGACAGATTTTGAAATCTGTAAAAAAACAACTTTCTCTCATCCTGACCGCGGAAATTAAAAAAATCTGAAATGTACGAAAAAATCAGACCAATTTTTTTTTCACTTTTTTTGCCATAGTTCATACATTTCACATGTCTAGATGTGAAATATAAATATAATTTGGACAATAATTGACAGATTTTGAAATTTGTAAAAAAAAAACTTTCTCTCATCCTGACCACGAAAATTAAAAAAATCGGAAAAGTACGAAAAAATCAGACCAATTTTTTTTCACTTTTTTTGCCATAGTTCATACATTTCACATGTCTAGATGTGAAATAAAAATAATTTGGACAATAATTGATAGATTTTTAAATTTTTCAAAAATCTGTCTTTTTTCCTGACCACGGACCTTAAATGAAAACTAAGAAAATCTGAAAAGTACGAAAAAATCAAACCAATTTTTTTTTCACTTTTTTTGCCATAGTTCATACATTTCACATGTCTAGATGTGAAATAAAAATAATTTGGCCAATAATTGACAGATTTTGAAATTTTTCAAAAATCTGTCTTTTTTCCTGACCACGGACCTTAAATGAAAACTAAGAAAATCTGAAAAGTACGAAAAAATCAAACCAATTTTTTTTCAAATTTTTTTCCATAGTTCATACATTTCACATGTCTAGATGTGAAATATAAATATAATTTGGACAATAATTGACAGATTTTGAAATTTGTAAAAAAAAAACTTTCTCTCATCCTGACCACGAAAATTAAAAAAATCGGAAAAGTACGAAAAAATCAGACCAATTTTTTTTTCACTTTTTTTGCCATAGTTCATACATTTCACATGTCTAGATGTGAAATAAAAATAATTTGGACAATAATTGATAGATTTTTAAATTTTTCAAAAATCTGTCTTTTTTCCTGACCACGGACCTTAAATGAAAACTAAGAAAATCTGAAAAGTACGAAAAAATCAAACCAATTTTTTTTTCACTTTTTTTGCCATAGTTCATACATTTCACATGTCTAGATGTGAAATAAAAATAATTTGGCCAATAATTGACAGATTTTTAAATTTTTCAAAAATCTGTCTTTTTTCCTGACCACGGACCTTAAATGAAAACTAAGAAAATCTGAAAAGTACGAAAAAATCAAACCAAATTTCTTTCACTTTTTTTGGCATAGTTCATACATTTCACATGTCTAGATGTGAAGTATAAATATAATTTGGACAATAATTAACAGATTTTGAAATTTGTAAAAAAAAAACTTTCTCTCATCCTGACCGCGGAAATTAAAAAAATCGGAAAAGTACGAAAAAATCAGACCAATTTTTTTTTCACTTTTTTTGCCAAAGTTCATACATTTCACATGTCTAGATGTGAAATAAAAATAATTTGGACAATAATTGATAGATTTTTAAATTTTTCAAAAATCTGTCTTTTTTCCTGACCACGGACCTTAAATGAAAACTAAGAAAATCTGAAAAGTACGAAAAAATCAAACCAAATTTCTTTCACTTTTTTTGGCATAGTTCATACATTTCACATGTCTAGATGTGAAGTATAAATATAATTTGGACAATAATTAACAGATTTTGAAATTTGTAAAAAAAAAACTTTCTCTCATCCTGACCGCGGAAATTAAAAAAATCTGAAAAGTACGAAAAAATCAGACCAATTTTTTTTCCCCTTTTTTTCCATAGTTCATACATTTCACATGTCTAGATGTGAAATATAAATATAATTTGGACAATAATTGACAGATTTTGAAATTTGTAAAAAAAAAACTTTCTCTCATCCTGACCACGAAAATTAAAAAAATCGGAAAAGTACGAAAAAATCAGACCAATTTTTTTTCACTTTTTTTGCCATAGTTCATACATTTCACATGTCTAGATGTGAAATAAAAATAATTTGGACAATAATTGATAGATTTTTAAATTTTTCAAAAATCTGTCTTTTTTCCTGACCACGGACCTTAAATGAAAACTAAGAAAATCTGAAAAGTACGAAAAAATCAAACCAATTTTTTTTTCACTTTTTTTGCCATAGTTCATACATTTCACATGTCTAGATGTGAAATAAAAATAATTTGGCCAATAATTGACAGATTTTGAAATTTTTCAAAAATCTGTCTTTTTTCCTGACCACGGACCTTAAATGAAAACTAAGAAAATCTGAAAAGTACGAAAAAATCAAACCAATTTTTTTTCAAATTTTTTGCCATAGTTCATACATTTCACATGTCTAGATGTGAAATATAAATATAATTTGGACAATAATTGACAGATTTTGAAATCTGTAAAAAAAAAAACTCTCTCATCCTGACCGCGGAAATTAAAAAAATCTGAAAAGTACGAAAAAATCAGACCAATTTTTTTTCAAATTTTTTGCCATAGTTCATACATTTCACATGTCTAGATGTGAAATATAAATATAATTTGGACAATAATTGACAGATTTTGAAATCTGTAAAAAAACAACTTTCTCTCATCCTGACCGCGGAAATTAAAAAAATCTGAAATGTACGAAAAAATCAGACCAATTTTTTTTTCACTTTTTTTGCCATAGTTCATACATTTCACATGTCTAGATGTGAAATAAAAATAATTTGGACAATAATTGACAGATTTTTAAATTTTTCAAAAATCTGTCTTTTTTCCTGACCACGGACCTTAAATGAAAACTAAGAAAATCTGAAAAGTACGAAAAAATCAAACCAAATTTTATTCACTTTTTTTGGCATAGTTCATACATTTCACATGTCTAGATGTGAAATATAAATATAATTTGGACAATAATTGACATTTTTTGAAATTTGTAAAAAAAAAAACTTTCTCTCATCCTGACCACGAAAATTAAAAAAATCGGAAAAGTACGAAAAAATCAGACCAATTTTTTTTTCACTTTTTTTGCCATAGTTCATACATTTCACATGTCTAGATGTGAAATAAAAATAATTTGGCCAATAATTGACAGATTTTGAAATTTTTCAAAAATCTGTCTTTTTTCCTGACCACGGACCTTAAATGAAAACTAAGAAAATCTGAAAAGTACGAAAAAATCAAACCAATTTTTTTTCAAATTTTTTGCCATAGTTCATACATTTCACATGTCTAGATGTGAAATATAAATATAATTTGGACAATAATTGACAGATTTTGAAATCTGTAAAAAAAAAAACTCTCTCATCCTGACCGCGGAAATTAAAAAAATCTGAAAAGTACGAAAAAATCAGACCAATTTTTTTTCAAATTTTTTGCCAAAGTTCATACATTTCACATGTCTAGATGTGAAATAAAAATAATTTGGACAATAATTGATAGATTTTTAAATTTTTCAAAAATCTGTCTTTTTTCCTGACCACGGACCTTAAATGAAAACTAAGAAAATCTGAAAAGTACGAAAAAATCAAACCAAATTTCTTTCACTTTTTTTGGCATAGTTCATACATTTCACATGTCTAGATGTGAAGTATAAATATAATTTGGACAATAATTAACAGATTTTGAAATTTGTAAAAAAAAAACTTTCTCTCATCCTGACCGCGGAAATTAAAAAAATCTGAAAAGTACGAAAAAATCAGACCAATTTTTTTTCCCCTTTTTTTCCATAGTTCATACATTTCACATGTCTAGATGTGAAATATAAATATAATTTGGACAATAATTGACAGATTTTGAAATTTGTAAAAAAAAAACTTTCTCTCATCCTGACCACGAAAATTAAAAAAATCGGAAAAGTACGAAAAAATCAGACCAATTTTTTTTCACTTTTTTTGCCATAGTTCATACATTTCACATGTCTAGATGTGAAATAAAAATAATTTGGACAATAATTGATAGATTTTTAAATTTTTCAAAAATCTGTCTTTTTTCCTGACCACGGACCTTAAATGAAAACTAAGAAAATCTGAAAAGTACGAAAAAATCAAACCAATTTTTTTTTCACTTTTTTTGCCATAGTTCATACATTTCACATGTCTAGATGTGAAATAAAAATAATTTGGCCAATAATTGACAGATTTTGAAATTTTTCAAAAATCTGTCTTTTTTCCTGACCACGGACCTTAAATGAAAACTAAGAAAATCTGAAAAGTACGAAAAAATCAAACCAATTTTTTTTCAAATTTTTTGCCATAGTTCATACATTTCACATGTCTAGATGTGAAATATAAATATAATTTGGACAATAATTGACAGATTTTGAAATCTGTAAAAAAAAAAACTCTCTCATCCTGACCGCGGAAATTAAAAAAATCTGAAAAGTACGAAAAAATCAGACCAATTTTTTTTCAAATTTTTTGCCATAGTTCATACATTTCACATGTCTAGATGTGAAATATAAATATAATTTGGACAATAATTGACAGATTTTGAAATCTGTAAAAAAACAACTTTCTCTCATCCTGACCGCGGAAATTAAAAAAATCTGAAATGTACGAAAAAATCAGACCAATTTTTTTTTCACTTTTTTTGCCATAGTTCATACATTTCACATGTCTAGATGTGAAATATAAATATAATTTGGACAATAATTGACAGATTTTGAAATTTGTAAAAAAAAAACTTTCTCTCATCCTGACCACGAAAATTAAAAAAATCGGAAAAGTACGAAAAAATCAGACCAATTTTTTTTCACTTTTTTTGCCATAGTTCATACATTTCACATGTCTAGATGTGAAATAAAAATAATTTGGACAATAATTGATAGATTTTTAAATTTTTCAAAAATCTGTCTTTTTTCCTGACCACGGACCTTAAATGAAAACTAAGAAAATCTGAAAAGTACGAAAAAATCAAACCAATTTTTTTTTCACTTTTTTTGCCATAGTTCATACATTTCACATGTCTAGATGTGAAATAAAAATAATTTGGCCAATAATTGACAGATTTTGAAATTTTTCAAAAATCTGTCTTTTTTCCTGACCACGGACCTTAAATGAAAACTAAGAAAATCTGAAAAGTACGAAAAAATCAAACCAATTTTTTTTCAAATTTTTTGCCATAGTTCATACATTTCACATGTCTAGATGTGAAATATAAATATAATTTGGACAATAATTGACAGATTTTGAAATCTGTAAAAAAAAAAACTCTCTCATCCTGACCGCGGAAATTAAAAAAATCTGAAAAGTACGAAAAAATCAGACCAATTTTTTTTCAAATTTTTTGCCATAGTTCATACATTTCACATGTCTAGATGTGAAATATAAATATAATTTGGACAATAATTGACAGATTTTGAAATCTGTAAAAAAACAACTTTCTCTCATCCTGACCGCGGAAATTAAAAAAATCTGAAATGTACGAAAAAATCAGACCAATTTTTTTTTCACTTTTTTTGCCATAGTTCATACATTTCACATGTCTAGATGTGAAATAAAAATAATTTGGACAATAATTGACAGATTTTTAAATTTTTCAAAAATCTGTCTTTTTTCCTGACCACGGACCTTAAATGAAAACTAAGAAAATCTGAAAAGTACGAAAAAATCAAACCAAATTTTATTCACTTTTTTTGGCATAGTTCATACATTTCACATGTCTAGATGTGAAATATAAATATAATTTGGACAATAATTGACATTTTTTGAAATTTGTAAAAAAAAAAACTTTCTCTCATCCTGACCACGAAAATTAAAAAAATCGGAAAAGTACGAAAAAATCAGACCAATTTTTTTTTCACTTTTTTTGCCATAGTTCATACATTTCACATGTCTAGATGTGAAATAAAAATAATTTGGCCAATAATTGACAGATTTTGAAATTTTTCAAAAATCTGTCTTTTTTCCTGACCACGGACCTTAAATGAAAACTAAGAAAATCTGAAAAGTACGAAAAAATCAAACCAATTTTTTTTCAAATTTTTTGCCATAGTTCATACATTTCACATGTCTAGATGTGAAATATAAATATAATTTGGACAATAATTGACAGATTTTGAAATCTGTAAAAAAAAAAACTCTCTCATCCTGACCGCGGAAATTAAAAAAATCTGAAAAGTACGAAAAAATCAGACCAATTTTTTTTCAAATTTTTTGCCATAGTTCATACATTTCACATGTCTAGATGTGAAATATAAATATAATTTGGACAATAATTGACAGATTTTGAAATCTGTAAAAAAACAACTTTCTCTCATCCTGACCGCGGAAATTAAAAAAATCTGAAATGTACGAAAAAATCAGACAAATTTTTTTTCACTTTTTTTGCCATAGTTCATACATTTCACATGTCTAGATGTGAAATAAAAATAATTTGGACAATAATTGATAGATTTTTAAATTTTTCAAAAATCTGTCTTTTTTCCTGACCACGGACCTTAAATGAAAACTAAGAAAATCTGAAAAGTACGAAAAAATCAAACCAATTTTTTTTTCACTTTTTTTGCCATAGTTCATACATTTCACATGTCTAGATGTGAAATAAAAATAATTTGGCCAATAATTGACAGATTTTGAAATTTTTCAAAAATCTGTCTTTTTTCCTGACCACGGACCTTAAATGAAAACTAAGAAAATCTGAAAAGTACGAAAAAATCAAACCAATTTTTTTTCAAATTTTTTGCCATAGTTCATACATTTCACATGTCTAGATGTGAAATATAAATATAATTTGGACAATAATTGACAGATTTTGAAATCTGTAAAAAAACAACTTTCTCTCATCCTGACCGCGGAAATTAAAAAAATCTGAAATGTACGAAAAAATCAGACCAATTTTTTTTTCACTTTTTTTGCCATAGTTCATACATTTCACATGTCTAGATGTGAAATAAAAATAATTTGGACAATAATTGACAGATTTTTAAATTTTTCAAAAATCTGTCTTTTTTCCTGACCACGGACCTTAAATGAAAACTAAGAAAATCTGAAAAGTACGAAAAAATCAAACCAAATTTTATTCACTTTTTTTGGCATAGTTCATACATTTCACATGTCTAGATGTGAAATATAAATATAATTTGGACAATAATTGACATTTTTTGAAATTTGTAAAAAAAAAAACTTTCTCTCATCCTGACCACGAAAATTAAAAAAATCGGAAAAGTACGAAAAAATCAGACCAATTTTTTTTTCACTTTTTTTGCCATAGTTCATACATTTCACATGTCTAGATGTGAAATAAAAATAATTTGGCCAATAATTGACAGATTTTGAAATTTTTCAAAAATCTGTCTTTTTTCCTGACCACGGACCTTAAATGAAAACTAAGAAAATCTGAAAAGTACGAAAAAATCAAACCAAATTTCTTTCACTTTTTTTGGCATAGTTCATACATTTCACATGTCTAGATGTGAAGTATAAATATAATTTGGACAATAATTGACAGATTTTGAAATTTGTAAAAAAAAAACTTTCTCTCATCCTGACCGCGGAAATAAAAAAAATCTGAAAAGTACGAAAAAATCAGACCAATTTTTTTTCCCCTTTTTTTTCCATAGTTCATACATTTCACATGTCTAGATGTGAAATATAAATATAATTTGGACAATAATTGACAGATTTTGAAATTTGTAAAAAAAAAACTTTCTCTCATCCTGACCGCGGAAATTAAAAAAATCTGAAAAGTACGAAAAAATCAGACCAATTTTTTTTCCCCTTTTTTTTCCATAGTTCATACATTTCACATGTCTAGATGTGAAATATAAATATAATTTGGACAATAATTGACAGATTTTGAAATTTGTAAAAAAAAAACTTTCTCTCATCCTGACCACGAAAATTAAAAAAATCGGAAAAGTACGAAAAAATCAGACCAATTTTTTTTTCACTTTTTTTGCCATAGTTCATACATTTCACATGTCTAGATGTGAAATAAAAATAATTTGGACAATAATTGATAGATTTTTAAATTTTTCAAAAATCTGTCTTTTTTCCTGACCACGGACCTTAAATGAAAACTAAGAAAATCTGAAAAGTACGAAAAAATCAAACCAATTTTTTTTTCACTTTTTTTGCCATAGTTCATACATTTCACATGTCTAGATGTGAAATAAAAATAATTTGGCCAATAATTGACAGATTTTTAAATTTTTCAAAAATCTGTCTTTTTTCCTGACCACGGACCTTAAATGAAAACTAAGAAAATCTGAAAAGTACGAAAAAATCAAACCAAATTTCTTTCACTTTTTTTGGCATAGTTCATACATTTCACATGTCTAGATGTGAAGTATAAATATAATTTGGACAATAATTAACAGATTTTGAAATTTGTAAAAAAAAAACTTTCTCTCATCCTGACCGCGGAAATTAAAAAAATCGGAAAAGTACGAAAAAATCAGACCAATTTTTTTTCAAATTTTTTGCCATAGTTCATACATTTCACATGTCTAGATGTGAAATATAAATATAATTTGGACAATAATTGACATTTTTTGAAATTTGTAAAAAAAAAAACTTTCTCTCATCCTGACCACGAAAATTAAAAAAATCGGAAAAGTACGAAAAAATCAGACCAATTTTTTTTTCACTTTTTTTGCCATAGTTCATACATTTCACATGTCTAGATGTGAAATAAAAATAATTTGGCCAATAATTGACAGATTTTGAAATTTTTCAAAAATCTGTCTTTTTTCCTGACCACGGACCTTAAATGAAAACTAAGAAAATCTGAAAAGTACGAAAAAATCAAACCAATTTTTTTTCAAATTTTTTGCCATAGTTCATACATTTCACATGTCTAGATGTGAAATATAAATATAATTTGGACAATAATTGACAGATTTTGAAATCTGTAAAAAAAAAAACTCTCTCATCCTGACCGCGGAAATTAAAAAAATCTGAAAAGTACGAAAAAATCAGACCAATTTTTTTTCAAATTTTTTGCCATAGTTCATACATTTCACATGTCTAGATGTGAAATATAAATATAATTTGGACAATAATTGACAGATTTTGAAATCTGTAAAAAAACAACTTTCTCTCATCCTGACCGCGGAAATTAAAAAAATCTGAAATGTACGAAAAAATCAGACAAATTTTTTTTCACTTTTTTTTGCCATAGTTCATACATTTCACATGTCTAGATGTGAAATAAAAATAATTTGGACAATAATTGATAGATTTTTAAATTTTTCAAAAATCTGTCTTTTTTCCTGACCACGGACCTTAAATGAAAACTAAGAAAATCTGAAAAGTACGAAAAAATCAAACCAATTTTTTTTTCACTTTTTTTGCCATAGTTCATACATTTCACATGTCTAGATGTGAAATAAAAATAATTTGGCCAATAATTGACAGATTTTGAAATTTTTCAAAAATCTGTCTTTTTTCCTGACCACGGACCTTAAATGAAAACTAAGAAAATCTGAAAAGTACGAAAAAATCAAACCAATTTTTTTTCAAATTTTTTGCCATAGTTCATACATTTCACATGTCTAGATGTGAAATATAAATATAATTTGGACAATAATTGACAGATTTTGAAATCTGTAAAAAAAAAAACTCTCTCATCCTGACCGCGGAAATTAAAAAAATCTGAAAAGTACGAAAAAATCAGACCAATTTTTTTTCAAATTTTTTGCCATAGTTCATACATTTCACATGTCTAGATGTGAAATATAAATATAATTTGGACAATAATTGACAGATTTTGAAATCTGTAAAAAAACAACTTTCTCTCATCCTGACCGCGGAAATTAAAAAAATCTGAAATGTACGAAAAAATCAGACCAATTTTTTTTTCACTTTTTTTGCCATAGTTCATACATTTCACATGTCTAGATGTGAAATAAAAATAATTTGGACAATAATTGACAGATTTTTAAATTTTTCAAAAATCTGTCTTTTTTCCTGACCACGGACCTTAAATGAAAACTAAGAAAATCTGAAAAGTACGAAAAAATCAAACCAAATTTTATTCACTTTTTTTGGCATAGTTCATACATTTCACATGTCTAGATGTGAAATATAAATATAATTTGGACAATAATTGACATTTTTTGAAATTTGTAAAAAAAAAAACTTTCTCTCATCCTGACCACGAAAATTAAAAAAATCGGAAAAGTACGAAAAAATCAGACCAATTTTTTTTTCACTTTTTTTGCCATAGTTCATACATTTCACATGTCTAGATGTGAAATAAAAATAATTTGGCCAATAATTGACAGATTTTGAAATTTTTCAAAAATCTGTCTTTTTTCCTGACCACGGACCTTAAATGAAAACTAAGAAAATCTGAAAAGTACGAAAAAATCAAACCAATTTTTTTTCAAATTTTTTGCCATAGTTCATACATTTCACATGTCTAGATGTGAAATATAAATATAATTTGGACAATAATTGACAGATTTTGAAATCTGTAAAAAAAAAAACTCTCTCATCCTGACCGCGGAAATTAAAAAAATCTGAAAAGTACGAAAAAATCAGACCAATTTTTTTTCAAATTTTTTGCCAAAGTTCATACATTTCACATGTCTAGATGTGAAATAAAAATAATTTGGACAATAATTGATAGATTTTTAAATTTTTCAAAAATCTGTCTTTTTTCCTGACCACGGACCTTAAATGAAAACTAAGAAAATCTGAAAAGTACGAAAAAATCAAACCAAATTTCTTTCACTTTTTTTGGCATAGTTCATACATTTCACATGTCTAGATGTGAAGTATAAATATAATTTGGACAATAATTAACAGATTTTGAAATTTGTAAAAAAAAAACTTTCTCTCATCCTGACCGCGGAAATTAAAAAAATCTGAAAAGTACGAAAAAATCAGACCAATTTTTTTTCCCCTTTTTTTCCATAGTTCATACATTTCACATGTCTAGATGTGAAATATAAATATAATTTGGACAATAATTGACAGATTTTGAAATTTGTAAAAAAAAAACTTTCTCTCATCCTGACCACGAAAATTAAAAAAATCGGAAAAGTACGAAAAAATCAGACCAATTTTTTTTCACTTTTTTTGCCATAGTTCATACATTTCACATGTCTAGATGTGAAATAAAAATAATTTGGACAATAATTGATAGATTTTTAAATTTTTCAAAAATCTGTCTTTTTTCCTGACCACGGACCTTAAATGAAAACTAAGAAAATCTGAAAAGTACGAAAAAATCAAACCAATTTTTTTTTCACTTTTTTTGCCATAGTTCATACATTTCACATGTCTAGATGTGAAATAAAAATAATTTGGCCAATAATTGACAGATTTTGAAATTTTTCAAAAATCTGTCTTTTTTCCTGACCACGGACCTTAAATGAAAACTAAGAAAATCTGAAAAGTACGAAAAAATCAAACCAATTTTTTTTCAAATTTTTTGCCATAGTTCATACATTTCACATGTCTAGATGTGAAATATAAATATAATTTGGACAATAATTGACAGATTTTGAAATCTGTAAAAAAAAAAACTCTCTCATCCTGACCGCGGAAATTAAAAAAATCTGAAAAGTACGAAAAAATCAGACCAATTTTTTTTCAAATTTTTTGCCATAGTTCATACATTTCACATGTCTAGATGTGAAATATAAATATAATTTGGACAATAATTGACAGATTTTGAAATCTGTAAAAAAACAACTTTCTCTCATCCTGACCGCGGAAATTAAAAAAATCTGAAATGTACGAAAAAATCAGACCAATTTTTTTTTCACTTTTTTTGCCATAGTTCATACATTTCACATGTCTAGATGTGAAATATAAATATAATTTGGACAATAATTGACAGATTTTGAAATTTGTAAAAAAAAAACTTTCTCTCATCCTGACCACGAAAATTAAAAAAATCGGAAAAGTACGAAAAAATCAGACCAATTTTTTTTCACTTTTTTTGCCATAGTTCATACATTTCACATGTCTAGATGTGAAATAAAAATAATTTGGACAATAATTGATAGATTTTTAAATTTTTCAAAAATCTGTCTTTTTTCCTGACCACGGACCTTAAATGAAAACTAAGAAAATCTGAAAAGTACGAAAAAATCAAACCAATTTTTTTTTCACTTTTTTTGCCATAGTTCATACATTTCACATGTCTAGATGTGAAATAAAAATAATTTGGCCAATAATTGACAGATTTTGAAATTTTTCAAAAATCTGTCTTTTTTCCTGACCACGGACCTTAAATGAAAACTAAGAAAATCTGAAAAGTACGAAAAAATCAAACCAATTTTTTTTCAAATTTTTTGCCATAGTTCATACATTTCACATGTCTAGATGTGAAATATAAATATAATTTGGACAATAATTGACAGATTTTGAAATCTGTAAAAAAAAAAACTCTCTCATCCTGACCGCGGAAATTAAAAAAATCTGAAAAGTACGAAAAAATCAGACCAATTTTTTTTCAAATTTTTTGCCATAGTTCATACATTTCACATGTCTAGATGTGAAATATAAATATAATTTGGACAATAATTGACAGATTTTGAAATCTGTAAAAAAACAACTTTCTCTCATCCTGACCGCGGAAATTAAAAAAATCTGAAATGTACGAAAAAATCAGACCAATTTTTTTTTCACTTTTTTTGCCATAGTTCATACATTTCACATGTCTAGATGTGAAATAAAAATAATTTGGACAATAATTGACAGATTTTTAAATTTTTCAAAAATCTGTCTTTTTTCCTGACCACGGACCTTAAATGAAAACTAAGAAAATCTGAAAAGTACGAAAAAATCAAACCAAATTTTATTCACTTTTTTTGGCATAGTTCATACATTTCACATGTCTAGATGTGAAATATAAATATAATTTGGACAATAATTGACATTTTTTGAAATTTGTAAAAAAAAAAACTTTCTCTCATCCTGACCACGAAAATTAAAAAAATCGGAAAAGTACGAAAAAATCAGACCAATTTTTTTTTCACTTTTTTTGCCATAGTTCATACATTTCACATGTCTAGATGTGAAATAAAAATAATTTGGCCAATAATTGACAGATTTTGAAATTTTTCAAAAATCTGTCTTTTTTCCTGACCACGGACCTTAAATGAAAACTAAGAAAATCTGAAAAGTACGAAAAAATCAAACCAATTTTTTTTCAAATTTTTTGCCATAGTTCATACATTTCACATGTCTAGATGTGAAATATAAATATAATTTGGACAATAATTGACAGATTTTGAAATCTGTAAAAAAAAAAACTCTCTCATCCTGACCGCGGAAATTAAAAAAATCTGAAAAGTACGAAAAAATCAGACCAATTTTTTTTCAAATTTTTTGCCATAGTTCATACATTTCACATGTCTAGATGTGAAATATAAATATAATTTGGACAATAATTGACAGATTTTGAAATCTGTAAAAAAACAACTTTCTCTCATCCTGACCGCGGAAATTAAAAAAATCTGAAATGTACGAAAAAATCAGACAAATTTTTTTTCACTTTTTTTGCCATAGTTCATACATTTCACATGTCTAGATGTGAAATAAAAATAATTTGGACAATAATTGATAGATTTTTAAATTTTTCAAAAATCTGTCTTTTTTCCTGACCACGGACCTTAAATGAAAACTAAGAAAATCTGAAAAGTACGAAAAAATCAAACCAATTTTTTTTTCACTTTTTTTGCCATAGTTCATACATTTCACATGTCTAGATGTGAAATAAAAATAATTTGGCCAATAATTGACAGATTTTGAAATTTTTCAAAAATCTGTCTTTTTTCCTGACCACGGACCTTAAATGAAAACTAAGAAAATCTGAAAAGTACGAAAAAATCAAACCAATTTTTTTTCAAATTTTTTGCCATAGTTCATACATTTCACATGTCTAGATGTGAAATATAAATATAATTTGGACAATAATTGACAGATTTTGAAATCTGTAAAAAAACAACTTTCTCTCATCCTGACCGCGGAAATTAAAAAAATCTGAAATGTACGAAAAAATCAGACCAATTTTTTTTTCACTTTTTTTGCCATAGTTCATACATTTCACATGTCTAGATGTGAAATAAAAATAATTTGGACAATAATTGACAGATTTTTAAATTTTTCAAAAATCTGTCTTTTTTCCTGACCACGGACCTTAAATGAAAACTAAGAAAATCTGAAAAGTACGAAAAAATCAAACCAAATTTTATTCACTTTTTTTGGCATAGTTCATACATTTCACATGTCTAGATGTGAAATATAAATATAATTTGGACAATAATTGACATTTTTTGAAATTTGTAAAAAAAAAAACTTTCTCTCATCCTGACCACGAAAATTAAAAAAATCGGAAAAGTACGAAAAAATCAGACCAATTTTTTTTTCACTTTTTTTGCCATAGTTCATACATTTCACATGTCTAGATGTGAAATAAAAATAATTTGGCCAATAATTGACAGATTTTGAAATTTTTCAAAAATCTGTCTTTTTTCCTGACCACGGACCTTAAATGAAAACTAAGAAAATCTGAAAAGTACGAAAAAATCAAACCAAATTTCTTTCACTTTTTTTGGCATAGTTCATACATTTCACATGTCTAGATGTGAAGTATAAATATAATTTGGACAATAATTGACAGATTTTGAAATTTGTAAAAAAAAAACTTTCTCTCATCCTGACCGCGGAAATAAAAAAAATCTGAAAAGTACGAAAAAATCAGACCAATTTTTTTTCCCCTTTTTTTTCCATAGTTCATACATTTCACATGTCTAGATGTGAAATATAAATATAATTTGGACAATAATTGACAGATTTTGAAATTTGTAAAAAAAAAACTTTCTCTCATCCTGACCGCGGAAATTAAAAAAATCTGAAAAGTACGAAAAAATCAGACCAATTTTTTTTCCCCTTTTTTTTCCATAGTTCATACATTTCACATGTCTAGATGTGAAATATAAATATAATTTGGACAATAATTGACAGATTTTGAAATTTGTAAAAAAAAAACTTTCTCTCATCCTGACCACGAAAATTAAAAAAATCGGAAAAGTACGAAAAAATCAGACCAATTTTTTTTTCACTTTTTTTGCCATAGTTCATACATTTCACATGTCTAGATGTGAAATAAAAATAATTTGGACAATAATTGATAGATTTTTAAATTTTTCAAAAATCTGTCTTTTTTCCTGACCACGGACCTTAAATGAAAACTAAGAAAATCTGAAAAGTACGAAAAAATCAAACCAATTTTTTTTTCACTTTTTTTGCCATAGTTCATACATTTCACATGTCTAGATGTGAAATAAAAATAATTTGGCCAATAATTGACAGATTTTTAAATTTTTCAAAAATCTGTCTTTTTTCCTGACCACGGACCTTAAATGAAAACTAAGAAAATCTGAAAAGTACGAAAAAATCAAACCAAATTTCTTTCACTTTTTTTGGCATAGTTCATACATTTCACATGTCTAGATGTGAAGTATAAATATAATTTGGACAATAATTAACAGATTTTGAAATTTGTAAAAAAAAAACTTTCTCTCATCCTGACCGCGGAAATTAAAAAAATCGGAAAAGTACGAAAAAATCAGACCAATTTTTTTTCAAATTTTTTGCCATAGTTCATACATTTCACATGTCTAGATGTGAAATATAAATATAATTTGGACAATAATTGACATTTTTTGAAATTTGTAAAAAAAAAAACTTTCTCTCATCCTGACCACGAAAATTAAAAAAATCGGAAAAGTACGAAAAAATCAGACCAATTTTTTTTTCACTTTTTTTGCCATAGTTCATACATTTCACATGTCTAGATGTGAAATAAAAATAATTTGGCCAATAATTGACAGATTTTGAAATTTTTCAAAAATCTGTCTTTTTTCCTGACCACGGACCTTAAATGAAAACTAAGAAAATCTGAAAAGTACGAAAAAATCAAACCAATTTTTTTTCAAATTTTTTGCCATAGTTCATACATTTCACATGTCTAGATGTGAAATATAAATATAATTTGGACAATAATTGACAGATTTTGAAATCTGTAAAAAAAAAAACTCTCTCATCCTGACCGCGGAAATTAAAAAAATCTGAAAAGTACGAAAAAATCAGACCAATTTTTTTTCAAATTTTTTGCCATAGTTCATACATTTCACATGTCTAGATGTGAAATATAAATATAATTTGGACAATAATTGACAGATTTTGAAATCTGTAAAAAAACAACTTTCTCTCATCCTGACCGCGGAAATTAAAAAAATCTGAAATGTACGAAAAAATCAGACAAATTTTTTTTCACTTTTTTTTGCCATAGTTCATACATTTCACATGTCTAGATGTGAAATAAAAATAATTTGGACAATAATTGATAGATTTTTAAATTTTTCAAAAATCTGTCTTTTTTCCTGACCACGGACCTTAAATGAAAACTAAGAAAATCTGAAAAGTACGAAAAAATCAAACCAATTTTTTTTTCACTTTTTTTGCCATAGTTCATACATTTCACATGTCTAGATGTGAAATAAAAATAATTTGGCCAATAATTGACAGATTTTGAAATTTTTCAAAAATCTGTCTTTTTTCCTGACCACGGACCTTAAATGAAAACTAAGAAAATCTGAAAAGTACGAAAAAATCAAACCAATTTTTTTTCAAATTTTTTGCCATAGTTCATACATTTCACATGTCTAGATGTGAAATATAAATATAATTTGGACAATAATTGACAGATTTTGAAATCTGTAAAAAAAAAAACTCTCTCATCCTGACCGCGGAAATTAAAAAAATCTGAAAAGTACGAAAAAATCAGACCAATTTTTTTTCAAATTTTTTGCCATAGTTCATACATTTCACATGTCTAGATGTGAAATATAAATATAATTTGGACAATAATTGACAGATTTTGAAATCTGTAAAAAAACAACTTTCTCTCATCCTGACCGCGGAAATTAAAAAAATCTGAAATGTACGAAAAAATCAGACCAATTTTTTTTTCACTTTTTTTGCCATAGTTCATACATTTCACATGTCTAGATGTGAAATAAAAATAATTTGGACAATAATTGACAGATTTTTAAATTTTTCAAAAATCTGTCTTTTTTCCTGACCACGGACCTTAAATGAAAACTAAGAAAATCTGAAAAGTACGAAAAAATCAAACCAAATTTTATTCACTTTTTTTGGCATAGTTCATACATTTCACATGTCTAGATGTGAAATATAAATATAATTTGGACAATAATTGACATTTTTTGAAATTTGTAAAAAAAAAAACTTTCTCTCATCCTGACCACGAAAATTAAAAAAATCGGAAAAGTACGAAAAAATCAGACCAATTTTTTTTTCACTTTTTTTGCCATAGTTCATACATTTCACATGTCTAGATGTGAAATAAAAATAATTTGGCCAATAATTGACAGATTTTGAAATTTTTCAAAAATCTGTCTTTTTTCCTGACCACGGACCTTAAATGAAAACTAAGAAAATCTGAAAAGTACGAAAAAATCAAACCAATTTTTTTTCAAATTTTTTGCCATAGTTCATACATTTCACATGTCTAGATGTGAAATATAAATATAATTTGGACAATAATTGACAGATTTTGAAATCTGTAAAAAAAAAAACTCTCTCATCCTGACCGCGGAAATTAAAAAAATCTGAAAAGTACGAAAAAATCAGACCAATTTTTTTTCAAATTTTTTGCCATAGTTCATACATTTCACATGTCTAGATGTGAAATATAAATATAATTTGGACAATAATTGACAGATTTTGAAATCTGTAAAAAAACAACTTTCTCTCATCCTGACCGCGGAAATTAAAAAAATCTGAAATGTACGAAAAAATCAGACAAATTTTTTTTCACTTTTTTTGCCATAGTTCATACATTTCACATGTCTAGATGTGAAATAAAAATAATTTGGACAATAATTGATAGATTTTTAAATTTTTCAAAAATCTGTCTTTTTTCCTGACCACGGACCTTAAATGAAAACTAAGAAAATCTGAAAAGTACGAAAAAATCAAACCAATTTTTTTTTCACTTTTTTTGCCATAGTTCATACATTTCACATGTCTAGATGTGAAATAAAAATAATTTGGCCAATAATTGACAGATTTTGAAATTTTTCAAAAATCTGTCTTTTTTCCTGACCACGGACCTTAAATGAAAACTAAGAAAATCTGAAAAGTACGAAAAAATCAAACCAATTTTTTTTCAAATTTTTTGCAATAGTTCATACATTTCACATGTCTAGATGTGAAATATAAATATAATTTGGACAATAATTGACAGATTTTGAAATCTGTAAAAAAAAAAACTCTCTCATCCTGACCGCGGAAATTAAAAAAATCTGAAAAGTACGAAAAAATCAGACCAATTTTTTTTCAAATTTTTTGCCATAGTTCATACATTTCACATGTCTAGATGTGAAATATAAATATAATTTGGACAATAATTGACAGATTTTGAAATTTTTCAAAAATCTGTCTTTTTTCCTGACCACGGACCTTAAATGAAAACTAAGAAAATCTGAAAAGTACGAAAAAATCAAACCAATTTTTTTTCAAATTTTTTGCCATAGTTCATACATTTCACATGTCTAGATGTGAAATATAAATATAATTTGGACAATAATTGACAGATTTTGAAATCTGTAAAAAAAAAAACTCTCTCATCCTGACCGCGGAAATTAAAAAAATCTGAAAAGTACGAAAAAATCAGACCAATTTTTTTTCAAATTTTTTGCCATAGTTCATACATTTCACATGTCTAGATGTGAAATATAAATATAATTTGGACAATAATTGACAGATTTTGAAATTTGTAAAAAAAAAACTTTCTCTCATCCTGACCGTGGAAATTAAAAAAATCTGAAAAGTACGAAAAAATCAGACCAATTTTTTTTCCCCTTTTTTTTCCATAGTTCATACATTTCACATGTCTAGATGTGAAATATAAATATAATTTGGACAATAATTGACAGATTTTGAAATTTGTAAAAAAAAAACTTTCTCTCATCCTGACCACGAAAATTAAAAAAATCGGAAAAGTACGAAAAAATCAGACCAATTTTTTTTTCACTTTTTTTGCCATAGTTCATACATTTCACATGTCTAGATGTGAAATAAAAATAATTTGGACAATAATTGATAGATTTTTAAATTTTTCAAAAATCTGTCTTTTTTCCTGACCACGGACCTTAAATGAAAACTAAGAAAATCTGAAAAGTACGAAAAAATCAAACCAATTTTTTTTTCACTTTTTTTGCCATAGTTCATACATTTCACATGTCTAGATGTGAAATAAAAATAATTTGGCCAATAATTGACAGATTTTGAAATTTTTCAAAAATCTGTCTTTTTTCCTGACCACGGACCTTAAATGAAAACTAAGAAAATCTGAAAAGTACGAAAAAATCAAACCAATTTTTTTTCAAATTTTTTGCCATAGTTCATACATTTCACATGTCTAGATGTGAAATATAAATATAATTTGGACAATAATTGACAGATTTTGAAATCTGTAAAAAAAAAACTCTCTCATCCTGACCGCGGAAATTAAAAAAATCTGAAAAGTACGAAAAAATCAGACCAATTTTTTTTCAAATTTTTTGCCATAGTTCATACATTTCACATGTCTAGATGTGAAATATAAATATAATTTGGACAATAATTGACAGATTTTGAAATCTGTAAAAAAACAACTTTCTCTCATCCTGACCGCGGAAATTAAAAAAATCTGAAATGTACGAAAAAATCAGACCAATTTTTTTTTCACTTTTTTTGCCATAGTTCATACATTTCACATGTCTAGATGTGAAATAAAAATAATTTGGACAATAATTGATAGATTTTTAAATTTTTCAAAAATCTGTCTTTTTTCCTGACCACGGACCTTAAATGAAAACTAAGAAAATCTGAAAAGTACGAAAAAATCAAACCAATTTTTTTTTCACTTTTTTTGCCATAGTTCATACATTTCACATGTCTAGATGTGAAATAAAAATAATTTGGCCAATAATTGACAGATTTTGAAATTTTTCAAAAATCTGTCTTTTTTCCTGACCACGGACCTTAAATGAAAACTAAGAAAATCTGAAAAGTACGAAAAAATCAAACCAATTTTTTTTCAAATTTTTTGCAATAGTTCATACATTTCACATGTCTAGATGTGAAATATAAATATAATTTGGACAATAATTGACAGATTTTGAAATCTGTAAAAAAAAAAACTCTCTCATCCTGACCGCGGAAATTAAAAAAATCTGAAAAGTACGAAAAAATCAGACCAATTTTTTTTCAAATTTTTTGCCATAGTTCATACATTTCACATGTCTAGATGTGAAATATAAATATAATTTGGACAATAATTGACAGATTTTGAAATTTTTCAAAAATCTGTCTTTTTTCCTGACCACGGACCTTAAATGAAAACTAAGAAAATCTGAAAAGTACGAAAAAATCAAACCAATTTTTTTTCAAATTTTTTGCAATAGTTCATACATTTCACATGTCTAGATGTGAAATATAAATATAATTTGGACAATAATTGACAGATTTTGAAATCTGTAAAAAAAAAAACTCTCTCATCCTGACCGCGGAAATTAAAAAAATCTGAAAAGTACGAAAAAATCAGACCAATTTTTTTTCAAATTTTTTGCCATAGTTCATACATTTCACATGTCTAGATGTGAAATATAAATATAATTTGGACAATAATTGACAGATTTTGAAATTTTTCAAAAATCTGTCTTTTTTCCTGACCACGGACCTTAAATGAAAACTAAGAAAATCTGAAAAGTACGAAAAAATCAAACCAATTTTTTTTCAAATTTTTTGCCATAGTTCATACATTTCACATGTCTAGATGTGAAATATAAATATAATTTGGACAATAATTGACAGATTTTGAAATCTGTAAAAAAAAAAACTCTCTCATCCTGACCGCGGAAATTAAAAAAATCTGAAAAGTACGAAAAAATCAGACCAATTTTTTTTCAAATTTTTTGCCATAGTTCATACATTTCACATGTCTAGATGTGAAATATAAATATAATTTGGACAATAATTGACAGATTTTGAAATTTGTAAAAAAAAAACTTTCTCTCATCCTGACCGTGGAAATTAAAAAAATCTGAAAAGTACGAAAAAATCAGACCAATTTTTTTTCCCCTTTTTTTTCCATAGTTCATACATTTCACATGTCTAGATGTGAAATATAAATATAATTTGGACAATAATTGACAGATTTTGAAATTTGTAAAAAAAAAACTTTCTCTCATCCTGACCACGAAAATTAAAAAAATCGGAAAAGTACGAAAAAATCAGACCAATTTTTTTTTCACTTTTTTTGCCATAGTTCATACATTTCACATGTCTAGATGTGAAATAAAAATAATTTGGACAATAATTGATAGATTTTTAAATTTTTCAAAAATCTGTCTTTTTTCCTGACCACGGACCTTAAATGAAAACTAAGAAAATCTGAAAAGTACGAAAAAATCAAACCAATTTTTTTTTCACTTTTTTTGCCATAGTTCATACATTTCACATGTCTAGATGTGAAATAAAAATAATTTGGCCAATAATTGACAGATTTTGAAATTTTTCAAAAATCTGTCTTTTTTCCTGACCACGGACCTTAAATGAAAACTAAGAAAATCTGAAAAGTACGAAAAAATCAAACCAATTTTTTTTCAAATTTTTTGCCATAGTTCATACATTTCACATGTCTAGATGTGAAATATAAATATAATTTGGACAATAATTGACAGATTTTGAAATCTGTAAAAAAAAAACTCTCTCATCCTGACCGCGGAAATTAAAAAAATCTGAAAAGTACGAAAAAATCAGACCAATTTTTTTTCAAATTTTTTGCCATAGTTCATACATTTCACATGTCTAGATGTGAAATATAAATATAATTTGGACAATAATTGACAGATTTTGAAATCTGTAAAAAAACAACTTTCTCTCATCCTGACCGCGGAAATTAAAAAAATCTGAAATGTACGAAAAAATCAGACCAATTTTTTTTTCACTTTTTTTGCCATAGTTCATACATTTCACATGTCTAGATGTGAAATAAAAATAATTTGGACAATAATTGATAGATTTTGAAATTTTTCAAAAATCTGTCTTTTTTCCTGACCACGGACCTTAAATGAAAACTAAGAAAATCTGAAAAGTACGAAAAAATCAAACCAATTTTTTTTCAAATTTTTTGCCATAGTTCATACATTTCACATGTCTAGATGTGAAATATAAATATAATTTGGACAATAATTGACAGATTTTGAAATCTGTAAAAAAAAAAACTCTCTCATCCTGACCGCGGAAATTAAAAAAATCTGAAAAGTACGAAAAAATCAGACCAATTTTTTTTCAAATTTTTTGCCATAGTTCATACATTTCACATGTCTAGATGTGAAATATAAATATAATTTGGACAATAATTGACAGATTTTGAAATCTGTAAAAAAACAACTTTCTCTCATCCTGACCGCGGAAATTAAAAAAATCTGAAATGTACGAAAAAATCAGACAAATTTTTTTTCACTTTTTTTGCCATAGTTCATACATTTCACATGTCTAGATGTGAAATAAAAATAATTTGGACAATAATTGATAGATTTTTAAATTTTTCAAAAATCTGTCTTTTTTCCTGACCACGGACCTTAAATGAAAACTAAGAAAATCTGAAAAGTACGAAAAAATCAAACCAATTTTTTTTTCACTTTTTTTGCCATAGTTCATACATTTCACATGTCTAGATGTGAAATAAAAATAATTTGGCCAATAATTGACAGATTTTGAAATTTTTCAAAAATCTGTCTTTTTTCCTGACCACGGACCTTAAATGAAAACTAAGAAAATCTGAAAAGTACGAAAAAATCAAACCAATTTTTTTTCAAATTTTTTGCCATAGTTCATACATTTCACATGTCTAGATGTGAAATATAAATATAATTTGGACAATAATTGACAGATTTTGAAATCTGTAAAAAAAAAAACTCTCTCATCCTGACCGCGGAAATTAAAAAAATCTGAAAAGTACGAAAAAATCAGACCAATTTTTTTTCAAATTTTTTGCCATAGTTCATACATTTCACATGTCTAGATGTGAAATATAAATATAATTTGGACAATAATTGACAGATTTTGAAATCTGTAAAAAAACAACTTTCTCTCATCCTGACCGCGGAAATTAAAAAAATCTGAAATGTACGAAAAAATCAGACCAATTTTTTTTTCACTTTTTTTGCCATAGTTCATACATTTCACATGTCTAGATGTGAAATAAAAATAATTTGGACAATAATTGATAGATTTTTAAATTTTTCAAAAATCTGTCTTTTTTCCTGACCACGGACCTTAAATGAAAACTAAGAAAATCTGAAAAGTACGAAAAAATCAAACCAATTTTTTTTTCACTTTTTTGCCATAGTTCATACATTTCACATGTCTAGATGTGAAATATAAATAATTTGGCCAATAATTGACAGATTTTGAAATTTTTCAAAAATCTGTCTTTTTTCCTGACCACGGACCTTAAATGAAAACTAAGAAAATCTGAAAAGTACGAAAAAATCAAACCAATTTTTTTTCAAATTTTTTGCCATAGTTCATACATTTCACATGTCTAGATGTGAAATATAAATATAATTTGGACAATAATTGACAGATTTTGAAATCTGTAAAAAAAAAAACTCTCTCATCCTGACCGCGGAAATTAAAAAAATCTGAAAAGTACGAAAAAATCAGACCAATTTTTTTTCAAATTTTTTGCCATAGTTCATACATTTCACATGTCTAGATGTGAAATATAAATATAATTTGGACAATAATTGACAGATTTTGAAATTTGTAAAAAAAAAAACTCTCTCATCCTGACCGCGGAAATTAAAAAAATCTGAAAAGTACGAAAAAATCAGACCAATTTTTTTTCAAATTTTTTGCCATAGTTCATACATTTCACATGTCTAGATGTGAAATATAAATATAATTTGGACAATAATTGACAGATTTTGAAATCTGTAAAAAAACAACTTTCTCTCATCCTGACCGCGGAAATTAAAAAAATCTGAAATGTACGAAAAAATCAGACAAATTTTTTTTCACTTTTTTTGCCATAGTTCATACATTTCACATGTCTAGATGTGAAATAAAAATAATTTGGACAATAATTGACAGATTTTTAAATTTTTCAAAAATCTGTCTTTTTTCCTGACCACGGACCTTAAATGAAAACTAAGAAAATCTGAAAAGTACGAAAAAATCAAACCAAATTTTATTCACTTTTTTTGGCATAGTTCATACATTTCACATGTCTAGATGTGAAATATAAATATAATTTGGACAATAATTGACATTTTTTGAAATTTGTAAAAAAAAAAACTTTCTCTCATCCTGACCACGAAAATTAAAAAAATCGGAAAAGTACGAAAAAATCAGACCAATTTTTTTTTCACTTTTTTTGCCATAGTTCATACATTTCACATGTCTAGATGTGAAATAAAAATAATTTGGCCAATAATTGACAGATTTTGAAATTTTTCAAAAATCTGTCTTTTTTCCTGACCACGGACCTTAAATGAAAACTAAGAAAATCTGAAAAGTACGAAAAAATCAAACCAATTTTTTTTCAAATTTTTTGCCATAGTTCATACATTTCACATGTCTAGATGTGAAATATAAATATAATTTGGACAATAATTGACAGATTTTGAAATCTGTAAAAAAAAAAACTCTCTCATCCTGACCGCGGAAATTAAAAAAATCTGAAAAGTACGAAAAAATCAGACCAATTTTTTTTCAAATTTTTTGCCATAGTTCATACATTTCACATGTCTAGATGTGAAATATAAATATAATTTGGACAATAATTGACAGATTTTGAAATTTGTAAAAAAAAAACTTTCTCTCATCCTGACCGTGGAAATTAAAAAAATCTGAAAAGTACGAAAAAATCAGACCAATTTTTTTTCCCCTTTTTTTTCCATAGTTCATACATTTCACATGTCTAGATGTGAAATATAAATATAATTTGGACAATAATTGACAGATTTTGAAATTTGTAAAAAAAAAACTTTCTCTCATCCTGACCACGAAAATTAAAAAAATCGGAAAAGTACGAAAAAATCAGACCAATTTTTTTTTCACTTTTTTTGCCATAGTTCATACATTTCACATGTCTAGATGTGAAATAAAAATAATTTGGACAATAATTGATAGATTTTTAAATTTTTCAAAAATCTGTCTTTTTTCCTGACCACGGACCTTAAATGAAAACTAAGAAAATCTGAAAAGTACGAAAAAATCAAACCAATTTTTTTTTCACTTTTTTTGCCATAGTTCATACATTTCACATGTCTAGATGTGAAATAAAAATAATTTGGCCAATAATTGACAGATTTTGAAATTTTTCAAAAATCTGTCTTTTTTCCTGACCACGGACCTTAAATGAAAACTAAGAAAATCTGAAAAGTACGAAAAAATCAAACCAATTTTTTTTCAAATTTTTTGCCATAGTTCATACATTTCACATGTCTAGATGTGAAATATAAATATAATTTGGACAATAATTGACAGATTTTGAAATCTGTAAAAAAAAAACTCTCTCATCCTGACCGCGGAAATTAAAAAAATCTGAAAAGTACGAAAAAATCAGACCAATTTTTTTTCAAATTTTTTGCCATAGTTCATACATTTCACATGTCTAGATGTGAAATATAAATATAATTTGGACAATAATTGACAGATTTTGAAATCTGTAAAAAAACAACTTTCTCTCATCCTGACCGCGGAAATTAAAAAAATCTGAAATGTACGAAAAAATCAGACCAATTTTTTTTTTCACTTTTTTTGCCATAGTTCATACATTTCACATGTCTAGATGTGAAATAAAAATAATTTGGACAATAATTGATAGATTTTTAAATTTTTCAAAAATCTGTCTTTTTTCCTGACCACGGACCTTAAATGAAAACTAAGAAAATCTGAAAAGTACGAAAAAATCAAACCAATTTTTTTTTCACTTTTTTTGCCATAGTTCATACATTTCACATGTCTAGATGTGAAATAAAAATAATTTGGCCAATAATTGACAGATTTTGAAATTTTTCAAAAATCTGTCTTTTTTCCTGACCACGGACCTTAAATGAAAACTAAGAAAATCTGAAAAGTACGAAAAAATCAAACCAATTTTTTTTCAAATTTTTTGCAATAGTTCATACATTTCACATGTCTAGATGTGAAATAAAAATAATTTGGCCAATAATTGACAGATTTTGAAATTTTTCAAAAATCTGTCTTTTTTCCTGACCACGGACCTTAAATGAAAACTAAGAAAATCTGAAAAGTACGAAAAAATCAAACCAATTTTTTTTCAAATTTTTTGCCATAGTTCATACATTTCACATGTCTAGATGTGAAATATAAATATAATTTGGACAATAATTGACAGATTTTGAAATCTGTAAAAAAAAAACTCTCTCATCCTGACCGCGGAAATTAAAAAAATCTGAAAAGTACGAAAAAATCAGACCAATTTTTTTTCAAATTTTTTGCCATAGTTCATACATTTCACATGTCTAGATGTGAAATATAAATATAATTTGGACAATAATTGACAGATTTTGAAATCTGTAAAAAAACAACTTTCTCTCATCCTGACCGCGGAAATTAAAAAAATCTGAAATGTACGAAAAAATCAGACCAATTTTTTTTTCACTTTTTTTGCCATAGTTCATACATTTCACATGTCTAGATGTGAAATAAAAATAATTTGGACAATAATTGATAGATTTTGAAATTTTTCAAAAATCTGTCTTTTTTCCTGACCACGGACCTTAAATGAAAACTAAGAAAATCTGAAAAGTACGAAAAAATCAAACCAATTTTTTTTCAAATTTTTTGCCATAGTTCATACATTTCACATGTCTAGATGTGAAATATAAATATAATTTGGACAATAATTGACAGATTTTGAAATCTGTAAAAAAAAAAACTCTCTCATCCTGACCGCGGAAATTAAAAAAATCTGAAAAGTACGAAAAAATCAGACCAATTTTTTTTCAAATTTTTTGCCATAGTTCATACATTTCACATGTCTAGATGTGAAATATAAATATAATTTGGACAATAATTGACAGATTTTGAAATCTGTAAAAAAACAACTTTCTCTCATCCTGACCGCGGAAATTAAAAAAATCTGAAATGTACGAAAAAATCAGACAAATTTTTTTTCACTTTTTTTGCCATAGTTCATACATTTCACATGTCTAGATGTGAAATAAAAATAATTTGGACAATAATTGATAGATTTTTAAATTTTTCAAAAATCTGTCTTTTTTCCTGACCACGGACCTTAAATGAAAACTAAGAAAATCTGAAAAGTACGAAAAAATCAAACCAATTTTTTTTTCACTTTTTTTGCCATAGTTCATACATTTCACATGTCTAGATGTGAAATAAAAATAATTTGGCCAATAATTGACAGATTTTGAAATTTTTCAAAAATCTGTCTTTTTTCCTGACCACGGACCTTAAATGAAAACTAAGAAAATCTGAAAAGTACGAAAAAATCAAACCAATTTTTTTTCAAATTTTTTGCCATAGTTCATACATTTCACATGTCTAGATGTGAAATATAAATATAATTTGGACAATAATTGACAGATTTTGAAATCTGTAAAAAAAAAAACTCTCTCATCCTGACCGCGGAAATTAAAAAAATCTGAAAAGTACGAAAAAATCAGACCAATTTTTTTTCAAATTTTTTGCCATAGTTCATACATTTCACATGTCTAGATGTGAAATATAAATATAATTTGGACAATAATTGACAGATTTTGAAATCTGTAAAAAAACAACTTTCTCTCATCCTGACCGCGGAAATTAAAAAAATCTGAAATGTACGAAAAAATCAGACCAATTTTTTTTTCACTTTTTTTGCCATAGTTCATACATTTCACATGTCTAGATGTGAAATAAAAATAATTTGGACAATAATTGATAGATTTTTAAATTTTTCAAAAATCTGTCTTTTTTCCTGACCACGGACCTTAAATGAAAACTAAGAAAATCTGAAAAGTACGAAAAAATCAAACCAATTTTTTTTTCACTTTTTTGCCATAGTTCATACATTTCACATGTCTAGATGTGAAATATAAATAATTTGGCCAATAATTGACAGATTTTGAAATTTTTCAAAAATCTGTCTTTTTTCCTGACCACGGACCTTAAATGAAAACTAAGAAAATCTGAAAAGTACGAAAAAATCAAACCAATTTTTTTTCAAATTTTTTGCCATAGTTCATACATTTCACATGTCTAGATGTGAAATATAAATATAATTTGGACAATAATTGACAGATTTTGAAATCTGTAAAAAAAAAAACTCTCTCATCCTGACCGCGGAAATTAAAAAAATCTGAAAAGTACGAAAAAATCAGACCAATTTTTTTTCAAATTTTTTGCCATAGTTCATACATTTCACATGTCTAGATGTGAAATATAAATATAATTTGGACAATAATTGACAGATTTTGAAATTTGTAAAAAAAAAAACTCTCTCATCCTGACCGCGGAAATTAAAAAAATCTGAAAAGTACGAAAAAATCAGACCAATTTTTTTTCAAATTTTTTGCCATAGTTCATACATTTCACATGTCTAGATGTGAAATATAAATATAATTTGGACAATAATTGACAGATTTTGAAATCTGTAAAAAAACAACTTTCTCTCATCCTGACCGCGGAAATTAAAAAAATCTGAAATGTACGAAAAAATCAGACAAATTTTTTTTCACTTTTTTTGCCATAGTTCATACATTTCACATGTCTAGATGTGAAATAAAAATAATTTGGACAATAATTGACAGATTTTTAAATTTTTCAAAAATCTGTCTTTTTTCCTGACCACGGACCTTAAATGAAAACTAAGAAAATCTGAAAAGTACGAAAAAATCAAACCAAATTTTATTCACTTTTTTTGGCATAGTTCATACATTTCACATGTCTAGATGTGAAATATAAATATAATTTGGACAATAATTGACATTTTTTGAAATTTGTAAAAAAAAAAACTTTCTCTCATCCTGACCACGAAAATTAAAAAAATCGGAAAAGTACGAAAAAATCAGACCAATTTTTTTTTCACTTTTTTTGCCATAGTTCATACATTTCACATGTCTAGATGTGAAATAAAAATAATTTGGCCAATAATTGACAGATTTTGAAATTTTTCAAAAATCTGTCTTTTTTCCTGACCACGGACCTTAAATGAAAACTAAGAAAATCTGAAAAGTACGAAAAAATCAAACCAATTTTTTTTCAAATTTTTTGCCATAGTTCATACATTTCACATGTCTAGATGTGAAATATAAATATAATTTGGACAATAATTGACAGATTTTGAAATCTGTAAAAAAAAAAACTCTCTCATCCTGACCGCGGAAATTAAAAAAATCTGAAAAGTACGAAAAAATCAGACCAATTTTTTTTCAAATTTTTTGCCATAGTTCATACATTTCACATGTCTAGATGTGAAATATAAATATAATTTGGACAATAATTGACAGATTTTGAAATTTGTAAAAAAAAAACTTTCTCTCATCCTGACCGTGGAAATTAAAAAAATCTGAAAAGTACGAAAAAATCAGACCAATTTTTTTTCCCCTTTTTTTTCCATAGTTCATACATTTCACATGTCTAGATGTGAAATATAAATATAATTTGGACAATAATTGACAGATTTTGAAATTTGTAAAAAAAAAACTTTCTCTCATCCTGACCACGAAAATTAAAAAAATCGGAAAAGTACGAAAAAATCAGACCAATTTTTTTTTCACTTTTTTTGCCATAGTTCATACATTTCACATGTCTAGATGTGAAATAAAAATAATTTGGACAATAATTGATAGATTTTTAAATTTTTCAAAAATCTGTCTTTTTTCCTGACCACGGACCTTAAATGAAAACTAAGAAAATCTGAAAAGTACGAAAAAATCAAACCAATTTTTTTTTCACTTTTTTTGCCATAGTTCATACATTTCACATGTCTAGATGTGAAATAAAAATAATTTGGCCAATAATTGACAGATTTTGAAATTTTTCAAAAATCTGTCTTTTTTCCTGACCACGGACCTTAAATGAAAACTAAGAAAATCTGAAAAGTACGAAAAAATCAAACCAATTTTTTTTCAAATTTTTTGCCATAGTTCATACATTTCACATGTCTAGATGTGAAATATAAATATAATTTGGACAATAATTGACAGATTTTGAAATCTGTAAAAAAAAAACTCTCTCATCCTGACCGCGGAAATTAAAAAAATCTGAAAAGTACGAAAAAATCAGACCAATTTTTTTTCAAATTTTTTGCCATAGTTCATACATTTCACATGTCTAGATGTGAAATATAAATATAATTTGGACAATAATTGACAGATTTTGAAATCTGTAAAAAAACAACTTTCTCTCATCCTGACCGCGGAAATTAAAAAAATCTGAAATGTACGAAAAAATCAGACCAATTTTTTTTTCACTTTTTTTGCCATAGTTCATACATTTCACATGTCTAGATGTGAAATAAAAATAATTTGGACAATAATTGATAGATTTTTAAATTTTTCAAAAATCTGTCTTTTTTCCTGACCACGGACCTTAAATGAAAACTAAGAAAATCTGAAAAGTACGAAAAAATCAAACCAATTTTTTTTTCACTTTTTTTGCCATAGTTCATACATTTCACATGTCTAGATGTGAAATAAAAATAATTTGGCCAATAATTGACAGATTTTGAAATTTTTCAAAAATCTGTCTTTTTTCCTGACCACGGACCTTAAATGAAAACTAAGAAAATCTGAAAAGTACGAAAAAATCAAACCAATTTTTTTTCAAATTTTTTGCAATAGTTCATACATTTCACATGTCTAGATGTGAAATATAAATATAATTTGGACAATAATTGACAGATTTTGAAATCTGTAAAAAAAAAAACTCTCTCATCCTGACCGCGGAAATTAAAAAAATCTGAAAAGTACGAAAAAATCAGACCAATTTTTTTTCAAATTTTTTGCCATAGTTCATACATTTCACATGTCTAGATGTGAAATATAAATATAATTTGGACAATAATTGACAGATTTTGAAATTTTTCAAAAATCTGTCTTTTTTCCTGACCACGGACCTTAAATGAAAACTAAGAAAATCTGAAAAGTACGAAAAAATCAAACCAATTTTTTTTCAAATTTTTTGCAATAGTTCATACATTTCACATGTCTAGATGTGAAATATAAATATAATTTGGACAATAATTGACAGATTTTGAAATCTGTAAAAAAAAAAACTCTCTCATCCTGACCGCGGAAATTAAAAAAATCTGAAAAGTACGAAAAAATCAGACCAATTTTTTTTCAAATTTTTTGCCATAGTTCATACATTTCACATGTCTAGATGTGAAATATAAATATAATTTGGACAATAATTGACAGATTTTGAAATTTTTCAAAAATCTGTCTTTTTTCCTGACCACGGACCTTAAATGAAAACTAAGAAAATCTGAAAAGTACGAAAAAATCAAACCAATTTTTTTTCAAATTTTTTGCCATAGTTCATACATTTCACATGTCTAGATGTGAAATATAAATATAATTTGGACAATAATTGACAGATTTTGAAATCTGTAAAAAAAAAAACTCTCTCATCCTGACCGCGGAAATTAAAAAAATCTGAAAAGTACGAAAAAATCAGACCAATTTTTTTTCAAATTTTTTGCCATAGTTCATACATTTCACATGTCTAGATGTGAAATATAAATATAATTTGGACAATAATTGACAGATTTTGAAATTTGTAAAAAAAAAACTTTCTCTCATCCTGACCGTGGAAATTAAAAAAATCTGAAAAGTACGAAAAAATCAGACCAATTTTTTTTCCCCTTTTTTTTCCATAGTTCATACATTTCACATGTCTAGATGTGAAATATAAATATAATTTGGACAATAATTGACAGATTTTGAAATTTGTAAAAAAAAAACTTTCTCTCATCCTGACCACGAAAATTAAAAAAATCGGAAAAGTACGAAAAAATCAGACCAATTTTTTTTTCACTTTTTTTGCCATAGTTCATACATTTCACATGTCTAGATGTGAAATAAAAATAATTTGGACAATAATTGATAGATTTTTAAATTTTTCAAAAATCTGTCTTTTTTCCTGACCACGGACCTTAAATGAAAACTAAGAAAATCTGAAAAGTACGAAAAAATCAAACCAATTTTTTTTTCACTTTTTTTGCCATAGTTCATACATTTCACATGTCTAGATGTGAAATAAAAATAATTTGGCCAATAATTGACAGATTTTGAAATTTTTCAAAAATCTGTCTTTTTTCCTGACCACGGACCTTAAATGAAAACTAAGAAAATCTGAAAAGTACGAAAAAATCAAACCAATTTTTTTTCAAATTTTTTGCCATAGTTCATACATTTCACATGTCTAGATGTGAAATATAAATATAATTTGGACAATAATTGACAGATTTTGAAATCTGTAAAAAAAAAACTCTCTCATCCTGACCGCGGAAATTAAAAAAATCTGAAAAGTACGAAAAAATCAGACCAATTTTTTTTCAAATTTTTTGCCATAGTTCATACATTTCACATGTCTAGATGTGAAATATAAATATAATTTGGACAATAATTGACAGATTTTGAAATCTGTAAAAAAACAACTTTCTCTCATCCTGACCGCGGAAATTAAAAAAATCTGAAATGTACGAAAAAATCAGACCAATTTTTTTTTCACTTTTTTTGCCATAGTTCATACATTTCACATGTCTAGATGTGAAATAAAAATAATTTGGACAATAATTGATAGATTTTGAAATTTTTCAAAAATCTGTCTTTTTTCCTGACCACGGACCTTAAATGAAAACTAAGAAAATCTGAAAAGTACGAAAAAATCAAACCAATTTTTTTTCAAATTTTTTGCCATAGTTCATACATTTCACATGTCTAGATGTGAAATATAAATATAATTTGGACAATAATTGACAGATTTTGAAATCTGTAAAAAAAAAAACTCTCTCATCCTGACCGCGGAAATTAAAAAAATCTGAAAAGTACGAAAAAATCAGACCAATTTTTTTTCAAATTTTTTGCCATAGTTCATACATTTCACATGTCTAGATGTGAAATATAAATATAATTTGGACAATAATTGACAGATTTTGAAATCTGTAAAAAAACAACTTTCTCTCATCCTGACCGCGGAAATTAAAAAAATCTGAAATGTACGAAAAAATCAGACAAATTTTTTTTCACTTTTTTTGCCATAGTTCATACATTTCACATGTCTAGATGTGAAATAAAAATAATTTGGACAATAATTGATAGATTTTTAAATTTTTCAAAAATCTGTCTTTTTTCCTGACCACGGACCTTAAATGAAAACTAAGAAAATCTGAAAAGTACGAAAAAATCAAACCAATTTTTTTTTCACTTTTTTTGCCATAGTTCATACATTTCACATGTCTAGATGTGAAATAAAAATAATTTGGCCAATAATTGACAGATTTTGAAATTTTTCAAAAATCTGTCTTTTTTCCTGACCACGGACCTTAAATGAAAACTAAGAAAATCTGAAAAGTACGAAAAAATCAAACCAATTTTTTTTCAAATTTTTTGCCATAGTTCATACATTTCACATGTCTAGATGTGAAATATAAATATAATTTGGACAATAATTGACAGATTTTGAAATCTGTAAAAAAAAAAACTCTCTCATCCTGACCGCGGAAATTAAAAAAATCTGAAAAGTACGAAAAAATCAGACCAATTTTTTTTCAAATTTTTTGCCATAGTTCATACATTTCACATGTCTAGATGTGAAATATAAATATAATTTGGACAATAATTGACAGATTTTGAAATCTGTAAAAAAACAACTTTCTCTCATCCTGACCGCGGAAATTAAAAAAATCTGAAATGTACGAAAAAATCAGACCAATTTTTTTTTCACTTTTTTTGCCATAGTTCATACATTTCACATGTCTAGATGTGAAATAAAAATAATTTGGACAATAATTGACAGATTTTTAAATTTTTCAAAAATCTGTCTTTTTTCCTGACCACGGACCTTAAATGAAAACTAAGAAAATCTGAAAAGTACGAAAAAATCAAACCAAATTTTATTCACTTTTTTTGGCATAGTTCATACATTTCACATGTCTAGATGTGAAATATAAATATAATTTGGACAATAATTGACATTTTTTGAAATTTGTAAAAAAAAAAACTTTCTCTCATCCTGACCACGAAAATTAAAAAAATCGGAAAAGTACGAAAAAATCAGACCAATTTTTTTTTCACTTTTTTTGCCATAGTTCATACATTTCACATGTCTAGATGTGAAATAAAAATAATTTGGCCAATAATTGACAGATTTTGAAATTTTTCAAAAATCTGTCTTTTTTCCTGACCACGGACCTTAAATGAAAACTAAGAAAATCTGAAAAGTACGAAAAAATCAAACCAATTTTTTTTCAAATTTTTTGCCATAGTTCATACATTTCACATGTCTAGATGTGAAATATAAATATAATTTGGACAATAATTGACAGATTTTGAAATTTGTAAAAAAAAAACTTTCTCTCATCCTGACCGTGGAAATTAAAAAAATCTGAAAAGTACGAAAAAATCAGACCAATTTTTTTTCCCCTTTTTTTTCCATAGTTCATACATTTCACATGTCTAGATGTGAAATATAAATATAATTTGGACAATAATTGACAGATTTTGAAATTTGTAAAAAAAAAACTTTCTCTCATCCTGACCACGAAAATTAAAAAAATCGGAAAAGTACGAAAAAATCAGACCAATTTTTTTTTCACTTTTTTTGCCATAGTTCATACATTTCACATGTCTAGATGTGAAATAAAAATAATTTGGACAATAATTGATAGATTTTTAAATTTTTCAAAAATCTGTCTTTTTTCCTGACCACGGACCTTAAATGAAAACTAAGAAAATCTGAAAAGTACGAAAAAATCAAACCAATTTTTTTTTCACTTTTTTTGCCATAGTTCATACATTTCACATGTCTAGATGTGAAATAAAAATAATTTGGCCAATAATTGACAGATTTTGAAATTTTTCAAAAATCTGTCTTTTTTCCTGACCACGGACCTTAAATGAAAACTAAGAAAATCTGAAAAGTACGAAAAAATCAAACCAATTTTTTTTCAAATTTTTTGCCATAGTTCATACATTTCACATGTCTAGATGTGAAATATAAATATAATTTGGACAATAATTGACAGATTTTGAAATCTGTAAAAAAAAAACTCTCTCATCCTGACCGCGGAAATTAAAAAAATCTGAAAAGTACGAAAAAATCAGACCAATTTTTTTTCAAATTTTTTGCCATAGTTCATACATTTCACATGTCTAGATGTGAAATATAAATATAATTTGGACAATAATTGACAGATTTTGAAATCTGTAAAAAAACAACTTTCTCTCATCCTGACCGCGGAAATTAAAAAAATCTGAAATGTACGAAAAAATCAGACCAATTTTTTTTTCACTTTTTTTGCCATAGTTCATACATTTCACATGTCTAGATGTGAAATAAAAATAATTTGGACAATAATTGATAGATTTTTAAATTTTTCAAAAATCTGTCTTTTTTCCTGACCACGGACCTTAAATGAAAACTAAGAAAATCTGAAAAGTACGAAAAAATCAAACCAAATTTTTTTCACTTTTTTGCCATAGTTCATACATTTCACATGTCTAGATGTGAAATATAAATATAATTTGGACAATAATTGACATTTTTTGAAATTTGTAAAAAAAAAAACTTTCTCTCATCCTGACCACGAAAATTAAAAAAATCGGAAAAGTACGAAAAAATCAGACCAATTTTTTTTTCACTTTTTTTGCCATAGTTCATACATTTCACATGTCTAGATGTGAAATAAAAATAATTTGGCCAATAATTGACAGATTTTGAAATTTTTCAAAAATCTGTCTTTTTTCCTGACCACGGACCTTAAATGAAAACTAAGAAAATCTGAAAAGTACGAAAAAATCAAACCAATTTTTTTTCAAATTTTTTGCCATAGTTCATACATTTCACATGTCTAGATGTGAAATATAAATATAATTTGGACAATAATTGACAGATTTTGAAATCTGTAAAAAAAAAAACTCTCTCATCCTGACCGCGGAAATTAAAAAAATCTGAAAAGTACGAAAAAATCAGACCAATTTTTTTTCAAATTTTTTGCCATAGTTCATACATTTCACATGTCTAGATGTGAAATATAAATATAATTTGGACAATAATTGACAGATTTTGAAATCTGTAAAAAAACAACTTTCTCTCATCCTGACCGCGGAAATTAAAAAAATCTGAAATGTACGAAAAAATCAGACAAATTTTTTTTCACTTTTTTTGCCATAGTTCATACATTTCACATGTCTAGATGTGAAATAAAAATAATTTGGACAATAATTGATAGATTTTTAAATTTTTCAAAAATCTGTCTTTTTTCCTGACCACGGACCTTAAATGAAAACTAAGAAAATCTGAAAAGTACGAAAAAATCAAACCAATTTTTTTTTCACTTTTTTTGCCATAGTTCATACATTTCACATGTCTAGATGTGAAATAAAAATAATTTGGCCAATAATTGACAGATTTTGAAATTTTTCAAAAATCTGTCTTTTTTCCTGACCACGGACCTTAAATGAAAACTAAGAAAATCTGAAAAGTACGAAAAAATCAAACCAATTTTTTTTCAAATTTTTTGCCATAGTTCATACATTTCACATGTCTAGATGTGAAATATAAATATAATTTGGACAATAATTGACAGATTTTGAAATCTGTAAAAAAAAAAACTCTCTCATCCTGACCGCGGAAATTAAAAAAATCTGAAAAGTACGAAAAAATCAGACCAATTTTTTTTCAAATTTTTTGCCATAGTTCATACATTTCACATGTCTAGATGTGAAATATAAATATAATTTGGACAATAATTGACAGATTTTGAAATTTTTCAAAAATCTGTCTTTTTTCCTGACCACGGACCTTAAATGAAAACTAAGAAAATCTGAAAAGTACGAAAAAATCAAACCAATTTTTTTTCAAATTTTTTGCCATAGTTCATACATTTCACATGTCTAGATGTGAAATATAAATATAATTTGGACAATAATTGACAGATTTTGAAATCTGTAAAAAAAAAAACTCTCTCATCCTGACCGCGGAAATTAAAAAAATCTGAAAAGTACGAAAAAATCAGACCAATTTTTTTTCAAATTTTTTGCCATAGTTCATACATTTCACATGTCTAGATGTGAAATATAAATATAATTTGGACAATAATTGACAGATTTTGAAATTTGTAAAAAAAAAACTTTCTCTCATCCTGACCGCGGAAATTAAAAAAATCTGAAAAGTACGAAAAAATCAGACCAATTTTTTTTCCCCTTTTTTTTCCATAGTTCATACATTTCACATGTCTAGATGTGAAATATAAATATAATTTGGACAATAATTGACAGATTTTGAAATTTGTAAAAAAAAAACTTTCTCTCATCCTGACCACGAAAATTAAAAAAATCGGAAAAGTACGAAAAAATCAGACCAATTTTTTTTTCACTTTTTTTGCCATAGTTCATACATTTCACATGTCTAGATGTGAAATAAAAATAATTTGGACAATAATTGATAGATTTTTAAATTTTTCAAAAATCTGTCTTTTTTCCTGACCACGGACCTTAAATGAAAACTAAGAAAATCTGAAAAGTACGAAAAAATCAAACCAATTTTTTTTTCACTTTTTTTGCCATAGTTCATACATTTCACATGTCTAGATGTGAAATAAAAATAATTTGGCCAATAATTGACAGATTTTGAAATTTTTCAAAAATCTGTCTTTTTTCCTGACCACGGACCTTAAATGAAAACTAAGAAAATCTGAAAAGTACGAAAAAATCAAACCAATTTTTTTTCAAATTTTTTGCCATAGTTCATACATTTCACATGTCTAGATGTGAAATATAAATATAATTTGGACAATAATTGACAGATTTTGAAATCTGTAAAAAAAAAAACTCTCTCATCCTGACCGCGGAAATTAAAAAAATCTGAAAAGTACGAAAAAATCAGACCAATTTTTTTTCAAATTTTTTGCCATAGTTCATACATTTCACATGTCTAGATGTGAAATATAAATATAATTTGGACAATAATTGACAGATTTTGAAATCTGTAAAAAAACAACTTTCTCTCATCCTGACCGCGGAAATTAAAAAAATCTGAAATGTACGAAAAAATCAGACCAATTTTTTTTTCACTTTTTTTGCCATAGTTCATACATTTCACATGTCTAGATGTGAAATAAAAATAATTTGGACAATAATTGATAGATTTTTAAATTTTTCAAAAATCTGTCTTTTTTCCTGACCACGGACCTTAAATGAAAACTAAGAAAATCTGAAAAGTACGAAAAAATCAAACCAATTTTTTTTCCCCTCTTTTTTCCATAGTTCATACATTTCACATGTCTAGATGTGAAATATAAATATAATTTGGACAATAATTGACAGATTTTGAAATTTGTAAAAAAAAAACTTTCTCTCATCCTGACCACGAAAATTAAAAAAATCGGAAAAGTACGAAAAAATCAGACCAATTTTTTTTTCACTTTTTTTGCCATAGTTCATACATTTCACATGTCTAGATGTGAAATAAAAATAATTTGGACAATAATTGATAGATTTTTAAATTTTTCAAAAATCTGTCTTTTTTCCTGACCACGGACCTTAAATGAAAACTAAGAAAATCTGAAAAGTACGAAAAAATCAAACCAATTTTTTTTTCACTTTTTTTGCCATAGTTCATACATTTCACATGTCTAGATGTGAAATAAAAATAATTTGGCCAATAATTGACAGATTTTGAAATTTTTCAAAAATCTGTCTTTTTTCCTGACCACGGACCTTAAATGAAAACTAAGAAAATCTGAAAAGTACGAAAAAATCAAACCAATTTTTTTTCAAATTTTTTGCCATAGTTCATACATTTCACATGTCTAGATGTGAAATATAAATATAATTTGGACAATAATTGACAGATTTTGAAATCTGTAAAAAAAAAAACTCTCTCATCCTGACCGCGGAAATTAAAAAAATCTGAAAAGTACGAAAAAATCAGACCAATTTTTTTTCAAATTTTTTGCCATAGTTCATACATTTCACATGTCTAGAGGTGAAATATAAATATAATTTGGACAATAATTGACAGATTTTGAAATCTGTAAAAAAACAACTTTCTCTCATCCTGACCGCGGAAATTAAAAAAATCTGAAATGTACGAAAAAATCAGACCAATTTTTTTTTCACTTTTTTTGCCATAGTTCATACATTTCACATGTCTAGATGTGAAATAAAAATAATTTGGACAATAATTGATAGATTTTTAAATTTTTCAAAAATCTGTCTTTTTTCCTGACCACGGACCTTAAATGAAAACTAAGAAAATCTGAAAAGTACGAAAAAATCAAACCAATTTTTTTTTCACTTTTTTGCCATAGTTCATACATTTCACATGTCTAGATGTGAAATAAAAATAATTTTGCCAATAATTGACAGATTTTGAAATTTTTCAAAAATCTGTCTTTTTTCCTGACCACGGACCTTAAATGAAAACTAAGAAAATCTGAAAAGTACGAAAAAATCAAACCAATTTTTTTTTCACGTTTTTGCCATAGTTCATACATTTCACATGTCTAGATGTGAAATAAAAATAATTTGGCCAATAATTGACAGATTTTGAAATTTTTCAAAAATCTGTCTTTTTTCCTGACCACGGACCTTAAATGAAAACTAAGAAAATCTGAAAAGTACGAAAAAATGAAACCAATTTTTTTTCAAATTTTTTGCCATAGTTCATACATTTCACATGTCTAGATGTGAAATATAAATATAATTTGGACAATAATTGACAGATTTTGAAATCTGTAAAAAAAAAAACTCTCTCATCCTGACCGCGGAAATTAAAAAAATCTGAAAAGTACGAAAAAATCAGACCAATTTTTTTTCAAATTTTTTGCCATAGTTCATACATTTCACATGTCTAGATGTGAAATATAAATATAATTTGGACAATAATTGACAGATTTTGAAATCTGTAAAAAAACAACTTTCTCTCATCCTGACCGCGGAAATTAAAAAAATCTGAAATGTACGAAAAAATCAGACCAATTTTTTTTTCACTTTTTTTGCCATAGTTCATACATTTCACATGTCTAGATGTGAAATAAAAATAATTTGGACAATAATTGATAGATTTTTAAATTTTTCAAAAATCTGTCTTTTTTCCTGACCACGGACCTTAAATGAAAACTAAGAAAATCTGAAAAGTACGAAAAAATCAAACCAATTTTTTTTCCCCTTTTTTTTCCATAGTTCATACATTTCACATGTCTAGATGTGAAATATAAATATAATTTGGACAATAATTGACAGATTTTGAAATTTGTAAAAAAAAAACTTTCTCTCATCCTGACCACGAAAATTAAAAAAATCGGAAAAGTACGAAAAAATCAGACCAATTTTTTTTTCACTTTTTTTGCCATAGTTCATACATTTCACATGTCTAGATGTGAAATAAAAATAATTTGGACAATAATTGATAGATTTTTAAATTTTTCAAAAATCTGTCTTTTTTCCTGACCACGGACCTTAAATGAAAACTAAGAAAATCTGAAAAGTACGAAAAAATCAAACCAATTTTTTTTTCACTTTTTTTGCCATAGTTCATACATTTCACATGTCTAGATGTGAAATAAAAATAATTTGGCCAATAATTGACAGATTTTGAAATTTTTCAAAAATCTGTCTTTTTTCCTGACCACGGACCTTAAATGAAAACTAAGAAAATCTGAAAAGTACGAAAAAATCAAACCAAATTTTATTCACTTTTTTTGGCATAGTTCATACATTTCACATGTCTAGATGTGAAATATAAATATAATTTGGACAATAATTGACATTTTTTGAAATTTGTAAAAAAAAAAACTTTCTCTCATCCTGACCACGAAAATTAAAAAAATCGGAAAAGTACGAAAAAATCAGACCAATTTTTTTTTCACTTTTTTTGCCATAGTTCATACATTTCACATGTCTAGATGTGAAATAAAAATAATTTGGACAATAATTGACAGATTTTGAAATTTTTCAAAAATCTGTCTTTTTTCCTGACCACGGACCTTAAATGAAAACTAAGAAAATCTGAAAAGTACGAAAAAATCAAACCAAATTTCTTTCACTTTTTTTGGCATAGTTCATACATTTCACATGTCTAGATGTGAAGTATAAATATAATTTGGACAATAATTGACAGATTTTGAAATTTGTAAAAAAAAAACTTTCTCTCATCCTGACCGCGGAAATAAAAAAAATCTGAAAAGTACGAAAAAATCAGACCAATTTTTTTTCCCCTTTTTTTTCCATAGTTCATACATTTCACATGTCTAGATGTGAAATATAAATATAATTTGGACAATAATTGACAGATTTTGAAATTTGTAAAAAAAAAACTTTCTCTCATCCTGACCGCGGAAATTAAAAAAATCTGAAAAGTACGAAAATATCAGACCAATTTTTTTTCCCCTTTTTTTTCCATAGTTCATACATTTCACATGTCTAGATGTGAAATATAAATATAATTTGGACAATAATTGACAGATTTTGAAATCTGTAAAAAAACAACTTTCTCTCATCCTGACCGCGGAAATTAAAAAAATCTGAAATGTACGAAAAAATCAGACCAATTTTTTTTTCACTTTTTTTGCCATAGTTCATACATTTCACATGTCTAGATGTGAAATAAAAATAATTTGGCCAATAATTGACAGATTTTGAAATTTTTCAAAAATCTGTCTTTTTTCCTGACCACGGACCTTAAATGAAAACTAAGAAAATCTGAAAAGTACGAAAAAATCAAACCAAATTTCTTTCACTTTTTTTGCCATAGTTCATACATTTCACATGTCTAGATGTGAAATATAAATATAATTTGGACAATAATTGACATTTTTTGAAATTTGTAAAAAAAAAAACTTTCTCTCATCCTGACCACGAAAATTCAAAAAATCGGAAAAGTACGAAAAAATCAGACCAATTTTTTTTTCACTTTTTTTGCCATAGTTCATACATTTCACATGTCTAGATGTGAAATAAAAATAATTTGGACAATAATTGACAGATTTTGAAATTTTTCAAAAATCTGTCTTTTTTCCTGACCACGGACCTTAAATGAAAACTAAGAAAATCTGAAAAGTACGAAAAAATCAAACCAAATTTCTTTCACTTTTTTTGGCATAGTTCATACATTTCACATGTCTAGATGTGAAGTATAAATATAATTTGGACAATAATTGACAGATTTTGAAATTTGTAAAAAAACAACTTTCTCTCATCCTGACCGCGGAAATAAAAAAAATCTGAAAAGTACGAAAAAATCAGACCAATTTTTTTTCCCCTTTTTTTTCCATAGTTCATACATTTCACATGTCTAGATGTGAAATATAAATATAATTTGGACAATAATTGACAGATTTTGAAATTTGTAAAAAAAAAACTTTCTCTCATCCTGACCACGAAAATTAAAAAAATCGGAAAAGTACGAAAAAATCAGACCAATTTTTTTTTCACTTTTTTTGCCATAGTTCATACATTTCACATGTCTAGATGTGAAATAAAAATAATTTGGACAATAATTGATAGATTTTTAAATTTTTCAAAAATCTGTCTTTTTTCCTGACCACGGACCTTAAATGAAAACTAAGAAAATCTGAAAAGTACGAAAAAATCAAACCAATTTTTTTTTCACTTTTTTTGCCATAGTTCATACATTTCACATGTCTAGATGTGAAATAAAAATAATTTGGCCAATAATTGACAGATTTTTAAATTTTTCAAAAATCTGTCTTTTTTCCTGACCACGGACCTTAAATGAAAACTAAGAAAATCTGAAAAGTACGAAAAAATCAAACCAAATTTCTTTCACTTTTTTTGGCATAGTTCATACATTTCACATGTCTAGATGTGAAGTATAAATATAATTTGGACAATAATTAACAGATTTTGAAATTTGTAAAAAAAAAACTTTCTCTCATCCTGACCGCGGAAATTAAAAAAATCGGAAAAGTACGAAAAAATCAGACCAATTTTTTTTTCACTTTTTTTGCCAAAGTTCATACATTTCACATGTCTAGATGTGAAATAAAAATAATTTGGACAATAATTGATAGATTTTTAAATTTTTCAAAAATCTGTCTTTTTTCCTGACCACGGACCTTAAATGAAAACTAAGAAAATCTGAAAAGTACGAAAAAATCAAACCAAATTTCTTTCACTTTTTTTGGCATAGTTCATACATTTCACATGTCTAGATGTGAAGTATAAATATAATTTGGACAATAATTGACAGATTTTGAAATTTGTAAAAAAAAAACTTTCTCTCATCCTGACCGCGGAAATAAAAAAAATCTGAAAAGTACGAAAAAATCAGACCAATTTTTTTTCCCCTTTTTTTTCCATAGTTCATACATTTCACATGTCTAGATGTGAAATATAAATATAATTTGGACAATAATTGACAGATTTTGAAATTTGTAAAAAAAAAACTTTCTCTCATCCTGACCGCGGAAATTAAAAAAATCTGAAAAGTACAAAAATATCAGACCAATTTTTTTTCCCCTTTTTTTTCCATAGTTCATACATTTCACATGTCTAGATGTGAAATATAAATATAATTTGGACAATAATTGACAGATTTTGAAATTTGTAAAAAAAAAACTTTCTCTCATCCTGACCACGAAAATTAAAAAAATCGGAAAAGTACGAAAAAATCAGACCAATTTTTTTTTCACTTTTTTTGCCATAGTTCATACATTTCACATGTCTAGATGTGAAATAAAAATAATTTGGACAATAATTGATAGATTTTTAAATTTTTCAAAAATCTGTCTTTTTTCCTGACCACGGACCTTAAATGAAAACTAAGAAAATCTGAAAAGTACGAAAAAATCAAACCAATTTTTTTTTCACTTTTTTTGCCATAGTTCATACATTTCACATGTCTAGATGTGAAATAAAAATAATTTGGCCAATAATTGACAGATTTTGAAATTTTTCAAAAATCTGTCTTTTTTCCTGACCACGGACCTTAAATGAAAACTAAGAAAATCTGAAAAGTACGAAAAAATCAGACCAATTTTTTTTCAAATTTTTTGCCATAGTTCATACATTTCACATGTCTAGATGTGAAATATAAATATAATTTGGACAATAATTGACAGATTTTGAAATCTGTAAAAAAACAACTTTCTCTCATCCTGACCGCGGAAATTAAAAAAATCTGAAATGTACGAAAAAATCAGACCAATTTTTTTTTCACTTTTTTTGCCATAGTTCATACATTTCACATGTCTAGATGTGAAATAAAAATAATTTGGCCAATAATTGACAGATTTTGAAATTTTTCAAAAATCTGTCTTTTTTCCTGACCACGGACCTTAAATGAAAACTAAGAAAATCTGAAAAGTACGAAAAAATCAAACCAAATTTCTTTCACTTTTTTTGCCATAGTTCATACATTTCACATGTCTAGATGTGAAATATAAATATAATTTGGACAATAATTGACATTTTTTGAAATTTGTAAAAAAAAAAACTTTCTCTCATCCTGACCACGAAAATTCAAAAAATCGGAAAAGTACGAAAAAATCAGACCAATTTTTTTTTCACTTTTTTTGCCATAGTTCATACATTTCACATGTCTAGATGTGAAATAAAAATAATTTGGACAATAATTGACAGATTTTGAAATTTTTCAAAAATCTGTCTTTTTTCCTGACCACGGACCTTAAATGAAAACTAAGAAAATCTGAAAAGTACGAAAAAATCAAACCAAATTTCTTTCACTTTTTTTGGCATAGTTCATACATTTCACATGTCTAGATGTGAAGTATAAATATAATTTGGACAATAATTGACAGATTTTGAAATTTGTAAAAAAACAACTTTCTCTCATCCTGACCGCGGAAATAAAAAAAATCTGAAAAGTACGAAAAAATCAGACCAATTTTTTTTCCCCTTTTTTTTCCATAGTTCATACATTTCACATGTCTAGATGTGAAATATAAATATAATTTGGACAATAATTGACAGATTTTGAAATTTGTAAAAAAAAAACTTTCTCTCATCCTGACCACGAAAATTAAAAAAATCGGAAAAGTACGAAAAAATCAGACCAATTTTTTTTTCACTTTTTTTGCCAAAGTTCATACATTTCACATGTCTAGATGTGAAATAAAAATAATTTGGACAATAATTGATAGATTTTTAAATTTTTCAAAAATCTGTCTTTTTTCCTGACCACGGACCTTAAATGAAAACTAAGAAAATCTGAAAAGTACGAAAAAATCAAACCAAATTTCTTTCACTTTTTTTGGCATAGTTCATACATTTCACATGTCTAGATGTGAAGTATAAATATAATTTGGACAATAATTGACAGATTTTGAAATTTGTAAAAAAAAAACTTTCTCTCATCCTGACCGCGGAAATAAAAAAAATCTGAAAAGTACGAAAAAATCAGACCAATTTTTTTTCCCCTTTTTTTTCCATAGTTCATACATTTCACATGTCTAGATGTGAAATATAAATATAATTTGGACAATAATTGACAGATTTTGAAATTTGTAAAAAAAAAACTTTCTCTCATCCTGACCGCGGAAATTAAAAAAATCTGAAAAGTACAAAAATATCAGACCAATTTTTTTTCCCCTTTTTTTTCCATAGTTCATACATTTCACATGTCTAGATGTGAAATATAAATATAATTTGGACAATAATTGACAGATTTTGAAATTTGTAAAAAAAAAACTTTCTCTCATCCTGACCACGAAAATTAAAAAAATCGGAAAAGTACGAAAAAATCAGACCAATTTTTTTTTCACTTTTTTTGCCATAGTTCATACATTTCACATGTCTAGATGTGAAATAAAAATAATTTGGACAATAATTGATAGATTTTTAAATTTTTCAAAAATCTGTCTTTTTTCCTGACCACGGACCTTAAATGAAAACTAAGAAAATCTGAAAAGTACGAAAAAATCAAACCAATTTTTTTTTCACTTTTTTTGCCATAGTTCATACATTTCACATGTCTAGATGTGAAATAAAAATAATTTGGCCAATAATTGACAGATTTTGAAATTTTTCAAAAATCTGTCTTTTTTCCTGACCACGGACCTTAAATGAAAACTAAGAAAATCTGAAAAGTACGAAAAAATCAGACCAATTTTTTTTCAAATTTTTTGCCATAGTTCATACATTTCACATGTCTAGATGTGAAATATAAATATAATTTGGACAATAATTGACAGATTTTGAAATCTGTAAAAAAACAACTTTCTCTCATCCTGACCGCGGAAATTAAAAAAATCTGAAATGTACGAAAAAATCAGACCAATTTTTTTTTCACTTTTTTTGCCATAGTTCATACATTTCACATGTCTAGATGTGAAATAAAAATAATTTGGCCAATAATTGACAGATTTTGAAATTTTTCAAAAATCTGTCTTTTTTCCTGACCACGGACCTTAAATGAAAACTAAGAAAATCTGAAAAGTACGAAAAAATCAAACCAAATTTCTTTCACTTTTTTTGCCATAGTTCATACATTTCACATGTCTAGATGTGAAATATAAATATAATTTGGACAATAATTGACATTTTTTGAAATTTGTAAAAAAAAAAACTTTCTCTCATCCTGACCACGAAAATTCAAAAAATCGGAAAAGTACGAAAAAATCAGACCAATTTTTTTTTCACTTTTTTTGCCATAGTTCATACATTTCACATGTCTAGATGTGAAATAAAAATAATTTGGACAATAATTGACAGATTTTGAAATTTTTCAAAAATCTGTCTTTTTTCCTGACCACGGACCTTAAATGAAAACTAAGAAAATCTGAAAAGTACGAAAAAATCAAACCAAATTTCTTTCACTTTTTTTGGCATAGTTCATACATTTCACATGTCTAGATGTGAAGTATAAATATAATTTGGACAATAATTGACAGATTTTGAAATTTGTAAAAAAACAACTTTCTCTCATCCTGACCGCGGAAATAAAAAAAATCTGAAAAGTACGAAAAAATCAGACCAATTTTTTTTCCCCTTTTTTTTCCATAGTTCATACATTTCACATGTCTAGATGTGAAATATAAATATAATTTGGACAATAATTGACAGATTTTGAAATTTGTAAAAAAAAAACTTTCTCTCATCCTGACCACGAAAATTAAAAAAATCGGAAAAGTACGAAAAAATCAGACCAATTTTTTTTTCACTTTTTTTGCCATAGTTCATACATTTCACATGTCTAGATGTGAAATAAAAATAATTTGGACAATAATTGATAGATTTTTAAATTTTTCAAAAATCTGTCTTTTTTCCTGACCACGGACCTTAAATGAAAACTAAGAAAATCTGAAAAGTACGAAAAAATCAAACCAATTTTTTTTTCACTTTTTTGCCATAGTTCATACATTTCACATGTCTAGATGTGAAATAAAAATAATTTGGCCAATAATTGACAGATTTTTAAATTTTTCAAAAATCTGTCTTTTTTCCTGACCACGGACCTTAAATGAAAACTAAGAAAATCTGAAAAGTACGAAAAAATCAAACCAAATTTCTTTCACTTTTTTTGGCATAGTTCATACATTTCACATGTCTAGATGTGAAGTATAAATATAATTTGGACAATAATTGACAGATTTTGAAATTTGTAAAAAAAAAACTTTCTCTCATCCTGACCGCGGAAATTAAAAAAATCTGAAAAGTACGAAAAAATCAGACCAATTTTTTTTCCCCTTTTTTTTCCATAGTTCATACATTTCACATGTCTAGATGTGAAATATAAATATAATTTGGACAATAATTGACAGATTTTGAAATTTGTAAAAAAAAAACTTTCTCTCATCCTGACCACGAAAATTAAAAAAATCGGAAAAGTACGAAAAAATCAGACCAATTTTTTTTCACTTTTTTTGCCATAGTTCATACATTTCACATGTCTAGATGTGAAATAAAAATAATTTGGACAATAATTGATAGATTTTTAAATTTTTCAAAAATCTGTCTTTTTTCCTGACCACGGACCTTAAATGAAAACTAAGAAAATCTGAAAAGTACGAAAAAATCAAACCAATTTTTTTTTCACTTTTTTTGCCATAGTTCATACATTTCACATGTCTAGATGTGAAATAAAAATAATTTGGCCAATAATTGACAGATTTTTAAATTTTTCAAAAATCTGTCTTTTTTCCTGACCACGGACCTTAAATGAAAACTAAGAAAATCTGAAAAGTACGAAAAAATCAAACCAAATTTCTTTCACTTTTTTTGGCATAGTTCATACATTTCACATGTCTAGATGTGAAGTATAAATATAATTTGGACAATAATTAACAGATTTTGAAATTTGTAAAAAAAAAACTTTCTCTCATCCTGACCGCGGAAATTAAAAAAATCGGAAAAGTACGAAAAAATCAGACCAATTTTTTTTTCACTTTTTTTGCCAAAGTTCATACATTTCACATGTCTAGATGTGAAATAAAAATAATTTGGACAATAATTGATAGATTTTTAAATTTTTCAAAAATCTGTCTTTTTTCCTGACCACGGACCTTAAATGAAAACTAAGAAAATCTGAAAAGTACGAAAAAATCAAACCAAATTTCTTTCACTTTTTTTGGCATAGTTCATACATTTCACATGTCTAGATGTGAAGTATAAATATAATTTGGACAATAATTAACAGATTTTGAAATTTGTAAAAAAAAAACTTTCTCTCATCCTGACCGCGGAAATTAAAAAAATCTGAAAAGTACGAAAAAATCAGACCAATTTTTTTTCCCCTTTTTTTTCCATAGTTCATACATTTCACATGTCTAGATGTGAAATATAAATATAATTTGGACAATAATTGACAGATTTTGAAATTTGTAAAAAAAAAACTTTCTCTCATCCTGACCACGAAAATTAAAAAAATCGGAAAAGTACGAAAAAATCAGACCAATTTTTTTTCACTTTTTTTGCCATAGTTCATACATTTCACATGTCTAGATGTGAAATAAAAATAATTTGGACAATAATTGATAGATTTTTAAATTTTTCAAAAATCTGTCTTTTTTCCTGACCACGGACCTTAAATGAAAACTAAGAAAATCTGAAAAGTACGAAAAAATCAAACCAATTTTTTTTTCACTTTTTTTGCCATAGTTCATACATTTCACATGTCTAGATGTGAAATAAAAATAATTTGGCCAATAATTGACAGATTTTGAAATTTTTCAAAAATCTGTCTTTTTTCCTGACCACGGACCTTAAATGAAAACTAAGAAAATCTGAAAAGTACGAAAAAATCAAACCAATTTTTTTTCAAATTTTTTGCCATAGTTCATACATTTCACATGTCTAGATGTGAAATATAAATATAATTTGGACAATAATTGACAGATTTTGAAATCTGTAAAAAAAAAAACTCTCTCATCCTGACCGCGGAAATTAAAAAAATCTGAAAAGTACGAAAAAATCAGACCAATTTTTTTTCAAATTTTTTGCCATAGTTCATACATTTCACATGTCTAGATGTGAAATATAAATATAATTTGGACAATAATTGACAGATTTTGAAATCTGTAAAAAAACAACTTTCTCTCATCCTGACCGCGGAAATTAAAAAAATCTGAAATGTACGAAAAAATCAGACAAATTTTTTTTCACTTTTTTTGCCATAGTTCATACATTTCACATGTCTAGATGTGAAATAAAAATAATTTGGACAATAATTGATAGATTTTTAAATTTTTCAAAAATCTGTCTTTTTTCCTGACCACGGACCTTAAATGAAAACTAAGAAAATCTGAAAAGTACGAAAAAATCAAACCAATTTTTTTTTCACTTTTTTTGCCATAGTTCATACATTTCACATGTCTAGATGTGAAATAAAAATAATTTGGCCAATAATTGACAGATTTTGAAATTTTTCAAAAATCTGTCTTTTTTCCTGACCACGGACCTTAAATGAAAACTAAGAAAATCTGAAAAGTACGAAAAAATCAAACCAATTTTTTTTCAAATTTTTTGCCATAGTTCATACATTTCACATGTCTAGATGTGAAATATAAATATAATTTGGACAATAATTGACAGATTTTGAAATCTGTAAAAAAAAAAACTCTCTCATCCTGACCGCGGAAATTAAAAAAATCTGAAAAGTACGAAAAAATCAGACCAATTTTTTTTCAAATTTTTTGCCATAGTTCATACATTTCACATGTCTAGATGTGAAATATAAATATAATTTGGACAATAATTGACAGATTTTGAAATCTGTAAAAAAACAACTTTCTCTCATCCTGACCGCGGAAATTAAAAAAATCTGAAATGTACGAAAAAATCAGACCAATTTTTTTTTCACTTTTTTTGCCATAGTTCATACATTTCACATGTCTAGATGTGAAATAAAAATAATTTGGACAATAATTGACAGATTTTTAAATTTTTCAAAAATCTGTCTTTTTTCCTGACCACGGACCTTAAAGGAAAACTAAGAAAATCTGAAAAGTACGAAAAAATCAAACCAAATTTCTTTCACTTTTTTTGGCATAGTTCATACATTTCACATGTCTAGATGTGAAATATAAATATAATTTGGACAATAATTGACATTTTTTGAAATTTGTAAAAAAAAAAAACTTTCTCTCATCCTGACCACGAAAATTAAAAAAATCGGAAAAGTACGAAAAAATCAGACCAATTTTTTTTTCACTTTTTTTGCCATAGTTCATACATTTCACATGTCTAGATGTGAAATAAAAATAATTTGGACAATAATTGACAGATTTTTAAATTTTTAAAAAATCTGTCTTTTTTTCTGACCACGGACCTTAAATGAAAACTAAGAAAATCTGAAAAGTACGAAAAAATCAAACCAAATTTCTTTCACTTTTTATGGCATAGTTCATACATTTCACATGTCTAGATGTGAAATATAAATATAATTTGGACAATAATTGACAGATTTTGAAATTTGTAAAAAAAAAACTTTCTCTCATCCTGACCGCGGAAATTAAAAAAATCTGAAAAGTACGAAAAAATCAGACCAATTTTTTTCAAGTTTTTTGCCATAGTTCATACATTTCACATGTCTAGATGTGAAATATAAATATAATTTGGACAATAATTGTCAGATTTTGAAATCTGTAAAAAAAAAAACTTTCTCTCATCCTGACCGCGGAAATTAAAAAAATCTGAAATGTACGAAAAAATCAGACCAATTTTTTTTTCACTTTTTTTGCCATAGTTCATACATTTCACATGTCTAGATGTGAAATAAAAATAATTTGGACAATAATTGACAGATTTTGAAATTTTTCAAAAATCTGTCTTTTTTCCTGACCACGGACCTTAAATGAAAACTAAGAAAATCTGAAAAGTACGAAAAAATCAAACCAAATTTCTTTCACTTTTTTTGGCATAGTTCATACATTTCACATGTCTAGATGTGAAATATAAATATAATTTGGACAATAATTGACAGATTTTGAAATCTGTAAAAAAAAAACTTTCTCTCATCCTGACCGCGGAAATTAAAAAAATCTGAAATGTACGAAAAAATCAGACCAATTTTTTTTTCACTTTTTTTGCCATAGTTCATACATTTCACATGTCTAGATGTGAAATAAAAATAATTTGGACAATAATTGACAGATTTTGAAATTTTTCAAAAATCTGTCTTTTTTCCTGACCACGGACCTTAAATGAAAACTAAGAAAATCTGAAAAGTACGAAAAAATCAAACCAAATTTCTTTCACTTTTTTTGGCATAGTTCATACATTTCACATGTCTAGATGTGAAATATAAATATAATTTGGACAATAATTGACAGATTTTGAAATTTGTAAAAAAAAAACTTTCTCTCATCCTGACCGCGGAAATTAAAAAAATCTGAAAAGTACGAAAAAATCAGACCAATTATTTTTTCACTTTTTTTGCCATAGTTCATACATTTCACATGTCTAGATGTGAAATAAAAATAATTTGGACAATAATTGACAGATTTTTAAATTTTTCAAAAATCTGTCTTTTTTCCTGACCACGGACCTTAAATGAAAACTAAGAAAATCTGAAAAGTACGAAAAAATCAAACCAAATTTCTTTCACTTTTTCTGGCATAGTTCATACATTTCACATGTCTAGATGTGAAATATAAATATAATTTGGACAATAATTGACAGATTTTGAAATTTGTAAAAAAAAAACTTTCTCTCATCCTGACCGCGGAAATTAAAAAAATCTGAAAAGTACGAAAAAATCAGACCAATTTTTTTTCAAATTTTTTGCCATAGTTCATACATTTCACATGTCTAGATGTGAAATATAAATATAATTTGGACAATAATTGACAGATTTTGAAATCTGTAAAAAAAAAACTTTCTCTCATCCTGACCGCGGAAATTAAAAAAATCTGAAATGTACGAAAAAATCAGACCAATTTTTTTTTCACTTTTTTTGCCATAGTTCATACATTTCACATGTCTAGATGTGAAATAAAAATAATTTGGACAATAATTGACAGATTTTGAAATTTTTCAAAAATCTGTCTTTTTTCCTGACCACGGACCTTAAATGAAAACTAAGAAAATCTGAAAATTATGAAAAAATCAAACCAAATTTCTTTCACTTTTTTTGGCATAGTTCATACATTTCACATGTCTAGATGTGAAATATAAATATAATTTGGACAATAATTGACAGATTTTGAAATTTGTAAAAAAAAAAACTTTCTCTCATCCTGACCGCGGAAATTAAAAAAATCTGAAAAGTACGAAAAAATCAGACCAATTTTTTTTCAAATTTTTTGCCATAGTTCATACATTTCACATGTCTAGATGTGAAATATGAATATAATTTGGACAATAATTGACAGATTTTGAAATCTGTAAAAAAAAAACTTTCTCTCATCCTGACCGCGGAAATTAAAAAAATCTGAAATGTACGAAAAAATCAGACCAATTTTTTTTTCACTTTTTTTGCCATAGTTCATACATTTCACATGTCTAGATGTGAAATAAAAATAATGTGGACAATAATTGACAGATTTTGAAATTTTTAAAAAATCTGTCTTTTTTCCTGACCACGGACCTTAAATGAAAACTAAGAAAATCTGAAAAGTACGAAAAAATCAAACCAAATTTCTTTCACTTTTTTTGGCATAGTTCATACATTTCACATGTCTAGATGTGAAATATAAATATAATTTGGACAATAATTGACAGATTTTGAAATTTGTAAAAAAAAAACTTTCTCTCATCCTGACCGCGGAAATTCAAAAAATCTGAAAAGTACGAAAAAATCAGACCAATTTTTTTTTCACTTTTTTTGCCATAGTTCATACATTTCACATGTCTAGATGTGAAATAAAAATAATTTGGACAATAATTGACAGATTTTTAAATTTTTCAAAAATCTGTCTTTTTTCCTGACCACGGACCTTAAATGAAAACTAAGAAAATCTGAAAAGTACGAAAAAATCAAACCAAATTTCTTTCACTTTTTTTGGCATAGTTCATACATTTCACATGTCTAGATGTGAAATATAAATATAATTTGGACAATAATTGACAGATTTTGAAATTTGTAAAAAAAAAACTTTCTCTCATCCTGACCGCGGAAATTAAAAAAATCTGAAAAGTACGAAAAAATCAGACCAATTTTTTTTTCACTTTTTTTGCCATAGTTCATACATTTCACATGTCTAGATGTGAAATAAAAATAATTTGGACAATAATTGACAGATTTTGAAATTTTTCAAAAATCTGTCTTTTTTCCTGACCACGGACCTTAAATGAAAACTAAGAAAATCTGAAAAGTACGAAAAAATTAAACCAATTTTTTTTTCACTTTTTTGCCATAGTTCATACATTTCACATGTCTAGATGTGAAATAAAAATAATTTGGCCAATAATTGACAGATTTTGAAATTTTTCAAAAATCTGTCTTTTTTCCTGACCACGGACCTTAAATGAAAACTAAGAAAATCTGAAAAGTACGAAAAAATCAAACCAATTTTTTTTCAAATTTTTTGCCATAGTTCATACATTTCACATGTCTAGATGTGAAATATAAATATAATTTGGACAATAATTGACAGATTTTGAAATCTGTAAAAAAAAAACTTTCTCTCATCCTGACCGCGGAAATTAAAAAAATCGGAAAAGTACGAAAAAATCAGACCAATTTTTTTTTCACTTTTTTTGCCATAGTTCATACATTTCACATGTCTAGATGTGAAATAAAAATAATTTGGACAATAATTGACAGATTTTGAAATTTTTCAAAAATCTGTCTTTTTTCCTGACCACGGACCTTAAATGAAAACTAAGAAAATCTGAAAAGTACGAAAAAATCAAACCAAATTTCTTTCACTTTTTTTGGCATAGTTCATACATTTCACATGTCTAGATGTGAAATATAAATATAATTTGGACAATAATTGACAGATTTTGAAATTTGTAAAAAAAAAACTTTCTCTCATCCTGACCGCGGAAATTAAAAAAATCTGAAAAGTACGAAAAAATCAGACCAATTTTTTTTTCACTTTTTTTGCCATAGTTCATACATTTCACATGTCTAGATGTGAAATAAAAATAATTTGGACAATAATTGACAGATTTTGAAATTTTTCAAAAATCTGTCTTTTTTCCTGACCACGGACCTTAAATGAAAACTAAGAAAATCTGAAAAGTACGAAAAAATCAAACCAAATTTCTTTCACTTTTTTTGGCATAGTTCATACATTTCACATGTCTAGATGTGAAATATAAATATAATTTGGACAATAATTGACAGATTTTGAAATCTGTAAAAAAAAAACTTTCTCTCATCCTGACCGCGGAAATTAAAAAAATCTGAAATGTACGAAAAAATCAGACCAATTTTTTTTTCACTTTTTTTGCCATAGTTCATACATTTCACATGTCTAGATGTGAAATAAAAATAATTTGGACAATAATTGACAGATTTTTAAATTTTTCAAAAATCTGTCTTTTTTCCTGACCACGGACCTTAAATGAAAACTAAGAAAATCTGAAAAGTACGAAAAAATCAAACCAAATTTCTTTCACTTTTTTTGGCATAGTTCATACATTTCACATGTCTAGATGTGAAATATAAATATAATTTGGACAATAATTGACAGATTTTGAAATTTGTAAAAAAAAAACTTTCTCTCATCCTGACCGCGGAAATTAAAAAAATCTGAAAAGTACGAAAAAATCAGACCAATTTTTTTTTCACTTTTTTTGCCATAGTTCATACATTTCACATGTCTAGATGTGAAATAAAAATAATTTGGACAATAATTGACAGATTTTGAAATTTTTCAAAAATCTGTCTTTTTTCCTGACCACGGACCTTAAATGAAAACTAAGAAAATCTGAAAAGTACGAAAAAATTAAACCAATTTTTTTTTCACTTTTTTGCCATAGTTCATACATTTCACATGTCTAGATGTGAAATAAAAATAATTTGGCCAATAATTGACAGATTTTGAAATTTTTCAAAAATCTGTCTTTTTTCCTGACCACGGACCTTAAATGAAAACTAAGAAAATCTGAAAAGTACGAAAAAATCAAACCAATTTTTTTTCAAATTTTTTGCCATAGTTCATACATTTCACATGTCTAGATGTGAAATATAAATATATTTTGGACAATAATTGACAGATTTTGAAATCTGTAAAAAAAAAACTTTCTCTCATCCTGACCGCGGAAATTAAAAAAATCTGAAAAGTACGAAAAAATCAGACCAATTTTTTTTTCACTTTTTTTGCCATAGTTCATACATTTCACATGTCTAGATGTGAAATAAAAATAATTTGGACAATAATTGACAGATTTTTAAATTTTTCAAAAATCTGTCTTTTTTCCTGACCACGGACCTTAAATGAAAACTAAGAAAATCTGAAAAGTACGAAAAAATCAAACCAAATTTCTTTCACTTTTTTTGGCATAGTTCATACATTTCACATGTCTAGATGTGAAATATAAATATAATTTGGACAATAATTGACAGATTTTGAAATCTGTAAAAAAAAAACTCTCTCATCCTGACCGCGGAAATTAAAAAAATCTGAAAAGTACGAAAAAATCAGACCAATTTTTTTTTCACTTTTTTTGCCATAGTTCATACATTTCACATGTCTAGATGTGAAATAAAAATAATTTGGCCAATAATTGACAGATTTTGAAATTTTTCAAAAATCTGTCTTTTTTCCTGACCACGGACCTTAAATGAAAACTAAGAAAATCTGAAAAGTACGAAAAAATCAAACCAAATTTCTTTCACTTTTTTTGGCATAGTTCATACATTTCACATGTCTAGATGTGAAATATAAATATAATTTGGACAATAATTGACAGATTTTGAAATCTGTAAAAAAAAAACTTTCTCTCATCCTGACCGCGGAAATTAAAAAAATCTGAAATGTACGAAAAAATCAGACCAATTTTTTTTTCACTTTTTTTGCCATAGTTCATACATTTCACATGTCTAGATGTGAAATAAAAATAATTTGGACAATAATTGACAGATTTTTAAATTTTTCAAAAATCTGTCTTTTTTCCTGACCACGGACCTTAAATGAAAACTAAGAAAATCTGAAAAGTACGAAAAAATCAAACCAAATTTCTTTCACTTTTTTTGGCATAGTTCATACATTTCACATGTCTAGATGTGAAATATAAATATAATTTGGACAATAATTGACAGATTTTGAAATTTGTAAAAAAAAAACTTTCTCTCATCCTGACCGCGGAAATTAAAAAAATCTGAAAAGTACGAAAAAATCAGACCAATTTTTTTTTCACTTTTTTTGCCATAGTTCATACATTTCACATGTCTAGATGTGAAATAAAAATAATTTGGACAATAATTGACAGATTTTGAAATTTTTCAAAAATCTGTCTTTTTTCCTGACCACGGACCTTAAATGAAAACTAAGAAAATCTGAAAAGTACGAAAAAATTAAACCAATTTTTTTTTCACTTTTTTGCCATAGTTCATACATTTCACATGTCTAGATGTGAAATAAAAATAATTTGGCCAATAATTGACAGATTTTGAAATTTTTCAAAAATCTGTCTTTTTTCCTGACCACGGACCTTAAATGAAAACTAAGAAAATCTGAAAAGTACGAAAAAATCAAACCAAATTTCTTTCACTTTTTTTGGCATAGTTCATACATTTCACACATGTCTAGATGTGAAATATAAATATAATTTGGACAATAATTGACAGATTTTGAAATTTGTAAAAAAAAAACTTTCTCTCATCCTGACCGCGGAAATTAAAAAAATCTGAAAAGTACGAAAAAATCAGACCAATTTTTTTTTCACTTTTTTTGCCATAGTTCATACATTTCACATGTCTAGATGTGAAATAAAAATAATTTGGACAATAATTGACAGATTTTTAAATTTTTCAAAAATCTGTCTTTTTTCCTGACCACGGACCTTAAATGAAAACTAAGAAAATCTGAAAAGTACGAAAAAATCAAACCAAATTTCTTTCACTTTTTTTGGCATAGTTCATACATTTCACATGTCTAGATGTGAAATATAAATATAATTTGGACAATAATTGACAGATTTTGAAATTTGTAAAAAAAAAACTTTCTCTCATCCTGACCGCGGAAATTAAAAAAAATCTGAAAAGTACGAAAAAATCAGACCAATTTTTTTTCAAATTTTTTGCCATAGTTCATACATTTCACATGTCTAGATGTGAAATAAAAATAATTTGGACAATAATTGACAGATTTTTAAATTTTTCAAAAATCTGTCTTTTTTCCTGACCACGGACCTTAAATGAAAACTAAGAAAATCTGAAAAGTACGAAAAAATCAAACCAAATTTCTTTCACTTTTTTTGGCATAGTTCATACATTTCACATGTCTAGATGTGAAATATAAATATAATTTGGACAATAATTGACAGATTTTGAAATTTGTAAAAAAAAAACTTTCTCTCATCCTGACCGCGGAAATTAAAAAAATCTGAAAAGTACGAAAAAATCAGACCAATTTTTTTTCAAATTTTTTGCCATAGTTCATACATTTCACATGTCTAGATGTGAAATATGAATATAATTTGGACAATAATTGACAGATTTTGAAATCTGTAAAAAAAAAAACTTTCTCTCATCCTGACCGCGGAAATTAAAAAAATCTGAAATGTACGAAAAAATCAGACCAATTTTTTTTTCACTTTTTTTGCCATAGTTCATACATTTCACATGTCTAGATGTGAAATAAAAATAATTTTGACAATAATTGACAGATTTTGAAATTTTTAAAAAAATCTGTCTTTTTTCCTGACCACGGACCTTAAATGAAAACTAAGAAAATCTGAAAAGTACGAAAAAATCAAACAAAATTTCTTTCACTTTTTTTGGCATAGTTCATACATTTCACATGTCTAGATGTGAAATATAAATATAATTTGGACAATAATTGACAGATTTTGAAATCTGTAAAAAAAAAAACTTTCTCTCATCCTGACCGCGGAAATTAAAAAAATCTGAAATGTACGAAAAAATCAGACCAATTTTTTTTTCACTTTTTTTGGCATAGTTCATACATTTCACATGTCTAGATGTGAAATATAAATATAATTTGGACAATAATTGACAGATTTTGAAATTTGTAAAAAAAAAACTTTCTCTCATCCTGACCGCGGAAATTAAAAAAATCTGAAAAGTACGAAAAAATCAGACCAATTTTTTTTCAAATTTTTTGCCATAGTTCATACATTTCACATGTCTAGATGTGAAATAAAAATAATTTGGACAATAATTGACAGATTTTTAAATTTTTCAAAAATCTGTCTTTTTTCCTGACCACGGACCTTAAATGAAAACTAAGAAAATCTGAAAAGTACGAAAAAATCAAACCAAATTTCTTTCACTTTTTTTGGCATAGTTCATACATTTCACATGTCTAGATGTGAAATATAAATATAATTTGGACAATAATTGACAGATTTTGAAATTTGTAAAAAAAAAACTTTCTCTCATCCTGACCGCGGAAATTAAAAAAATCTGAAAAGTACGAAAAAATCAGACCAATTTTTTTTCAAATTTTTTGCCATAGTTCATACATTTCACATGTCTAGATGTGAAATATGAATATAATTTGGACAATAATTGACAGATTTTGAAATCTGTAAAAAAAAAAACTCTCTCATCCTGACCGCGGAAATTAAAAAAATCTGAAAAGTACGAAAAAATCAGACCAATTTTTTTTTCACTTTTTTTGCCATAGTTCATACATTTCACATGTCTAGATGTGAAATAAAAATAATTTGGCCAATAATTGACAGATTTTGAAATTTTTCAAAAATCTGTCTTTTTTCCTGACCACGGACCTTAAATGAAAACTAAGAAAATCTGAAAAGTACGAAAAAATCAAACCAAATTTCTTTCACTTTTTTTGGCATAGTTCATACATTTCACATGTCTAGATGTGAAATATAAATATAATTTGGACAATAATTGACAGATTTTGAAATCTGTAAAAAAAAAAACTTTCTCTCATCCTGACCGCGGAAATTAAAAAAATCTGAAATGTACGAAAAAATCAGACCAATTTTTTTTTCACTTTTTTTGCCATAGTTCATACATTTCACATGTCTAGATGTGAAATAAAAATAATTTGGACAATAATTGACAGATTTTTAAATTTTTCAAAAATCTGTCTTTTTTCCTGACCACGGACCTTAAATGAAAACTAAGAAAATCTGAAAAGTACGAAAAAATCAAACCAAATTTCTTTCACTTTTTTTGGCATAGTTCATACATTTCACATGTCTAGATGTGAAATATAAATATAATTTGGACAATAATTGACAGATTTTGAAATTTGTAAAAAAAAAAACTTTCTCTCATCCTGACCGCGGAAATTAAAAAAATCTGAAAAGTACGAAAAAATCAGACCAATTTTTTTTTCACTTTTTTTGCCATAGTTCATACATTTCACATGTCTAGATGTGAAATAAAAATAATTTGGACAATAATTGACAGATTTTGAAATTTTTCAAAAATCTGTCTTTTTTCCTGACCACGGACCTTAAATGAAAACTAAGAAAATCTGAAAAGTACGAAAAAATTAAACCAATTTTTTTTTCACTTTTTTGCCATAGTTCATACATTTCACATGTCTAGATGTGAAATAAAAATAATTTGGCCAATAATTGACAGATTTTGAAATTTTTCAAAAATCTGTCTTTTTTCCTGACCACGGACCTTAAATGAAAACTAAGAAAATCTGAAAAGTACGAAAAAATCAAACCAAATTTCTTTCACTTTTTTTGGCATAGTTCATACATTTCACATGTCTAGATGTGAAATATAAATATAATTTGGACAATAATTGACAGATTTTGAAATTTGTAAAAAAAAAACTTTCTCTCATCCTGACCGCGGAAATTAAAAAAATCTGAAAAGTACGAAAAAATCAGACCAATTTTTTTTTCACTTTTTTTGCCATAGTTCATACATTTCACATGTCTAGATGTGAAATAAAAATAATTTGGACAATAATTGACAGATTTTTAAATTTTTCAAAAATCTGTCTTTTTTCCTGACCACGGACCTTAAATGAAAACTAAGAAAATCTGAAAAGTACGAAAAAATCAAACCAAATTTCTTTCACTTTTTTTGGCATAGTTCATACATTTCACATGTCTAGATGTGAAATATAAATATAATTTGGACAATAATTGACAGATTTTGAAATTTGTAAAAAAAAAACTTTCTCTCATCCTGACCGCGGAAATTAAAAAAAATCTGAAAAGTACGAAAAAATCAGACCAATTTTTTTTCAAATTTTTTGCCATAGTTCATACATTTCACATGTCTAGATGTGAAATAAAAATAATTTGGACAATAATTGACAGATTTTTAAATTTTTCAAAAATCTGTCTTTTTTCCTGACCACGGACCTTAAATGAAAACTAAGAAAATCTGAAAAGTACGAAAAAATCAAACCAAATTTCTTTCACTTTTTTTGGCATAGTTCATACATTTCACATGTCTAGATGTGAAATATAAATATAATTTGGACAATAATTGACAGATTTTGAAATTTGTAAAAAAAAAACTTTCTCTCATCCTGACCGCGGAAATTAAAAAAATCTGAAAAGTACGAAAAAATCAGACCAATTTTTTTTCAAATTTTTTGCCATAGTTCATACATTTCACATGTCTAGATGTGAAATATGAATATAATTTGGACAATAATTGACAGATTTTGAAATCTGTAAAAAAAAAAACTTTCTCTCATCCTGACCGCGGAAATTAAAAAAATCTGAAATGTACGAAAAAATCAGACCAATTTTTTTTTCACTTTTTTTGCCATAGTTCATACATTTCACATGTCTAGATGTGAAATAAAAATAATTTTGACAATAATTGACAGATTTTGAAATTTTTAAAAAAATCTGTCTTTTTTCCTGACCACGGACCTTAAATGAAAACTAAGAAAATCTGAAAAGTACGAAAAAATCAAACAAAATTTCTTTCACTTTTTTTGGCATAGTTCATACATTTCACATGTCTAGATGTGAAATATAAATATAATTTGGACAATAATTGACAGATTTTGAAATCTGTAAAAAAAAAAACTTTCTCTCATCCTGACCGCGGAAATTAAAAAAATCTGAAATGTACGAAAAAATCAGACCAATTTTTTTTTCACTTTTTTTGGCATAGTTCATACATTTCACATGTCTAGATGTGAAATATAAATATAATTTGGACAATAATTGACAGATTTTGAAATTTGTAAAAAAAAAACTTTCTCTCATCCTGACCGCGGAAATTAAAAAAATCTGAAAAGTACGAAAAAATCAGACCAATTTTTTTTCAAATTTTTTGCCATAGTTCATACATTTCACATGTCTAGATGTGAAATAAAAATAATTTGGACAATAATTGACAGATTTTTAAATTTTTCAAAAATCTGTCTTTTTTCCTGACCACGGACCTTAAATGAAAACTAAGAAAATCTGAAAAGTACGAAAAAATCAAACCAAATTTCTTTCACTTTTTTTGGCATAGTTCATACATTTCACATGTCTAGATGTGAAATATAAATATAATTTGGACAATAATTGACAGATTTTGAAATTTGTAAAAAAAAAACTTTCTCTCATCCTGACCGCGGAAATTAAAAAAATCTGAAAAGTACGAAAAAATCAGACCAATTTTTTTTCAAATTTTTTGCCATAGTTCATACATTTCACATGTCTAGATGTGAAATATGAATATAATTTGGACAATAATTGACAGATTTTGAAATCTGTAAAAAAAAAAACTTTCTCTCATCCTGACCGCGGAAATTAAAAAAATCTGAAATGTACGAAAAAATCAGACCAATTTTTTTTTCACTTTTTTTGCCATAGTTCATACATTTCACATGTCTAGATGTGAAATAAAAATAATTTTGACAATAATTGACAGATTTTGAAATTTTTAAAAAAATCTGTCTTTTTTCCTGACCACGGACCTTAAATGAAAACTAAGAAAATCTGAAAAGTACGAAAAAATCAAACAAAATTTCTTTCACTTTTTTTGGCATAGTTCATACATTTCACATGTCTAGATGTGAAATATAAATATAATTTGGACAATAATTGACAGATTTTGAAATCTGTAAAAAAAAAAAACTTTCTCTCATCCTGACCGCGGAAATTAAAAAAATCTGAAATGTACGAAAAAATCAGACCAATTTTTTTTTCACTTTTTTTGCCATAGTTCATACATTTCACATGTCTAGATGTGAAATAAAAATAATTTGGACAATAATTGACAGATTTTTAAATTTTTCAAAAATCTGTCTTTTTTCCTGACCACGGACCTTAAATGAAAACTAAGAAAATCTGAAAAGTACGAAAAAATCAAACCAAATTTCTTTCACTTTTTTTGGCATAGTTCATACATTTCACATGTCTAGATGTGAAATATAAATATAATTTGGACAATAATTGACAGATTTTGAAATTTGTAAAAAAAAAACTTTCTCTCATCCTGACCGCGGAAATTAAAAAAATCTGAAAAGTACGAAAAAATCAGACCAATTTTTTTTCCAATTTTTTGCCATAGTTCATACATTTCACATGTCTAGATGTGAAATATGAATATAATTTGGACAATAATTGACAGATTTTGAAATCTGTAAAAAAAAAACTTTCTCTCATCCTGACCGCGGAAATTAAAAAAATCTGAAATGTACGAAAAAATCAGACCAATTTTTTTTTCACTTTTTTTGCCATAGTTCATACATTTCACATGTCTAGATGTGAAATAAAAATAATTTGGACAATAATTGACAGATTTTGAAATTTTTAAAAAATCTGTCTTTTTTCCTGACCACGGACCTTAAATGAAAACTAAGAAAATCTGAAAAGTACGAAAAAATCAAACCAAATTTCTTTCACTTTTTTTGGCATAGTTCATACATTTCACATGTCTAGATGTGAAATATAAATATAATTTGGACAATAATTGACAGATTTTGAAATTTGTAAAAAAAAGCTTTCTCTCATCCTGACCGCGGAAATTAAAAAAATCTGAAAAGTACGAAAAAATCAGACCAATTTTTTTTCCCCTTTTTTTTCCATAGTTCATACATTTCACATGTCTAGATGTGAAATATAAATATAATTTGGACAATAATTGACAGATTTTGAAATTTGTAAAAAAAAAACTTTCTCTCATCCTGACCACGAAAATTAAAAAAATCGGAAAAGTACGAAAAAATCAGACCAATTTTTTTTTCACTTTTTTTGCCATAGTTCATACATTTCACATGTCTAGATGTGAAATAAAAATAATTTGGACAATAATTGACAGATTTTGAAATTTTTCAAAAATCTGTCTTTTTTCCTGACCACGGACCTTAAATGAAAACTAAGAAAATCTGAAAAGTACGAAAAAATCAAACCAAATTTCTTTCACTTTTTTTGGCATAGTTCATACATTTCACATGTCTAGATGTGAAATATAAATATAATTTGGACAATAATTGACAGATTTTGAAATTTGTAAAAAAAAAACTTTCTCTCATCCTGACCGCGGAAATTAAAAAAATCTGAAAAGTACGAAAAAATCAGACCAATTTTTTTTTCACTTTTTTTGCCATAGTTCATACATTTCACATGTCTAGATGTGAAATAAAAATAATTTGGACAATAATTGACAGATTTTTAAATTTTTCAAAAATCTGTCTTTTTTCCTGACCACGGACCTTAAATGAAAACTAAGAAAATCTGAAAAGTACGAAAAAATCAAACCAAATTTCTTTCACTTTTTTTGGCATAGTTCATACATTTCACATGTCTAGATGTGAAATATAAATATAATTTGGACAATAATTGACAGATTTTGAAATTTGTAAAAAAAAAACTTTCTCTCATCCTGACCGCGGAAATTAAAAAAATCTGAAAAGTACGAAAAAATCAGACCAATTTTTTTTCAAATTTTTTGCCATAGTTCATACATTTCACATGTCTAGATGTGAAATATAAATATAATTTGGACAATAATTGACAGATTTTGAAATCTGTAAAAAAAAAACTTTCTCTCATCCTGACCGCGGAAATTAAAAAAATCTGAAATGTACGAAAAAATCAGACCAATTTTTTTTTCACTTTTTTTGCCATAGTTCATACATTTCACATGTCTAGATGTGAAATAAAAATAATTTGGACAATAATTGACAGATTTTTAAATTTTTCAAAAATCTGTCTTTTTTCCTGACCACGGACCTTAAATGAAAACTAAGAAAATCTGAAAAGTACGAAAAAATCAAACCAAATTTCTTTCACTTTTTTTGGCATAGTTCATACATTTCACATGTCTAGATGTGAAATATAAATATAATTTGGACAATAATTGACAGATTTTGAAATCTGTAAAAAAAAAACTTTCTCTCATCCTGACCGCGGAAATTAAAAAAATCTGAAATGTACGAAAAAATCAGACCAATTTTTTTTTCACTTTTTTTGCCATAGTTCATACATTTCACATGTCTAGATGTGAAATAAAAATAATTTGGACAATAATTGACAGATTTTTAAATTTTTCAAAAATCTGTCTTTTTTCCTGACCACGGACCTTAAATGAAAACTAAGAAAATCTGAAAAGTACGAAAAAATCAAACCAAATTTCTTTCACTTTTTTTGGCATAGTTCATACATTTCACATGTCTAGATGTGAAATATAAATATAATTTGGACAATAATTGACAGATTTTGAAATTTGTAAAAAAAAAACTTTCTCTCATCCTGACCGCGGAAATTAAAAAAATCTGAAAAGTACGAAAAAATCAGACCAATTTTTTTTCAAATTTTTTGCCATAGTTCATACATTTCACATGTCTAGATGTGAAATATAAATATAATTTGGACAATAATTGACAGATTTTGAAATCTGTAAAAAAAAAACTTTCTCTCATCCTGACCGCGGAAATTAAAAAAATCTGAAATGTACGAAAAAATCAGACCAATTTTTTTTTCACTTTTTTTGCCATAGTTCATACATTTCACATGTCTAGATGTGAAATAAAAATAATTTGGACAATAATTGATAGATTTTTAAATTTTTCAAAAATCTGTCTTTTTTCCTGACCACGGACCTTAAATGAAAACTAAGAAAATCTGAAAAGTACGAAAAAATCAAACCAATTTTTTTTTCACTTTTTTGCCATAGTTCATACATTTCACATGTCTAGATGTGAAATAAAAATAATTTGGACAATAATTGACAGATTTTTAAATTTTTCAAAAATCTGTCTTTTTTCCTGACCACGGACCTTAAATGAAAACTAAGAAAATCTGAAAAGTACGAAAAAATCAAACCAAATTTCTTTCACTTTTTTTGGCATAGTTCATACATTTCACATGTCTAGATGTGAAATATAAATATAATTTGGACAATAATTGACAGATTTTGAAATTTGTAAAAAAAAGCTTACTCTCATCCTGACCGCGGAAATTAAAAAAATCTGAAAAGTATGAAAAAATCAGACCAATTTTTTTTCCCCTTTTTTTTCCATAGTTCATACATTTCACATGTCTAGATGTGAAATATAAATATAATTTGGACAATAATTGACAGATTTTGAAATTTGTAAAAAAAAAACTTTCTCTCATCCTGACCACGAAAATTAAAAAAATCGGAAAAGTACGAAAAAATCAGACCAATTTTTTTTTCCATAGTTCATACATTTCACATGTCTAGATGTGAAATAAAAATAATTTGGACAATAATTGATAGATTTTTAAATTTTTCAAAAATCTGTCTTTTTTCCTGACCACGGACCTTAAATGAAAACTAAGAAAATCTGAAAAGTACGAAAAAATCAAACCAATTTTTTTTTCACTTTTTTGCCATAGTTCATACATTTCACATGTCTAGATGTGAAATAAAAATAATTTGGACAATAATTGACAGATTTTTAAATTTTTCAAAAATCTGTCTTTTTTCCTGACCACGGACCTTAAATGAAAACTAAGAAAATCTGAAAAGTACGAAAAAATCAAACCAAATTTCTTTCACTTTTTTTGGCATAGTTCATACATTTCACATGTCTAGATGTGAAATATAAATATAATTTGGACAATAATTGACAGATTTTGAAATTTGTAAAAAAAAAACTTTCTCTCATCCTGACCGCGGAAATTAAAAAAATCTGAAAAGTACGAAAAAATCAGACCAATTTTTTTTTCACTTTTTTTGCCATAGTTCATACATTTCACATGTCTAGATGTGAAATAAAAATAATTTGGACAATAATTGACAGATTTTGAAATTTTTCAAAAATCTGTCTTTTTTCCTGACCACGGACCTTAAATGAAAACTAAGAAAATCTGAAAAGTACGAAAAAATCAAACCAAATTTCTTTCACTTTTTTTGGCATAGTTCATACATTTCACATGTCTAGATGTGAAATATAAATATAATTTGGACAATAATTGACAGATTTTGAAATCTGTAAAAAAAAAACTTTCTCTCATCCTGACCGCGGAAATTAAAAAAATCTGAAATGTACGAAAAAATCAGACCAATTTTTTTTTCACTTTTTTTGCCATAGTTCATACATTTCACATGTCTAGATGTGAAATAAAAATAATTTGGACAATAATTGACAGATTTTGAAATTTTTCAAAAATCTGTCTTTTTTCCTGACCACGGACCTTAAATGAAAACTAAGAAAATCTGAAAAGTACGAAAAAATCAAACCAAATTTCTTTCACTTTTTTTGGCATAGTTCATACATTTCACATGTCTAGATGTGAAATATAAATATAATTTGGACAATAATTGACAGATTTTGAAATTTGTAAAAAAAAAACTTTCTCTCATCCTGACCGCGGAAATTAAAAAAATCTGAAAAGTACGAAAAAATCAGACCAATTTTTTTTTCACTTTTTTTGCCATAGTTCATACATTTCACATGTCTAGATGTGAAATAAAAATAATTTGGACAATAATTGACAGATTTTGAAATTTTTCAAAAATCTGTCTTTTTTCCTGACCACGGACCTTAAATGAAAACTAAGAAAATCTGAAAAGTACGAAAAAATCAAACCAAATTTCTTTCACTTTTTTTGGCATAGTTCATACATTTCACATGTCTAGATGTGAAATATAAATATAATTTGGACAATAATTGACAGATTTTGAAATTTGTAAAAAAAAAACTTTCTCTCATCCTGACCGCGGAAATTAAAAAAATCTGAAAAGTACGAAAAAATCAGACCAATTTTTTTTTCACTTTTTTTGCCATAGTTCATACATTTCACATGTCTAGATGTGAAATAAAAATAATTTGGACAATAATTGACAGATTTTTAAATTTTTCAAAAATCTGTCTTTTTTCCTGACCACGGACCTTAAATGAAAACTAAGAAAATCTGAAAAGTACGAAAAAATCAAACCAATTTTTTTTTCACTTTTTTGCCATAGTTCATACATTTCACATGTCTAGATGTGAAATAAAAATAATTTGGACAATAATTGACAGATTTTTAAATTTTTCAAAAATCTGTCTTTTTTCCTGACCACGGACCTTAAATGAAAACTAAGAAAATCTGAAAAGTACGAAAAAATCAAACCAAATTTCTTTCACTTTTTTTGGCATAGTTCATACATTTCACATGTCTAGATGTGAAATATAAATATAATTTGGACAATAATTGACAGATTTTGAAATTTGTAAAAAAAAGCTTACTCTCATCCTGACCGCGGAAATTAAAAAAATCTGAAAAGTACGAAAAAATCAGACCAATTTTTTTTCCCCTTTTTTTTCCATAGTTCATACATTTCACATGTCTAGATGTGAAATATAAATATAATTTGGACAATAATTGACAGATTTTGAAATTTGTAAAAAAAAAACTTTCTCTCATCCTGACCACGAAAATTAAAAAAATCGGAAAAGTACGAAAAAATCAGACCAATTTTTTTTTCACTTTTTTTGCCATAGTTCATACATTTCACATGTCTAGATGTGAAATAAAAATAATTTGGACAATAATTGATAGATTTTGAAATTTTTCAAAAATCTGTCTTTTTTCCTGACCACGGACCTTAAATGAAAACTAAGAAAATCTGAAAAGTACGAAAAAATCAAACCAAATTTCTTTCACTTTTTTTGGCATAGTTCATACATTTCACATGTCTAGATGTGAAATATAAATATAATTTGGACAATAATTGACAGATTTTGAAATCTGTAAAAAAAAAACTTTCTCTCATCCTGACCGCGGAAATTAAAAAAATCTGAAATGTACGAAAAAATCAGACCAATTTTTTTTTCACTTTTTTTGCCATAGTTCATACATTTCACATGTCTAGATGTGAAATATAAATATAATTTGGACAATAATTGACAGATTTTGAAATTTGTAAAAAAAAAACTTTCTCTCATCCTGACCGCGGAAATTAAAAAAATCTGAAAAGTACGAAAAAATCAGACCAATTTTTTTTCAAATTTTTTGCCATAGTTCATACATTTCACATGTCTAGATGTGAAATATAAATATAATTTGGACAATAATTGACAGATTTTGAAATCTGTAAAAAAAAAACTTTCTCTCATCCTGACCGCGGAAATTAAAAAAATCTGAAATGTACGAAAAAATCAGACCAATTTTTTTTTCACTTTTTTTGCCATAGTTCATACATTTCACATGTCTAGATGTGAAATAAAAATAATTTGGACAATAATTGACAGATTTTGAAATTTTTAAAAAATCTGTCTTTTTTCCTGACCACGGACCTTAAATGAAAACTAAGAAAATCTGAAAAGTACGAAAAAATCAAACCAAATTTCTTTCACTTTTTTTGGCATAGTTCATACATTTCACATGTCTAGATGTGAAATATAAATATAATTTGGACAATAATTGACAGATTTTGAAATTTGTAAAAAAAAGCTTTCTCTCATCCTGACCGCGGAAATTAAAAAAATCTGAAAAGTACGAAAAAATCAGACCAATTTTTTTTCCCCTTTTTTTTCCATAGTTCATACATTTCACATGTCTAGATGTGAAATATAAATATAATTTGGACAATAATTGACAGATTTTGAAATTTGTAAAAAAAAAACTTTCTCTCATCCTGACCACGAAAATTAAAAAAATCGGAAAAGTACGAAAAAATCAGACCAATTTTTTTTTCACTTTTTTTGCCATAGTTCATACATTTCACATGTCTAGATGTGAAATAAAAATAATTTGGACAATAATTGATAGATTTTTAAATTTTTCAAAAATCTGTCTTTTTTCCTGACCACGGACCTTAAATGAAAACTAAGAAAATCTGAAAAGTACGAAAAAATCAAACCAATTTTTTTTCCACTTTTTTGCCATAGTTCATACATTTCACATGTCTAGATGTGAAATAAAAATAATTTGGACAATAATTGACAGATTTTTAAATTTTTCAAAAATCTGTCTTTTTTCCTGACCACGGACCTTAAATGAAAACTAAGAAAATCTGAAAAGTACGAAAAAATCAAACCAAATTTCTTTCACTTTTTTTGGCATAGTTCATACATTTCACATGTCTAGATGTGAAATATAAATATAATTTGGACAATAATTGACAGATTTTGAAATTTGTAAAAAAAAGCTTACTCTCATCCTGACCGCGGAAATTAAAAAAATCTGAAAAGTACGAAAAAATCAGACCAATTTTTTTTCCCCTTTTTTTTCCATAGTTCATACATTTCACATGTCTAGATGTGAAATATAAATATAATTTGGACAATAATTGACAGATTTTGAAATTTGTAAAAAAAAAACTTTCTCTCATCCTGACCACGAAAATTAAAAAAATCGGAAAAGTACGAAAAAATCAGACCAATTTTTTTTTCACTTTTTTTGCCATAGTTCATACATTTCACATGTCTAGATGTGAAATAAAAATAATTTGGACAATAATTGATAGATTTTTAAATTTTTCAAAAATCTGTCTTTTTTCCTGACCACGGACCTTAAATGAAAACTAAGAAAATCTGAAAAGTACGAAAAAATCAAACCAATTTTTTTTTCACTTTTTTGCCATAGTTCATACATTTCACATGTCTAGATGTGAAATAAAAATAATTTGGACAATAATTGACAGATTTTTAAATTTTTCAAAAATCTGTCTTTTTTCCTGACCACGGACCTTAAATGAAAACTAAGAAAATCTGAAAAGTACGAAAAAATCAAACCAAATTTCTTTCACTTTTTTTGGCATAGTTCATACATTTCACATGTCTAGATGTGAAATATAAATATAATTTGGACAATAATTGACAGATTTTGAAATTTGTAAAAAAAAAACTTTCTCTCATCCTGACCGCGGAAATTAAAAAAATCTGAAAAGTACGAAAAAATCAGACCAATTTTTTTTCAAATTTTTTGCCATAGTTCATACATTTCACATGTCTAGATGTGAAATATAAATATAATTTGGACAATAATTGACAGATTTTGAAATCTGTAAAAAAAAAAACTTTCTCTCATCCTGACCGCGGAAATTAAAAAAATCTGAAATGTACGAAAAAATCAGACCAATTTTTTTTCACTTTTTTTGCCATAGTTCATACATTTCACATGTCTAGATGTGAAATATAAATATAATTTGGACAATAATTGACAGATTTTGAAATCTGTAAAAAAAAAACTTTCTCTCATCCTGACCGCGGAAATTAAAAAAATCTGAAATGTACGAAAAAATCAGACCAATTCTTTTTTCACTTTTTTTGCCATAGTTCATACATTTCACATGTCTAGATGTGAAATAAAAATAATTTGGACAATAATTGACAGATTTTGACATTTTTCAAAAATCTGTCTTTTTTCCTGACCACGGACCTTAAATGAAAACTAAGAAAATCTGAAAAGTACGAAAAAATCAAACCAAATTTCTTTCACTTTTTTTGGCATAGTTCATACATTTCACATGTCTAGATGTGAAATATAAATATAATTTGGACAATAATTGACAGATTTTGAAATCTGTAAAAAAAAAACTTTCTCTCATCCTGACCGCGGAAATTAAAAAAATCTGAAATGTACGAAAAAATCAGACCAATTTTTTTTTCACTTTTTTTGCCATAGTTCATACATTTCACATGTCTAGATGTGAAATAAAAATAATTTGGACAATAATTGACAGATTTTGAAATTTTTCAAAAATCTGTCTTTTTTCCTGATCACGGACCTTAAATGAAAACTAAGAAAATCTGAAAAGTACGAAAAAATCAAACCAAATTTCTTTCACTTTTTTTGGCATAGTTCATACATTTCACATGTCTAGATGTGAAATATAAATATAATTTGGACAATAATTGACAGATTTTGAAATCTGTAAAAAAAAAACTTTCTCTCATCCTGACCGCGGAAATTAAAAAAATCTGAAATGTACGAAAAAATCAGACCAATTTTTTTTTCACTTTTTTTGCCATAGTTCATACATTTCACATGTCTAGATGTGAAATAAAAATAATTTGGACAATAATTGACAGATTTTGAAATTTTTCAAAAATCTGTCTTTTTTCCTGACCACGGACCTTAAATGAAAACTAAGAAAATCTGAAAAGTACGAAAAAATCAAACCAAATTTCTTTCACTTTTTTTGGCATAGTTCATACATTTCACATGTCTAGATGTGAAATATAAATATAATTTGGACAATAATTGACAGATTTTGAAATTTGTAAAAAAAAGCTTTCTCTCATCCTGACCGCGGAAATTAAAAAAATCTGAAAAGTACGAAAAAATCAGACCAATTTTTTTTCCCCTTTTTTTTCCATAGTTCATACATTTCACATGTCTAGATGTGAAATATAAATATAATTTGGACAATAATTGACAGATTTTGAAATTTGTAAAAAAAAAACTTTCTCTCATCCTGACCACGAAAATTAAAAAAATCGGAAAAGTACGAAAAAATCAGACCAATTTTTTTTTCACTTTTTTTGCCATAGTTCATACATTTCACATGTCTAGATGTGAAATAAAAATAATTTGGACAATAATTGATAGATTTTTAAATTTTTCAAAAATCTGTCTTTTTTCCTGACCACGGACCTTAAATGAAAACTAGGAAAATCTGAAAAGTACGAAAAAATCAAACCAATTTTTTTTCCCTTTTTTGCCATAGTTCATACATTTCACATGTCTAGATGTGAAATAAAAATAATTTGGACAATAATTGACAGATTTTTAAATTTTTCAAAAATCTGTCTTTTTTCCTGACCACGGACCTTAAATGAAAACTAAGAAAATCTGAAAAGTACGAAAAAATCAAACCAAATTTCTTTCACTTTTTTTGGCATAGTTCATACATTTCACATGTCTAGATGTGAAATATAAATATAATTTGGACAATAATTGACATTTTTTGAAATCTGTAAAAAAAAAACTTTCTCTCATCCTGACCGCGGAAATTAAAAAAATCTGAAAAGTACGAAAAAATCAGACCAATTTTTTTTTCACTTTTTTTGCCATAGTTCATACATTTCACATGTCTAGATGTGAAATAAAAATAATTTTGACAATAATTGACAGATTTTGAAATTTTTAAAAAAATCTGTCTTTTTTCCTGACCACGGACCTTAAATGAAAACTAAGAAAATCTGAAAAGTACGAAAAAATCAAACCAAATTTCTTTCACTTTTTTTGGCATAGTTCATACATTTCACATGTCTAGATGTGAAATATAAATATAATATGGACAATAATTGACAGATTTTGAAATTTGTAAAAAAAAAACTTTCTCTCATCCTGACCGCGGAAATTAAAAAAATCTGAAAAGTACGAAAAAATCAGACCAATTTTTTTCCCCCTTTTTTTTCCATAGTTCATACATTTCACATGTCTAGATGTGAAATATAAATATAATTTGGACAATAATTGACAGATTTTGAAATTTGTAAAAAAAAAACTTTCTCTCATCCTGACCACGAAAATTAAAAAAATCGGAAAAGTACGAAAAAATCAGACCAATTTTTTTTTCACTTTTTTTGCCATAGTTCATACATTTCACATGTCTAGATGTGAAATAAAAATAATTTGGACAATAATTGATAGATTTTTAAATTTTTCAAAAATCTGTCTTTTTTCCTGACCACGGACCTTAAATGAAAACTAAGAAAATCTGAAAAGTACAAAAAAATCAAACCAATTTTTTTTTCACTTTTTTGCCATAGTTCATACATTTCACATGTCTAGATGTGAAATAAAAATAATTTGGACAATAATTGACAGATTTTTAAATTTTTCAAAAATCTGTCTTTTTTCCTGACCACGGACCTTAAATGAAAACTAAGAAAATCTGAAAAGTACGAAAAAATCAAACCAAATTTCTTTCACTTTTTTTGGCATAGTTCATACATTTCACATGTCTAGATGTGAAATATAAATATAATTTGGACAATAATTGACAGATTTTGAAATTTGTAAAAAAAAAACTTTCTCTCATCCTGACCGCGGAAATTAAAAAAATCTGAAAAGTACGAAAAAATCAGACCAATTTTTTTTCAAATTTTTTGCCATAGTTCATACATTTCACATGTCTAGATGTGAAATATAAATATAATTTGGACAATAATTGACAGATTTTGAAATCTGTAAAAAAAAAACTTTCTCTCATCCTGACCGCGGAAATTAAAAAAATCTGAAATGTACGAAAAAATCAGACCAATTTTTTTTCACTTTTTTTGCCATAGTTCATACATTTCACATGTCTAGATGTGAAATATAAATATAATTTGGACAATAATTGACAGATTTTGAAATCTGTAAAAAAAAAACTTTCTCTCATCCTGACCGCGGACCTTAAATGAAAACTAAGAAAATCTGAAAAGTACGAAAAAATCAAACCAAATTTCTTTCACTTTTTTTGGCATAGTTCATACATTTCACATGTCTAGATGTGAAATATAAATATAATTTGGACAATAATTGACAGATTTTGAAATCTGTAAAAAAAAAACTTTCTCTCATCCTGACCGCGGAAATTAAAAAAATCTGAAATGTACGAAAAAATCAGACCAATTTTTTTTCACTTTTTTTGCCATAGTTCATACATTTCACATGTCTAGATGTGAAATATAAATATAATTTGGACAATAATTGACAGATTTTGAAATCTGTAAAAAAAAAACTTTCTCTCATCCTGACCGCGGAAATTAAAAAAATCTGAAATGTACGAAAAAATCAGACCAATTTTTTTTTCACTTTTTTTGCCATAGTTCATACATTTCACATGTCTAGATGTGAAATAAAAATAATTTGGACAATAATTGACAGATTTTGAAATTTTTCAAAAATCTGTCTTTTTTCCTGACCACGGACCTTAAATGAAAACTAAGAAAATCTGAAAAGTACGAAAAAATCAAACCAAATTTATTTCACTTTTTTTGGCATAGTTCATACATTTCACATGTCTAGATGTGAAATATAAATATAATTTGGACAATAATTGACAGATTTTGAAATCTGTAAAAAAAAAACTTTCTCTCATCCTGACCGCGGAAATTAAAAAAATCTGAAATGTACGAAAAAATCAGACCAATTTTTTTTTCACTTTTTTTGCCATAGTTCATACATTTCACATGTCTAGATGTGAAATAAAAATAATTTGGACAATAATTGACAGATTTTGAAATTTTTCAAAAATCTGTCTTTTTTCCTGACCACGGACCTTAAATGAAAACTAAGAAAATCTGAAAAGTACGAAAAAATCAAACCAAATTTCTTTCACTTTTTTTGGCATAGTTCATACATTTCACATGTCTAGATGTGAAATATAAATATAATTTGGACAATAATTGACAGATTTTGAAATCTGTAAAAAAAAAACTTTCTCTCATCCTGACCGCGGAAATTAAAAAAATCTGAAATGTACGAAAAAATCAGACCAATTTTTTTTTCACTTTTTTTGCCATAGTTCATACATTTCACATGTCTAGATGTGAAATAAAAATAATTTGGACAATAATTGACAGATTTTGAAATTTTTCAAAAATCTGTCTTTTTTCCTGACCACGGACCTTAAATGAAAACTAAGAAAATCTGAAAAGTACGAAAAAATCAAACCAAATTTCTTTCACTTTTTTTGGCATAGTTCATACATTTCACATGTCTAGATGTGAAATATAAATATAATTTGGACAATAATTGACAGATTTTGAAATTTGTAAAAAAAAAACTTTCTCTTATCCTGACCACGAAAATTAAAAAAATCGGAAAAGTACGAAAAAATCAGACCAATTTTTTTTTCACTTTTTTTGCCATAGTTCATACATTTCACATGTCTAGATGTGAAATAAAAATAATTTGGACAATAATTGATAGATTTTTAAATTTTTCAAATATCTGTCTTTTTTCCTGACCACGGACCTTAAATGAAAACTAAGAAAATCTGAAAAGTACGAAAAAATCAAACCAATTTTTTTTCACTTTTTTGCCATAGTTCAGACATTTCACATGTCTAGATGTGAAATAAAAATAATTTGGACAATAATTGACAGATTTTTAAATTTTTCAAAAATCTGTCTTTTTTCCTGACCACGGACCTTAAATGAAAACTAAGAAAATCTGAAAAGTACGAAAAAATCAAACCAAATTTCTTTCACTTTTTTTGGCATAGTTCATACATTTCACATGTCTAGATGTGAAATAAAAATAATTTGGACAATAATTGACAGATTTTGAAATTTTTCAAAAATCTGTCTTTTTTCCTGACCACGGACCTTAAATGAAAACTAAGAAAATCTGAAAAGTACGAAAAAATCAAACCAAATTTCTTTCACTTTTTTTGGCATAGTTCATACATTTCACATGTCTAGATGTGAAATATAAATATAATTTGGACAATAATTGACATTTTTTGAAATCTGTAAAAAAAAAACTTTCTCTCATCCTGACCGCGGAAATTAAAAAAATCTGAAAAGTACGAAAAAATCAGACCAATTTTTTTTTCACTTTTTTTGCCATAGTTCATACATTTCACATGTCTAGATGTGAAATAAAAATAATTTGGACAATAATTGACAGATTTTGAAATTTTTCAAAAATCTGTCTTTTTTCCTGACCACGGACCTTAAATGAAAACTAAGAAAATCTGAAAAGTACGAAAAAATCAAACCAAATTTCTTTCACTTTTGTTGGCATAGTTCATACATTTCACATGTCTAGATGTGAAATATAAATATAATTTGGACAATAATTGACAGATTTTGAAATTTGTAAAAAAAAAACTTTCTCTCATCCTGACCGCGGAAATTAAAAAAATCTGAAAAGTACGAAAAAATCAGACCAATTTTTTTTTCACTTTTTTTGCCATAGTTCATACATTTCACATGTCTAGATGTGAAATAAAAATAATTTTGACAATAATTGACAGATTTTGAAATTTTTCAAAAATCTGTCTTTTTTCCTGACCACGGACCTTAAATGAAAACTAAGAAAATCTGAAAAGTACGAAAAACTCAAACCAATTTTTTTTTCACTTTTTTGCCATAGTTCATACATTTCACATGTCTAGATGTGAAATATAAATATAATTTGGACAATAATTGACAGATTTTGAAATCTGTAAAAAAAAAACTTTCTCTCATCCTGACCGCGGAAATTAAAAAAATCTGAAATGTACGAAAAAATCAGACCAATATTTTTTTCACTTTTTTTGCCATAGTTCATACATTTCACATGTCTAGATGTGAAATAAAAATAATTTGGACAATAATTGACAGATTTTTAAATTTTTCAAAAATCTGTCTTTTTTCCTGACCACGGACCTTAAATGAAAACTAAGAAAATCTGAAAAGTACGAAAAAATCAAACCAAATTTCTTTCACTTTTTTTGGCATAGTTCATACATTTCACATGTCTAGATGTGAAATAAAAATAATTTGGCCAATAATTGACAGATTTTGAAATTTTTCAAAAATCTGTCTTTTTTCCTGACCACGGACCTTAAATGAAAACTAAGAAAATCTGAAAAGTACGAAAAAATCAAACCAATTTTTTTTCAAATTTTTTGCCAGAGTTCATACATTTCACATGTCTAGATGTGAAATATAAATATAATTTGGACAATAATTGACAGATTTTGAAATCTGTAAAAAAAAAACTCTCTCATCCTGACCGCGGAAATTAAAAAAATCTGAAAAGTACGAAAAAATCAGACCAATTTTTTTTTCACTTTTTTTGCCATAGTTCATACATTTCACATGTCTAGATGTGAAATAAAAATAATTTGGACAATAATTGACAGATTTTTAAATTTTTCAAAAATCTGTCTTTTTTCCTGACCACGGACCTTAAATGAAAACTAAGAAAATCTGAAAAGTACGAAAAAATCAAACCAAATTTCTTTCACTTTTTTTGGCATAGTTCATACATTTCACATGTCTAGATGTGAAATAAAAATAATTTGGCCAATAATTGACAGATTTTGAAATTTTTCAAAAATCTGTCTTTTTTCCTGACCACGGACCTTAAATGAAAACTAAGAAAATCTGAAAAGTACGAAAAAATCAAACCAATTTTTCTTCAAATTTTTTGCCATAGTTCATACATTTCACATGTCTAGATGTGAAATATAAATATAATTTGGACAATAATTGACAGATTTTGAAATCTGTAAAAAAAAAACTTTCTCTCATCCTGACCGCGGAAATTAAAAAAATCTGAAAAGTACGAAAAAATCAGACCAATTTTTTTTTCACTTTTTTTGCCATAGTTCATACATTTCACATGTCTAGATGTGAAATAAAAATAATTTGGACAATAATTGACAGATTTTTAAATTTTTCAAAAATCTGTCTTTTTTCCTGACCACGGACCTTAAATGAAAACTAAGAAAATCTGAAAAGTACGAAAAAATCAAACCAAATTTCTTTCACTTTTTTTGGCATAGTTCATACATTTCACATGTCTAGATGTGAAATAAAAATAATTTGGCCAATAATTGACAGATTTTGAAATTTTTCAAAAATCTGTCTTTTTTCCTGACCACGGACCTTAAATGAAAACTAAGAAAATCTGAAAAGTACGAAAAAATCAAACCAATTTTTCTTCAAATTTTTTGCCATAGTTCATACATTTCACATGTCTAGATGTGAAATATAAATATAATTTGGACAATAATTGACAGATTTTGAAATTTGTAAAAAAAAAACTTTCTCTCATCCTGACCGCGGAAATTAAAAAAATCTGAAAAGTACGAAAAAATCAGACCAATTTTTTTTTCACTTTTTTTGCCATAGTTCATACATTTCACATGTCTAGATGTGAAATAAAAATAATTTTGACAATAATTGACAGATTTTGAAATTTTTCAAAAATCTGTCTTTTTTCCTGACCACGGACCTTAAATGAAAACTAAGAAAATCTGAAAAGTACGAAAAACTCAAACCAATTTTTTTTTCACTTTTTTGCCATAGTTCATACATTTCACATGTCTAGATGTGAAATATAAATATAATTTGGACAATAATTGACAGATTTTGAAATCTGTAAAAAAAAAACTTTCTCTCATCCTGACCGCGGAAATTAAAAAAATCTGAAATGTACGAAAAAATCAGACCAATATTTTTTTCACTTTTTTTGCCATAGTTCATACATTTCACATGTCTAGATGTGAAATAAAAATAATTTGGACAATAATTGACAGATTTTTAAATTTTTCAAAAATCTGTCTTTTTTCCTGACCACGGACCTTAAATGAAAACTAAGAAAATCTGAAAAGTACGAAAAAATCAAACCAAATTTCTTTCACTTTTTTTGGCATAGTTCATACATTTCACATGTCTAGATGTGAAATAAAAATAATTTGGCCAATAATTGACAGATTTTGAAATTTTTCAAAAATCTGTCTTTTTTCCTGACCACGGACCTTAAATGAAAACTAAGAAAATCTGAAAAGTACGAAAAAATCAAACCAATTTTTTTTCAAATTTTTTGCCAGAGTTCATACATTTCACATGTCTAGATGTGAAATATAAATATAATTTGGACAATAATTGACAGATTTTGAAATTTGTAAAAAAAAAACTTTCTCTCATCCTGACCGCGGAAATTAAAAAAATCTGAAATGTACGAAAAAATCAGACCAATTTTTTTTCACTTTTTTTGCCATAGTTCATACATTTCACATGTCTAGATGTGAAATATAAATATAATTTGGACAATAATTGACAGATTTTGAAATCTGTAAAAAAAAAACTTTCTCTCATCCTGACCGCGGACCTTAAATGAAAACTAAGAAAATCTGAAAAGTACGAAAAAATCAAACCAAATTTCTTTCACTTTTTTTGGCATAGTTCATACATTTCACATGTCTAGATGTGAAATATAAATATAATTTGGACAATAATTGACAGATTTTGAAATCTGTAAAAAAAAAACTTTCTCTCATCCTGACCGCGGAAATTAAAAAAATCTGAAATGTACGAAAAAATCAGACCAATTTTTTTTCACTTTTTTTGCCATAGTTCATACATTTCACATGTCTAGATGTGAAATATAAATATAATTTGGACAATAATTGACAGATTTTGAAATCTGTAAAAAAAAAACTTTCTCTCATCCTGACCGCGGAAATTAAAAAAATCTGAAATGTACGAAAAAATCAGACCAATTTTTTTTTCACTTTTTTTGCCATAGTTCATACATTTCACATGTCTAGATGTGAAATAAAAATAATTTGGACAATAATTGACAGATTTTGAAATTTTTCAAAAATCTGTCTTTTTTCCTGACCACGGACCTTAAATGAAAACTAAGAAAATCTGAAAAGTACGAAAAAATCAAACCAAATTTATTTCACTTTTTTTGGCATAGTTCATACATTTCACATGTCTAGATGTGAAATATAAATATAATTTGGACAATAATTGACAGATTTTGAAATCTGTAAAAAAAAAACTTTCTCTCATCCTGACCGCGGAAATTAAAAAAATCTGAAATGTACGAAAAAATCAGACCAATTTTTTTTTCACTTTTTTTGCCATAGTTCATACATTTCACATGTCTAGATGTGAAATAAAAATAATTTGGACAATAATTGACAGATTTTGAAATTTTTCAAAAATCTGTCTTTTTTCCTGACCACGGACCTTAAATGAAAACTAAGAAAATCTGAAAAGTACGAAAAAATCAAACCAAATTTCTTTCACTTTTTTTGGCATAGTTCATACATTTCACATGTCTAGATGTGAAATATAAATATAATTTGGACAATAATTGACAGATTTTGAAATCTGTAAAAAAAAAACTTTCTCTCATCCTGACCGCGGAAATTAAAAAAATCTGAAATGTACGAAAAAATCAGACCAATTTTTTTTTCACTTTTTTTGCCATAGTTCATACATTTCACATGTCTAGATGTGAAATAAAAATAATTTGGACAATAATTGACAGATTTTGAAATTTTTCAAAAATCTGTCTTTTTTCCTGACCACGGACCTTAAATGAAAACTAAGAAAATCTGAAAAGTACGAAAAAATCAAACCAAATTTCTTTCACTTTTTTTGGCATAGTTCATACATTTCACATGTCTAGATGTGAAATATAAATATAATTTGGACAATAATTGACAGATTTTGAAATTTGTAAAAAAAAAACTTTCTCTTATCCTGACCACGAAAATTAAAAAAATCGGAAAAGTACGAAAAAATCAGACCAATTTTTTTTTCACTTTTTTTGCCATAGTTCATACATTTCACATGTCTAGATGTGAAATAAAAATAATTTGGACAATAATTGATAGATTTTTAAATTTTTCAAATATCTGTCTTTTTTCCTGACCACGGACCTTAAATGAAAACTAAGAAAATCTGAAAAGTACGAAAAAATCAAACCAATTTTTTTTCACTTTTTTGCCATAGTTCAGACATTTCACATGTCTAGATGTGAAATAAAAATAATTTGGACAATAATTGACAGATTTTTAAATTTTTCAAAAATCTGTCTTTTTTCCTGACCACGGACCTTAAATGAAAACTAAGAAAATCTGAAAAGTACGAAAAAATCAAACCAAATTTCTTTCACTTTTTTTGGCATAGTTCATACATTTCACATGTCTAGATGTGAAATAAAAATAATTTGGACAATAATTGACAGATTTTGAAATTTTTCAAAAATCTGTCTTTTTTCCTGACCACGGACCTTAAATGAAAACTAAGAAAATCTGAAAAGTACGAAAAAATCAAACCAAATTTCTTTCACTTTTTTTGGCATAGTTCATACATTTCACATGTCTAGATGTGAAATATAAATATAATTTGGACAATAATTGACATTTTTTGAAATCTGTAAAAAAAAAACTTTCTCTCATCCTGACCGCGGAAATTAAAAAAATCTGAAAAGTACGAAAAAATCAGACCAATTTTTTTTTCACTTTTTTTGCCATAGTTCATACATTTCACATGTCTAGATGTGAAATAAAAATAATTTGGACAATAATTGACAGATTTTGAAATTTTTCAAAAATCTGTCTTTTTTCCTGACCACGGACCTTAAATGAAAACTAAGAAAATCTGAAAAGTACGAAAAAATCAAACCAAATTTCTTTCACTTTTGTTGGCATAGTTCATACATTTCACATGTCTAGATGTGAAATATAAATATAATTTGGACAATAATTGACAGATTTTGAAATTTGTAAAAAAAAAACTTTCTCTCATCCTGACCGCGGAAATTAAAAAAATCTGAAAAGTACGAAAAAATCAGACCAATTTTTTTTTCACTTTTTTTGCCATAGTTCATACATTTCACATGTCTAGATGTGAAATAAAAATAATTTTGACAATAATTGACAGATTTTGAAATTTTTCAAAAATCTGTCTTTTTTCCTGACCACGGACCTTAAATGAAAACTAAGAAAATCTGAAAAGTACGAAAAACTCAAACCAATTTTTTTTTCACTTTTTTGCCATAGTTCATACATTTCACATGTCTAGATGTGAAATATAAATATAATTTGGACAATAATTGACAGATTTTGAAATCTGTAAAAAAAAAACTTTCTCTCATCCTGACCGCGGAAATTAAAAAAATCTGAAATGTACGAAAAAATCAGACCAATATTTTTTTCACTTTTTTTGCCATAGTTCATACATTTCACATGTCTAGATGTGAAATAAAAATAATTTGGACAATAATTGACAGATTTTTAAATTTTTCAAAAATCTGTCTTTTTTCCTGACCACGGACCTTAAATGAAAACTAAGAAAATCTGAAAAGTACGAAAAAATCAAACCAAATTTCTTTCACTTTTTTTGGCATAGTTCATACATTTCACATGTCTAGATGTGAAATAAAAATAATTTGGCCAATAATTGACAGATTTTGAAATTTTTCAAAAATCTGTCTTTTTTCCTGACCACGGACCTTAAATGAAAACTAAGAAAATCTGAAAAGTACGAAAAAATCAAACCAATTTTTTTTCAAATTTTTTGCCAGAGTTCATACATTTCACATGTCTAGATGTGAAATATAAATATAATTTGGACAATAATTGACAGATTTTGAAATCTGTAAAAAAAAAACTTTGTCTCATCCTGACCGCGGAAATTAAAAAAATCTGAAAAGTACGAAAAAATCAGACCAATTTTTTTTTCACTTTTTTTGCCATAGTTCATACATTTCACATGTCTAGATGTGAAATAAAAATAATTTGGACAATAATTGACAGATTTTTAAATTTTTCAAAAATCTGTCTTTTTTCCTGACCACGGACCTTAAATGAAAACTAAGAAAATCTGAAAAGTACGAAAAAATCAAACCAAATTTCTTTCACTTTTTTTGGCATAGTTCATACATTTCACATGTCTAGATGTGAAATAAAAATAATTTGGCCAATAATTGACAGATTTTGAAATTTTTCAAAAATCTGTCTTTTTTCCTGACCACGGACCTTAAATGAAAACTAAGAAAATCTGAAAAGTACGAAAAAATCAAACCAATTTTTCTTCAAATTTTTTGCCATAGTTCATACATTTCACATGTCTAGATGTGAAATATAAATATAATTTGGACAATAATTGACAGATTTTGAAATCTGTAAAAAAAAAACTTTCTCTCATCCTGACCGCGGAAATTAAAAAAATCTGAAAAGTACGAAAAAATCAGACCAATTTTTTTTTCACTTTTTTTGCCATAGTTCATACATTTCACATGTCTAGATGTGAAATAAAAATAATTTGGACAATAATTGACAGATTTTTAAATTTTTCAAAAATCTGTCTTTTTTCCTGACCACGGACCTTAAATGAAAACTAAGAAAATCTGAAAAGTACGAAAAAATCAAACCAAATTTCTTTCACTTTTTTTGGCATAGTTCATACATTTCACATGTCTAGATGTGAAATAAAAATAATTTGGCCAATAATTGACAGATTTTGAAATTTTTCAAAAATCTGTCTTTTTTCCTGACCACGGACCTTAAATGAAAACTAAGAAAATCTGAAAAGTACGAAAAAATCAAACCAATTTTTCTTCAAATTTTTTGCCATAGTTCATACATTTCACATGTCTAGATGTGAAATATAAATATAATTTGGACAATAATTGACAGATTTTGAAATTTGTAAAAAAAAAACTTTCTCTCATCCTGACCGCGGAAATTAAAAAAATCTGAAAAGTACGAAAAAATCAGACCAATTTTTTTTTCACTTTTTTTGCCATAGTTCATACATTTCACATGTCTAGATGTGAAATAAAAATAATTTTGACAATAATTGACAGATTTTGAAATTTTTCAAAAATCTGTCTTTTTTCCTGACCACGGACCTTAAATGAAAACTAAGAAAATCTGAAAAGTACGAAAAACTCAAACCAATTTTTTTTTCACTTTTTTGCCATAGTTCATACATTTCACATGTCTAGATGTGAAATATAAATATAATTTGGACAATAATTGACAGATTTTGAAATCTGTAAAAAAAAAACTTTCTCTCATCCTGACCGCGGAAATTAAAAAAATCTGAAATGTACGAAAAAATCAGACCAATATTTTTTTCACTTTTTTTGCCATAGTTCATACATTTCACATGTCTAGATGTGAAATAAAAATAATTTGGACAATAATTGACAGATTTTTAAATTTTTCAAAAATCTGTCTTTTTTCCTGACCACGGACCTTAAATGAAAACTAAGAAAATCTGAAAAGTACGAAAAAATCAAACCAAATTTCTTTCACTTTTTTTGGCATAGTTCATACATTTCACATGTCTAGATGTGAAATAAAAATAATTTGGCCAATAATTGACAGATTTTGAAATTTTTCAAAAATCTGTCTTTTTTCCTGACCACGGACCTTAAATGAAAACTAAGAAAATCTGAAAAGTACGAAAAAATCAAACCAATTTTTTTTCAAATTTTTTGCCAGAGTTCATACATTTCACATGTCTAGATGTGAAATATAAATATAATTTGGACAATAATTGACAGATTTTGAAATCTGTAAAAAAAAAACTTTGTCTCATCCTGACCGCGGAAATTAAAAAAATCTGAAAAGTACGAAAAAATCAGACCAATTTTTTTTTCACTTTTTTTGCCATAGTTCATACATTTCACATGTCTAGATGTGAAATAAAAATAATTTGGACAATAATTGACAGATTTTTAAATTTTTCAAAAATCTGTCTTTTTTCCTGACCACGGACCTTAAATGAAAACTAAGAAAATCTGAAAAGTACGAAAAAATCAAACCAAATTTCTTTCACTTTTTTTGGCATAGTTCATACATTTCACATGTCTAGATGTGAAATAAAAATAATTTGGCCAATAATTGACAGATTTTGAAATTTTTCAAAAATCTGTCTTTTTTCCTGACCACGGACCTTAAATGAAAACTAAGAAAATCTGAAAAGTACGAAAAAATCAAACCAATTTTTCTTCAAATTTTTTGCCATAGTTCATACATTTCACATGTCTAGATGTGAAATATAAATATAATTTGGACAATAATTGACAGATTTTGAAATCTGTAAAAAAAAAACTTTCTCTCATCCTGACCGCGGAAATTAAAAAAATCTGAAAAGTACGAAAAAATCAGACCAATTTTTTTTTCACTTTTTTTGCCATAGTTCATACATTTCACATGTCTAGATGTGAAATAAAAATAATTTGGACAATAATTGACAGATTTTTAAATTTTTCAAAAATCTGTCTTTTTTCCTGACCACGGACCTTAAATGAAAACTAAGAAAATCTGAAAAGTACGAAAAAATCAAACCAAATTTCTTTCACTTTTTTTGGCATAGTTCATACATTTCACATGTCTAGATGTGAAATAAAAATAATTTGGCCAATAATTGACAGATTTTGAAATTTTTCAAAAATCTGTCTTTTTTCCTGACCACGGACCTTAAATGAAAACTAAGAAAATCTGAAAAGTACGAAAAAATCAAACCAATTTTTCTTCAAATTTTTTGCCATAGTTCATACATTTCACATGTCTAGATGTGAAATATAAATGTAATTTGGACAATAATTGACAGATTTTGAAATCTGTAAAAAAAAAACTTTCTCTCATCCTGACCGCGGAAATTAAAAAAATCTGAAAAGTACGAAAAAATCAGACCAATTTTTTTTTCACTTTTTTTGCCATAGTTCATACATTTCACATGTCTAGATGTGAAATAAAAATAATTTGGACAATAATTGACAGATTTTTAAATTTTTCAAAAATCTGTCTTTTTTCCTGACCACGGACCTTAAATGAAAACTAAGAAAATCTGAAAAGTACGAAAAAATCAAACCAAATTTCTTTCACTTTTTTTGGCATAGTTCATACATTTCACATGTCTAGATGTGAAATATAAATATAATTTGGACAATAATTGACAGATTTTGAAATTTGTAAAAAAAAAACTTTCTCTCATCCTGACCGCGGAAATTAAAAAAATCTGAAAAGTACGAAAAAATCAGACCAATTTTTTTTTCACTTTTTTTGCCATAGTTCATACATTTCACATGTCTAGATGTGAAATAAAAATAATTTGGACAATAATTGACAGATTTTGAAATTTTTCAAAAATCTGTCTTTTTTCCTGACCACGGACCTTAAATGAAAACTAAAAAAATCTGAAAAGTACGAAAAAATCATACCAAATTTCTTTCACTTTTTTTGCCATAGTTCATACATTTCACATGTCTAGATGTGAAATAAAAAATAATTTGAACAATATCTGACAGGTTTTGAAATTTGTAAAAAAAAAAACTTTCTCTCATCCTGACCGCGAAAATAAAAAAAATCTGAAAAGTACGAAAAAATCAGACCAATTTTTTTTTCACTTTTTTTGCCATAGTTCATACATTTCACATGTCTAGATGTGAAATAAAAATAATTTGGACAATAATTGACAGATTTTTACATTTTTCAAAAATCTGTCTTTTTTCCTGACCACGGACCTTAAATGAAAACTAAGAAAATCTGAAAAGTACGAAAAAATCAGACCAATTTTTTTTTCACTTTTTTTGCCATAGTTCATACATTTCACATGTCTAGATGTGAAATAAAAATAATTTGGACAATAATTGACAGATTTTTACATTTTTCAAAAATCTGTCTTTTTTCCTGACCACGGACCTTAAATGAAAACTAAGAAAATCTGAAAAGTACGAAAAAATCAGACCAATTTTTTTTTCACTTTTTTTGCCATAGTTCATACATTTCACATGTCTAGATGTGAAATAAAAATAATTTGGACAATAATTGACAGATTTTTACATTTTTCAAAAATCTGTCTTTTTTCCTGACCACGGACCTTAAATGAAAACTAAGAAAATCTGAAAAGTACGAAAAAATCAAACCAAATTTCTTTCACTTTTTTTGGCATAGTTCATACATTTCACATGTCTAGATGTGAAATAAAAATGATTTGGACAATAATTGACAGATTTTTAAATTTTTCAAAAATCTGTCTTTTTTCCTGACCACGGACCTTAAATGAAAACTAAGAAAATCTGAAAAGTACGAAAAAATCAAACCAATTTTTTTCACTTTTTTGCCATACTTCATACATTTCACATGTCTAGATGTGAAATAAAAAATAATTTGAACAATATCTGACAGGTTTTGAAATTTGTAAAAAAAAAAACTTTCTCTCATCCTGACCGCGAAAATTAAAAAAATCTGAAAAGTACGAAAAAATCAAACCAATTTTTTTTTCACTTTTTTTGCCATAGTTCATGCACTTCACATGTCTAGACGTGAAATAAAAAATAATTTGAACAATATCTGACAGATTTTGAAATTTGTAAAAAAAAAAACTTTCTCTCATCCTGACCGCGAAAATTAAAAAAATCTGAAAAGTACGAAAAAATCAGACCAATTTTTTTTTCACTTTTTTTGCCATAGTTCATACATTTCACATGTCTAGATGTGAAATAAAAATAATTTGGACAATAATTGACAGATTTTGAAATTTGTAAAAAAAAAACTTTCTCTCATCCTGACCGCGAAAACTAAAAAAATCTGAAAAGTACGAAAAAATCAGACCATTTTTTTTTTCACTTTTTTTGCCATAGTTCATACATTTCACATGTCTAGATGTGAAATAAAAATAATTTGGACAATAATTGACAGATTTTGAAATTTGTAAAAAAAAAACTTTCTCTCATCCTGACCGCGAAAACTAAAAAAATCTGAAAAGTACGAAAAAAATCAGACCAATTTTTTTTGCACTTTTTTTGCCATTGTTCATACATTTCACATGTCTAGATGTGAAATAAAAATAATTTGGACAATAATTGACAGATTTTTACATTTTTCAAAAATCTGTCTTTTTTCCTGACCACGGACCTTAAATGAAAACTAAGAAAATCTGAAAAGTACGAAAAAATCAAACCAATTTTTTTTTCACTTTTTTTGCCATAGTTCATACACTTCACATGTCTAGACATGAAATAAAAAATAATTTGAACAATATCTGACAGATTTTGAAATTTGTAAAAAAAAAAACTTTCTCTCATCCTGACCGCGAAAATTAAAAAAATCTGAAAAGTACGAAAAAATCAGACCAATTTTTTTTTCACTTTTTTTGCCATAGTTCATACATTTCACATGTCTAGATGTGAAATAAAAATAATTTGGACAATAATTGACAGATTTTTACATTTTTCAAAAATCTGTCTTTTTTCCTGACCACGGACCTTAAATGAAAACTAAGAAAATCTGAAAAGTACGAAAAAATCAAACCAATTTTTTTTCACTTTTTTTGCCAGAGTTCATACATTTCACATGTCTAGATGTGAAATAAAAATGATTTGGACAATAATTGACAGATTTTTAAATTTTTCAAAAATCTGTCTTTTTTCCTGACCACGGACCTTAAATGAAAACTAAGAAAATCTGAAAAGTACGAAAAAATCAAACCAATTTTTTTCACTTTTTTGCCATACTTCATACATTTCACATGTCTAGATGTGAAATAAAAAATAATTTGAACAATATCTGACAGGTTTTGAAATTTGTAAAAAAAAAAAACTTTCTCTCATCCTGACCGCGAAAATTAAAAAAATCTGAAAAGTACGAAAAAATCAAACCAATTTTTTTTTCACTTTTTTTGCCATAGTTCATGCACTTCACATGTCTAGACGTGAAATAAAAAATAATTTGAACAATATCTGACAGATTTTGAAATTTGTAAAAAAAAAAACTTTCTCTCATCCTGACCGCGAAAATTAAAAAAATCTGAAAAGTACGAAAAAATCAGACCAATTTTTTTTTCACTTTTTTTGCCATAGTTCATACATTTCACATGTCTAGATGTGAAATAAAAATAATTTGGACAATAATTGACAGATTTTGAAATTTGTAAAAAAAAAACTTTCTCTCATCCTGACCGCGAAAACTAAAAAAATCTGAAAAGTACGAAAAAATCAGACCATTTTTTTTTTCACTTTTTTTGCCATAGTTCATACATTTCACATGTCTAGATGTGAAATAAAAATAATTTGGACAATAATTGACAGATTTTGAAATTTGTAAAAAAAAAACTTTCTCTCATCCTGACCGCGAAAACTAAAAAAATCTGAAAAGTACGAAAAAAATCAGACCAATTTTTTTTTCACTTTTTTTGCCATTGTTCATACATTTCACATGTCTAGATGTGAAATAAAAATAATTTGGACAATAATTGACAGATTTTTACATTTTTCAAAAATCTGTCTTTTTTCCTGACCACGGACCTTAAATGAAAACTAAGAAAATCTGAAAAGTACGAAAAAATCAAACCAATTTTTTTTCACTTTTTTTGCCAGAGTTCATACATTTCACATGTCTAGATGTGAAATAAAAATGATTTGGACAATAATTGACAGATTTTTAAATTTTTCAAAAATCTGTCTTTTTTCCTGACCACGGACCTTAAATGAAAACTAAAAAAATCTGAAAAGTACGAAAAAATCATACCAAATTTCTTTCACTTTTTTTGCCATAGTTCATACATTTCACATGTCTAGATGTGAAATAAAAAATAATTTGAACAATATCTGACAGGTTTTGAAATTTGTAAAAAAAAAAACTTTCTCTCATCCTGACCGCGAAAATTAAAAAAATCTGAAAAGTACGAAAAAATCAAACCAATTTTTTTTTCACTTTTTTTGCCATAGTTCATGCACTTCACATGTCTAGACGTGAAATAAAAAATAATTTGAACAATATCTGACAGATTTTGAAATTTGTAAAAAAAAAAACTTTCTCTCATCCTGACCGCGAAAATTAAAAAAATCTGAAAAGTACGAAAAAATCAGACCAATTTTTTTTTCACTTTTTTTGCCATAGTTCATACATTTCACATGTCTAGATGTGAAATAAAAATAATTTGGACAATAATTGACAGATTTTGAAATTTGTAAAAAAAAAACTTTCTCTCATCCTGACCGCGAAAACTAAAAAAATCTGAAAAGTACGAAAAAATCAGACCAATTTTTTTTTCACTTTTTTTGCCATAGTTCATACATTTCACATGTCTAGATGTGAAATAAAAATAATTTGGACAATAATTGACAGATTTTGAAATTTGTAAAAAAAAAACTTTCTCTCATCCTGACCGCGAAAACTAAAAAAATCTGAAAAGTACGAAAAAAATCAGACCAATTTTTTTTTCACTTTTTTTGCCATTGTTCATACATTTCACATGTCTAGATGTGAAATAAAAATAATTTGGACAATAATTGACAGATTTTTACATTTTTCAAAAATCTGTCTTTTTTCCTGACCACGGACCTTAAATGAAAACTAAGAAAATCTGAAAAGTACGAAAAAATCAAACCAATTTTTTTTCACTTTTTTTGCCAGAGTTCATACATTTCACATGTCTAGATGTGAAATAAAAATGATTTGGACAATAATTGACAGATTTTTAAATTTTTCAAAAATCTGTCTTTTTTCCTGACCACGGACCTTAAATGAAAACTAAGAAAATCTGAAAAGTACGAAAAAATCAAACCAATTTTTTTCACTTTTTTGCCATACTTCATACATTTCACATGTCTAGATGTGAAATAAAAAATAATTTGAACAATATCTGACAGGTTTTGAAATTTGTAAAAAAAAAAGCTTTCTCTCATCCTGACCGCGAAAATTAAAAAAATCTGAAAAGTACGAAAAAATCAGACCAATTTTTTTTTCACTTTTTTTGCCATAGTTCATACATTTCACATGTCTAGATGTGAAATAAAAATAATTTGGACAATAATTGACAGATTTTTACATTTTTCAAAAATCTGTCTTTTTTCCTGACCACGGACCTTAAATGAAAACTAAGAAAATCTGAAAAGTACGAAAAAATCAAACCAATTTTTTTTCACTTTTTTTGCCAGAGTTCATACATTTCACATGTCTAGATGTGAAATAAAAATGATTTGGACAATAATTGACAGATTTTTAAATTTTTCAAAAATCTGTCTTTTTTCCTGACCACGGACCTTAAATGAAAACTAAGAAAATCTGAAAAGTACGAAAAAATCAAACCAATTTTTTTCACTTTTTTGCCATACTTCATACATTTCACATGTCTAGATGTGAAATAAAAAATAATTTGAACAATATCTGACAGGTTTTGAAATTTGTAAAAAAAAAAACTTTCTCTCATCCTGACCGCGAAAATTAAAAAAATCTGAAAAGTACGAAAAAATCAAACCAATTTTTTTTTCACTTTTTTTGCCATAGTTCATGCACTTCACATGTCTAGACGTGAAATAAAAAATAATTTGAACAATATCTGACAGATTTTGAAATTTGTAAAAAAAAAAAACTTTCTCTCATCCTGACCGCGAAAATTAAAAAAATCTGAAAAGTACGAAAAAATCAGACCAATTTTTTTTTCACTTTTTTTGCCATAGTTCATACATTTCACATGTCTAGATGTGAAATAAAAATAATTTGGACAATAATTGACAGATTTTGAAATTTGTAAAAAAAAAACTTTCTCTCATCCTGACCGCGAAAACTAAAAAAATCTGAAAAGTACGAAAAAATCAGACCAATTTTTTTTTCACTTTTTTTGCCATAGTTCATACATTTCACATGTCTAGATGTGAAATAAAAATAATTTGGACAATAATTGACAGATTTTGAAATTTGTAAAAAAAAAACTTTCTCTCATCCTGACCGCGAAAACTAAAAAAATCTGAAAAGTACGAAAAAAATCAGACCAATTTTTTTTTCACTTTTTTTGCCATTGTTCATACATTTCACATGTCTAGATGTGAAATAAAAATAATTTGGACAATAATTGACAGATTTTTACATTTTTCAAAAATCTGTCTTTTTTCCTGACCACGGACCTTAAATGAAAACTAAGAAAATCTGAAAAGTACGAAAAAATCAAACCAATTTTTTTTCACTTTTTTTGCCAGAGTTCATACATTTCACATGTCTAGATGTGAAATAAAAATGATTTGGACAATAATTGACAGATTTTTAAATTTTTCAAAAATCTGTCTTTTTTCCTGACCACGGACCTTAAATGAAAACTAAGAAAATCTGAAAAGTACGAAAAAATCAAACCAATTTTTTTCACTTTTTTGCCATACTTCATACATTTCACATGTCTAGATGTGAAATAAAAAATAATTTGAACAATATCTGACAGGTTTTGAAATTTGTAAAAAAAAAAACTTTCTCTCATCCTGACCGCGAAAATTAAAAAAATCTGAAAAGTACGAAAAAATCAGACCAATTTTTTTTTCACTTTTTTTGCCATAGTTCATACATTTCACATGTCTAGATGTGAAATAAAAATAATTTGGACAATAATTGACAGATTTTTACATTTTTCAAAAATCTGTCTTTTTTCCTGACCACGGACCTTAAATGAAAACTAAGAAAATCTGAAAAGTACGAAAAAATCAAACCAATTTTTTTTCACTTTTTTTGCCAGAGTTCATACATTTCACATGTCTAGATGTGAAATAAAAATGATTTGGACAATAATTGACAGATTTTTAAATTTTTCAAAAATCTGTCTTTTTTCCTGACCACGGACCTTAAATGAAAACTAAGAAAATCTGAAAAGTACGAAAAAATCAAACCAATTTTTTTCACTTTTTTGCCATACTTCATACATTTCACATGTCTAGATGTGAAATAAAAAATAATTTGAACAATATCTGACAGGTTTTGAAATTTGTAAAAAAAAAAACTTTCTCTCATCCTGACCGCGAAAATTAAAAAAATCTGAAAAGTACGAAAAAATCAAACCAATTTTTTTTTCACTTTTTTTGCCATAGTTCATGCACTTCACATGTCTAGACGTGAAATAAAAAATAATTTGAACAATATCTGACAGATTTTGAAATTTGTAAAAAAAAAAAACTTTCTCTCATCCTGACCGCGAAAATTAAAAAAATCTGAAAAGTACGAAAAAATCAGACCAATTTTTTTTTCACTTTTTTTGCCATAGTTCATACATTTCACATGTCTAGATGTGAAATAAAAATAATTTGGACAATAATTGACAGATTTTGAAATTTGTAAAAAAAAAACTTTCTCTCATCCTGACCGCGAAAACTAAAAAAATCTGAAAAGTACGAAAAAATCAGACCAATTTTTTTTTCACTTTTTTTGCCATAGTTCATACATTTCACATGTCTAGATGTGAAATAAAAATAATTTGGACAATAATTGACAGATTTTGAAATTTGTAAAAAAAAAACTTTCTCTCATCCTGACCGCGAAAACTAAAAAAATCTGAAAAGTACGAAAAAAATCAGACCAATTTTTTTTTCACTTTTTTTGCCATTGTTCATACATTTCACATGTCTAGATGTGAAATAAAAATAATTTGGACAATAATTGACAGATTTTTACATTTTTCAAAAATCTGTCTTTTTTCCTGACCACGGACCTTAAATGAAAACTAAGAAAATCTGAAAAGTACGAAAAAATCAAACCAATTTTTTTTTCACTTTTTTTGCCATAGTTCATACACTTCACATGTCTAGACATGAAATAAAAAATAATTTGAACAATATCTGACAGATTTTGAAATTTGTAAAAAAAAAAACTTTCTCTCATCCTGACCGCGAAAATTAAAAAAATCTGAAAAGTACGAAAAAATCAGACCAATTTTTTTTTCACTTTTTTTGCCATAGTTCATACATTTCACATGTCTAGATGTGAAATAAAAATAATTTGGACAATAATTGACAGATTTTTACATTTTTCAAAAATCTGTCTTTTTTCCTGACCACGGACCTTAAATGAAAACTAAGAAAATCTGAAAAGTACGAAAAAATCAAACCAATTTTTTTTCACTTTTTTTGCCAGAGTTCATACATTTCACATGTCTAGATGTGAAATAAAAATGATTTGGACAATAATTGACAGATTTTTAAATTTTTCAAAAATCTGTCTTTTTTCCTGACCACGGACCTTAAATGAAAACTAAAAAAATCTGAAAAGTACGAAAAAATCATACCAAATTTCTTTCACTTTTTTTGCCATAGTTCATACATTTCACATGTCTAGATGTGAAATAAAAAATAATTTGAACAATATCTGACAGGTTTTGAAATTTGTAAAAAAAAAAAACTTTCTCTCATCCTGACCGCGAAAATTAAAAAAATCTGAAAAGTACGAAAAAATCAAACCAATTTTTTTTTCACTTTTTTTGCCATAGTTCATGCACTTCACATGTCTAGACATGAAATAAAAAATAATTTGAACAATATCTGACAGATTTTGAAATTTGTAAAAAAAAAAACTTTCTCTCATCCTGACCGCGAAAATTAAAAAAATCTGAAAAGTACGAAAAAATCAGACCAATTTTTTTTTCACTTTTTTTGCCATAGTTCATACATTTCACATGTCTAGATGTGAAATAAAAATAATTTGGACAATAATTGACAGATTTTTACATTTTTCAAAAATCTGTCTTTTTTCCTGACCACGGACCTTAAATGAAAACTAAGAAAATCTGAAAAGTACGAAAAAATCAAACCAATTTTTTTTCACTTTTTTTGCCAGAGTTCATACATTTCACATGTCTAGATGTGAAATAAAAATGATTTGGACAATAATTGACAGATTTTTAAATTTTTCAAAAATCTGTCTTTTTTCCTGACCACGGACCTTAAATGAAAACTAAGAAAATCTGAAAAGTACGAAAAAATCAAACCAATTTTTTTCACTTTTTTGCCATACTTCATACATTTCACATGTCTAGATGTGAAATAAAAAATAATTTGAACAATATCTGACAGGTTTTGAAATTTGTAAAAAAAAAAACTTTCTCTCATCCTGACCGCGAAAATTAAAAAAATCTGAAAAGTACGAAAAAATCAGACCAATTTTTTTTTCACTTTTTTTGCCATAGTTCATACATTTCACATGTCTAGATGTGAAATAAAAATAATTTGGACAATAATTGACAGATTTTTACATTTTTGAAAAATCTGTCTTTTTTCCTGACCACGGACCTTAAATGAAAACTAAGAAAATCTGAAAAGTACGAAAAAATCAAACCAATTTTTTTTCACTTTTTTTGCCAGAGTTCATACATTTCACATGTCTAGATGTGAAATAAAAATGATTTGGACAATAATTGACAGATTTTTAAATTTTTCAAAAATCTGTCTTTTTTCCTGACCACGGACCTTAAATGAAAACTAAGAAAATCTGAAAAGTACGAAAAAATCAAACCAATTTTTTTCACTTTTTTGCCATACTTCATACATTTCACATGTCTAGATGTGAAATAAAAAATAATTTGAACAATATCTGACAGGTTTTGAAATTTGTAAAAAAAAAAACTTTCTCTCATCCTGACCGCGAAAATTAAAAAAATCTGAAAAGTACGAAAAAATCAAACCAATTTTTTTTTCACTTTTTTTGCCATAGTTCATGCACTTCACATGTCTAGACGTGAAATAAAAAATAATTTGAACAATATCTGACAGATTTTGAAATTTGTAAAAAAAAAAACTTTCTCTCATCCTGACCGCGAAAATTAAAAAAATCTGAAAAGTACGAAAAAATCAGACCAATTTTTTTTTCACTTTTTTTGCCATAGTTCATACATTTCACATGTCTAGATGTGAAATAAAAATAATTTGGACAATAATTGACAGATTTTGAAATTTGTAAAAAAAAAACTTTCTCTCATCCTGACCGCGAAAACTAAAAAAATCTGAAAAGTACGAAAAAAATCAGACCAATTTTTTTTTCACTTTTTTTGCCATTGTTCATACATTTCACATGTCTAGATGTGAAATAAAAATAATTTGGACAATAATTGACAGATTTTGAAATTTTTCAAAAATCTGTCTTTTTTCCTGACCACGGACCTTAAATGAAAACTAAGAAAATCTGAAAAGTACGAAAAAATCAAACCAATTTTTTTTTCACTTTTTTGCCATAGTTCATACATTTCACATGTCTAGATGTGAAATAAAAATAATTTGGCCAATAATTGACAGATTTTGAAATTTTTCAAAAATCTGTCTTTTTTCCTGACCACGGACCTTAAATGAAAACTAAGAAAATCTGAAAAGTACGAAAAAATCAAACCAATTTTTTTTTCACTTTTTTGCCATAGTTCATACATTTCACATGTCTAGATGTGAAATAAAAATAATTTGGCCAATAATTGACAGATTTTGAAATTTTTCAAAAATCTGTCTTTTTTCCTGACCACGGACCTTAAATGAAAACTAAGAAAATCTGAAAAGTACGAAAAAATCAAACCAATTTTTTTTTCACTTTTTTGCCATAGTTCATACATTTCACATGTCTAGATGTGAAATAAAAATAATTTGGCCAATAATTGACAGATTTTTAAATTTTTCAAAAATCTGTCTTTTTTCCTGACCACGGACCTTAAATGAAAACTAAAAAAATCTGAAAAGTACGAAAAAATCATACCAAATTTCTTTCACTTTTTTTGCCATAGTTCATACATTTCACATGTCTAGATGTGAAATAAAAAATAATTTGAACAATATCTGACAGGTTTTGAAATTTGTAAAAAAAAAAAACTTTCTCTCATCCTGACCGCGAAAATTAAAAAAATCTGAAAAGTACGAAAAAATCAAACCAATTTTTTTTTTCACTTTTTTTGCCATAGTTCATACATTTCACATGTCTAGATGTGAAATAAAAATAATTTGGACAATAATTGACAGATTTTTACATTTTTCAAAAATCTGTCTTTTTTCCTGACCACGGACCTTAAATGAAAACTAAGAAAATCTGAAAAGTACGAAAAAATCAAACCAATTTTTTTTTCACTTTTTTTGCCATAGTTCATGCACTTCACATGTCTAGACATGAAATAAAAAATAATTTGAACAATATCTGACAGATTTTGAAATTTGTAAAAAAAAAAACTTTCTCTCATCCTGACCGCGAAAATTAAAAAAATCTGAAAAGTACGAAAAAATCAGACCAATTTTTTTTTCACTTTTTTTGCCATAGTTCATACATTTCACATGTCTAGATGTGAAATAAAAATAATTTGGACAATAATTGACAGATTTTGAAATTTGTAAAAAAAAAAACTTTCTCTCATCCTGACCGCGAAAACTAAAAAAATCTGAAAAGTACGAAAAAATCAGACCAATTTTTTTTTCACTTTTTTTGCCATAGTTCATACATTTCACATGTCTAGATGTGAAATAAAAATAATTTGGACAATAATTCACAGATTTTTACATTTTTCAAAAATCTGTCTTTTTTCCTGACCACGGACCTTAAATGAAAACTAAGAAAATCTGAAAAGTACGAAAAAATCAAACCAATTTTTTTTCCACTTTTTTTGCCATAGTTCATACACTTCACATGTCTAGACATGAAATAAAAAATAATTTGAACAATATCTGACAGATTTTGAAATTTGTAAAAAAAAAAACTTTCTCTCATCCTGACCGCGAAAATTAAAAAAATCTGAAAAGTACGAAAAAATCAGACCAATTTTTTTTTCACTTTTTTTGCCATAGTTCATACATTTCACATGTCTAGATGTGAAATAAAAATAATTTGGACAATAATTCACAGATTTTTACATTTTTCAAAAATCTGTCTTTTTTCCTGACCACGGACCTTAAATGAAAACTAAGAAAATCTGAAAAGTACGAAAAAATCAGACCAATTTTTTTTTTCACTTTTTTTGCCATAGTTCATACATTTCACATGTCTAGATGTGAAATAAAAAATAATTTGAACAATATCTGACAGGTTTTGAAATTTGTAAAAAAAAAAACTTTCTCTCATCCTGACCGCGAAAATTAAAAAAATCTGAAAAGTACGAAAAAATCAAACCAATTTTTTTTTCACTTTTTTTGCCATAGTTCATGCACTTCACATGTCTAGACATGAAATAAAAAATAATTTGAACAATATCTGACAGATTTTGAAATTTGTAAAAAAAAAAACTTTCTCTCATCCTGACCGCGAAAATTAAAAAAATCTGAAAAGTACGAAAAAATCAGACCAATTTTTTTTTCACTTTTTTTGCCATAGTTCATACATTTCACATGTCTAGATGTGAAATAAAAATAATTTGGACAATAATTCACAGATTTTTACATTTTTCAAAAATCTGTCTTTTTTCCTGACCACGGACCTTAAATGAAAACTAAGAAAATCTGAAAAGTACGAAAAAATCAGACCAATTTTTTTTTCACTTTTTTTGCCATAGTTCATACATTTCACATGTCTAGATGTGAAATAAAAATGATTTGGACAATAATTGACAGATTTTTAAATTTTTCAAAAATCTGTCTTTTTTCCTGACCACGGACCTTAAATGAAAACTAAGAAAATCTGAAAAGTACGAAAAAATCAAACCAATTTTTTTTTCACTTTTTTGCCATAGTTCATACATTTCACATGTCTAGATGTGAAATAAAAATAATTTGGCCAATAATTGACAGATTTTTAAATTTTTCAAAAATCTGTCTTTTTTCCTGACCACGGACCTTAAATGAAAACTAAAAAAATCTGAAAAGTACGAAAAAATCATACCAAATTTCTTTCACTTTTTTTGCCATAGTTCATACATTTCACATGTCTAGATGTGAAATATAAATATAATTTGGACAATAATTGACAGATTTTGAAATTTGTAAAAAAAAAACTTTCTCTCATCCTGACCGCGAAAACTAAAAAAATCTGAAAAGTACGAAAAAAATCAGACCAATTTTTTTTTCACTTTTTTTGCCATTGTTCATACATTTCACATGTCTAGATGTGAAATAAAAATAATTTGGACAATAATTGACAGATTTTTACATTTTTCAAAAATCTGTCTTTTTTCCTGACCACGGACCTTAAATGAAAACTAAGAAAATCTGAAAAGTACGAAAAAATCAAACCAATTTTTTTTTCACTTTTTTTGCCATAGTTCATACACTTCACATGTCTAGACATGAAATAAAAAATAATTTGAACAATATCTGACAGATTTTGAAATTTGTAAAAAAAAAAACTTTCTCTCATCCTGACCGCGAAAATTAAAAAAATCTGAAAAGTACGAAAAAATCAGACCAATTTTTTTTTCACTTTTTTTGCCATAGTTCATACATTTCACATGTCTAGATGTGAAATAAAAATAATTTGGACAATAATTGACAGATTTTTACATTTTTCAAAAATCTGTCTTTTTTCCTGACCACGGACCTTAAATGAAAACTAAGAAAATCTGAAAAGTACGAAAAAATCAAACCAATTTTTTTTCACTTTTTTTGCCAGAGTTCATACATTTCACATGTCTAGATGTGAAATAAAAATGATTTGGACAATAATTGACAGATTTTTAAATTTTTCAAAAATCTGTCTTTTTTCCTGACCACGGACCTTAAATGAAAACTAAGAAAATCTGAAAAGTACGAAAAAATCAAACCAATTTTTTTTTCACTTTTTTGCCATACTTCATACATTTCACATGTCTAGATGTGAAATAAAAATAATTTGGACAATAATTGACAGATTTTTACATTTTTCAAAAATCTGTCTTTTTTCCTGACCACGGACCTTAAATGAAAACTAAGAAAATCTGAAAAGTACGAAAAAATCATACCAAATTTCTTTCACTTTTTTTGCCATAGTTCATACATTTCACATGTCTAGATGTGAAATAAAAAATAATTTGAACAATATCTGACAGGTTTTGAAATTTGTAAAAAAAAAAAACTTTCTCTCATCCTGACCGCGAAAATTAAAAAAATCTGAAAAGTACGAAAAAATCAAACCAATTTTTTTTTCACTTTTTTTGCCATAGTTCATGCACTTCACATGTCTAGACATGAAATAAAAAATAATTTGAACAATATCTGACAGATTTTGAAATTTGTAAAAAAAAAAACTTTCTCTCATCCTGACCGCGAAAATTAAAAAAATCTGAAAAGTACGAAAAAATCAGACCAATTTTTTTTTCACTTTTTTTGCCATAGTTCATACATTTCACATGTCTAGATGTGAAATAAAAATAATTTGGACAATAATTGACAGATTTTGAAATTTGTAAAAAAAAAACTTTCTCTCATCCTGACCGCGAAAACTAAAAAAATCTGAAAAGTACGAAAAAATCAGACCAATTTTTTTTTCACTTTTTTTGCCATAGTTCATACATTTCACATGTCTAGATGTGAAATAAAAATAATTTGGACAATAATTCACAGATTTTTACATTTTTCAAAAATCTGTCTTTTTTCCTGACCACGGACCTTAAATGAAAACTAAGAAAATCTGAAAAGTACGAAAAAATCAGACCAATTTTTTTTTCACTTTTTTTGCCATAGTTCATACATTTCACATGTCTAGATGTGAAATAAAAATAATTTGGACAATAATTGACAGATTTTTACATTTTTCAAAAATCTGTCTTTTTTCCTGACCACGGACCTTAAATGAAAACTAAGAAAATCTGAAAAGTACGAAAAAATCAAACCAATTTTTTTTCACTTTTTTTGCCAGAGTTCATACATTTCACATGTCTAGATGTGAAATAAAAATAATTTGGACAATAATTGACAGATTTTGAAATTTGTAAAAAAAAAACTTTCTCTCATCCTGACCGCGAAAACTAAAAAAATCTGAAAAGTACGAAAAAATCAGACCAATTTTTTTTTCACTTTTTTTGCCATAGTTCATACATTTCACATGTCTAGATGTGAAATAAAAATAATTTGGACAATAATTCACAGATTTTTACATTTTTCAAAAATCTGTCTTTTTTCCTGACCACGGACCTTAAATGAAAACTAAGAAAATCTGAAAAGTACGAAAAAATCAAACCAATTTTTTTTCCACTTTTTTTGCCATAGTTCATACACTTCACATGTCTAGACATGAAATAAAAAATAATTTGAACAATATCTGACAGATTTTGAAATTTGTAAAAAAAAAAACTTTCTCTCATCCTGACCGCGAAAATTAAAAAAATCTGAAAAGTACGAAAAAATCAGACCAATTTTTTTTTCACTTTTTTTGCCATAGTTCATACATTTCACATGTCTAGATGTGAAATAAAAATAATTTGGACAATAATTGACAGATTTTTACATTTTTCAAAAATCTGTCTTTTTTCCTGACCACGGACCTTAAATGAAAACTAAGAAAATCTGAAAAGTACGAAAAAATCAAACCAATTTTTTTTCACTTTTTTTGCCAGAGTTCATACATTTCACATGTCTAGATGTGAAATAAAAATGATTTGGACAATAATTGACAGATTTTTAAATTTTTCAAAAATCTGTCTTTTTTCCTGACCACGGACCTTAAATGAAAACTAAGAAAATCTGAAAAGTACGAAAAAATCAAACCAATTTTTTTTTCACTTTTTTGCCATAGTTCATACATTTCACATGTCTAGATGTGAAATAAAAATAATTTGGCCAATAATTGACAGATTTTTAAATTTTTCAAAAATCTGTCTTTTTTCCTGACCACGGACCTTAAATGAAAACTAAAAAAATCTGAAAAGTACGAAAAAATCATACCAAATTTCTTTCACTTTTTTTGCCATAGTTCATACATTTCACATGTCTAGATGTGAAATAAAAAATAATTTGAACAATATCTGACAGGTTTTGAAATTTGTAAAAAAAAAAACTTTCTCTCATCCTGACCGCGAAAACTAAAAAAATCTGAAAAGTACGAAAAAATCATACCAAATTTCTTTCACTTTTTTTGCCATAGTTCATACATTTCACATGTCTAGATGTGAAATAAAAAATAATTTGAACAATATCTGACAGGTTTTGAAATTTGTAAAAAAAAAAAACTTTCTCTCATCCTGACCGCGAAAATTAAAAAAATCTGAAAAGTACGAAAAAATCAAACCAATTTTTTTTTCACTTTTTTTGCCATAGTTCATACATTTCACATGTCTAGATGTGAAATAAAAATAATTTGGACAATAATTGACAGATTTTTACATTTTTCAAAAATCTGTCTTTTTTCCTGACCACGGACCTTAAATGAAAACTAAGAAAATCTGAAAAGTACGAAAAACTCAAACCAATTTTTTTTTCACTTTTTTGCCATAGTTCATACATTTCACATGTCTAGATGTGAAATAAAAATAATTTGGACAATAATTGACAGATTTTGAAATTTGTAAAAAAAAAACTTTCTGTCATCCTGACCGCGGAAATTAAAAAAATCTGAAAAGTACGAAAAAATCAGACCAATTTTTTTTTCAAATTTTTTGCCATAGTTCATACATTTCACATGTCTAGATGTGAAATATAAATATAATTTGGACAATAATTGACAGATTTTGAAATCTGTAAAAAAAAAACTTTCTCTCATCCTGACCGCGGAAATTAAAAAAATCTGAAATGTACGAAAAAATCAGACCAATTTTTTTTTCACTTTTTTTGCCATAGTTCATACATTTCACATGTCTAGATGTGAAATAAAAATAATTTGGACAATAATTGACAGATTTTTAAATTTTTCAAAAATCTGTCTTTTTTCCTGACCACGGACCTTAAATGAAAACTAAGAAAATCTGAAAAGTACGAAAAAATCAAACCAAATTTCTTTCACTTTTTTTGGCATAGTTCATACATTTCACATGTCTAGATGTGAAATATAAATATAATTTGGACAATAATTGACAGATTTTGAAATTTGTAAAAAAAAAAACTTTCTCTCATCCTGACCGCGAAAACTAAAAAAATCTGAAAAGTACGAAAAAATCAGACCAATTTTTTTTTCACTTTTTTTGCCATAGTTCATACATTTCACATGTCTAGATGTGAAATAAAAATAATTTGGAAATTAATTGACAGATTTTTACATTTTTCAAAAATCTGTCTTTTTTCCTGACCACGGACCTTAAATGAAAACTAAGAAAATCTGAAAAGTACGAAAAAATCAAACCAATTTTTTTTCACTTTTTTTGCCAGAGTTCATACATTTCACATGTCTAGATGTGAAATAAAAATGATTTGGACAATAATTGACAGATTTTTAAATTTTTCAAAAATCTGACTTTTTTCCTGACCACGGACCTTAAATGAAAACTAAGAAAATCTGAAAAGTACGAAAAAATCAAACCAATTTTTTTTCACTTTTTTTGCCAGAGTTCATACATTTCACATGTCTAGATGTGAAATAAAAATAATTTGGACAATAATTGACAGATTTTTACATTTTTCAAAAATCTGTCTTTTTTCCTGACCACGGACCTTAAATGAAAACTAAAAAAATCTGAAAAGTACGAAAAAATCATACCAAATTTCTTTCACTTTTTTTGCCATAGTTCATACATTTCACATGTCTAGATGTGAAATAAAAAATAATTTGAACAATATCTGACAGGTTTTGAAATTTGTAAAAAAAAAAACTTTCTCTCATCCTGACCGCGAAAATTAAAAAAATCTGAAAAGTACGAAAAAATCAAACCAATTTTTTTTTCACTTTTTTTGCCATAGTTCATGCACTTCACATGTCTAGACATGAAATAAAAAATAATTTGAACAATATCTGACAGATTTTGAAATTTGTAAAAAAAAAAACTTTCTCTCATCCTGACCGCGAAAACTAAAAAAATCTGAAAAGTACGAAAAAATCAGACCAATTTTTTTTTCACTTTTTTGCCATAGTTCATACATTTCACATGTCTAGATGTGAAATAAAAATAATTTGGACAATAATTGACAGATTTTTACATTTTTCAAAAATCTGTCTTTTTTCCTGACCACGGACCTTAAATGAAAACTAAGAAAATCTGAAAAGTACGAAAAAATCAGACCAATTTTTTTTTCACTTTTTTGCCATAGTTCATACATTTCACATGTCTAGATGTGAAATAAAAATAATTTGGACAATAATTGACAGATTTTTACATTTTTCAAAAATCTGTCTTTTTTCCTGACCACGGACCTTAAATGAAAACTAAGAAAATCTGAAAAGTACGAAAAAATCAAACCAATTTTTTTTCACTTTTTTTGCCAGAGTTCATACATTTCACATGTCTAGATGTGAAATAAAAATGATTTGGACAATAATTGACAGATTTTTAAATTTTTCAAAAATCTGTCTTTTTTCCTGACCACGGACCTTAAATGAAAACTAAGAAAATCTGAAAAGTACGAAAAAATCAAACCAATTTTTTTTTCACTTTTTTGCCATACTTCATACATTTCACATGTCTAGATGTGAAATAAAAATAATTTGGACAATAATTGACAGATTTTTACATTTTTCAAAAATCTGTCTTTTTTCCTGACCACGGACCTTAAATGAAAACTAAAAAAATCTGAAAAGTACGAAAAAATCATACCAAATTTCTTTCACTTTTTTGCCATAGTTCATACATTTCACATGTCTAGATGTGAAATAAAAAATAATTTGAACAATATCTGACAGGTTTTGAAATTTGTAAAAAAAAAAACTTTCTCTCATCCTGACCGCGAAAATTAAAAAAATCTGAAAAGTACGAAAAAATCAAACCAATTTTTTTTTCACTTTTTTTTGCCATAGTTCATGCACTTCACATGTCTAGACATGAAATAAAAAATAATTTGAACAATATCTGACAGATTTTGAAATTTGTAAAAAAAAAAACTTTCTCTCATCCTGACCGCGAAAACTAAAAAAATCTGAAAAGTACGAAAAAATCAGACCAATTTTTTTTTCACTTTTTTGCCATAGTTCATACATTTCACATGTCTAGATGTGAAATAAAAATAATTTGGACAATAATTGACAGATTTTTACATTTTTCAAAAATCTGTCTTTTTTCCTGACCACGGACCTTAAATGAAAACTAAGAAAATCTGAAAAGTACGAAAAAATCAGACCAATTTTTTTTTCACTTTTTTTGCCATAGTTCATACATTTCACATGTCTAGATGTGAAATAAAAATAATTTGGACAATAATTGACAGATTTTTACATTTTTCAAAAATCTGTCTTTTTTCCTGACCACGGACCTTAAATGAAAACTAAGAAAATCTGAAAAGTACGAAAAAATCCAACCAATTTTTTTTCACTTTTTTTGCCAGAGTTCATACATTTCACATGTCTAGATGTGAAATAAAAATGATTTGGACAATAATTGACAGATTTTTAAATTTTTCAAAAATCTGTCTTTTTTCCTGACCACGGACCTTAAATGAAAACTAAGAAAATCTGAAAAGTACGAAAAAATCAAACCAATTTTTTTTTCACTTTTTTGCCATACTTCATACATTTCACATGTCTAGATGTGAAATAAAAATAATTTGGACAATAATTGACAGATTTTTACATTTTTCAAAAATCTGTCTTTTTTCCTGACCACGGACCTTAAATGAAAACTAAAAAAATCTGAAAAGTACGAAAAAATCATACCAAATTTCTTTCACTTTTTTTGCCATAGTTCATACATTTCACATGTCTAGATGTGAAATAAAAAATAATTTGAACAATATCTGACAGGTTTTGAAATTTGTAAAAAAAAAAACTTTCTCTCATCCTGACCGCGAAAATTAAAAAAATCTGAAAAGTACGAAAAAATCAAACCAATTTTTTTTTCACTTTTTTTGCCATAGTTCATGCACTTCACATGTCTAGACGTGAAATAAAAAATAATTTGAACAATATCTGACAGATTTTGAAATTTGTAAAAAAAAAAACTTTCTCTCATCCTGACCGCGAAAATTAAAAAAATCTGAAAAGTACGAAAAAATCAGACCAATTTTTTTTTCACTTTTTTTGCCATAGTTCATACATTTCACATGTCTAGATGTGAAATAAAAATAATTTGGACAATAATTGACAGATTTTGAAATTTGTAAAAAAAAAACTTTCTCTCATCCTGACCGCGAAAACTAAAAAAATCTGAAAAGTACGAAAAAATCAGACCAATTTTTTTTTCACTTTTTTTGCCATAGTTCATACATTTCACATGTCTAGATGTGAAATAAAAATAATTTGGACAATAATTGACAGATTTTGAAATTTGTAAAAAAAAAACTTTCTCTCATCCTGACCGCGAAAACTAAAAAAATCTGAAAAGTACGAAAAAATCAGACCAATTTTTTTTTCACTTTTTTTGCCATAGTTCATACATTTCACATGTCTAGATGTGAAATAAAAATAATTTGGACAATAATTCACAGATTTTTACATTTTTCAAAAATCTGTCTTTTTTCCTGACCACGGACCTTAAATGAAAACTAAGAAAATCTGAAAAGTACGAAAAAATCAAACCAATTTTTTTTCCACTTTTTTTGCCATAGTTCATACACTTCACATGTCTAGACATGAAATAAAAAATAATTTGAACAATATCTGACAGATTTTGAAATTTGTAAAAAAAAAAACTTTCTCTCATCCTGACCGCGAAAATTAAAAAAATCTGAAAAGTACGAAAAAATCAGACCAATTTTTTTTTCACTTTTTTTGCCATAGTTCATACATTTCACATGTCTAGATGTGAAATAAAAATAATTTGGACAATAATTGACAGATTTTTACATTTTTCAAAAATCTGTCTTTTTTCCTGACCACGGACCTTAAATGAAAACTAAGAAAATCTGAAAAGTACGAAAAAATCAAACCAATTTTTTTTCACTTTTTTTGCCAGAGTTCATACATTTCACATGTCTAGATGTGAAATAAAAATGATTTGGACAATAATTGACAGATTTTTAAATTTTTCAAAAATCTGTCTTTTTTCCTGACCACGGACCTTAAATGAAAACTAAGAAAATCTGAAAAGTACGAAAAAATCAAACCAATTTTTTTTTCACTTTTTTGCCATAGTTCATACATTTCACATGTCTAGATGTGAAATAAAAATAATTTGGCCAATAATTGACAGATTTTTACATTTTTCAAAAATCTGTCTTTTTTCCTGACCACGGACCTTAAATGAAAACTAAAAAAATCTGAAAAGTACGAAAAAATCATACCAAATTTCTTTCACTTTTTTTGCCATAGTTCATACATTTCACATGTCTAGATGTGAAATAAAAAATAATTTGAACAATATCTGACAGGTTTTGAAATTTGTAAAAAAAAAAACTTTCTCTCATCCTGACCGCGAAAACTAAAAAAATCTGAAAAGTACGAAAAAATCATACCAAATTTCTTTCACTTTTTTTGCCATAGTTCATACATTTCACATGTCTAGATGTGAAATAAAAAATAATTTGAACAATATCTGACAGGTTTTGAAATTTGTAAAAAAAAAAAACTTTCTCTCATCCTGACCGCGAAAATTAAAAAAATCTGAAAAGTACGAAAAAATCAAACCAATTTTTTTTTCACTTTTTTTGCCATAGTTCATACATTTCACATGTCTAGATGTGAAATAAAAATAATTTGGACAATAATTGACAGATTTTTACATTTTTCAAAAATCTGTCTTTTTTCCTGACCACGGACCTTAAATGAAAACTAAGAAAATCTGAAAAGTACGAAAAACTCAAACCAATTTTTTTTTCACTTTTTTGCCATAGTTCATACATTTCACATGTCTAGATGTGAAATAAAAATAATTTGGACAATAATTGACAGATTTTGAAATTTGTAAAAAAAAAACTTTCTGTCATCCTGACCGCGGAAATTAAAAAAATCTGAAAAGTACGAAAAAATCAGACCAATTTTTTTTTCAAATTTTTTGCCATAGTTCATACATTTCACATGTCTAGATGTGAAATATAAATATAATTTGGACAATAATTGACAGATTTTGAAATCTGTAAAAAAAAAACTTTCTCTCATCCTGACCGCGGAAATTAAAAAAATCTGAAATGTACGAAAAAATCAGACCAATTTTTTTTTCACTTTTTTTGCCATAGTTCATACATTTCACATGTCTAGATGTGAAATATAAATATAATTTGGACAATAATTGACAGATTTTGAAATTTGTAAAAAAAAAAACTTTCTCTCATCCTGACCGCGAAAACTAAAAAAATCTGAAAAGTACGAAAAAATCAGACCAATTTTTTTTTCACTTTTTTTGCCATAGTTCATACATTTCACATGTCTAGATGTGAAATAAAAATAATTTGGAAATTAATTGACAGATTTTTACATTTTTCAAAAATCTGTCTTTTTTCCTGACCACGGACCTTAAATGAAAACTAAGAAAATCTGAAAAGTACGAAAAAATCAAACCAATTTTTTTTCACTTTTTTTGCCAGAGTTCATACATTTCACATGTCTAGATGTGAAATAAAAATGATTTGGACAATAATTGACAGATTTTTAAATTTTTCAAAAATCTGACTTTTTTCCTGACCACGGACCTTAAATGAAAACTAAGAAAATCTGAAAAGTACGAAAAAATCAAACCAATTTTTTTTCACTTTTTTTGCCAGAGTTCATACATTTCACATGTCTAGATGTGAAATAAAAATAATTTGGACAATAATTGACAGATTTTTACATTTTTCAAAAATCTGTCTTTTTTCCTGACCACGGACCTTAAATGAAAACTAAAAAAATCTGAAAAGTACGAAAAAATCATACCAAATTTCTTTCACTTTTTTTGCCATAGTTCATACATTTCACATGTCTAGATGTGAAATAAAAAATAATTTGAACAATATCTGACAGGTTTTGAAATTTGTAAAAAAAAAAACTTTCTCTCATCCTGACCGCGAAAATTAAAAAAATCTGAAAAGTACGAAAAAATCAAACCAATTTTTTTTTCACTTTTTTTGCCATAGTTCATGCACTTCACATGTCTAGACATGAAATAAAAAATAATTTGAACAATATCTGACAGATTTTGAAATTTGTAAAAAAAAAAACTTTCTCTCATCCTGACCGCGAAAACTAAAAAAATCTGAAAAGTACGAAAAAATCAGACCAATTTTTTTTTCACTTTTTTTGCCATAGTTCATGCACTTCACATGTCTAGACATGAAATAAAAAATAATTTGAACAATATCTGACAGATTTTGAAATTTGTAAAAAAAAAAACTTTCTCTCATCCTGACCGCGAAAACTAAAAAAATCTGAAAAGTACGAAAAAATCAGACCAATTTTTTTTTCACTTTTTTGCCATAGTTCATACATTTCACATGTCTAGATGTGAAATAAAAATAATTTGGACAATAATTGACAGATTTTTACATTTTTCAAAAATCTGTCTTTTTTCCTGACCACGGACCTTAAATGAAAACTAAGAAAATCTGAAAAGTACGAAAAAATCAGACCAATTTTTTTTTCACTTTTTTTGCCATAGTTCATACATTTCACATGTCTAGATGTGAAATAAAAATAATTTGGACAATAATTGACAGATTTTTACATTTTTCAAAAATCTGTCTTTTTTCCTGACCACGGACCTTAAATGAAAACTAAGAAAATCTGAAAAGTACGAAAAAATCAAACCAATTTTTTTTCACTTTTTTTGCCAGAGTTCATACATTTCACATGTCTAGATGTGAAATAAAAATGATTTGGACAATAATTGACAGATTTTTAAATTTTTCAAAAATCTGTCTTTTTTCCTGACCACGGACCTTAAATGAAAACTAAGAAAATCTGAAAAGTACGAAAAAATCAAACCAATTTTTTTTTCACTTTTTTGCCATACTTCATACATTTCACATGTCTAGATGTGAAATAAAAATAATTTGGACAATAATTGACAGATTTTTACATTTTTCAAAAATCTGTCTTTTTTCCTGACCACGGACCTTAAATGAAAACTAAAAAAATCTGAAAAGTACGAAAAAATCATACCAAATTTCTTTCACTTTTTTTGCCATAGTTCATACATTTCACATGTCTAGATGTGAAATAAAAAATAATTTGAACAATATCTGACAGGTTTTGAAATTTGTAAAAAAAAAAACTTTCTCTCATCCTGACCGCGAAAATTAAAAAAATCTGAAAAGTACGAAAAAATCAAACCAATTTTTTTTTCACTTTTTTTGCCATAGTTCATGCACTTCACATGTCTAGACATGAAATAAAAAATAATTTGAACAATATCTGACAGATTTTGAAATTTGTAAAAAAAAAAACTTTCTCTCATCCTGACCGCGAAAACTAAAAAAATCTGAAAAGTACGAAAAAATCAGACCAATTTTTTTTTCACTTTTTTTGCCATAGTTCATGCACTTCACATGTCTAGACATGAAATAAAAAATAATTTGAACAATATCTGACAGATTTTGAAATTTGTAAAAAAAAAAACTTTCTCTCATCCTGACCGCGAAAACTAAAAAAATCTGAAAAGTACGAAAAAATCAGACCAATTTTTTTTTCACTTTTTTGCCATAGTTCATACATTTCACATGTCTAGATGTGAAATAAAAATAATTTGGACAATAATTGACAGATTTTTACATTTTTCAAAAATCTGTCTTTTTTCCTGACCACGGACCTTAAATGAAAACTAAGAAAATCTGAAAAGTACGAAAAAATCAGACCAATTTTTTTTTCACTTTTTTTGCCATAGTTCATACATTTCACATGTCTAGATGTGAAATAAAAATAATTTGGACAATAATTGACAGATTTTTACATTTTTCAAAAATCTGTCTTTTTTCCTGACCACGGACCTTAAATGAAAACTAAGAAAATCTGAAAAGTACGAAAAAATCAAACCAATTTTTTTTCACTTTTTTTGCCAGAGTTCATACATTTCACATGTCTAGATGTGAAATAAAAATGATTTGGACAATAATTGACAGATTTTTAAATTTTTCAAAAATCTGTCTTTTTTCCTGACCACGGACCTTAAATGAAAACTAAGAAAATCTGAAAAGTACGAAAAAATCAAACCAATTTTTTTTTCACTTTTTTGCCATACTTCATACATTTCACATGTCTAGATGTGAAATAAAAATAATTTGGACAATAATTGACAGATTTTTACATTTTTCAAAAATCTGTCTTTTTTCCTGACCACGGACCTTAAATGAAAACTAAAAAAATCTGAAAAGTACGAAAAAATCATACCAAATTTCTTTCACTTTTTTTGCCATAGTTCATACATTTCACATGTCTAGATGTGAAATAAAAAATAATTTGAACAATATCTGACAGGTTTTGAAATTTGTAAAAAAAAAAACTTTCTCTCATCCTGACCGCGAAAATTAAAAAAATCTGAAAAGTACGAAAAAATCAAACCAATTTTTTTTTCACTTTTTTTGCCATAGTTCATGCACTTCACATGTCTAGACATGAAATAAAAAATAATTTGAACAATATCTGACAGATTTTGAAATTTGTAAAAAAAAAAACTTTCTCTCATCCTGACCGCGAAAATTAAAAAAATCTGAAAAGTACGAAAAAATCAAACCAATTTTTTTTTCACTTTTTTTGCCATAGTTCATGCACTTCACATGTCTAGACATGAAATAAAAAATAATTTGAACAATATCTGACAGATTTTGAAATTTGTAAAAAAAAAAACTTTCTCTCATCCTGACCGCGAAAACTAAAAAAATCTGAAAAGTACGAAAAAATCAGACCAATTTTTTTTTCACTTTTTTGCCATAGTTCATACATTTCACATGTCTAGATGTGAAATAAAAATAATTTGGACAATAATTGACAGATTTTTACATTTTTCAAAAATCTGTCTTTTTTCCTGACCACGGACCTTAAATGAAAACTAAGAAAATCTGAAAAGTACGAAAAAATCAGACCAATTTTTTTTTCACTTTTTTTGCCATAGTTCATACATTTCACATGTCTAGATGTGAAATAAAAATAATTTGGACAATAATTGACAGATTTTTACATTTTTCAAAAATCTGTCTTTTTTCCTGACCACGGACCTTAAATGAAAACTAAGAAAATCTGAAAAGTACGAAAAAATCAAACCAATTTTTTTTCACTTTTTTTGCCAGAGTTCATACATTTCACATGTCTAGATGTGAAATAAAAATGATTTGGACAATAATTGACAGATTTTTAAATTTTTCAAAAATCTGTCTTTTTTCCTGACCACGGACCTTAAATGAAAACTAAGAAAATCTGAAAAGTACGAAAAAATCAAACCAATTTTTTTTTCACTTTTTTGCCATACTTCATACATTTCACATGTCTAGATGTGAAATAAAAATAATTTGGACAATAATTGACAGATTTTTACATTTTTCAAAAATCTGTCTTTTTTCCTGACCACGGACCTTAAATGAAAACTAAAAAAATCTGAAAAGTACGAAAAAATCATACCAAATTTCTTTCACTTTTTTTGCCATAGTTCATACATTTCACATGTCTAGATGTGAAATAAAAAATAATTTGAACAATATCTGACAGGTTTTGAAATTTGTAAAAAAAAAAAACTTTCTCTCATCCTGACCGCGAAAATTAAAAAAATCTGAAAAGTACGAAAAAATCAAACCAATTTTTTTTTCACTTTTTTTGCCATAGTTCATGCACTTCACATGTCTAGACGTGAAATAAAAAATAATTTGAACAATATCTGACAGATTTTGAAATTTGTAAAAAAAAAAACTTTCTCTCATCCTGACCGCGAAAATTAAAAAAATCTGAAAAGTACGAAAAAATCAGACCAATTTTTTTTTCACTTTTTTTGCCATAGTTCATACATTTCACATGTCTAGATGTGAAATAAAAATAATTTGGACAATAATTGACAGATTTTGAAATTTGTAAAAAAAAAACTTTCTCTCATCCTGACCGCGAAAACTAAAAAAATCTGAAAAGTACGAAAAAATCAGACCAATTTTTTTTTCACTTTTTTTGCCATAGTTCATACATTTCACATGTCTAGATGTGAAATAAAAATAATTTGGACAATAATTGACAGATTTTGAAATTTGTAAAAAAAAAAACTTTCTCTCATCCTGACCGCGAAAATTAAAAAAATCTGAAAAGTACGAAAAAATCAGACCAATTTTTTTTTCACTTTTTTTGCCATAGTTCATACATTTCACATGTCTAGATGTGAAATAAAAATAATTTGGACAATAATTGACAGATTTTTACATTTTTCAAAAATCTGTCTTTTTTCCTGACCACGGACCTTAAATGAAAACTAAGAAAATCTGAAAAGTACGAAAAAATCAAACCAATTTTTTTTCACTTTTTTTGCCAGAGTTCATACATTTCACATGTCTAGATGTGAAATAAAAATGATTTGGACAATAATTGACAGATTTTTAAATTTTTCAAAAATCTGTCTTTTTTCCTGACCACGGACCTTAAATGAAAACTAAGAAAATCTGAAAAGTACGAAAAAATCAAACCAATTTTTTTTTCACTTTTTTGCCATACTTCATACATTTCACATGTCTAGATGTGAAATAAAAATAATTTGGACAATAATTGACAGATTTTTACATTTTTCAAAAATCTGTCTTTTTTCCTGACCACGGACCTTAAATGAAAACTAAGAAAATCTGAAAAGTACGAAAAAATCATACCAAATTTCTTTCACTTTTTTTGCCATAGTTCATACATTTCACATGTCTAGATGTGAAATAAAAAATAATTTGAACAATATCTGACAGGTTTTGAAATTTGTAAAAAAAAAAAACTTTCTCTCATCCTGACCGCGAAAATTAAAAAAATCTGAAAAGTACGAAAAAATCAAACCAATTTTTTTTTCACTTTTTTTGCCATAGTTCATGCACTTCACATGTCTAGACATGAAATAAAAAATAATTTGAACAATATCTGACAGATTTTGAAATTTGTAAAAAAAAAAACTTTCTCTCATCCTGACCGCGAAAATTAAAAAAATCTGAAAAGTACGAAAAAATCAGACCAATTTTTTTTTCACTTTTTTTGCCATAGTTCATACATTTCACATGTCTAGATGTGAAATAAAAATAATTTGGACAATAATTGACAGATTTTGAAATTTGTAAAAAAAAAACTTTCTCTCATCCTGACCGCGAAAACTAAAAAAATCTGAAAAGTACGAAAAAATCAGACCAATTTTTTTTTCACTTTTTTTGCCATAGTTCATACATTTCACATGTCTAGATGTGAAATAAAAATAATTTGGACAATAATTCACAGATTTTTACATTTTTCAAAAATCTGTCTTTTTTCCTGACCACGGACCTTAAATGAAAACTAAGAAAATCTGAAAAGTACGAAAAAATCAAACCAATTTTTTTTCACTTTTTTTGCCAGAGTTCATGCACTTCACATGTCTAGACATGAAATAAAAAATAATTTGAACAATATCTGACAGATTTTGAAATTTGTAAAAAAAAAAACTTTCTCTCATCCTGACCGCGAAAATTAAAAAAATCTGAAAAGTACGAAAAAATCAGACCAATTTTTTTTTCACTTTTTTTGCCATAGTTCATACATTTCACATGTCTAGATGTGAAATAAAAATAATTTGGACAATAATTGACAGATTTTTACATTTTTCAAAAATCTGTCTTTTTTCCTGACCACGGACCTTAAATGAAAACTAAAAAAATCTGAAAAGTACGAAAAAATCATACCAAATTTCTTTCACTTTTTTTGCCAGAGTTCATACATTTCACATGTCTAGATGTGAAATAAAAATAATTTGGACAATAATTGACAGATTTTTACATTTTTCAAAAATCTGTCTTTTTTCCTGACCACGGACCTTAAATGAAAACTAAAAAAATCTGAAAAGTACGAAAAAATCATACCAAATTTCTTTCACTTTTTTTGCCATAGTTCATACATTTCACATGTCTAGATGTGAAATAAAAAATAATTTGAACAATATCTGACAGGTTTTGAAATTTGTAAAAAAAAAAACTTTCTCTCATCCTGACCGCGAAAATTAAAAAAATCTGAAAAGTACGAAAAAATCAAACCAATTTTTTTTTCACTTTTTTTGCCATAGTTCATGCACTTCACATGTCTAGACATGAAATAAAAAATAATTTGAACAATATCTGACAGATTTTGAAATTTGTAAAAAAAAAAACTTTCTCTCATCCTGACCGCGAAAACTAAAAAAATCTGAAAAGTACGAAAAAATCAGACCAATTTTTTTTTCACTTTTTTGCCATAGTTCATACATTTCACATGTCTAGATGTGAAATAAAAATAATTTGGACAATAATTGACAGATTTTTACATTTTTCAAAAATCTGTCTTTTTTCCTGACCACGGACCTTAAATGAAAACTAAGAAAATCTGAAAAGTACGAAAAAATCAGACCAATTTTTTTTTCACTTTTTTTGCCATAGTTCATACATTTCACATGTCTAGATGTGAAATAAAAATAATTTGGACAATAATTGACAGATTTTTACATTTTTCAAAAATCTGTCTTTTTTCCTGACCACGGACCTTAAATGAAAACTAAGAAAATCTGAAAAGTACGAAAAAATCAAACCAATTTTTTTTCACTTTTTTTGCCAGAGTTCATACATTTCACATGTCTAGATGTGAAATAAAAATGATTTGGACAATAATTGACAGATTTTTAAATTTTTCAAAAATCTGTCTTTTTTCCTGACCACGGACCTTAAATGAAAACTAAGAAAATCTGAAAAGTACGAAAAAATCAAACCAATTTTTTTTTCACTTTTTTGCCATACTTCATACATTTCACATGTCTAGATGTGAAATAAAAATAATTTGGACAATAATTGACAGATTTTTACATTTTTCAAAAATCTGTCTTTTTTCCTGACCACGGACCTTAAATGAAAACTAAAAAAATCTGAAAAGTACGAAAAAATCATACCAAATTTCTTTCACTTTTTTTGCCATAGTTCATACATTTCACATGTCTAGATGTGAAATAAAAAATAATTTGAACAATATCTGACAGGTTTTGAAATTTGTAAAAAAAAAAACTTTCTCTCATCCTGACCGCGAAAATTAAAAAAATCTGAAAAGTACGAAAAAATCAAACCAATTTTTTTTTCACTTTTTTTGCCATAGTTCATGCACTTCACATGTCTAGACATGAAATAAAAAATAATTTGAACAATATCTGACAGATTTTGAAATTTGTAAAAAAAAAAACTTTCTCTCATCCTGACCGCGAAAACTAAAAAAATCTGAAAAGTACGAAAAAATCAGACCAATTTTTTTTTCACTTTTTTGCCATAGTTCATACATTTCACATGTCTAGATGTGAAATAAAAATAATTTGGACAATAATTGACAGATTTTTACATTTTTCAAAAATCTGTCTTTTTTCCTGACCACGGACCTTAAATGAAAACTAAGAAAATCTGAAAAGTACGAAAAAATCAAACCAATTTTTTTTCACTTTTTTTGCCAGAGTTCATACATTTCACATGTCTAGATGTGAAATAAAAATGATTTGGACAATAATTGACAGATTTTTAAATTTTTCAAAAATCTGTCTTTTTTCCTGACCACGGACCTTAAATGAAAACTAAGAAAATCTGAAAAGTACGAAAAAATCAAACCAATTTTTTTTTCACTTTTTTGCCATACTTCATACATTTCACATGTCTAGATGTGAAATAAAAATAATTTGGACAATAATTGATAGATTTTTACATTTTTCAAAAATCTGTCTTTTTTCCTGACCACGGACCTTAAATGAAAACTAAAAAAATCTGAAAAGTACGAAAAAATCATACCAAATTTCTTTCACTTTTTTTGCCATAGTTCATACATTTCACATGTCTAGATGTGAAATAAAAAATAATTTGAACAATATCTGACAGGTTTTGAAATTTGTAAAAAAAAAAACTTTCTCTCATCCTGACCGCGAAAATTAAAAAAATCTGAAAAGTACGAAAAAATCAAACCAATTTTTTTTTCACTTTTTTTGCCATAGTTCATGCACTTCACATGTCTAGACGTGAAATAAAAAATAATTTGAACAATATCTGACAGATTTTGAAATTTGTAAAAAAAAAAACTTTCTCTCATCCTGACCGCGAAAATTAAAAAAATCTGAAAAGTACGAAAAAATCAGACCAATTTTTTTTTCACTTTTTTTGCCATAGTTCATACATTTCACATGTCTAGATGTGAAATAAAAATAATTTGGACAATAATTGACAGATTTTGAAATTTGTAAAAAAAAAACTTTCTCTCATCCTGACCGCGAAAACTAAAAAAATCTGAAAAGTACGAAAAAATCAGACCAATTTTTTTTTCACTTTTTTTGCCATAGTTCATACATTTCACATGTCTAGATGTGAAATAAAAAATAATTTGAACAATATCTGACAGATTTTGAAATTTGTAAAAAAAAAAACTTTCTCTCATCCTGACCGCGAAAATTAAAAAAATCTGAAAAGTACGAAAAAATCAGACCAATTTTTTTTTCACTTGTTTTGCCATAGTTCATACATTTCACATGTCTAGATGTGAAATAAAAATAATTTGGACAATAATTGACAGATTTTTACATTTTTCAAAAATCTGTCTTTTTTCCTGACCACGGACCTTAAATGAAAACTAAGAAAATCTGAAAAGTACGAAAAAATCAAACCAATTTTTTTTCACTTTTTTTGCCAGAGTTCATGCACTTCACATGTCTAGACATGAAATAAAAAATAATTTGAACAATATCTGACAGATTTTGAAATTTGTAAAAAAAAAAACTTTCTCTCATCCTGACCGCGAAAATTAAAAAAATCTGAAAAGTACGAAAAAATCAGACCAATTTTTTTTTCACTTTTTTTGCCATAGTTCATACATTTCACATGTCTAGATGTGAAATAAAAATAATTTGGACAATAATTGACAGATTTTTACATTTTTCAAAAATCTGTCTTTTTTCCTGACCACGGACCTTAAATGAAAACTAAGAAAATCTGAAAAGTACGAAAAAATCAAACCAATTTTTTTTTCACTTTTTTGCCATACTTCATACATTTCACATGTCTAGATGTGAAATAAAAATAATTTGGACAATAATTGACAGATTTTTACATTTTTCAAAAATCTGTCTTTTTTCCTGACCACGGACCTTAAATGAAAACTAAGAAAATCTGAAAAGTACGAAAAAATCAAACCAATTTTTTTTTCACTTTTTTGCCATACTTCATACATTTCACATGTCTAGATGTGAAATAAAAATAATTTGGACAATAATTGACAGATTTTTACATTTTTCAAAAATCTGTCTTTTTTCCTGACCACGGACCTTAAATGAAAACTAAAAAAATCTGAAAAGTACGAAAAAATCATACCAAATTTCTTTCACTTTTTTTGCCATAGTTCATACATTTCACATGTCTAGATGTGAAATAAAAATAATTTGGACAATAATTGACAGATTTTTACATTTTTCAAAAATCTGTCTTTTTTCCTGACCACGGACCTTAAATGAAAACTAAGAAAATCTGAAAAGTACGAAAAAATCAAACCAATTTTTTTTTCACTTTTTTTGCCATAGTTCATGCAATTCACATGTCTAGGCATGAAATAAAAAATAATTTGAACAATATCTGACAGATTTTGAAATTTGTAAAAAAAAAAACTTTCTCTCATCCTGACCGCGAAAATTAAAAAAATCTGAAAAGTACGAAAAAATCAGACCAATTTTTTTTTCACTTTTTTTGCCATAGTTCATACATTTCACATGTCTAGATGTTAAATAAAAATAATTTGAACAATATCTGACAGGTTTTGAAATTTGTAAAAAAAAAAACTTTCTCTCATCCTGACCGCGAAAATTAAAAAAATCTGAAAAGTACGAAAAAATCAGACCAATTTTTTTTTCACTTTTTTTGCCATAGTTCATACATTTCACATGTCTAGATGTGAAATAAAAATAATTTGGACAATAATTGACAGATTTTTACATTTTTCAAAAATCTGTCTTTTTTCCTGACCACGGACCTTAAATGAAAACTAAGAAAATCTGAAAAGTACGAAAAAATCAAACCAATTTTTTTTCACTTTTTTTGCCAGAGTTCATACATTTCACATGTCTAGATGTGAAATAAAAATGATTTGGACAATAATTGACAGATTTTTAATTTTTTCAAAAATCTGTCTTTTTTCCTGACCACGGACCTTAAATGAAAACTAAGAAAATCTGAAAAGTACGAAAAAATCAAACCAATTTTTTTCACTTTTTTGCCATACTTCATACATTTCACATGTCTAGATGTGAAATAAAAAATAATTTGAACAATATCTGACAGGTTTTGAAATTTGTAAAAAAAAAAACTTTCTCTCATCCTGACCGCGAAAATTAAAAAAATCTGAAAAGTACGAAAAAATCAAACCAATTTTTTTTTCACTTTTTTTGCCATAGTTCATGCACTTCACATGTCTAGACGTGAAATAAAAAATAATTTGAACAATATCTGACAGATTTTGAAATTTGTAAAAAAAAAAACTTTCTCTCATCCTGACCGCGAAAATTAAAAAAATCTGAAAAGTACGAAAAAATCAGACCAATTTTTTTTTCACTTTTTTTGCCATAGTTCATACATTTCACATGTCTAGATGTGAAATAAAAATAATTTGGACAATAATTGACAGATTTTGAAATTTGTAAAAAAAAAACTTTCTCTCATCCTGACCGCGAAAACTAAAAAAATCTGAAAAGTACGAAAAAAATCAGACCAATTTTTTTTTCACTTTTTTTGCCATTGTTCATAAATTTCACATGTCTAGATGTGAAATAAAAATAATTTAGACAATAATTGACAGATTGTTACATTTTTCAAAAATCTGTCTTTTTTCCTGACCACGGACCTTAAATGAAAACTAAGAAAATCTGAAAAGTACGAAAAAATCAAACCAATTTTTTTTTCACTTTTTTTGCCATAGTTCATACACTTCACATGTCTAGACATGAAATAAAAAATAATTTGAACAATATCTGACAGATTTTGAAATTTGTAAAAAAAAAAACTCTCTCATCCTGACCGCGAAAATTAAAAAAATCTGAAAAGTACGAAAAAATCAGACCAATTTTTTTTTCACTTTTTTTGCCATAGTTCATACATTTCACATGTCTAGATGTGAAATAAAAATAATTTGGACAATAATTGACAGATTTTTACATTTTTCAAAAATCTGTCTTTTTTCCTGACCACGGACCTTAAATGAAAACTAAGAAAATCTGAAAAGTACGAAAAAATCAAACCAATTTTTTTTCACTTTTTTTGCCAGAGTTCATACATTTCACATGTCTAGATGTGAAATAAAAATGATTTGGACAATAATTGACAGATTTTTAAATTTTTCAAAAATCTGTCTTTTTTCCTGACCACGGACCTTAAATGAAAACTAAGAAAATCTGAAAAGTACGAAAAATTCAAACCAATTTTTTTTTCACTTTTTTGCCATACTTCATACATTTCACATGTCTAGATGTGAAATAAAAATAATTTGGACAATAATTGACAGATTTTTACATTTTTCAAAAATCTGTCTTTTTTCCTGACCACGGACCTTAAATGAAAACTAAGAAAATCTGAAAAGTACGAAAAAATCAAACCAATTTTTTTTCACTTTTTTTGCCAGAGTTCATACATTTCACATGTCTAGATGTGAAATAAAAATGATTTGGACAATAATTGACAGATTTTTAAATTTTTCAAAAATCTGTCTTTTTTCCTGACCACGGACCTTAAATGAAAACTAAAAAAATCTGAAAAGTACGAAAAAATCATACCAAATTTCTTTCACTTTTTTTGCCATAGTTCATACATTTCACATGTCTAGATGTGAAATAAAAAATAATTTGAACAATATCTGACAGGTTTTGAAATTTGTAAAAAAAAAAACTTTCTCTCATCCTGACCGCGAAAATTAAAAAAATCTGAAAAGTACGAAAAAATCAGACCAATTTTTTTTTCACTTTTTTTGCCATAGTTCATACATTTCACATGTCTAGATGTGAAATAAAAATAATTTGGACAATAATTGACAGATTTTTAAATTTTTCAAAAATCTGTCTTTTTTCCTGACCACGGACCTTAAATGAAAACTAAGAAAATCTGAAAAGTACGAAAAAATCAAACCAATTTTTTTCACTTTTTTGCCATACTTCATACATTTCACATGTCTAGATGTGAAATAAAAAAAAAAACTTTCTCTCATCCTGACCGCGAAAATTAAAAAAATCTGAAAAGTACGAAAAAATCAAACCAATTTTTTTTTCACTTTTTTTGCCATAGTTCATGCACTTCACATGTCTAGACGTGAAATAAAAAATAATTTGAACAATATCTGACAGATTTTGAAATTTGTAAAAAAAAAAACTTTCTCTCATCCTGACCGCGAAAATTAAAAAAATCTGAAAAGTACGAAAAAATCAGACCAATTTTTTTTTCACTTTTTTTGCCATAGTTCATACATTTCACATGTCTAGATGTGAAATAAAAATAATTTGGACAATAATTGACAGATTTTGAAATTTGTAAAAAAAAAACTTTCTCTCATCCTGACCGCGAAAACTAAAAAAATCTGAAAAGTACGAAAAAAATCAGACCAATTTTTTTTTCACTTTTTTTTGCCATTGTTCATACATTTCACATGTCTAGATGTGAAATAAAAATAATTTAGACAATAATTGACAGATTTTTACATTTTTCAAAAATCTGTCTTTTTTCCTGACCACGGACCTTAAATGAAAACTAAGAAAATCTGAAAAGTACGAAAAAATCAAACCAATTTTTTTTTCACTTTTTTTGCCATAGTTCATACACTTCACATGTCTAGACATGAAATAAAAAATAATTTGAACAATATCTGACAGATTTTGAAATTTGTAAAAAAAAAAACTCTCTCATCCTGACCGCGAAAATTAAAAAAATCTGAAAAGTACGAAAAAATCAGACCAATTTTTTTTTCACTTTTTTTGCCATAGTTCATACATTTCACATGTCTAGATGTGAAATAAAAATAATTTGGACAATAATTGACAGATTTTTACATTTTTCAAAAATCTGTCTTTTTTCCTGACCACGGACCTTAAATGAAAACTAAGAAAATCTGAAAAGTACGAAAAAATCAAACCAATTTTTTTTCACTTTTTTTGCCAGAGTTCATACATTTCACATGTCTAGATGTGAAATAAAAATGATTTGGACAATAATTGACAGATTTTTAAATTTTTCAAAAATCTGTCTTTTTTCCTGACCACGGACCTTAAATGAAAACTAAGAAAATCTGAAAAGTACGAAAAAATCAAACCAATTTTTTTTTCACTTTTTTGCCATACTTCATACATTTCACATGTCTAGATGTGAAATAAAAATAATTTGGACAATAATTGACAGATTTTGAAATTTGTAAAAAAAAAACTTTCTCTCATCCTGACCGCGAAAACTTAAAAAATCTGAAAAGTACGAAAAAATCAGACCAATTTTTTTTTCACTTTTTTTGCCATAGTTCATGCACTTCACATGTCTAGACATGAAATAAAAAATAATTTGAACAATATCTGACAGATTTTGAAATTTGTAAAAAAAAAACTTTCTCTCATCCTGACCGCGAAAATTAAAAAAATCTGAAAAGTACGAAAAAATCAGACCAATTTTTTTTTCACTTTTTTTGCCATAGTTCATACATTTCACATGTCTAGATGTGAAATAAAAATAATTTGGACAATAATTGACAGATTTTTACATTTTTCAAAAATCTGTCTTTTTTCCTGACCACGGACCTTAAATGAAAACTAAGAAAATCTGCAAAGTACGAAAAAATCAAACCAAATTTCTTTCACTTTTTTTGCCATAGTTCATACATTTCACATGTCTAGATGTGAAATAAAAAATAATTTGAACAATATCTGACAGGTTTTGAAATTTGTAAAAAAAAAAACTTTCTCTCATCCTGACCACGAAAATTAAAAAAATCTGAAAAGTACGAAAAAATCAACCCAATTTTTTTTTCACTTTTTTTGCCATAGTTCATGCACTTCACATGTCTAGACGTGAAATAAAAAATAATTTGAACAATATCTGACAGATTTTGAAATTTGTAAAAAAAAAAACTTTCTCTCATCCTGACCGCGAAAATTAAAAAAATCTGAAAAGTACGAAAAAATCAGACCAATTTTTTTTTCACTTTTTTTGCCATAGTTCATACATTTCACATGTCTAGATGTGAAATATAAATATAATTTGGACAATAATTGACAGATTTTGAAATTTGTAAAAAAAAACTTTCTCTCATCCTGACCGCGAAAACTTAAAAAATCTGAAAAGTACGAAAAAATCAGACCAATTTTTTTTTCACTTTTTTTGCCATAGTTCATACATTTCACATGTCTAGATGTGAAATAAAAATAATTTGAACAATAATTGACAGATTTTGAAATTTGTAAAAAAAAAACTTTCTCTCATCCTGACCGCGAAAACTAAAAAAATCTGAAAACTACGAAAAAATCAGACCAATTTTTTTTTCACTTTTTTTGCCATAGTTCATACATTTCACATGTCTAGATGTGAAATAAAAATAATTTGGACAATAATTGACAGATTTTGAAATTTGTAAAAAAAAAAACTTTCTCTCATCCTGACCGCGAAAACTAAAAAAATCTGAAAAGTACGAAAAAATCAGACCAATTTTTTTTTCACTTTTTTTGCCATAGTTCATACATTTCACATGTCTAGATGTGAAATAAAAATAATTTGGACAATAATTGACAGATTTTTACATTTTTCAAAAATCTGTCTTTTTTCCTGACCACGGACCTTAAATGAAAACTAAGAAAATCTGAAAAGTACGAAAAAATCAAACCAATTTTTTTTTCACTTTTTTTGCCATAGTTCATACACTTCACATGTCTAGACATGAAATAAAAAATAATTTGAACAATATCTGACAGATTTTGAAATTTGTAAAAAAAAAAACTTTCTCTCATCCTGACAGAGAAAATTAAAAAAATCTGAAAAGTACGAAAAAATCAGACCAATTTTTTTTTCACTTTTTTTGCCATAGTTCATACATTTCACATGTCTAGATGTGAAATAAAAATAATTTGGACAATAACTGACAGATTTTGAAATTTGTAAGAAAAAAAACTTTCTCTCATCCTGACCGCGAAAATTAAAAAAATCTGAAAAGTACGAAAAAATCAAACCAAATTTCTTTCACTTTTTTTGGCATAGTTCATACATTTCACATGTCTAGATGTGAAATATAAATATAATTTGGACAATAATTGACAGATTTTGAAATTTGTAAAAAAAAACTTTCTCTCATCCTGACCGCGAAAACTTAAAAAATCTGAAAAGTACGAAAAAATCAGACCAATTTTTTTTTCACTTTTTTTGCCATAGTTCATGCACTTCACATGTCTAGACATTAAATAAAAAATAATTTGAACAATATCTGACAGATTTTGAAATTTGTAAGAAAAAAAACTTTCTCTCATCCTGACCGCGAAAATTAAAAAAATCTGAAAAGTACGAAAAAATCAAACCAAATTTCTTTCACTTTTTTTGGCATAGTTCATACATTTCACATGTCTAGATGTGAAATATAAATATAATTTGGACAATAATTGACAGATTTTGAAATTTGTAAAAAAAAACTCTCTCATCCTGACCGCGAAAACTTAAAAAATCTGAAAAGTACGAAAAAATCAGACCAATTTTTTTTTCACTTTTTTTGCCATAGTTCATACATTTCACATGTCTAGATGTGAAATAAAAATAATTTGGACAATAATTGACAGATTTTTACATTTTTCAAAAATCTGTCTTTTTTCCTGACCACGGACCTTAAATGAAAACTCAGAAAATCTGAAAAGTACGACAAAATCAAACCAATTTTTTTTTCACTTTTTTTGCCATATTTCATGCACTTCATATGTCTAGACATGAAATAAAAAATAATTTGAACAATATCTGACAGATTTTGAAATTTGTAAAAAAAAAACTTTCTCTCATCCTGACCGCGAAAATTAAAAAAATCTGAAAAGTACGAAAAAATCAGACCAATTTTTTTTTCACTTTTTTTGCCATAGTTCATGCACTTCACATGTCTAGACAATAAATAAAAAATAATTTGAACAATATCTGACAGATTTTGAAATTTGTAAGAAAAAAAACTTTCTCTCATCCTGACCGCGAAAATTAAAAAAATCTGAAAAGTACGAAAAAATCAAACCAAATTTCTTTCACTTTTTTTGCCATAGTTCATACATTTCACATGTCTAGATGTGAAATATAAATATAATTTGGACAATAATTGACAGATTTTGAAATTTGTAAAAAAAAACTTTCTCTCATCCTGACCGCGAAAACTTAAAAAATCTGAAAAGTACGAAAAAATCAGACCAATTTTTTTTTCACTTTTTTTGCCATAGTTCATGCACTTCACATGTCTAGACATTAAATAAAAAATAATTTGAACAATATCTGACAGATTTTGAAATTTGTAAGAAAAAAAACTTTCTCTCATCCTGACCGCGAAAATTAAAAAAATCTGAAAAGTACGAAAAAATCAAACCAAATTTCTTTCACTTTTTTTGGCATAGTTCATACATTTCACATGTCTAGATGTGAAATATAAATATAATTTGGACAATAATTGACAGATTTTGAAATTTGTAAAAAAAAACTTTCTCTCATCCTGACCGCGAAAACTTAAAAAATCTGAAAAGTACGAAAAAATCAGACCAATTTTTTTTTCACTTTTTTTGCCATAGTTCATACATTTCACATGTCTAGATGTGAAATAAAAATAATTTGGACAATAATTGACAGATTTTTACATTTTTCAAAAATCTGTCTTTTTTCCTGACCACGGACCTTAAATGAAAACTAAGAAAATCTGAAAAGTACGAAAAAAACAAACCAATTTTTTTTTCACTTTTTTTGCCATAGTTCATACATTTCACATGTCTAGATGTGAAATAAAAATAATTTGGACAATAATTGACAGATTTTTACATTTTTCAAAAATCTGTCTTTTTTCCTGACCACGGACCTTAAATGAAAACTAAGAAAATCTGAAAAGTACGACAAAATCAAACCAATTTTTTTTTCACTTTTTTTGCCATAGTTCATACACTTCACATGTCTAGACATGAAATAAAAAATAATTTGAACAATATCTGACAGATTTTGAAATTTGTAAAAAAAAAAACTTTCTCTCATCCTGACAGAGAAAATTAAAAAAATCTGAAAAGTACGAAAAAATCAGACCAATTTTTTTTTCACTTTTTTTGCCATAGTTCATACATTTCACATGTCTAGACATTAAATAAAAAATAATTTGAACAATATCTGACAGATTTTGAAATTTGTAAGAAAAAAAACTTTCTCTCATCCTGATCGCGAAAATTAAAAAAATCTGAAAAGTACGAAAAAATCAAACCAAATTTCTTTCACTTTTTTTGCCATAGTTCATACATTTCACATGTCTAGATGTGAAATATAAATATAATTTGGACAATAATTGACAGATTTTGAAATTTGTAAAAAAAAAACTTTCTCTCATCCTGACCGCGAAAACTTAAAAAATCTGAAAAGTACGAAAAAATCAGACCAATTTTTTTTTCACTTTTTTTGCCATAGTTCATGCACTTCACATGTCTAGACATGAAATAAAAAATAATTTGAACAATATCTGACAGATTTTGAAATTTGTAAAAAAAAAAACTTTCTCTCATCCTGACAGAGAAAATTAAAAAAATCTGAAAAGTACGAAAAAATCAAACCAATTTTTTTTTTCACTTTTTTGCCATAGTTCATACATTTCACATGTCTAGATGTGAAATAAAAATAATTTGGACAATAATTGACAGATTTTGATTTTTTTCAAAAATCTGTCTTTTTTCCTGACCTTAAATGAAAACTAAGAAAATCTGAAAAGTACGAAAAAAATCAAACCAATTTATTTTTTCACTTTTTTGCCATAGTTCATACATTTCACATGTCTAGATGTGAAATAAAAATAATTTGGACAATAATTGACAGATTTTGATTTTTTTCAAAAATCTGTCTTTTTTCCTGACCACGGACCTTAAATGAAAACTAAGAAAATCTGAAAAGTACGAAAAAATCAAACCAAATTTCTTTCACTTTTTTTGCCATAGTTCATGCATTTCACATGTCTAGAAGTTAAATAAAAAATAATATCATTGTGGCGCTGGCACAATGCTTCAATTGCTTTGCACAGCGACGTCTAGTCCATTGTGCTACGGGAGCGCTGCTTAATGTAGTGCTCGGTGTTCTATCCATTATTACGGTCTCGTGACGCTGGCCTTAGCGTGTGTAGGCCAAAGGCCGTCCTCGTAAAAAAATGATTTTTATTTCTCTGGCTGTTGCAATTGATATCAGTGGTTAATATGAGTGCCCTCAGTAAACAGCGCAACAAACAGACAGCAAACAGTTAGAAACAGTCACGCAATTGGCTTCTTAAGAGATCGCACGCACGCACGCTCTCGCGATTGCACTGACTAGGCTACCGGATACCGGTAAAATTAACGGGAGACCGCGGTGGTCACGTGACCAAGCAGGATTAGAACCTGTGACGCTGGCACAATGCTTCAAGTGCTTTGCACAGTGACTACTCCATTGTGCTACGGGAGCGCTGTTTAATGTAGTGCTCGGTGTTCTATCCATTATGACAGTCTGGTGATGCTGGCCGTAGCGTGTGTAGGCCTAAGGCAGTCCTCGTAAAAAATGATATTTATTTCTCTGGCTGTTGCAATTGATATCAGTGGTTAATATGAGTGCCCTCAGTAAACAGCGCAACAAACAGACAGCAAACAGTTAGAAACAGTCATGCAATTGGCTTCTTAAGAGATCGCACGCACGCACGCTTTCGCGATCCGCGATTGCACTGACTAGGCTACCGGACACCAGTAAAATTAACGGGAGACCGCGGGGGTCACGTCATGAAGCAGGATTAGAACCTGTGACGCTGGCACAATGCTTCAAGTGCTTTGCACAGCGACGTCTAGTCCATTGTGCTACGGGAGCTGCTTAATGTAGTGCTCGGTGTTCTATCCATTATGACAGTCTCGTGACGCTGGCCGTAGCGTGTGTAGGCCAAAGGCCGTCCTCGTAAAAAAATATTTTTATTTCTTAAGATATCGCACGCACGCACGCATGCACGCACGATCTCGCGATCGCACTGACTAGGCTACCGGACACCGGTAAAATTAACGGGAGACCGCGGTGGTCACGTCACCAAGCAGGATTAGAACCTGTGACGCTGGCACAATGCTTCACAGCGACTACTCCATTGTGCTACGGGAGAGCTTTTTAATGTAGTGCTCAGTGTTCTATCAATTATGACAGTCTCGTGACGCTGGCCGTATAGCGTTTGTAAACCAAAGGCCCTCCTTCTCGTAAAAAATGATTTTTATTTCTCTGGCTGTTGCAATTGATATCAGTGGTTAATATGAGTGCCCTCAGTAAACAGTGCAACAAACAGACAGCAAACAGTTAGAAACAGTCACGCAATTGGCTTCTTAAGAGATCACACGCACGCACGCAGGCACGATGTCGCGATCCGCGATTGCATAGGCTACCGGACACCGGTAAAAATAACGGGAGACCGCGGTGGTCACGTCACCAAGCAGGATTAGAACCTGTGACACTGGCACAATGCTTCAAGTGCTTTGCATAGCGACTACTCCATTGTGCTATGCAGGGGCGCAGGAGGCACGGGGGATGTGGGGGATGTGTCCCACGCAGTGCTGAAGAGACAGCCGTCGTCCCCCTCACTTTTGATAAGGAAAAAAAGCCTTATATACAGTTGGCAGTGCTTCGACTTGGCCAGCTTCACTCGCGGTCCGCGCGTGGGATCATTTTAATTTGTATTTTTCCAGTGAGACGCTGCAACAACCCAAACAACCGGTAGATGGCTCAAGTGAGCAGGGTGTCTCGTAAAAAGAAATGGAGCCTGGAAAACCCTACACAGACTTTACTACAGACTTTAGCAGACTGGTTTAGAAATAATGTAATAGCCAGAAATATGCCTGCCCTGCCCTAATAAAGAAATATTTGGTTAACTGCGAGTGAATCCCGTTTGCAGCCATAGAGACGCAGGACAAATCAAACATTCTGGTTTTCTCCGAGTGCAACGATGATAGACAGACATCATTTGGACAAAATATAGAGTATTAACCTCCGTTGCTCAGCCAAATGCTTTCCTGTTACGTCCTGTTATCACGGAGTTACAGGCGATAAACGATTTTTGATGGTCACAAGTTTACTTCATTAGGGACTGTTCGTTATTTATTTAAGGGGCTACCAGAGGAGTTTTGGGAGCATTAGTCCAAAAAGACGTGACCCTCCCTCGCCAGCAATACATTTTTCTATGACCCTCCAAAGTGATTAGGAAAAAATCACTGTCAACTTTTTCCGGGTTTATCGCCTACTGTATTTTAACGTTTTCACATATTTGGCCATAAGCCGTTTATCATCACGAAACCAAACTACAAAGGCGAACACTTTAACAGGGGGAATTAATTGGGCATGAATCATGCTGAACGCTATTTCGCTACCTTAGAATAATAAGGTTCTATCTGCGTTTTGAGTAGGTACAACCGGGACGATTGAAACAGGGACGAATGAAACATTCCGGTTTTCTCTGAGTGCAAAGATGATAGACAGTCATCATTTGGACAAAACATGGAGCATATTAACCTCCGTTGCTCAGCCAAATGCCTTCCTGTTACGTCCTGGTATCACGGAGTTACAAGTGATAAACGATTTTTGATGGTCACAAGTTTACTTCATTAGCGGTTTATTTTTTTGGATTATTAAAGAGTGTTTTTCATTTAAAGGTTTGACTTTGTGCTTATTCAGTAGAGCATTTAGTGCTCTCCCCAATCACAGACGTTCACATTGCATGTTTGTTTGTAATGGATGCAACTGCGAGATAGGCTAATGAGTTGTTAACAGAACCAAGACATATAGCCCAGCAGCAATCTAGGGACTGATCGTTATTTATTGAAGGGGCCAATTTTGAGTGCTTCAGTTGGAAGTTGCATGACCCTCTCTTGCCTGCTAGAAATTGTTCAATGACCCTCCGACAGAATTGTTAAAAAAGACATGACCCTCCCCTGCCAATTGTCTTCCGCCCGCGCCACAACCACACACTTTGTGATAACGTTCTTAAATCAATCTTTCCCGTGAGCACGCATGCTACCAGTCCTTCCTTTTCAAATGTGTTGCGCCTGTTTGCACAATTTCACAAATAATCATATGTGATTAATAGTATGACAAATAATCCCTGTGCACGGGGACCGAAACAATGCAGGCCAACTTTTTCCGTGTTTATCACGTATTTCAACTTTCCCCGCTGTCTTGCCGTTTTAATGTTTTCCCGTAGAATATCCCATATTTGAATACTCTCATAACAGCCCTGCCATCGGGCCTGTCTCTGTGTTGCCCTGTTGCTACCCCTTGCCCTTCCAACGAAACAGATGTCTTTGGGTACTTGGAACATAATACATTTGACAAAGGACAGATGAATGTTGCTAGTGACAAAATATTAACTTTCAGTGTTTTACGATGTCTTTGTCATGGGGAAGTGTTTTTCCCCATGCATTTATTAGGTTACTGTCAGTGATTGCCGTGAGAGAAGCGGGTTCTGTGTTTCGTTCATGTCAGTGACTGACGCGAGAGAAGCGGGGTCTGTGTTGTGTTGTGTTGCATTGCGTTAATTTATTTTCATTGGGCATACCGTGCCGTGCCGTCCACAGCTCTTCAGTTCTGACAAAGCCAAAATTACTCATTTTGAAACAATGAGTGCAGGAAGCACGTTTGTATGGTTATATTGCTTGACGGGGGTGGGTGTCCCAAGCAGCTTTCAGCCATAAGGCTACTTTGAGAACATTTCAATTCACCCGACACTAATATTCAAAATGTTGAAAACTATTTCGGCATAGCCTATAAAGCAGTTTAATTAAATGGAATGTTAGTTGTAAACAAACAAGCTACTTGGTGAGGCTTGGCCTCACAGATGCGCTCGTGCCTTTTAGATGGCAGGAAAAATCTTCACGATAGGCCTATTAACTAACCACCCGATTCACGTTGGCTGGGGGGAAGGGGGGCCATCAGACAATTGTGCCCAGTTAATCCGGCCCTTCCCCCAAAAAATCACACCTTCCCACCTCTGACAGCTTAAAAGAAGTCAAGAGGACTCCTTACTCACAGACCTATTCACAAACCTGCGGTTTTGAAATCCTATGCAGCTACAGGAGCTTCCAATCGCGAGGAAGCAATTTTGCATTGTAGGCATAACTAACATGCAATACCGCCGCCAACAACAACCAAAACTAGGCTAATCATTGTCAACATGTAAATTAAATGTAACATTATTGTGAATCAAATTAAAATGTTCTCTTTTGCAAACGTGCTAACTGGCGAATTTAGGAGCAACTCCTAAAAATAATGGGCGTGTCACTCCTAACTTTAGGACTCCTAATTGTTTCACAAAAAGTAATTCACGAAGCATTTTAGACCTAAAAGTAGCACCAAAGTCTGGGACAGCTTAAGTCGAGAGGACTCCTAACTCACTAAGACCTATTCATAAACAGCTTTTTTGTGGCATTTTACGTTGCGATGTTTTGAAATAGCCTATGCGCAACAGGAGCTTCCAATCGCAAGGGAACAATTTTGCATTCATAAAAGGGATGCAATAACGCCACCAACAACAACCAAAACTACTCATTGTTAACATGTAAATGAAATGTAACGTTTCATTGTGAATCAAATTAAAATGTTCTCCTCTTTGCAAACGTAGCCTAGGGATATGGTGACAGATTAATTTAATAATTTTGCAAACTAAGGTAGGCTACTGCATCAATCCATAGGCCTATCCCTTATGTCATCGTAAGGGAGGTGTTTGGAATCATGCCCGCGTTACAATCATCAGCCAATCAGCCAATCAAGGTGGTCACGCTTGCCCATTTACCCAAATTAATGGTCGAATATTACTGATGATCATTGTTATTTAAGAACATGCAGTGTGCGTAGGGTACCAAAAACATCTTGCTCGTAAAAAAGCATCATAACGCACATTCTGGCGGGTCTGTTATTTACTGTAGGCTGCGCAAACCACATGCCTTTATTTTGGGCAAGCCTGCATTCATTCATTCATTCAACCTTTATTTATTCTCGGAGGGTCATTGAGGGAAGCCCTCATTTTCAATGAAGCCGAAATTACAGAAGCGAAGCAAAGTGCTCCACAAACAAGACAACATTCGAGGCCTTTTGTTGAAGAATTTTATATAAAGCCTGCGCTGACAGTAATCCTCCTGCCCCTGATAGGCCTACCACAGCTGTGGATAGTGTGGAATGTTCAAGTAATAACACAATCCAATGTGTGTCTCAATTGTCCCCCGCTGACCACCTCACACATTTCTCTAGATTTTGCAACGAACTTACATGACACAATGCCATAAAATATGCCAGTTTTAGGACACAGAATAATGTTTGTAATGATACCAGGTAGGCCAGGTATTGTCGAAGGTGCATGGTGAAGTGAAAGTCTTACTTTGGAAAACAAACATTTGTCGATATCATCGCCGATCATCAGAATATTGCAACAGATTCTGTGTTCTGGACTGTAGGTAAATTGTTAAGCCAGTGGTTCTCAAACTTTTATTTCATTCCCCACTTTGATCAAGGGGCATGACTGATGAGAGTGGAGATAACGTGTTATCCCGAGGCTTTTGCAAGTCAGCATCTTCGACAGTAGTCTATTAAAAATATACGTTTTCGATGTCCCAAACGGAGAGCCATACTTTATTGTTTTTAACGATCTCTATGCTACTCACAAAAATGTAGGCATGGGGACATGATGAAGTAGGTTATCCAACTGTCGTGTGTGAACTTATTGTGATTACGAGCCAGTGGTTTTCAAACATTATGCGTGACTCGGACATCTAACTAAATGCAACAGGCTCATATAGTCCTCGCATTCGCAAAATGAGGACCAGTGTTTTGTCAAATTGCAAATAGCTATTCGTTTTAACTATTTTTTTTATGATAGTAGCCTATACAAAAAGCACTTCATACTATCTTAATCTTGGAATATGGGGAGGGAAGTGGCGCGTCTACAGTCAGCCAAATATGAATGTAATTCTGCGGCATAAAGCAGATGTAATTGTTTATTGTACAGAAAAATAAAAATGACATGTCAAGCAGTCAATTGACTACATTGCAGTCAAGAAGTCGGGCAAATTAATTTACGAAACCAAAACGTGGGTCATAGTTGTCTAAGCCTCTATTGCGTAGCCTGTTAAAAACGTCGCCAGATAGTATTAAATCGGCAACAACATTGTTTTCTGCAGAAGCCTACCCAAGGCTACAGATTAATTCTGAACAGTTATTTCTCTACTGGCTCAATTATCACACCACTGTTTTGATTTGCGTAGTTGCGTTAACCCCAACACTGACAATAATGTAGACAGCAAATTTCGATTTCGATTTTCATGTAGTCAAGCCTTAAGCCATACCCAAGTAGCCTAAATCAAGGTAATGTTTAATTATGCATGATTTATTTTGTTATTGAATTCGTAGGCTGGGATTAGTCTCGGCAACAATTATGTAAGGGACGGCAGGCAGAGCGATGTACAGTGGCAGAGCGACGCACAGTGGCTGAAAGTGGTACTAAAGCTTCACGCCGCGTAATGCGCGAATGAAGTGGTCATTTGAAAGCGATGCCCACTGTACGCTAAATAAATAATAACCTATAGGGTTTGCGCTAACTATGTAAAACTCCCCATTAACAGCATCACATCACTAACCACAGCCATCTACAGTACTGTAAGACTGCACAATCTCATATTCACTCTGTTGGATATCTGAAGCCAGTTTGTCTACTAACAACCATCATTAGAGATGCTTTTCGTTGAAAAAGTGTCGGGATTTCCACCGCTGTTTATTGCGAGACAAGGTAGCCATTCATTGAATAGGGGTTGTGCTGTAATAGAAACCTTTTTGCATAGCCAAGTAGCCTAAATTGAGTTATTGTTTAATTATGCATGATTTAGTAGGCTACTTTTTATTAAATTCGTAGGCTGGAATGCCTTGAGTCACGCAACAATTAAATGTAGTAGGCTTCAGCCTCTGGCAATTAGCTCGAAAAGGGCGGCAAGACAATGAGCTTGAGAACGTGTGTTGGAGACCCATGGTAGGAAAACGACTTTATTAGGCCTAATCCAACCAACAATATAATAAAATATTAAGAAGAGGTGTTATTTCATTGACTTAAATCGAAGCAATGTCTTCTAGTGCTGGTGGACTGATGGCAATTGCTGGTATGGTATAGGCAAATATGGGAACCTGCCTTTATTTGTCCGGCCAGGGCTCGAATTACGTGGGAGCCAGAGGGAGCCGAGCTCCCATAGAGTGACGACTGGCTCCCATGAAAGCAACAAAGTCAAAAACCTGAGGGGGTCTCTCATATCTGAAGGTGTCTGGCATTGTAATTTAATCTTAAACAACCGCTCATTAAAGACCATTAAAGACGTTAAATTAAAATATAGGCTACTACGGGACGTAGACCTACACTACGCTCTTGAACGCAGCATGACACTTCACCACCACACCACTAGACTATATGAGCAAACCGTATCGATTTGACAGCACTCGCAAATCTGAAGAAGTCACCCTGCTTTGATGTGAGTGTTTTGTCTATTTGCATATGTAACTTGCGTTGTGTTTTACTGGTGATACACTCGGAAATGATGATGGTAGATGAAGCAGGTTTATTGGTCTGCATGGGTCAGGAAATATAACATGAGGGAAGACAGTGAGATCTGGTCCGCCTGCAGCAGTTAACTTCTCTTCTGCTCTCAGACACAATTCTATTAGGCTACTACACTAAGTATCTAAGCATATGGTTATTTCATTTCAGGTCCAGTATGAGGTGAGGTGTGTCAATAAAATAATACAAAATAAATTCCAAAAGGGAATAATGTGGCATAAAAACATGAGTGTGAATGTGTAAATGTATGTAACTGTATGAGTAAACTACTTATATATCTAATCTGTTGAAATCTGTTATATTTCTAATTAGATCTAATTATATTCTTACATGGGGGTGATCATCCAGTATGATAAAATAAATATAAACAGTAGAATATGCAAACATTCAATCAGAGAGTGAATTCGATATACCACATACAAATACAAACACTACTTCATCTATTTTCATTAGTAAACACGCAAAACAGCGCTCATAAAAAGGTAAACACTCCACTCTTGTGGTGATACAGCGGTACTGCATTTAGAACGCTACAAAGACGTTAATGGCTAGTCATTCTAGCTCGCGAATGCTAGCCATGCTACGAGTGAAACATAAAACATTCACGAAACATAAAATCAAAACAACAAATACAATCGGTTACCTGCATGGGTCAGGAAATATAACATGAGGGAAGACAGTGAGATCTGGTCCGCCTGAACAAAATAAATGTGATATTAAAATTTGCACTAAAGCCATACGATCGTGCTTCAAGGTCAACCGAAAATACAAAACCAAATAAAAGTTACAAGACAATACAAAACATCGCTGAAACGCGAGTTATGTGGATGAACATACATAATGATTTTAACAATAGATATAGGACATATATAATACAATTTATAACACTTTTAATGACTTTTAATGCGGACCCTCATTTGCCCAGCTTACCTGCAGCAGTTAACTTCTCTTCTGCTGCAGGACACCCACAATGCAACTACTGTACAGAATAATTCCAAAATAAAAGTCTTGACCCATTTAGCAGGATTTAACAATAACTATATGGAGCACTTTATTAACACCGTTACACATAGGCGTTCATTGGGCTAGCCTACGTGGTTTGATACGTGCTGAAAAGTCCTGTTTGCTGTTGAACTTGCGCTTTACCTATTCTATGTTGATTGACAAAGCCATACATTATGGCCCATAATGCAGCCTACAATGATAGTGTTGTCTGATGATCTAGCTATCCTCTGCCATTCAGAGCTCCGGAATGTTCCCAGCTATTTTGAAACACCTGTTAGCAATCTCTGATGTCGGAATATTCAATGGCTACCCGACAATATCTCAGTGCAAACTCCAAAATTGTTCGTCTATTAATTTTCCACGGTTCAACACATTAGCCTACTAGAACATAGTTTGGCTGGCTTTATTCATTTCTGCCAGTTAGTGCTTTTTCCCCTGTGTATAAGTTACACTACATGCATTATTGTGTTTGACACTGAGGATAGCCTATCTGAGACGGTGGTCTGGTTTAAATGAGTTACGTTGTGAAATTGAGAATGGCACAGACTAAATTGTTTAGTCTGTTTCTTTGTATTGTGAAATTGAATTGAGATATGGACTATTATAATCAATAATATGTTGAAATGAATTAAAAGTAATCAATTTCTATGAAAAATCTATGTCTGTTGTATGCTTGTGTCAAGGTAAAGCCTAGGCCTACCGTGCGCATATACTGTACTGCGCAAAAGTGCCACTTGCGCCTAGGCTATTTCATTGTATCGCCTTGTTAGGCTATGCGCGGGGTGTGTCAACTTTTTATGAGATAGAGAGACCCCCTTAAAGACAAAAAGATAATTCGAGCCCTGTGTCCGGCTATAAATAGAATCAATCCCGGGCATAATTTGAGGATTTATCTCCTGCTCAACATGACATTAGCTGTTATGTTTATTGATAACAAACTCAACTAGCCTACTGATCAACTCGTTTTCACTAGCCTAACTATAAAAGTATATAGGCCTACCCAAAGTTTTTGTTCTAAGACATTTATTTCAAACATAATTTCAAGACACAAATTGGATACTTCAGTTACCTTGGTGCATAAATCCCAGAGAGTAGGTGACCACACCCCAGAGTGATGGGCCTTTCTTACGCGTTCAGTGTGGGGTATAAACAAGCTGAGAATTTAGCGGTGTCACGTCTGGCTGTCACAGACATGGGGAGCTCTTTGAAGCTTGGGATAATGTGGTACAGTTACTACAGTAACAGTATTTTATTTTACTTCTTATGTAATATTTTTTTTTTTCAATTTTATAAATGCTTTGTTTAAATGCTGTTGGAACAAATAGTTGATTATAAAGGCAACTTTCTGTTGCAATTGTCTGTGTGTTCTAGACTGGTAACTTGTTAAGCCACCATGTTCTAACATTGCATAAATATTAACTGCAGACACATAGTGGAGAGTTGATTTGGTTTATACCAGACAATTTAGGTACTGTAGGCCTAACTAGGCTATTTGATCATGTAGTCTATGTTTGGATCATAGGCATGATGATTCATTCATGGCTTCATAAAATATCAACATCATGTTGCTTTTAGAGTATTCTACCATTGGCCCAAGTAGTGTAAAATAAATCTAAAAAAATTAGTAGAATTGCACATAGCACATAGCAAGAAGCTGGTCTGAGGGCAGATCTGGCATTGTGCTCATCTCACAGTTTTGACAATTTTAATCAAACAATATTTTGAAAACAATCAATGGTATTATCTTAATATTCTGGCAAGTTTAAAATATGATGGTCGAAAGAGGGCCAGAGGTGGCGATCCGATATCTGGAAATCTGATTTCACTATGGGTTTGTGTTCACAATTTGGTCCCCCTCACTTTCAAAATATCTCCTGCGCCCCTGATCCAATGTAATCTCTCTTCACCTTCTCTGTCAACTCAGCTTTGAAAAATAAGTTCAACCTTGGAGGAGATGCATCTAACCAGTGTCGTCTTCAAATAATCTTTCATTCAACGTCTCCCTCCTTGGTTGTCTGATGACAGCGTCAAGTTTTTGGCACCAAATGCAGCTGACACGTTAGAACTAAGGAAGCTAAAATAGTTTCATTGGCAACTATAGTTATTAAAAAGTATCTACATTTAATTATTTAGGCTAATATTTGATAGGCATAAATTAACCTAATGACATACATCCTTTGTTTAGAAGCCTACATTCTGAGGCTCTAGTTTGTACATTTATTTATAGCACATTAGATTAGATTAGCTTAAACTTTGTCATTGTGCGGAGTACAAGTAGGCTACAGAGACAACGAAATGCAGTTTGTGTCTAATCAGAAGTGCAAAAAAGTGCAATGTATACAAAGAAGGTGGTGCATTATCATGCACAGTGGTCATCTAATGTGCTTACATGTAGGCTAATGACACAAGATTAATATGTAGCCCACAATAATGTAAACAGTAGCCTAATATAAACAGCACTATAAAGACAAAATAATAATAATAATAATAATAATAATAATAATAATAAATTCACTTTATAACTCAACCAAAAGACATCCGATTAATCAAAGGCAGTACAAAATATTAGAGTTTTTAATTTATTTTTTAAATCTGATCTCTAGGCATCTGAGTTCCAGCAGGGGGCACCATATGGCTAAATGCCATTTCAACCTAGTTTTGACCTTGGCCACTACCAGCAGACCAGCGTCAGTAGATCTAAGAAACCTGGTATGTTTATATTGTGAAAACATGTCTGCAACAGGGGTGTCACTAGACCTTATTCACTGGGGCACATGCCTTAGTAAAAGTCTCCAGTGCCCCAGTAAAATTCTAGCGCGGCTCTAGCTGGAAACGGCATTCATGAGCGCATCTCCGTGCCTGCTTTAATCATGGCTCGAGCCTGTCACTTACCAGCCAATAAATAAAAAATAAAAAAACAAGGAATAAAGAAAGGGGCCATAATAGCCAATCAGGAAATAGAACGAGATTGAAAAAAGATTGAACGCAACAACCAATGAAAATCGTTCACATGATTCTTCCGAGTGTTTCGTTGTACTGCACACACACTGTGGAATCCGCTGGAGCTCGTTACATCACTTTGAGCACAGTGTAAGTCGTCCCATGTTTAATGTTACAACAAATTCACAACTTGTTTGACAGAAAAAATTACAAGTTGATCGCTGTTAGAGAGTGTTACCCACATAACTAGCATCTGTTTTTCAATGCTTAGCGTTATTGTAGCCTAAATTTAGCAACAGTTTACCAGCTTGTGCTCTCTCACTCACACACTCACACCATGCGTAGGCTGCATGCACACATGCGGACAATTAATAAGGATTTACACGTATACTGTAGAGAGTCCTGTAAAAGTAGCCTATACTGTTTGTGAAGCGGTCCTACTGTAAAACTAAACATAGCCTTCTGATAAACTATTCAGAGATGGACATCAGAAAATTCTTCCCGAACAGAGGCAGAGGGAGAGGAACAGTGAGGAGGATGAGGGAGGTATGATAATTTTGCCCACATTAACGGTAACATTAATCTTTATTATTATATATTTATGCTGGTAATAGCCAGTGCTGTGATTTGATCAATGGTTTAATGGCAAATGTAGCCTATAATAATATACACAGAATCAGAGTAGCCATCTGTGTAGATTATTATAGGCTACATTTGCAAATTATCACCAAAAGTCAGTATGAAGGCTTTAGTAGGCTATTTAAGCTACAAAGAACTGTAGTATTGCCAGGATGTCTATAAGACCCTTGCCTGGGAGGGAAGTATATCTCAATTTTGACTAAAAATAAGCTTCCCTTGTGTTAGTAGGAAAGCCTATTAAATTCATGCAGTGAGTATAGGCCTACTTATGCCTATGTGTTTGGATGTTGCTGGATAGTGGCTGCTACAACAATTGAGGGAGAGAGTGCTGGAAGAGGAGGAGGAGGAGGAGAAGGTCGAAGAGAGGGGAGAAAGAGCACAGGCTGGGCAGTCCAGTACCAGGCAGGGGGAGGAGGAGGAGGAGAGAGACAGGCAAGAAACGGATGAGGACATGATGGGGGCTAGACGTAAAACTATTCAGAGTATGGAGGAGGACGTCTGTGACCTAGGGGAGATATGTGATGGTCCAAATCAGGCTAGCGATTTATTTTATATTGCGCGCACAGTTAATTAAACAATTTTTTTTAATGTATTGGGAGTTGGGGGCCTGTGCCCCAGCAAAGCTGTAGGTCTAGAATCGCCCCTGGTCTGCAATATACGTTAGGCCCAGGCTGTTTAGTGTCTTATAGACAATGTAGCACTTTAATTCAATTCTATTATAGAATTAAATTAAAGTGCTACATTGTCTATATGACACTAAATAATTTATATACCTAACTTGGAGCCAGTGCAAGGACCTGATGATTGGGGTAATCTCCTTTCTTTGTTCTGGCTGCTGCATTTTGTATTAGTTGGAGCTGTCTGATAGACTTTTGGGGGAAGCCAGTGAGGAGTATTGCAATAATCAACCCTGCATGATATGAAGGCATGGATTTGTTTTTAAATCCTGCTTAGACACAAACCTTGTCTATAGTGTCGTGCTGTTGTTTACCTTTGTAATTTCGGAATTTCCCTTGTCTGCGCGGTAAACGTCACAACGCTTTGAACTGTGGGTAATTACCTGTGGTGAAGTCCAATGCAGGAAAGGGGCTCAGTAAGTGTGTATACTCAAACCCTCACGCTTTTTGAAATGCGGCATTGGGACAGCCCTAAGCCCTTACGAATTTCACTAGAATGTGCACCAAAGTCTGTGGGATTGGCCCAGTGACTCAACGGGACCAACATCATTTGGTGAGAGAGCAAGGTAGACCTGGGTGTCATCTGCATAGATAAGCTACCTTGTACTCTTGAAAGATTTGGCCAAGAGGGAGCATGTACAGGTTAAACAGGTACAGGTTAAGGGGCCCAAGAATAGATCCCTGTGGAACCCCATATGGCATGGTGGTTTTCTCTGATACATAGGTGCTGATAGAAACAAAGTAGTCCTTGTCTACTAGGTAGACAATTTATTAAATGTATGTATCGTATTTTACCAGAGTCTGCATTCAGGTGAATGCCATTTACGACCTTCAGCATGATGTTGAGGAAAGCCTGACTGGAGGTTGTCATTGAAAACTACTTTTTCAATAACCTTGTCTATAAAGGGGAGGCTGGAAATAGGCCTGTAATTGTTAAGTATAGATTAATCCAGGTTTCTTTTTTTAACCCTCCTGTTATGTTCGTTTCATGTTTACTTTTGTGTTCCTGGTCAGAAATGACCGCTGCATTATAACGTGTTATAAATCCATAGTAGAACATATATTATCATCTAATGGTGTGATAGACCTTTGTATGAACGTGTGTTCTATAGATATAACCTATTGAACTTCCATTTGCTGTTTATGGCCTGTAGGCCTCATTGACCTGAGCTCATGCAAGTCAGAAAGGGGAAGATTCTATTGGGGAAAGGTTCCAGTGGGGGCTGGCATAGAAGCAAAGAGGGGGAGTGAGGGTGTGTTTGTGTGTGTGTTTTAATGTACAGAAGCACACAGTCCATCTAATCAATAAGTATGTGTCTGGACCCAATTTTATACACTGACCATTTTCTCACAGATTCATTTCTAATGGCCGGTCATATTTGAGACCGGGAATACACATGGGTGTTAAATAAAACACTCAAATCGTCATGAAAATTATAAAAAAATGTTTTGTGTGTTCAGATGCCCTGTGTTAAGTCATGGCGCCTCATGGTAGTCAGAATAAGGTACCAATATTTTTGAGAGAAAATAATTGTCAATCGGTCACATTTGACAGCAAACACAACAGGAGAGGTTTGTTAACTAAAGTCTTAAGTGCTGCTAGGAAAATGCCTGAGGTGAGAACGGTTCACAATTTGCAAAAGCTCAAATGCCAAACAGCTGAAAACACTTTTAAAGAAGTTTAGGCAGAGCGTCAAGACAGCAGGTAGATGATCTAAGTTGCAGCACAGTTTTTTCAAGGGTTTGGCCATCAATAGCAGAGACACCGTTCCAACTTTAAAACATCCGGTCAGTACCGGTGTTGCTCGCGTTGCTCGCGAAGATGATGTCAGGTGAGCGTGTTGTTCATCCGCCATATTGGATTGAACAGAAAGCGAAACTAAATTTTTACAGGTCACAAATTTGGTCCGAACGGCACGAAACTTGACGTACATTATCCCTGGACCAAGCCTCACAAAAGTTACCAGAAGGATTTTTGATTTTCGAAAGGGTTTGCCCGTCACAGCCAAACGAAATCGGCGGCGAAGCTCCGAAACAGGAAGTCGTCCATATCTCAGGAACACTGTCACATATCGATACCAAATTTTGTATTTGAACTTGGGACTCCAATGTGAGGGTGCATAAGCTAAAAAAAAAAGAAAACATTCCAAAAGTTTCCAGCATTTGGCAAACCACCCACCCGTATTTTGTAACTATCACCTTCCATATCTACAGTTACATCCATCACAATGCTTTCCAAGTATGCACAATGTCTCCGGGCAACCTTGTCCAATCATGAAATCCTTGCTCTGCCATGGGATAGTATGGGCTTATGAACTGAAATGGTAAGGAGAACATTAGCTATTTATTGCTGATGTAGGACAGTTATTTTCACATTGACGGTATTCAAATTTAATCTTTCATTATTGTTAAATATCATGATGGGAGAGTATTATTAAAAATTTTACAAGTATGCAAATTCATGTGTTTACGGGCATTTAGGTTTTACTGTGTTGTTTTGTTGTAAAGACATGCAAGGCATTCTGGGCCGTAATGAACAGTGGTCGGCAGCACTCCATAGGCTACGTATTAATATGAATCAGTGTTTTTGTAAACCTAGGGACAATAAACAGCTATCTCTGTTACAAAAACGAGCTGGTAATCGCTCATTGAAGAGGGAACTATGATAAAAAGATTGTTTTCCTAAAAGCATGGAGTTGACGAAAGAATAAGCAAGCAATGTCACGTTAATGTTAAATAGCCTACATCTGAACGCTAGGTGGCAACGTTGTATTACATTTCACTAGTGTATAGGGTGACCAGACGTCCCGATAACCAAGCAGTTGTCCCGAATCCCGAATCCTGCCCTAATTGTCCCGAAAATTATACTCAATCAGAATACTGAGTAGTTATTTTCTTATAAACATTAAAAACTGTCAGAGAGGTTGAGTCAACTGCATGCAGCCCCCGACGGCAGCTAAGTGTCTGGATGCAGCCCTGCTACTTTGTTTCTTTTTGACGTTCTATAATTAGGCGCGAATATGCACTGATAATCTTAATCTACTTAATCTTATTTAATGACCCATAATTTTGGCAAGGCTTGTTATTAGCGTTAGGCTATTATCCTTATTCTGAAAGGTCTGATTTGCGCTGTTACGCAGTCATTGCTTTTTTTTGTTTTTTTCCCCACAATGACATTTTGAGTTCATGATTTCTCTGTTGTATTTTGAGGCAGACATGATGTTTGAATAAAAATGTGTTTTGGTACAGGTTTGAAAATTAGCTGTAGGCCTACACCCCCCCCCCCCCCCCCCCCCCCGAGAAAAAAAAGCGTCCCGAATTTCAGCCAATCTCATCTGGTCACCCTACTAGTGTACTTGAAATACGGTGTGAGCTTCACAAGTAATGAAGGTGCAAATATTATGCAATTTATCATGGGAAATTATTAGAAATGTTATTTCTTGTTTATTCTAATTGCAAACCACACACATCCATTCGTAATTACACGTACACTTTTAATACCTTGAAAAGACTCATTTCGTTTATTTGATGTTGCCTAGCAACACAGCGTTCAGAGCAAATATTCTAGAACAGAGCTTCAGAGAGACACGTTTTGAGTTCGTGGCCAAGTACCTAAAATATCGGTTTCCATGTGTATGTGCTGGATGGTGTGCTTCCTTTATGAAAGTCATGACAGACATGAGTCATGTTGTAGTGGTCAACATAAATGTGCCCCTTCTGTTATTAGAAGGCTAAGCGGAGAAGCATGCTAAGCAGAGATTTAGTATCATTAATTTCTTGTGTGGCTAGCTATAGGGAGGAGATTTATGTTGCTAATTGGGATTTATGTTGTTTAGCGTAATGCCATGGTCATTTGATATGAGATGCTTGCACTCGTAACTTTGTCACTTATAACTTTAGGACTGCTATTTAGCACTTTAGCCCTAAAAGTAGCACCTAAGTCTGTGACAGCTTAAAAGAAGTGGCGAGGACTTCTAACTCCTAACGCGATGTTTTGAAATGCGTCTACTATTGTGTACAGGAGCTTCCAATCGCGAGGGAACTTGCATTGTAGGCATAACTAAGGGATGCAATAACACCACCAACAACCAAAACTAGCCTACTCATTGTCAACATGTAATGTGAATCAAATTAAAATGTTTTTTTGCAAACATAGGCATAGGCATATGGTGACAGATTAATTTAATAATGCTGCTGTGTGAATCACGGTAAGCGCGAATGAAGTGGCCACTTCTTAATGGGACCCACTGTATGAAAGTGGGCTAAGTAAAATAGAGATGTTTCAAATAAGATAAGATTAATCAGAAAAATAGCTGCCTTCGCAGCAATGAGGGGGCCAAGCTCTTTGCAGATACTTTAGCCGCCGAGATGGCAGATAAAGTTGACATTGCCAAGGTCTCAACTGCTTCGCCTGCCAATTGCTTCTACTGCACCACTTGCCCATTGCCCAGGGTCTCTGAACTGCACTGCAACTGACATGCATCAGCACTTCCTGTTCCTCTAGCGCCGCCCTAGTGGTCAAACTATATGTACTGTGACTCAGGATGTTGTCCCGAGTCTACGTACCAAGTTTGGTGTCGATACGAGAAAGTGTTGTTAATTATGGCGCCCCTGGTGGTCAACGGTGACTACATTTATTGTGCGTCCTCAGGATGTGGTCCCGAGTCTACGTACAAAATTTGGTGTTGATAAGAGAAAGTGTTGTTAATTATGGCGCCCCTTGTGGTCAACAGTGACTACATTTATTGTGCGTCCTCAGGATGTGGTCCTGAGTCTACGTACTAAGTTTGGTGTCGATACGAGAAAGTGTTGCCAATTATAGCGCCCCTTGTGGTCAACGGTGACTAAATTTATTGTGCGTCCTTAGGATGTGGTCCCGAGTCCATGAACCAAGTTTGCTTCTGATATCTAAAAGTCTAGTTTTTAGTTGAGGTTTCCCCCCAACGAACTTAATGTGAGGTGCCTCGTGATGCTGGTGATGTCTGGCCATTTCACCTCCATTAGTACAAAGTGGGGAACCTGCAAAGAATCAACCACCTGACAATCTAGGCTTGCACCCAGATGTATCATAACGATGCTGCAGTGGGAGACCTTGACCTACCAGAGATCCAGTGGTGGAGCACTTCTGGCTCCAGCCCCTGCCGCATATCTGCAGTTTGCCACGTTCCCTTGAGGATCCTCCCTGCCAACCACTGCTGGGTCTCATCTCTCCTGGCAGTAAGGACCTCATGGCTTGCTGTGAGCCTGCTCCGGGTGGCACCGGGTGTACATATATATAATGTCCACAAGTTTTTCAATAAAATAGGTTTCTTGTTTACTTGTTACTTTGACACTAACCTTTTATAGGGCATATATAATGTGGATTTCACTCTGCAGCGTCCCGATGTTTTTGTTTTTTTAATGACCAACTGGTTAGGTTACGTTTACCTGAGTGCGTGGCATGTGCAACAATGTGATTACAGAGACCTCTACCAACACACAAAACAGCATATCCCCGCAGTCTTGCTGGCCGAAGTAGTGTTAGTAATAGCACGGTGAGTGGTACATATTAGCAAAAGTTTCTGAACCTTAACTGGTGGAACAACTAAACTTTTGGGAAAGAAATAAGAGCTTTGTCTTCCATAGTGTTGCAACAATTTGCTACTTATGTGTGTTTCTATGGGGAAATGTTTTGGATATCATACAAATTATGGTCATATGAAGGACGCATACACACAAGGCATTTAATCAATGATATACCAGCTTGGCGTTTTATTTAAGATTGCCTTTTACAATGTACCTACATAAAAGGCAAGCTTACATAAAAAAGCCAAGCTGGTATATCATTGATTAAATGCCTTGTGTTCTGTCCTTCATATGACCATCATTTCTATGATATCCAAAACATTTCCCCATAAAACACACCTAACTTTCACAAGTTAGACTCCTTACTGTAGTATACACAGGAAGGTGCATTTGTTATTAACATTGCAAGATGCTCAAACATCGCCCAGGTCTTAGACATCGACACTGTTGCAAGTAAGATGTCATCCTTCAATCAACTAGGCTTCAGTGATGTTTAGCACGAAAAACAGGGTAGGTAGCGTTTGTCAATTATTGATGCATACTCTAGACAACGTTTTTGTTGACAAACCATAGCCATGTGTTCAATCTTTTTAATATTATTTGGCCAACGCACCCCCTTCAAAAAGACTGTTGTAAACAATAGCTATTTCAGCGTACTTGTTCCTTTTGCCACTGACAGATTCAAATGTTCACTACACCTCGTTTGTGCGGCTCCTTGTTTTTTCTAAGAGCTTGGTAGCACAGTGATCTCACAACGACACTACCATCTAGGCCTACTACATTGGAGACTATACAAAAACAACATGCACGTAATCATTTCAAAATAAAATACTGGATTATTTCTTTACACAGCTTTATTGAAGTGCATTTACAAACTGTTTGGATCTGACGTTAGCCACCTAGCTAGCTGACATCAACATCACCTTCACAAAACAAACTGTTCATGGAACATTCTTTATCTACAATCCAATTCTGATGGTTTAGTAGAAGTAGGCTACAGGATAATTTTGTTACACTGCTTTATTGAAGTGCATTTACAAGCTGTTGTGTCTTATCTAGTATTATCCATCTAGTTATCTGGTATTAGCCATCTAGCTAGCTGACTGACTTTACCTTCATATTTATATATAAATTGTTCATGGAACAATTTATATCCCTGATCCAGTTTGGATCGCTAAATTTTCGTGTGATGTTACACAATATCTGCCACCTGTGACAGATTAATATTTGGCAGATGCCGCAAATTCCTTGTAAACTTGTAGATAGCGTTAGTTTCTCCATAAGACATTGTTAACCGGAAGTGAGTTTACGGCTTATCGATATTCAAAATGGCGGCGTGAAATAGGCGAATAACGCGTTTAACTGACAGCACTAATTTTAAATAAACAATCACTGAATGCTGCTATGGAAACAATAAGTCAATATATTAGAGATATTGTGAGTAACGCAGGAATGGACGTTACAGTAACTAACTAATTACTGAAATTTGAATTGTAATGTGTTACCCAATAAAGTAACTAAATTACCTCCGTATTCTTTAGCATTGAGGTGCTACTTCAGACTTGAGTACTGCTATGGTAGGCAACGGAAATTCCTTACTGCAGAAATAGTAGATTGATGCTCCTGTCAACAGTATTGGTCTGGGCGTTCTTTTGAAAAAAATAGGCTAAATGTTTCATTCAAAGCAGTGCTTTCTCGTCTGCCTCCTTCAGTCAAGATAGCCAGACTGCACTGAGTCAAATGTCACTATGAAATGCGATTAATCAGCGTTAATTTTTTAACACGTTATTATTTCTGTAATTAATCAATCGAAATGAAAGGACAATTCTGGCGCAAGATGAACCTAGGGGTTAATAACACATGTGTAGATAATGTGTAGACATAGAAAATAGCACCACACTTTGAGGTAAAAGTCACGTGACAGTCCAGCTCACGTTGCACGCCATTCAGCCTATGCATTCAACTCATAGAATGTATGATTGAACCGGTCCAACGTTGCGAACTGTCACATGACCTTTTCCAAGATGGTGCCCGCCTGCATTGCCTGTATATGTGAATGGTACCGTCTTTCTAAACTATATCTTTTTAAATAACCTGTTTGTATACTTACAAAGTTCACAATGCTTTGGTTTACATGTAGGGACACTTATTATGTTACCGTCGAAGTGTGGTGCTATTTTGAGCCTTGTTAGTGGTATAGAAATAGTGATTTCTTTTTACTTGAGTCTCTGCCCTTAATACTAGCGTTATAAGCTAATTAGCAGTTTGCAATAAAACTAGTCGCATTTGATTAGCATGAAAACATATCCCAGAGAACGGTCAAACTCGGTTATTAACCCTTAAGTTCATTTTGCGCCGGAATTGTCCTTTAACGCGTTATTTTGACAGCCCTATAAAAAAACACAAAAATGTGCATTTCTGGTTCAGGCTCTAGTCTTTTGCATTTATTTGACTGGTTGTTTTAATGACAAATCTCACAAGAGGGAAGCTGAAACCAGTTGTTACTGGCACTGGTTCTGACCCATTGGTATCAGAAGTGTGAAGGAAATAATGACACTTTGACAGCTCGAATATCTCATTAAAAAGCTACACCTGGAAGAGTTCATTGCTCACCTAAAGTGGAGAAAGCATGGCCAAAGATTTCTATTCAAAGAGCCTTGATGAGGCAAGCTGAAACTGTATTACAGGGAATACAATGAAGAGGGTCACCGTAGATGTACAGTATGTTTCAGGTAGCTCCTCCACATTGTGCCATGCCAAAATGCTCTTGACATGGCAGCGTCAGTTTTAGGGCGAGTCACAGTCAAGTCAGCAGTTGATCTCAAGACCCCAATCATATTTATGAGTTGTCAAAATACACTGTAAAAGAAAGTTATATTTCAGTTGTTTATTTGTTGGAAACCAGGAAACACTCAAGTAAGAGTGATGCCAGAGCAGCATGGAGTCTGCAAATGTACACAAAACACTAAGTAGATATACATAAAACACTAAATCGATATACAAGTAGTCTTTCAAATGGCAAACTATGGGGAATAAAAAGAGAGGAGAGAATAAACATATTCTAGAGTATGACAGAGGCAGAAAAAAAGAGTAAAAATAGTGTAAGGGGAAAAACAGGCAAAATTAGGTGACAACAGGTGACCAAGAGATTGGTTATCCATGAGACATTCAAGTTGACCTGCAAACCAAAACAAGAGTGTTTTTTTTATTAAATCATGTCCACAAATGTTCTTTAGACATTAAAAAAAAAAAAAAAAAGTTAGAGCAGTATTTTTAAATACCGATTTGACTGTACTTATTGACTAAATATGGTTGCAGAAAACGACTAGAAAAAGCATGAGGGTCATGTGTGACTGAGTTCCCAGATCCCAGATAAAATGTTGTATTGTGCTTTTGGGTGCTAAAAGAAAAGAGCAACAAACTCCATTTCTATAGAATACATCTAATCTTTCTTTTCATTATTTGTTAATTTGTTTGTCTATGTCTTGATGTCTGTGTGTACAGTGCTGTGGGTTGCACTCTGTGCATAAAAATGTGCTATATAAATAAAGACTTGCTTACTTTACTACTACTTCCTACTTCTTGTTTGCACACTACAAAAACTGCTTAACTAATAAAATCTAACCAAGTGGTATTAATCTATCAAAATCAAAAAAGTGTTTTTTTCTGCAGTATTTTTCTTCCCTTAAAGAGTCCACAGGTACTCATGTTTTTTTGTGACCAGATGAAATAACTCACTTTGGCTTGGTCTCAGCGTCTGTGACCTGTCGGATAAAAATGGCATCCTCTGGGTGTGTGATATCACCCTGCTCCTGCATATAAGATGAAGCAATTGCAAGGAGGCTTCCATCAATACTGAAAGCCAAAGATGCAATGCTGGTGGGATAGCGGTGGAACTGGCACAGACGCTTCTTGTTAAAGGGATCCCATATGTTCACAAAGCCATCAGAACCACCTGTCAATGGAAATAAAAGACTTAACAAAAGATCTGGCTGTACAAAAGGGTAAAAATCAAATGCTAATCAACATACGTTAGCAAGTAGGTAAAGCAAGGCAAGTTTATTTATATAGTACATTATATACACTGGGAAATTCAACACTTCAAAACATACAGTTTAAGTCATATAAACTCCCCACAACTCACAACTTCAATATTTTACAACATAATGAATGGTACTTCGAAAAAGTTTTATTTTAGATAGATTTCTGCTGGGCTATACATCTTAGTGAATGTCTAATAACAGCTCTTAGCCGTCATTGTGAAGAGCATGCATATGGTTGATTCCGCCATTTTTATAGTTAGAACATAAGTGTTCCCATTTATATGATGTTTCTACTGTGCACAATGTTACTTCACTATATTTATACATGGGTTAGGTCACAGCCAGGGAGTCAGGATTTGGAGGGTTAGCTTCAGCCACTTAGCATGGCATTTGGCCGCCGACATTTTTGAAAACATGGCGTTACATGGTTGCAACTTCCAGCACCAGTTTTTACATGCTGATTGGTAGATGCAGTGTTTCCCATACATTTATTTATTTGTGGCGGCCCACCACAATATCAACATTGACCACCACACAATGATTTTCCTGGTTGTACTAAATTGTGCTTAAATCTGGTTAGAATCATAACCGCGCTGCACAAATTTGTTAAAAACTGTTGCATTCGAGTTAATTCTGCAAACCTATCACCACAAATAGAATTCAATTCTGTGGGACACACCGAGATAACAGCTCATGCACGAGTGTAGTGTTGGGCACGAGCGTTCTCGCACGTCCATGTTGGTTAAGCATATTTCTGGAACTACCTACTTGGATACCTACCTACTTGGATTAAGCTACTGATACTTGACTTAATGCCTACATTGTTTAGGCCGTATTATACCAGACTTTGTGGTAAATAATACAAAAAAGTAAATGTTGTCATATACTATTATTTGTGGGTTGACAAGGTAACTGATTATGACAATACATTTATGCATAGCAATTACCTATATCCAATTATTAGCCTAGGCCTACTCATTTTTTGGTCTATAGCGAAAGGCGTATTATGAAGCACAGCTGAAGACGCACGGTCACGAGATGTTAGCAGCAACTCCTCTGCAGAATAAATGTCTTTAGGTTTTTTTTATTCAGTCATTCAAACATTATTGGGGTAAGGGTTGCTTTTTTCAGGCGATGTTTTTGATGGTAACCCATTGTCAGTCAATAGTAAAGTAATTAACTGTGTATAACTGTTTTGACGTTGACTATGGCACCACGGTGAAGTTGGGATAAATCCCATTAGGATCATCAAGTGCCCACATGGTCATTTGGGGGTCCAAATATGGGGTTCCAAAAGAGTCACCTCTGCCGGAGAGGGTTTTTGGACCCCCATAAAACCCCCACCAGTGGTACCATACCCTTCAAATTCATTTTGGCAAGAGCAAGGTTCCCACACATAACAAATAATCCTGTTAAGAACAAATATAATCATTAAAGGAGAATTCCGGTTTGATATTGACCTAAAGTGTGTTGAAACATGATACTGAGTGTGAACGTATGTCTCATAGCTCATCTCTGCTTGCCCCCTGCACTCAGAAATCTGGTGCTAGTTAGCCGATGCTACCAACAGTTTTTCAAGGGGGGTGCCTCGGGCATCAGCCTAGCCATGCAAATAAATCACTGTTTTACACCATTTACAAGGCTCAAAGTAGCTCCACACTTCATTGGTAGATTTCCGAGGGCCTTGACATTTAAAACGAGACACTAAGAACTTTGAAAAAGCACTGGTAGTTTATTTACAAGACGATTTATACAGACAGTACCTTCAGGAAGTTTACCGTTCATCGCCATCTTGAATTTAGTCACGATAAGTCGAGCGACGAGTACAAATGAACAGGTATGATAAGGGATACGATTCCAAAAATAATTCCGTGGAAATGCATGGATTCCAGTTGCTGCTACTGGAAGCAACTGGAATCCATGCATTTCCACGGAATTACTGCACAGTACAGTCATAGTAGAAGATAGAACTAATAGGAAAGTGTACCTGTGGCAAAGGTGTTGTGAATACTGTGAAAAGAGATAGCGTTGACAGGGTAGACCTGCTCAATGCCATTCTCCTTCAGACGGTGACATTTAAATGCATATTTCTTCTTCTGCACTTCCAGACTGGGATCCAGATACTCCACAGCCACCCTTCCCTCAATTGAGCTCAAAACATAACCCTGCAGATGGCATAAACCACATACAACTAAACAGTCAGTTATTATTGCCCATTCCAAAAAAAAAAAATGTTAGAATCTCACACACACACATGTATGTTGGAAAAAAAAGAAACAATGGCTCTATTTATATGCATATAATTCACTCATGACTGAATGAAACATAAAAGTAAAATAAACAGAGAAACTTACACTGCAAAAACTGCTTGTGTATTAATTATATATAAAACTGTTAAGCTTATATCAAGATCGAACAATGTTGATGGTATTGTTTTTAGTATAAAGAGACTTACCTAGCACTTTCCTGTAAAACAATACCAAATAGATTGTTTGATCTTAATATAAAGATTAATAACACTTGGTTAGATTTTATTTTTTGCAGTGTACTGTATACATACAGTATTATACTGTGTTATCATTTGCATCATGTCTACATTAAATTTGGTTTAATTTACAAAAACAAGGAAATAACAAGGCAAACCTGTTTGTTTGGAAAAGCACGGATGCAACGAGTCTGATACTTCAGACTAGACTCTCTTCTCTGCTGGACATAACCCATGTTTCTGAGGTCCCATACAAGCACCCTCCTTCCAGCTGTTCCCACAATAAGTCGATCTCCAGCAACTGACAGAGTGTAAACCTTTGGAAGGGGAAATTAATGATAATGCTACCATAATACTTAAAATAATATAGACAAATACCTTCCCAGGTCCCATATCTACTATATTTTCCATTTTTGGTATGCCTAGGAACATGACAAAATGCAAAAAGTGCAAGGACATTGCCAAAACCACAAAGGCACACAGAACATTTACTCTCTGAAGACACTATAAATTAGCATGGCCCACACTCGCCTAGTATCTCCACTCATATTCATTTCACTGAGATACTAGTCTGGCTCCTCTGAGTGCATTTACATTTCCCTAAGCTGGGATGGTGGGCTAGTCAGTGGTGAGAGGGGATGACGCTAGTTTTGAAAATTGAACGTGGCTGCGGTAAACGGTAGTAGAAATGTCTGCAAACATGAAACAATTCAGAAGATTGTGTAAAGTTATACAGCAAAGGTAACACTGTTCCCTGCCCACCAATATGGTTTATTATTAGGTGGTAACATTAGGAATCCCAGATCAATGTGACTGCATTAACTTTGGTTTGGCAGGACCAATAATTACAATGCATTACGATGAACATTTCCTAATTGTGAGTACCCAGACTCTTCAGGAAGTGAGTTTGGTGAAACCAGCCTAACTGTAGGTATAATCAAAAGAGACTACAAACTACTAGAGAGACATTTCAACTTGGCATTAAATGTCTTATCAGGTCTTGATTATAATGTATGGCTCCCTCTTTTCTAACTAATTTTACATTATAAACAGGTAGCAGTTAGGGTTGGGCTGATGGACAAGGTCATCGTCCATTGTGATGGTTGACCAACATCACGGCCGAAAGCAACCATCGTGATGCCACTCCCCCAAAAGCCAGACACACACTTAATCTATAGACCAGGGGTGTCAAACATGCAGCCCGCTAGATGGTTTAATCCGGCCCCAATCTTGTAGAGAAAAGATTTATGAGGATGCCAAAAAAAAGAGTAAATCTCTAGCCCATTCCAGTGAGGAGTTGTGCATTTTCGAAGAAATAACCGAAATGCTCAATTCAGCCGCTAAGGTCAGCCAAAAAAAAGTTGTCACTCAGTTTTACGATTTTTACGTTTTTTTTAGGCTAAAACATTTTATGTCACTTACTGCAAACATCACCGACCTATAACCAACCGCTATAGCTGTCTGTGTCCTAAATACACTGTAAAAAAAAAACATCTCTGTGGACAGCCCAGGCTCCAAAAATGGCAACAAAAACAACCTGGGCAAACCTAGCCAAACAAACAAAGCATCGCTGAAGGTTATCAAACGTAGGCCTACACTTGAATGACATTGTGAAATGTGCTACTCAGGATTTTAACCTGATATTGATGCTCTTGTGAAGGTTAAAAGATGCCATGTTTCAGGAGCCAGCAGCAGCCGATAGACTTCGGTGAGAGAAAGCGGGGAGAGAGGTTAATCAGCATGAATATTGCTGATGAATATTGTGCAGTATATTATTCTCAGATTCAGTAGGGCTAGCCCTAGCGTACAAAATAGTTTGATCTGATGTAACCTAATTGTATCAGTTGATCGTATTGCTTATGCACTGCTAAATGTTTGTTTATTTTATTTTATTTTTCATAAATTTGCACATTTAGATTTTTAAGGTAGGATGTTTACTTTCTTTATAGCTCAAACTTGAGTTTAGTGAGTTGGTTCAGGTGGTCAGGTTTAAAACTATATCCACTCAACTGTATAAAAATAAACCAGTTGTTTATAAGAGTGAAATGCATTTTATTTCAATTCCATTGGCCTCTGTGAAAAAAAAAGTGTAATAATCTAATATAGATCCCTTGTGAGCAGTGATTATGTAGGCTCAAATATAGGCTGAAGGATAAAGCATTGCCTACTGAAAAAAAAAAATCTTTACACAAAATTTTTCCTCTGCAAAGATGGAAAATATTATCGAATTAATTATTTCAAACACACTGAATGACTAGGCTATCCGATAACAATTACGGATCATCATTAATTTAGTGTTGTTCATTGAGTGAAAAGATCCAAATAGCGGGGATAGCCAGAACAGATTAAATCAAACGTAATTGACAAAGAGATTGTATCACACTGAAAGCTGAATTTTGTCACTAGCAACCTATATCTGCCCTATGTCAAACACAGTTGCATTTTCAGCCCTGACCAAAACCGTTCAGGAATTATTTATGCAAAAGTGGAACATGCAAATGTTTAAGGCCATCTGATCATAACGTTAGCGTGCACAGTCTGCACCATACTGGCTTAAACAGACGATCTGACTGGTTTTAGAAGATTAAATACAACCCGAAACTAAAACCGACCAGACCTGTAGCCACACCAGGCGTTTAAAAGAGACAGGCGTCTATTTGGGAATCGGCTATTATTTGAAGTTTTAGGGTATGCAAGTATATGTGGAACCCAAAATGGATATCTTACATGAAAGTCCATGCTGAATATATTTAAGTATATGCAGAAAATATAAGAAAGTGGCCAATATTGAACATTTATTCATATTTTGCAATATATTGATAAATACATGGAAATATTTGTAATGTTTGGAAATATTTGGAATGTTTTCAAGCTGCTTATATGTGGATATGTTATTTTTCTGTGCATGCATGTAGGCTACTGTGAAATTCCTGTCCATAGGCGGCAGGTGAGGTTGAGGTTTGGGTAGGCTATGTCGTGGGTTCGTACCAGAGGTGGGAGTAAGCCACACATGTGCAAGTCACAAGCAAGTCTCAAGTCTTAACCTTCAAGTCTCAAGCAAGTCCAAGTCATTTTTTGTGACAACCAAGCAAGTCAAGTCAATTCATAGATTACAGTAGGTCAAGCAAGTCATAGCTTGGGTCAAGCAAGTCAAGTCATAGCCAAATCATACAAATTCATGATGATTTACCCACGTTTTCATTTTAAAATAAGCTACAATAGGCTAGTTATGAACTGCTGGAGTTGTATTTGTAACAAACAAATAGACATTGCATTCATTCAAGCCACATACATCTGAACAGTTTATAGAATAAGATGAAATGTATACGAATAAAAATAAATGTATTTCAAGTAGACCGATTATAAAATAGCCTATTATTGTTTCAATATGCCTCAAATATAAAGGTAAGCTACATCAAATCATGAAAATATATTCAAAACAGTTCAAGTTAGACCTGTGCTGACCCGTCACATCTCCAGGGACCCAAATGTTGAAAAAGTGAACTAATCAATCAAACGCTGCCGCCGACGTCACTGCCAAACTTTGACAAGCGCGATAGCGCAATGGTTTTTAGGAGGGTTTAGGACTGTCAATGCTATATCATAATATACATAAGCCTAACATGTGAAGTAAGCTACTTTTCTGTGCTGATTGCTGGCAGTTAGCTAGGCCTACTTACTGTTGTTACTACTAGGCTGTAACGTACTGTAGGCTATGGAACAGGGACGTGTTTAAGAGGGAGGGAGAAAGAGAGGCGCTTACTTTAGGTTACATTGGCAACATTTTCGCTAGCATATCAAGATTAAACTTAGACAAGAAAATGTTTCACTTTGCCATTTCACACATTTTAACCTAATGGCATTAACTAAAAAGCATAAAGCAAACTCTTAACATGCCACAAATTTGACAGTAGGTTTCTAACACGACTAATTCTGATGGATGAAAATCAATGTGGTGGTGGTTATGTCGCTAATTTGCGCACTTGCAGACTGCTGTTCATTTCTCTTTTGAATTGTCAGATACATCATCTATGTAGCCAAACATTATTATGTTTTGGTATAAACGGAGAGCCTTCCATACTGCAAGTTAGCCTACTGTACCTCAGTCTGTCTCATTTGATCTGGCACTTGCTGTTGGTCTGTCGCGTCACTTGGTAACAATGACAGGTTCGCTCATGTGACGCATGCAACAGCACCTAAGCAGATTTTCTAAAATCGTAAAGTTACGCCTTAATATCTATGAAAAAAAGTCAAGTCATTTCTAGTCATTTGTCTCAAGTCTAAGTCAAGCCACAAGTCATGAATAGCAAGTCCAAGTCAAGTCAAGTCTTTTATACATGTTGATCAAGCAAGTATCAAGTCCTAAAAAATGCAACTCGAGTCTGACTCGAGTCAAGTCATGTGACTCGAGTCCCCCATGTCTGGTTCGTACTGTATATGGAATAGAAATGGTATATTATAGAAATAGTCTGTTCCCATATTCGCAGTAATGTTGCCCTGACGACCTCACATTTTGATACCACATCTGTTTAGAGATCGCTGAATTAGTAATGGCCAATTAAATTAACGCAGTGCTTGAAAGTAACTATGGAAATAAGATTAATGGAAAGGTTTGGTCTCACCAAACCAGCGACCAGTTTATTAACAATTTAAGTGAACTGCGACCTGGCTGACGCGGTCATAAAAATAAGCGCAGTAACCTAGGCCTAGGTCCAGGCTGCAGTTGTAAGTCGACATCATGACAGTGCTATAATAGTGAATCCTGTAATATAAAAAAGTTTCTCCCCTACACCACCAACCAAAACAACCACTGACCTAAAGCAGTGTTTCCTCTATGTTTATTTCAGCATGGCGGCCCGGCACGGTTTAATTAATACCCCCACGGTATCAGAATCAGGGCAGACGCACAATAGTTGCAGTTGCTTTTTAAATAATCCTCAGTGTTTCCTCTTCATTTAGTGGTGCCACTGCTTCAGAATTAGGGGAGACACAAAATATTGTCTGGAAGCATAGTAGGCTAAATGCCCTCCGCTGGCTGCTGAAAACTGCAGTTTAACAATACACAGCAATGCTAATCCGAGGTACCGGTCTAGTTTTATTCCATCAATATATTGTTTTTATAGACGTTAGTGGCATGCTCCATCAAGAGCTTCCATGTGCTACGCATGTTTGTCAACATCGCAAAAACTACAATTGCCACACAACTTGGTGGAAAGGTGTGGTGGAAAGGAAAACCCATTCATTTCTGAAGCTGATCGTATTGAAAGTATTTCCCATTTCATAGCATATTAGCTCGCTCGCAACAGCAAAAATGAAACTGGATGTCTCCGCAAAGACACCGCTGTTACAGTAGATGCGCACTCAATTGCGAATCGACGCAGTAAAAAAGCAACGACAGGTAGTAACAAAGGTAAATTGGTTTAAAGCAAAACTTGGCCAAAAACATTTTGTATGCACTCGCGGTGATGCCCTAGTAGGCCGAATGTGAATCGCGGACTATAATGTAGAGGAGATTTGCACCAAATAAAGGCAGTGTTGTGGGTTGTGTTTCTACCACATGTTGGCACAAAACTTTCTTTCTGTCATAAACAAAGTAAGCTAAGTGCTTTTTCCATTGTCAACGGTATGTTCAAGTGAAGTAACGTGAGTGTTACGACCCTGTATTTTGAAAATAGTCACCTGTGGAATCTATTGGAATTTTGAAGAATTATTGCTATTTTTTTCCCTTTATTTGTTTGGTAATTTTTCTATGGACCCCTCTGCTTGTGTTGTGTTCAAGACACATCATTACATTTATGGTCCATTCTCAACCACTGCCTCTGCTTCCTTGGTCACACCCACTTTGATTGAAGGTAACTCCGCTCGGTACCGTGACAGTCAGACAGAAGATGGGCCTGTCCTTAGTTTCTGAATTCTGTCCCTCTCAAGTCACGTTAGGCTAAATGGTGTGATTAGCAACTAGAATTTTAAAAAATTGCCGCCACTGTTAAAAACAAATCTAGCGGAAACACTGTAAAGAATCACTTTATTATTGATAGGGTGGCGCCGGCGACAATAGGCTAGGTTAGTCAATCCAGTGCTTTTTAGAGATCAGTGAAACCAATGAACAGGCACAGCCAGAGGCTCATTCACAAAACGTAAAAGAACGCAATAGGAGGGGAAGGTGGTCATACTGGCACAAACCTATAACTAGGCTACAGGCAAAACACGGGAGACACGGGTATTTGTATTCTTTAACTTAAGCCTTGTGCGCATAATACAATATCAAGACAGAATTTTTGGGTAGGCATTTAAATCTACCCAAGCCTGTTCCTGACACTTGTTAAAAATGCTGTGGTTGGACTAATTAGGCCTTGGAGCAATGGGACTTATGTTGTCAGAAAAATGAGAAATGCTGAGTGCGGAAAAAGTTGAGGTTTAAAATAACGTTCACTGTGCTTTCTTTTACGTTTCTTCCTCAATAGCACTATTGCTTTAATTCTTCATTCAGAGCTGATGAGTCAGTCAGTCAGCCTCTGCGTAAAGAAATAGGCCATAGCCTACATTTGAACATTTTGACAACTCTTAGCCTATATGATTACAATGAATTTTGATAAAAAAGATTGGGATAAGATTGATTTATTTACAGACTTATCTCCATTAAAACCTTTAATACATTTGGCTATACAACAAAGAAACTTTAAGCACATCTAAATAAATATACTATGTTAAATAAATATATATCCATGTATTTATCAATATATTTCAAAATATGAGTAAATATTCAATATTGGTCACTTTCTTATATTTTCTGCATATACTTAAATATAATCAGCATGGGCTTTCATGCAAGATATCCAGTTAAGGTCTTTTGCCTTTTGCAGGGCAGTATAGTTCATACCCATATCAACTTAATGTTAATTTTCTTTTGACCAATATGTTTGTTCTGACTGAAAATTACACGGTCACATGCCAAAAGATTTTAAGGCAATGTGGTAGAAATATGGAATCAAAAAAAAAGTGTTTTCATCTTTTTAAAAAAAATGTTTATGAAAAAACGGCATGCCCTAAAATCTATTATGGCGCCAAAGTAACGAGCCGATTTTATTAAGGTCAGTGAAGATATTAATCTGTTAGTCAAGTCAAGTCAAGTCAGATTTATTTTTAAAGCGATTAGTGATTTTAAAAATTAGTCCAATTTCCAAACCAGCTGAAAATGTCCAAGGGCAATGATGATCCGTGAAAACTGCGCACAGAGCTGTGTCTTCACAACCGATGCAATGCCAACAAAGTTCTTTAGCAACTGATCAACCCGGTCACTGGCAGTCTAGAGATAACGTTAACGTTAGAAGCTAGGCCTTGTAGACCGCAGTCTGGAGATGACTGGAGCACAGTCCAAAGTACTGGGCGATCGTGTAGATCCGCAATTCGGTGGACTTAACAGCGACCGTTTGTTGCTCTGTGAGATTGCAGCTCTTCACCGTTAACGTTAGTCTGCAGTTGGCAGCAGCTTTCGCAGAGTAGCTAGCCTAGGTCCAGCTGTCCCGAGAGATCCCCTCGACCAGACAGTGAAGTGCTGCACCGCTCACGGATAGATGGAAGGATGTCCGATGCCAAGCTAGGGCAAAAGCTAGCCATAGCTGACATCAGCTGACTTAGAAGCAGTAAAAAGGACTAAGAATAACACGAAAACTATCAAAAATAGCGTAAATAAATAGGGAAAACATTTAACTAAACAAACCAATACAAAAAATAAACATGACATTACATAAAATTACGAACATTACATAAACACAAACAAAAACATGATGCCAGACGGAGCGGCGTGTCTCGCCAGCGTCCCCGTAACCTAGCAACTACTGTTGGGGAATAGCTGTACCAAAAGCTCCGTTTTGGAGAAATTAAGCTGGAGGCGACGCGTTCATCCTGACGGAAATATCCTTAAAGGATAATTTAGTTAGTTTTAGATAGTTTTGAATCGGCTTTGACTGTTTCAGAGTGGCTGGCAATGGGCATGCACAAACATGTCCTTAAAACAACCCTTAACGTCCGTTTTCAAAACTGTGCAACTCACCGATCTATCTGCAGTCACACAGACAGGGAGGCTAGAAGCGTTTTGTTCGCGTTGCTGAGTTCATAGTTTGTCATTTGTGACCTCATACATGAATTTTGTATGTACTGAGTTCATAGTTTGTCATTTGTGACCTCACACATGAACACATTACTAAAGTATTAGGTACGGTTGGCACATCATTATGAATTATGATGTATTAAGCATGATCATGACTATTTATGTGATTTTTAATGATCCGGAAAGAACCACGGGGCGGGAATTGAACCCGGGTCGCCGGCGTACGGTGCAGGTGTCCCAGCCAGTCGCGCCACTGCTGGGGCCAATGACTATTTATTTTTCTGCCAAAAATGTGGTCATCACTGCTCAAATTCTGATTTGAACATAACATTGGAGTTCTCTAAACACATCATTTATTCACTACTTTAGTTGAGGGGCCACAGACATGATGAATGCATGAGAAATTAACCTAAAATTCATGTAATCATGATGATCATGCTTAAGAAATCATAATGATATACCCATCACACCTAATGCTTTAGTTGATGTGTTGTTCATACATGAGGTTAGGGCTGGGCGATATGGCTGAAAACTGTATCACAATATAAGTATTTTGTATCAGTCGATATCGATATTTATTGTTTTTAAAAAAAAAAAAAAAAAAAATCTATTTCAGATAAGGACCAGAAGAAAAAAAAGTTTAATTTAAACACTTTTATTTTAAACTTAACCTTTCTCTGATTTTAATCACCTCAGTTATCAATCAAAGCAAACAGGGAAAAGAAATAGCAACACAATTATGAAAAACACTCAAATAAATAAGACTGAATGACAAGCAGCACTGGTTAAAGCATGGAAATATTGTAAACAAAGTAGCTTAATTTGCTAGTTTATCATAGTCTACTGGTTAGGCTGTTCAATTTACCCACGTGTGTAAGTTTCAAATTAATACTTTTTCTCCTTGGAATAGGCCCGTTTGAGTCTTGAAAAATACTTTTCCATTTGCATCGGGATTGAGATGATTAGTACTTAGCAGTCAATTTGAATGCAACAGTTTTGAACAAATTCGTGCAGCGTGCCAATGATGCTAACCGGATTTAATAGCAATTTAGCCAGTCGTCTTGCACGATTGTGAATGTTTGGATGTGCATGCTGAGGAGGTGTGCGCCTGTTGAGACGGGGAGAGAGAGAGAGTGCACAGGGCAAGGACTCGAGTCTGTTCTATCGCCTACTCTGATAGAGTTGCACATACTAGCTACAATGCAAGATATATTTAGCCTGTTTATTTATGGACAACGTAAGGCGGGAGGTGTGTGCTGCTTTTAATTATCGGATGTTCTATCGAATGTATTTTTCATTGATATCGATTACATGTCTATTGCGATATCGCTATCGTTTAATCGCCCAGCCCTACATGAGGTCATCATGAATGAGAGTATATTAATTCATGTCAATTCCTGATGATTCATAGGATATAAAGGAATGAGGTAATGCATAAAATCATGAATTAATTCATGATAATTCATGTACAGAGGGTCCCCGTTAAAAATTGACACTTCATTCACGATAATGGTGATTCACGCAGCTGGGTGACATGTAAGTACAACTGCAGCCGCTTGGGGGCAGCATAGTCCGCTGTGGCGTTCAACGGTCGAACTGGACGGCGCATTCGACAGCAAGGGCTGTGATTGGCCGAGTTTTCAGTGCGTTTCTCTGTTTTTAGCAGCCCCTGCAACATGCTAATCCACTGTAGCCTAAGCTTTGTACATAATGTTAAACATAGTTTTGGATTCAGTGGCAAGATTTCTTGATTGTATAGTGCCTGTCTCTCAGTAATGTTTTAAAATGAGAGCTTCGTCAGCTGGCAGTAGGCTACTTTGTCGGTAGTCATGAGAAGTTCGCTTGCTAACAGAACATAAAAATGCTGCCCAGAAACCTTGTGAATAGTTCTGACACTAACGAGGTTGAAATATAGCCTTTGCCTACAGCATCTCCTTAACAGTAAAGTTAACAAAATGACAGCATTCATATGACAAAGGAAAACGAATCCGGTCACTCAAGACTGTGCCGCAGCCGTGGGGCAGAAGACGCTTGGTGGCCGTCCACAACGTTATAAACTTAACCTAAATAGTCGGCTGCTGTAAGCTACAATCGGATTTTATTGTATACCCCTGTTGTCTCAATGATGATAACATCTCATTTCCGACTATATTTCAAAGTGTGCCGTTCATTTGCATTATTAACATAACATCGTATATTGTCATTTTTGGCGAAGACATGCATTCCGTTAGGGATATTGAACATATTTAACATTCTCTAACCATCGTGATTTCGAATTGGTGCAGTTGTCAGCACAAAAACTCATTTTATTCTTTTGCTCTTTTGCATTGCTCTATGCTGTTCTATGGTGCTTTCTGCCTCTTGGTTGCGCACGCATGTTTTCGTGGCGTTTCATAGAAATCCATATATAATGAGCGCATAAAACGACTTGTTGACGTTTTGGGACATTAATCTACATGTAGGCTACGTTAAGCTTTAAGGATTGTATGTCCTTAATTTATTTATATAGGCCTATTTAGGCTACTTGCGCAAACCCTGGATACTTTTATTGCCACACAACAATATTGGTGGTATTTGTTACATTAGCTTCAAAAGGCACCGCTTCAGAAAGCTGCACTGCTTGTGAAAGAAGGGGGTGGGGGAGGGGAGCTTGCAGCCAAGTGTCGGAAAAATGCATAGCCTACAACACAGAACCCGCTTCTCGCATTAGTCACTGACAGTAGACACGCTTCCAGCCTAATGACTTTCACACATTTTGAATGTCTTTCTATAGGCTAAGCATATAATGGAGATAGAGTAGAAAACTGGATTTAACTAAACAAATGTAACTAAGTAAACTGATTGTTTACTCTACAGTAGGCTATGTTCCCCCTCTCAGGCTGTACAGTAGGCCTATTGAAAGTAGGCTAATGAGCTCAATAGACACGTTAGCGCTTCCATTAGGAAACTTTCGTTGCAGACTTTCACAACTGATTGTTTAGCCTACAGTAGCCTACTGTAGGCCTACTCTACAGTAGCCTAGGCTATAGGTTATGTTCCCCCTCTCAGGCTGTACAGTAGGCCTATTGAAAGTAGACTAATGAGCTTAGACACATTAGCGCTTCCAGCCTAATGACTTTCACACATTAATGATTTACAGTAGACACATTAGCGCTCCACGCAGTGGCGTAACTAGGCCTAGTAGGTGCAGCAAGTGCAGTCGCACCAGGGCCTATGACCTCCGTCGCTACCCCCGCAATGCAATTGCTGGAAAATTCTATACCGGTCCTTTCTGACTACCTGCGTGCCTTTGACCAGGCCAAGGCTACAGCGCAGACACTCGCAAATAAATGGGGGTTCAGAGTACATTTGAAAATGTGAAGAGTGAAGCGTCACTTTGACGAACTATTGGAAGATAAACGCTTAACCGATGCAGAGAGATACTTAAAAGTGCAGGTATTTAATGCAACTCTGGACATCATAATCAGTCAGCTCTCCCAAAGATGTGCAAGCATGCGGGAAACTTGTTATGTGTTTGAGTCTTTACGTCCTATGATCCTTCAACTCGCCGGTGATGATGAACTGCTTGAAAAGGCAGTAGCCTACGTTTGTCAGACCATTATAGCATGGACATTGCACCGACATTCCCAACACAACTCCTCTCATTTAGGTCTTGCTTTAAAGCAGAGATTTCACAGAAGTCATCTATTTTTCAACTTGCCAAAAGGCTGGTGGTAGATTATGACAGTGTAACATCCACATTCGGGGAAGTGTGTACTGCTCTCATGTTGTTTCTACATTGCCTATGACTGTGGCAACAGCTGAGCGATCTTTTTCCAAATGTTCAACAATTGCTGGTGTACAGGCTATAATCAATTAGCTAAATCATTTGTCCAGCTGTTTAAACATTTTTTCGTGTTACATTCAAACGCAAAAGGTGCTTTGATATATTTTGTTTAAACGTTGGCAAGCAGGCATGCTGCGGTTGCAATGAATGAGGATAATTGGTTTTATCTGCGGTGTTATTTTTTGCATTTTGAATATGACTCGCTCCAGCACGTCTACTTTTTTGCACGGTGCTTTCTTAAAGGAGCTGCACCATCTTACAACAATTGCATCTACATTTTCATATTAGAATGTTTTGTCAAGTGTAAGCTTAAACTACCGTGATCAAATTAAGTTTCCGTGCCCCCGCTGAAAGTCTCTTATGCTCTTATCGTTACACTATCAAATCTATAAGTAACCGTGACAAATAGGGTATAAGATATATAAACTCACGCTATTGTATTATCATATATGTTTGGTAATGGCTCAGCTTTCTCTGATTGTTCTACTGACTTGGAAACTGCATCATGGAAGCAGTAAGTCAAGTCGCATCAAAAATAGTAGTGGCAGAACTCCAAAGTGACACCTTGTGGTTGTTTGTGTCAACTGCCGTTTGTGCCATTTCTGCTGAGAAAATGGGGATCGTGATTCCTGAAGGAACCCGTCCAAACTTAACGGGGACCCACTGTACCTTTACCATAAAGTGTTATGCCCATGGTTAGTAAAATGATTGAATGTGAATTAATAGCTAGATGAATAACTTTATAACTAGTGCAAGTTCAAGTTACTTTATTTGTACCCAGAGGTAGATTTTTGTTTGCAGTATAGAGTGCTTCAAGAGAATTTGCCAGAACAAGAGCACAGAGGATGCCATCTTTACGGCAATTCCCTCCACCCTGTCCCTCCTAGACAATAGCAACACCTATGTGAGAATGCTGTTCATTGACTTCAGTTCAGCATTCAACACCATTATCCCCTCCAAATTGATCACCAAACTCAGTGAAATGGGCATCAATACCTCCCTCTGAAACTAGATTCTGGACTTCCTAACCAACAGACCGCAGTCTGTTAGATTAGATAACCTCACCCACTCAACCTTCACCCTGAACACCAGCGTGTGCTGAGCCCTCCTTTACTCCCTTTTCACCTACAACTGCATATCTGTACATGGCTCTAACACCATTGTCAAGTTTGCAGACAACACTACAGTGATTGCCTTCATCAGCAACAATAATGAGACAGCCTGCAGGGAGGAGGTCCAGCACCTAACATCGGGAAGCACCGACAACAACCTGGCTCTCAACACCAAGAGGACCAAAGACCTCATTGTGGACTTCAGGAAGTCAAAAGCTAGCACACAAAGCCCCATCCTCATAAACAGGACTGAGGTGGAGCATGTCACCAGTTTATGTGTCTGGGTGTCCACATCTCTGTGGACCTCTCTTGGACCCTCAACACCTCTACCTTGATCAAGACGGCTCACCAGCATCTCTTCTTCCTGAGGAAATTAAAGAACACAACCTCTCTCCTCAGATCCTGGTGAACTTCTAAACCTCTACCGCTGCACCATTGAGAGCATCCTCACCAACTGTGTCACAGTATGGTATGGCAACTGCTCTGCCTCCACCCGGAAAGCACGGCAGAGAATGGTGAAAACTGCTCAACACATCACTGGTTCCTCACACCCCTCCATCAACGCCCACCCCGCCTCCCCGGTGCCTCCTTGCCTGGGCCTGTTGAGGTGTCCATGTCAATGGCAACCTTCACAGGGACAACAAGGAGGCGAACATTTTGCCCCTATCCCACCCATAGTATTCTATTTATATTTATAAATGTACATACTGTAATTACACTTGAACATAGCGATATTCTATATATACGGTTCATACTGCACATACACACACACACACACATATATATATATATTTTTTTTTTCCCTTTTTTTTTTTTTTTCAGTACTCTGCACAATGACAATTAAGGTGAATCTAATCTAAGATAATCTAATCAAATGAAACATGTGACTGCTGGCCATCTTTCCCATTTGGAATCAAGGATATGATGCTAGCTTGTTAGTTAATGGTTGTTTGTAATTAGTTTAAAGGAACTCCAATGATTTTAAACTCCAAACATGTGTCCACCCACCACGAAGAAGTTGTTTACCAATGAAGCCAGGCCAGGCTCTTTGCCAAAGAGGACCGTAAACATAGTCAAGAGTATGGTTCACGAGATGATAATAAGGCTAATTAGCATAATAATATATTTTTTTGCATTTTTATATTTTTCATAGCCTTTTTATTTATTGCCCACGGGAGATTTCTGAGATGCACAGGTGTGAACAATATTAATTTATTTACATGGTATAATGATGCCCGTCCGAAGAAAGTGCCCAAAATAGCCATTTTGGCAGCCATTGTGTTTATGCCAATTAGATGGTCAAAAACTCAAAATTCTGCTTGGGAACAGGGCTAGTTGGATACAGCACATGTTAATTATGATAAAAAGTCCTGTTCCCAACAAGCCCAATACTGAGCCATGCATATTTAGGTCATAATTCATATGCAACAACTTATTTAAGAACTATGAATAAGGGGTAATTAGGCATAAAAAAAAAAATGTCTTGGGTTCCGGTTTCCGACCGACCCTGTCAATTTATGTGCGACCCAAATTTATTTTATGAGCTTGGGGAAGAAATAACACTAAATACATTAAATAAATCCACAAATAAAAGGCGAACTATAACTAGAAATGCAATTCCAAGGAATTACCAGTGCATGAAAATGCTAAAGTTGTGATGTAAAATATCATGTATAGTTAAAACAGATAATACAGAGATGGTTACTACGGTGATGCTAGGATAGACATGGTGGTTGCATAGCTTAATAAAAGTTGGTAGTTTAAAAGTAGACTGTTTAAAAGCTGAATGTAGACAGTTTAAAAGTTGTTGATAGACAGTAGATAGTTTAAAAGTTGTTGATAGACAGCTAGTTTAATAGATAGTTTAAAAGTAGACCGTTTAAAAGTTGAAGGTAAATAGTTTAAAAGTTGTTGACAGACTGGAAGTTTAATGAATGTTGATATTCAAATAGTTTAATGGCTGTGTATAGGTAGATATTTGACAATAACTGAAAGTTGGAATGGCTCTAATGTTTGCTAGCAGTTATGCTAAGATTTTTAACTATGCTAACCATGCTACTTAGCTAATGTTTTATAGCAGTGCTAGCAATGCTAACATGCTAACCATGCTACTTAGCTAACTTAGCTAATGTTTTCTAGCAGTTATGTTAGTTATGCTAACTAAGTATTCTTAGCATGCTAGTTAGCAAACATGCTAAGTATGCTAACCATGTGACTTAGCTAACCTAGCTAATCATTTTTATCAGTTTTGCTAAAAATGCTAACAATGTTAACATGCTAACTAAATACAGTGGGTAGGAGTCATAGTTGATGACAAGTTAAAAGTTGTTGATAGACAGCTAGTTTAATAGATAGTTTAAAAGTAGACTGTTTAAAAGTTGAATGTATATAGTTTAAAAGTTTAAAAGTTGAATGTAGATAGTTTAAACATTGTTGATAGACAGCTAGTTTAATAGCTAGGTAGTTTAATAATAGTTTAAAAGTAGACCGTTTAAAAGTTGAATGTAAAAAGTTCAGTAGTTTAATGGGTTACATTGTTTAACAGTGGATTATTGTAGTGAGGACTTATTTTGAAACATTTTGGGCAGAGGAAACAGTTGAATAGGATGTGTAGTCTTAATTGACCCAGATTGTATGCTTAAAGCCTGAGGCTGCAGGTGGCCTGAACACCTGCCATAGGATTCTAATTGCTTAATGGCCGTATTATGATGTCATAATCGGCAATGTTAAGTCTATGGGGATTTTTAAAAAGTTTTTCTTTAATAGTTTAAAAAGTATAAAAGTTTTAAAGTTGAAAAGACATAGCAACCCGATCTGTTTGAAGACCTACGTTACAAAGTTTGAATGAAGTTTCTAAGTTAAACTGTTCAAGAGAAATTGCGTGAGGAAAAAGTGGTAAGCGGAATAATAATAAGAAGCCCAGGAAGAACAGTACAGTGCATTTTCATGCACTGTAATTACATTAATTACCAATTGCGTTATGTAGGCTATAGGGATGAGCGTATTCTCTCTTTTACAAAGTAGCCTATGCACAGCTGTTCACGAAGACGATTGTTTTTGTCACTTACCAAGGCACTCGCAATTTTGTCAAAACACTGCAACTTTTTCGCAAATTTGACCAATCATCGTAGTTTCACCGTGAAATTTCACCTACCACAACAGTCCCTCGCTCAGAATATTGAGCCAGATGGCACACTTACTTCTGCACCTTCTGCATATGACACCAAAGACTGCCCTAACGTGTTGGTTCCTCTACAGTTTTGATGACAATAAATAGAAGGCTAACGTTAATGATCTGCTTACTTGCATCTCTCAACCTGGTGTTGCTAACCTACCTAGGCTATGAAAGTAAGTTAATTAAGGCCTACTTGGTTTACTGACATTTGAGTAGGCTATGCAACCCATTGGCAAACGTTTACCTGGATATGTCCTTTTAGCTTATGTCCTGTTTGCTAGCTTGTGGGCTTAGTTTGAGTAGTGCTACCAAAATCATAGAAATGAATAAAATTGCAAGACATTACCTCTTCTATGATCCAAGAATGATTTCATTCGATTTGTTTTTTTTAACATTTATTTTAACTAATGACATAGAAGACATTCCCAATTGCATCCACATATCGTAATGCACTATGCAAAAAGTGATTTACACTCGTAGCCGAACACAGTGAGATCAATTAGATGTACACCACCAATGTAATGACATTAAACAGAAGTGTAGTCAAATAGTTTAAATCAATATGAAATTACTAGATACTTACTTGGCTATTAGTAATTATGCAGGCCACAGACTATGAATTATTAAAAAGATATGAACTTAATATGAATTACAAAATATATGAATGTATTGAAACATATGACATGACGCCATCTCTTTAGGTGACTGTCTTTTTTGGACAGTTCTACGAAAGGTTATACTGCTTTGTGAATTACCTCAGTCAAAGCATTTTCACAAATAAAGTAGGCCTACAGTGGGTCCCAGTTAAAAATTGACACTTTATTCACGATCAAGGTGATTCACGCAGCTGGGTGAAATGTAAGTACAACTGCAGCCGCTTGGGGGCAGCATAGTCCGCTGTGGCGTTCCACGGTCGAACCAGACGGCGCATTCGACAGCAAGGGCTGTGATTGGCTGAGTTTTCAGTGCGTTTCTCTGTGTTTTTAGCAGCCCCTGCAACATGCTAGTCCACTGTAGCCTACGCTTTGTACATAATGTTAAACATAGTCTTGGATTCAGTGGCAAGATTTCTTGATTGTACAGTGCCTGTCTCTCAGTAATGTTTTAAAATGAGAGCTTCGTCAGCTGGCAGTAGGCTACTTTGTCGGTAGTCATGAGAAGTTCGCTTGCTAACAGAACATAAATATGCTGCCCAGAAACCTTGTGAATAGTTCTGATTTTTTTTACTATACTAACGAGGTTGAAATATAGACTTTGCCTACAGCATCTCCTTAACAGTAATGTTAACAAAATGACAGCATTCATATGACAAAGGAAAACGAATTCGGTCACTCAAGACTGTGCCACAGCAACCAGTGTAGGCTACAGTCCTACCCAATAGGCCTACTCGAAGCAGATAGCGTTGTCTGACGGTCGAGTGGGTTAATGCACGTACAGTGGGCAGTGCTTCGACTTGGCCAGCTTCACTCGCGGTCTGCGCGTGGGATCACGTGGTATCACGCGACTTTAATTTGTATTTTCCCAGTGTGACGCTGCAACAACCCAAACAACCGGTAGATGGCTCAAATGAGCAGGGTGTCTCGTAAAAACAAATGGAGCCTGGAAAACCCTACACAGACTTCACTACAAACTTTAGCAGACTAGTTTAGAAATAATTTAATAGCCAGAAATATGCCTGCCCTGCCCTAATAAAGAAATATTTGGTTAACTGCAAGTGAATCCCGTTTGCTGCCGTAGAAGAAACGCAGGACAAATGAAACATTCTGGTTTTCTCCGAGTGTAACGATGATAGACAGACATCATTTGGACAAAATATAGAGCATATTAACCTCCGTTGCTAAGCCAAATGCCTTCCTGTTACGTCCTGTTATCACGGAGTTACAGGCGATAAACGATTTTTGATGGTCACAAGTTTACTTCATTAGCGGTTTATTTTTTTGATTATTAGAGTGTTTTTCATTTAAAAGTTTGACTTCGTGCTTATTCAGTAGAGCATTTAGTGCTCTTCCCAATCCCAGACGTTCACATTGCATGTTTGTTTGTAATGGATGCAATCGCGAGATACGCTTGTCATAGGCGCCGATACCGTGGATGCTCCGTCTCTCGGGCACCCACTGAAAACATCGAGCACCCACGTGTGAGAGCTTACAGTCCCGGCTAAATTTACATTCATTTAAAATCAAACATCGCAGTTTATGTTAAATTCAGCATCTCTCATAATGTGATTGGATATGTTGCTGTCAATTCCCTACTTCATATACTAACCACCAATGAGAGCGTCTCTCGTATGAAAATTCCTGACACTTCCCACCTGAAGAATAAACGCAAGGCTTTGTCGGGTCTTCAGCCCCGAATGTTTAAAATGTATATAGCCCTGAATATCATTTTAAAAGTAGTCTGACAAAGCTTATTGTTTTGTGACACAGCTAAACACTGGTACCTCATAGAACGTCTATAACAGACAGCTTTATGCGCAGGGGAGAGAGCGCGTGCGCGCGCACTGTGCTTTATGATTGTTGCCTTCTGATGGTATCTTGCAAATTCAACTGCATTAGGTGACACAAATTGTATTGCCTTTATCTTATAACTCCTTGTCTGAGCGACTATCAGGCCTATGGTTTTTAAAAGTCAGATGTTCCCTGACAAAGACATTCGAAAATTAAGAATGTTTATTGACTTGAAAAATACACTAATTTTTGCAAACTCCCTTCATTCAACCCTTGAAGACATCGCAGTCTGGTGCGCTATGTAGATCGTTTCTCGTACCGTTTAATTTCTCAGAATAGGCCTACAATAACGTCATCACCAAATACATCTTTTATTTTTAGTTGATCAACCACAAAGAGTAGCATAGGCCTACTGTGCACAGTGCACTGACGACTGTAGCAGCCCAACGTAACCAGTTGTTGTAGATGAGAGGCAACCCCTTGTTTCAGATAGCCTGGACAACATGTTACCTGGGTGTTGCCTACATTATTAATTAATGGTAGCCTACAATAGTTAATTGATTCGCGTAACATATTAGTTGGCTCAAAGAGTAGGGAATCAGGATGGAGAGAGTCACGCGTGTGTTGCTTTTGCGGGATCGAATCCAGTTTAATACTAGTTTTCAAAACATATTTTTTACATGTCTTTTGTCTGAGTGGCTGTAATGTAGCCGAGCGCTCATGGCGTATGAAAAGCGACTTCAAACCGCCTAAAACAACTTGTTTGTGAATGTCTGACAACTGCTGCAGCGCATGCACGCGCAAGGAAACCAGTAGGTGGAGAAACCAGAAGGCACACAACACCGGAACGATTTTAAGGCTATTTCGCATAGGCTACTCAATGGTGCTATTTCACACGCATTATAGCGACCCCCACTCACCTGGGTTAGTGGAAGGTGTTAATAGACTATTGGCGTAGCCTACAGTGGACTAGGGCTGTCAAAATTGCTCAAAAATGACTGAATGAATATCCCCTCTAAAATAAACACATGTATTCGAATATATTGGAATATCTAGGCTATATTATTTGCGCATTATGTCAGTGATGCGCATCATGTCATCTGTTTTTAACTTTTTGTATGGTTATTGCTTGACAGGGGGGGATCCCAAGCAGCTTTCAGCCATAAGGCATTTCCTAATTCACCTGACACTGATATTCAAAATGCTGAAACTATTTCGGCATAGCCTATAAGCAGTTTAATTAAATGTAATGTTAGTTGTAAACAAACGGGCTACTTGGTGAGGCTTGGCCTCACAGATGCGCTCGTGCCTTAAATGGCAATACAAATCTTCACGATAGGCCTATTAACTGACCGCCCGATTCACGTTGGCTGGGGGGCAGGGGGGGCCATCAGACATTTGTTCCCAAGGGTCTATGAATTGTTAACCCGGCCCTGACCCCAACGAACGCAACTTTCCACCTCTGAGATAGCTGAAAAGAAGTCTAGAGGACTCCTACCTCACTAGACCTACTTACTGTAGGCTGCGCAAACCACAAGCCTGCATTCGAGGCAGGCCTTCTGTTGAAGAATTTTATATAAATCCTGCGCTAACAGTAATCCTCCTACCCCCGCTACCACAGCTGTGGATAGTGTGGCATGCTCACACTTTATGTCTCCTTCTTGCAAACTAGGCCTATAGCCCAACCATTTACGTCTTCAGATATGCCTTCATAAATTTGGGCTTCATTCAGCATTTTGTTCTTCCACTGGAAATGACTCTTCTACATTTGCTGCCTGCTGCATCCTTTCTGTTTGTATTGTTTAGAACATGTTTGACGTCTTGAGTTAATGCATTAAACATTGTTTGCTGGTAACCAGCCACAAATGGCCTACAGATTCTTGCTTGCGTTCTCTCCAAAATGTGCCCGTTCTATAGGCTATCCAAGTGCATAATTCTGCGGCATAAAGCAGATGTATTTGTGTATTGTACAGAAAAATAAAAATAACCTGTCAAGCAGTCAATTGACTACATTGCAGTCAATAAGTAGTGCAAATTATGAAACCAAAACGTGGGTCATAGTTGTCTAAGCCTCTGCTGTGAGGCCAAACCCATGAACAAAGACGCATTGATATCTGCAATAGTTTTTTTTTTTTTGGCGAAACAAGCTCACAGCCGAACAAGTCATACTGAAGGGAGAGGCAACTGGCATGTGATCTCCCCACGGGCCAATGGATGTACAAGTTTTCTCCTGTGCCTATGATATTTAATCCAGTGTTTTGTCAAGTTGCAAAATGCTATTCGTTTTAACGAATTTTTATGATAGTACCCTATACAAAAAGTACTTCATACTATCTTAATTGCTTTATACTCAATACTTGACCAATGGCTATTGCATCTGTCTATTGAAAGTGAGAATGTGGCATGTAATATACTGTGTAGGCTTCATAAATTAAAATAAACAGATTGCTAATGGCCTACAAGCTGATCTGGGGGGCGTTTCCCGTACAACTACGGAGGTTAGCTTTTTACTAACAGGATGCATCGTTCAACTAACCAACATGTAAGTTACGACTGTTTCCCAAAACTGTCGTACTTACATAGTACTGTAAGTTTGGACCATGATAGTTTCCAAACTTCAGTAGTCTGGACTAAGGTGGTTAATGATGTTTAGTAGCACGTGAACGGGCATCTGCACATACTTCTGTGGCGCATTGCGTTAAGGCCGTTGCACAGCAGTTACCAGTCCCCTGTCCAAGAGTTCGAATCTGGGTTAAGACGTTGACAACAATATTGACATCGTTGTTTACCTAAGGTTATCTTTTGTGCAGATCATATTATCAAAATCAGAATCAGCCTTCTTGGCTTGGTTTGCGTAAACTAACAAGGACCGCCCCCCCCCCCCCTCCATGAAAATCAAAGGCTACATATTCTCAGCTGACTCGTCAAAAAGTGCGCACCACCTTTATTATCTGCAAGTGTGTGACTTTTACTTACGTGCACATGGCTGCAAATTGACTTTTAATGTATGTATTTTCTGCCTTGGGCATTTTAAAATATGGATGTATGGTGGTTAGAAGTGTAAATATCAATTAGAAACCTAAATATATTTATAATTATTAATTTGCAAACAAATTACTGGCGTCAGTGACGTCTTTGACATGAAGATCCCTGGAACTATGCTTCTAGCATTCTACCACAGGTCGAGAGGTGTAGTTGTAACTACACAACTTTACGATAGTGGTTGCGAACGTTCGTTGCTACTATGGTTTTGGGAAACACTAACGTAGTGGAACGATGCATTGGACTATGTAAGTTCCAAATATGAATGTAATTCTGCGGCATAAAGCAGATGTATTTGTTTATTGTACAGAAAAATAAAAATGACATGTCAAGCAGTCAATTGACTACATTGCAGTCAAGAAGTAGGGCAAATTAATTTACGAAACCAAAACGTGGGTCATAGTTGTCTAAGCCTCTATTGCGTAGCCTGTTAAAAACGTCGCCAGATAGTATTAAATCGGCAACAACATTGTTTTCTGCAGAAGCCTACCCAAGGCTACAGATTAATTCTGAACAGTTATTTCTCTACTGGCTCAATTATCACACCACTGTTTTGATTTGCGTAGCGTTAACCCCAACACTGACAATAATGTAGACAGCAAATTTCGATTTCGATTTTTGTTACCACCGTGTAGTCAAGCCTTAAGTCATACCCAAGTAGCCTAAATCGAGGTAATGTTTAATTATACATGATTTATTTTGTTATTGAATTAGTAGGCTGGGATTACTCTCGGCAACAATTATATCCTGATCCTGCTTTTTCAGAAGGGACCGCAGGCAGAGCGATGTACAGTGGTAGAGCGACGCACAGTGGCTGAAAGTGGTACCAAAGCTTCACGCAGCTTCACGCCGCGTAATGCGCGAATGAAGTGGTCATTTGAAAGCGATGCCCACTGTATTTCCAGAACAGGTCTGCAACTTTCAGGCAGTTCTGAGTTCGAATCTAGGCAGGAGCAGAGCCATATAAAGGCCTAGGCCTATTGTTATCGTTTTTTGCAAGGTGTTGCTCCTGGCAATACTTGTTTATAAGACGTTTGGTGGTTAATTGATAGCTGTTTTTAGGACATGTTAAACGTTCTTTATAATGAGCGCATAAAACGACTGTTATGCGCTGTTACAACTGTAGGCTACAATGATTGCAATACAAAAATATGCGCGTGTTAGTTTAGTTAGTTTTGTGATGTTTTGCACTTTTGCCTCATGTGTTTTCAGGTTTGAGGGCTTTTTTGGCAAGATTGACCTTGGTTAGACTCTGCATATGTTATTTCTCCGTAGGCTATGGAAAATAAAGTCAATTTTCGACACACGTCTGTTATTAGTTCAATAACAAGTGTTGCTTGTTAAAAACATGTGACTAGTGAAACTCAAATGATTTTAGAAATATTTAGCCAAAGCCAAAAAGTGTTAGAGAGAAGGAGAGACGCCGGTGCAGCTCAGATGTCGTCTTAATTTTCTTTATTCTTTAGTAAAAGGTGCAGAACATTATTAAACTTTGACTAACGTTTCGATGTTCGTTAGTCAAAAACATTGACACATCGAAACGTTAGTCAAAGTTTAATAATTTGTTATGCACATTATTGACTGCAGTTTATTCTCATCAATGTCAGTCCATGAATGCATATTGATCAGTTGTTAACTAATACTGTAGGCCTAGAAGTTGCATTTGAAAATGTTACTGTTGTAGGCTTTTTGTTTTTTATTTCAGCCACACTGTTTTAAAGTGGTTAGGACCATTATTTCACACCAATTTTGAATAAGCCATAGCCTACTGCAATACCGATTTCATGGTTGCACCATGCACATGTTCGCCGATTATGTGGCCCTCAGTAACCTATATATTCAATGATGTGGCCCTCTATGAAAATGAGTTTGACACCCCTGCTCTAAAATATCTGTCCTGGCCTGGTTGCACCGGATTGTGGCCAAATGACAGAAGCGCGGAGAATTCTCCTTTGTCTACCAAAAAGTGTTACTTTGTGCCCCGCGCTCCCCCACTGCTTGTGAAAGAAGGGGGTGGGGGAGGGGGGCTTAACGTGAAAAAGCTTAATGTCCCCAAAAAAGTCATAATGGTAGGCTACAGGAAGTGGGGGGAGGGTATGGGATGACCAGAGCCGTCTTCGCTGTGCTATTCAGAAAGCATCTTCTATTGTCTTTCCAGGCGCACACAGCTCGTTATAGCCTATCGACTGCCTTAACAGATAGGCTCTGCTTTGGGTTTGGCCTCACAGCGAACTCAACCCTCTTGTTGCTTGCAGTTTGTTAAATAAAGCGATGCAGATTACATTATTTATTTCTGATTAATTTAGTCTTTTGAGGTCTTTTGCAACATCTGCTTGTTAGGCTGGGCTACTGTCAATGTCCTGTACAGGTAAATATTCAACAATTGCTGGTGTAGGCCTACAGGCTATAATCAATTAGGGACTGTTCAGGGGCTACCGGAGGAGTTTTGGGAGCGTTAGTCAAAAAGACCCTCCCTCGCCAGCAAGACATTTTTCTATGACCCTTCAAAGTGATTGAGAAAAAACGCATGACCCTCCCCAGTCCCAACAATTTAGGCTATTGATGCCTTCTGTAGGCTACTGGGTCAATTTGGGAGCTTGCATGCTATGACTCCTTCCTTGAAATGCCTTGAAAAGGCTGTCGTTTGCACAATTTCACAATAATCACCGGGACCGAAACAAACCTGTCAACTTTTCCCGGGTTTATCGCGTATTTTAACTTTTTCCTCGCTGTCTTAGGAGGAGCTGCAGGGCCGTCGCAAGGGGGTGCGAGGCCCTGTGCGAACTTGACAGATGCATGAACTTACGTGCATGAAATCATGCGATAGCTTACTTTACACATAGCCAAGGCTACCGTTGGTGCATTTTAATAGTAGCCTAGTCTAACAAGCTACACCAGCTTGTCTGTAAGAGGGGAAATTGTATAGCCTATAACATTAGCTGAGTCACATATTTGGCCATATGGTGTTTATCATAGGTTACATCACGAAACCAAATAGTGTAACAAGGCGAACACTTTAACAGGGGAAATTAATTGGGCATGAATCATTGTGCTGAACGGTATTTGTCAATGAGCAGAAACACACACGACATTCAAACTGTTGATAAGATGTGCACTATGGAAACTGGTCTGTAGGCTAACATTGGACAAATAAATGACACTGACTCGCCATATCTTGATTTGCCGCAAACTCAGCAATGAAATCATAGGCCAGTTTGCAGGTAGCATAACGTCTTTTTCAATTAATAGAAATGAGAGCCCAGTCTCTCCTGTGACATTGAGGTGCGCAAATAGTTTTGAATAGCCTGTTCAACTTCGAAAAGCTTCGTTCACCCAATGCCAGTCACTGATCGCAATTTCAAATTTCGGGAAGCTTTGTTCAATCTTTTTAAGTTTTAAGTGCAGTAGGCCCCTATCTGCCCCCTTTGGAATTATATCTCGAGCCTATTATAAGGTCCAGTGCGTTATGTCCTGGGATTCGGATGTGCTCAAAAAGAAAAGAAAAAAACACTTTTTTTTTTTATAGACGGTTAAGAGGAGCAATATGAGTCGTGTCATTCAGACTCAACCCTCTTGTTGCTTTGATATCTTTTTCGTTGTCGTTTGAACGTTGGCAAGCAGGCATGTTGCGGTTGCAATTTAAGTGAAATTTCTACAGTAGGCCTACAACATGCAACATGCTTGTTAGGCTGGGCTACTGTCAATGTACTTGTACAGGTAAATATTCAACAATTGCTGGTGTACAGGCTATAATCAATTAGCTAAATCATTTGTCTAGCTGTTTAAAAAAATCGTGCTACATTCAAAACGCAAAAGGTGCTTTGATATCTTTTTCGTTTGAACGACGGCAAGCAAAAAATTGGTTTTATCTGCGGATTTATTTTTTGCATTATTTTGAATATGACTCTCACCAGTCTCAACAGCACGTCTACTTTTTCCACACGCATCTAAGTTCTAACACACATATCCCCTCTCGCTTTCTCTCTCTCCATCCCTGCGCACGATGCTTTCTTAAAGGAGCTGCACCATCTTACAACAATTGCATCTACATTTTCATATTAGAATGTTTTGTCAAGTGTAAGCTTAAACTACCGTGATCAATTTAAGTTCCCGTGCCCCCGCTGAAAGTCTCATGCGCTTATCGTTACACTATCAAATCTATAAGTAACCGTGACAAATAGGGTATAAGATATATAAACTCATGCTATTGTATTATCATATATGTTTGGTAATGGCTCAGCTTTCTCTGATTGTTCTACTGACTTGGAAACTGCATCATGGAAGCAGTAAGTCAAGTCACATCAAAAATAGTAGTGGCAGAACTCCAAAGTGACACCTTGTGGTTGTTTGTGTCTACTGCAGTTTGTGCCATTTCTGCTGAGAAAATGGGGTGCGTGATTCCTGAAGGAACCCGTCCAAACTTAACTGGGACCCACTGTACTTTGATTTTCTGTAATCCTTACTGTTTACCTTTGATTATCCTTTTTTAATAAGCATCAAGATTATCAGTGTGATTTTGGTCTTACTAACCTTAATTGCCCTAAATTTAAAAAAAAAGGGGAAATTCTTAATTAAGGGTCTAGTAAGGGTAGAATAAGTCCTTGCAGAATAAGGTATTAATTAGTGACTTGTAATGACTAACAAATGGCTAGTATGTTCAACATCCAGTATTTACGTTAAGTTATGCAATTCTACTGTAGATGGCAGTCACCCAGTGATATCATAACATGTCAATTAGATGAGTAAATTTCCTCCCATCACAATCTGTTAGTCATGCTCAACATTTATTTTATTTTCAATAGGCCTTTATCTCTGACCACTGTCTTTTCAAATCTTGAGGTACAAAAAGGGTTTATATTAATGATGATCTTATGTAGCTAATGTTAAGTGTTGAATTGGGCTAGCACAACAAGATCAAGATCATTTATACCTTTTCAGGTTGGGTAAAGGTTCCAGCATTGCATGGGGTCCTTGGGTCCCACAGTCGAACTGACCTGTCCCAACTGCCTGTTACCATGACATTGACCTCTGGGCAGTACTCTACACAGCGAATTGGTGCATCATGTGTTCCAACAATAGTATCTACAGTGAAAACATAAATACATGTTATATATATATATATATATCAGTGTTTCTCAAACATTTTCAGACCAAGGACCACTTAACCAAATAAAATAAAATACACAGCCACAAACAACAACAACAACATACCTACTTCAACAGTATATTACACAGTAGGCCTACTCACTGAACCACCTTGCTTATTGTGTCAGAGGATTCATATGATTTAAACTGGCATAGTTTACATAGGCAGTTTTGTAGAACTGTTTGGATTCACAAGTTGGTTCAATATTGCAAACAACTCATCTATATTATATTTTACCATGTCTGCTCGTGGACCACTTGGGATAGCTTGCGGACCACACTTTGAGAAACACTGATGTATACTGTATGTATGATATATATGGGTCATTCTATAATTCAGGGTACAGTTCAAGTGTAGAGAGAAACCAAAAAATATGCATTTTTATCATTAAACTTTTTTATAGTCATAGAACACACTTTAAAGTTAACATGACAAGTATTTGCTGAGCTTAAACCTATAAATCTGTCAACTCTGTTAGAGACAAACTCAGTAAATTATATATATTTAGCAAATGTGATACATTTTTAAATTATGCCTTCCCTAAGAGAACTTTTGTCTCCACAGTTACTGTAGCAACTTTTGTCCAGAAAAAAAAAAAAAACACATTCCACTGGCAAGTTTCCAATGCCATGCCACACCACACAGGATGCAACTTTACGATACATTCTTCATTCACTAAAATTGGTGTTCGGGTTGGATTTTTAATCATTTTTTTTAATTAAGGCATTAAGATCAATTTCTAACAGATTATTTTATATTCCTCTTTTTAGTCAACTTTAGCATGGGTTCAAATACATATTCTCCCCACTGTATATATGAACATACCCAGGCTTTCTTTGGATAACCTGGATCATAGGTTATCCAAAGAAAGCCTGGGTATGTTCATGCTTCGTAGTATACCCCACTGGTCCTAACTGCTAAGTTGGTCTTTGTTAAGACCAGTCTTTAGAATTGAATTTACGTCGGTTGCACCAACTGAAATTATGCCTAGGCTTAACTACGTCCAGTCTTAACACAGCACACCATTTTAACACAGTTTGGGAGGGACAGAAATACCTAATCAGAGCAAGCAGGGCCTGTCTTCTGTCTAACTCACCAAGGTGACGTGAACATTATAGCACTATAGCTTTTGGTTAACAGAGAATAATGCAGATTATCTTCCTCACTCATTTCTTTGTGCAACAGCCCACATTCTGCATTCACTCCAGCGAGACGAGTGAAATACATGTTTTTAAAGCGGTCATCACCAAAGGCTATTTGCTACGATAATTATCGTAAACGTGCTAATTACCAACCATTTCGTTCGGAAATTCTAAAACAACGATGTTTTTTAATACTTCAAAATAACATTTGCTAAATGAACCTTAACCTTAACTCAATAGCCATAGGTGTGTAGATTTGAACAAAATCTAGTTTGGTTCTTACCGGGGCTTTTACTGCCTGAAACATCGATTTTGTTTACCACGCTCGGAATTTAGTGCTGGGCTTGCAGGTGCCTATTCCCAACCTGTCACACGGCAGATCAACGGCTAGCCCAAGAATTCTCGTCGGCAAATCAAAATTCCACTGGAGCTCCAAGCGGATTTGTACACGCAGCCTTACAACACTGTTTGCAGCTCTTCGAGTCACGGTAAGATGTAATTTTTGGTACATAACTAATTTAGATAAACTTATGGTGTGGGTGCTTGCGTTTCTTTAGGAATCCGCCATCTTGGTTTGTATAGAAATTAATATAATATAATATATAATATAATATAGTGACACATACACGTAAGAGGTTGGACATGCGTGACGGTTGGTAATATGTGACGTTCCTATACCTCAGTTAGGCCTACAAACATGTCATCATGAATTCCATTTTTTTGTGCAGTGGATTAGGCTATACAATCACTATGCTGTTTCATGGACAGTTACATAAACTTCATTTGTTGTTTTAAATATCGCTCAGTACAAATAATTCATGTCCATATCTTATGGAAGAAAAGCAAGTATATAGACGGACATGGACAAAACATTGTAATATAAAGAGCGTACCTTGATCTGTATTTAAATCGTGCATTTTCAGCTGCGCATCCAAGCCCCCACTCCAGGCATGTGTGGGGTCCTATATTTGGATCAAAAACATTCAGTTTTAGATGCATTGCTTTTAGAAGACAGTAAATTATTCACAATGATTTATAATTTGTTCACTATAAAACGATCAAACCACTTACATAAAAGGCACAATCCAACACTGGGGCAAGATGCTGATACTTCATTCTCATAGAATTGCTCCCAACATCATACAGACGTACAGTAGAGTCCCACGAAGAGACCAGTAAAAACTGTGCCGTACTAGGACTGAATTTCACAGCTGAAATACTGTCTTCAGGACCTTGGTTGAGCTTAAATTCATTTGACCCAGTCATCTATGGCAGAGATAAGAATGTAGGTTGAAATCAAGTAGTAACTAAAACATTTGTAGGTTAAAAATAAAATACATAATGCTTTATCAACAATCTATTATCAACAATCAACAATCTATTATCAACAAGTTATTTCCTCAAGGTTTTAGAGGTATTTACACAAGCCTTTGTCTTTATTTGGTATAGGGAATATTAAATATCTTCTTCACATCACTTTAAAGGAGGCTACTCACTTTTACCGGCGGGATAAATTACTTTTTCGCCCAACGCAAATCTAAAATGGGGTGGTCTGAAGTAGCTACATTACTCATGGGTGTGGTTTGGGCATAACGTGCAATAAACCAATCAGAGAGTCATCTCACATTCCCTTTAACAACAGGCGCGCTTGTTCCATAGCGGATTGCTATTATGATGGCGGATTTGCCAGGCGCAGCCAGGAGTGGTTCACAGTACACAGTAATAAGGACTGTTCAGTTGGTAACAGTTTGCTATTGATTTTTCTTCTTGACAAAATGTAATACAGAAATGTCATAAAGACATACTTTCCAGTGTTTTGGAATCATAACTGAATCACGAGGTTATGGATGGTGATATTTTTGCAATGTAATCTAACATAACCTCACTATACAGTAGATGATGCAGCTCCTCTGTCAGATAAGCTCTCCTCTCCCGTGCTGCTGCTGGGGCATTTGGGTTAAATGCCATCAGCATGCAGTTCAACATCACGTCTCCTTAAAGCGATGGTTTGGAGTAATTTCATTCTAGGGTCCTTTGCACCATGACCCTGAGCCAAACACCCTCCCAGAACCTGTTTTCCCTTGGTTGAACCCTGGTCGAGTAGCGCTGTCAGAAACGAATGACTTTCTGCAGGCATAATGGAACCAACTTAGTATCTCGTAAATTACCCCACTAATAATGCCCTGAATGGTACGAAACTTCTACAGTAGTACAACTATGTTCTTTACTCATGAAACGAGGCATTGAAAAGTTTGTAAGTACACCAGGAGTTTATTTAAATTACACTTGCCTGATGGATGCTACTATCTGCTACTTTCTACCGCTGCGTCGACGTTACTTCCGTGATTTGGGAAAAGCCCGTAAAAGTCCTGGCAGGAAGCATGCATAAGGATGTAGATCTAGGAATGCACTAATATTTTGTTCGTAGTACCAGTTTGCAACAATTATTAGTTAACACTAAGTTGTAAACACTTCGGAAAAAAAATATTAAAAACAGGATATACCAAAAAACTTTGATGTAATCGCTTCCTGCCAGGACTTTTACGGGCTTTTCCCAAATCACGATTCTTTTGCAAGTTTGAACTTTGAACTGGGAAAAAAGCTCAGAAAACAACTTGAACAGACAAATAGAACAAGGCACTATATTCAGAAACAATATGAAAATGGAGAGATAACAGTAATTATTTTGGTCCTGTTCTAATTGTGCCATGAATCTCACATATGATAAAAAACATTTTTTTTAAGTATATTTTTTGGGCTTTTTTGCCTTTATTTTGACAGGAAGCAAGTGGGAGAGAGAGATGGGGTGGGATCGGGAAATGACCGCAGGTCTGATTCGAACCTGGGTCCCCGTGGACACTCGGACCCGTATATAGAAGAATTGTTTATGAAGGTGTCTTTGTTATTTTATGAAGACGCATCTGGTTGATTTGCTTTCATTAATGGTTTAGCTCGAGGCCACCCCACTTTTCGGGGGAAAAAATAAATAAATAAAATGTCTCGCTTTTCCAATGCACCATTAATTTGTATTACCTTAAAGATGCCCTGCCACACGTATTTCATTACTTTGTGGTAATGTCTGAAGTTCTACTATGGACTCTAACATTTTTTGTGGAAAACATGCCTTGGTTACCTTGTTTCAAGCCATTCTAGTGTGGTATTTAAAGCCTGCATGAAGACTTGGCTCGATTTGCGGCAGTTCTCATGAATATTCAACGAGCTAAGCTGCTTGACTCTGATTGGCTAACAGCTAGTAGGTTTCGTCCATAACATGACAGCCGTTATTAACTAATTTTAGCTTCATGGCATGAACTTAGCTTGGCTAGTGAGTGCTAGCATTGTCCAAATGTGCATAAATAAAACCTGCTAGGCTAGCGAGTTCATTAAACCTGTATAACATAGCACTTCCTTGAGTTGACAATTACATTTTACTTACAGGCACTGGTCGTAGACTGTGATGGTAGCCTGCTCCAGGCTTCAACAACAACCTTTTTGCAAAGCCTGTGGCATTGTTCCAAAAAATAAACTGAAGCCATTTGATCCTCAAGTCTGGGTTCTTGGGCAAAATGCATTGTTAAAGTTCTATTTGTGCATAGCGCACAAGTCCGTTGAAATTCAGCCATTCTTGCATAGGCCTACGAAAACTGTCAGAGCTAAACGAATTTTGTGGGCATGGATAGTAATGAGCTCGTCAATTCCACGTCAATCTGAAGAGCTTTTGCAATTGGCCTTATTCTTCGGCTACATAGGCTACTATCAGAAACTGGGAAACTTTCCGAATCCGAAAGGATCTGTGGGCGAACCGTCATGCCATGCATTTAAAAAATAATAATAGGCTATAGGGCTGTCAAGCATAGGCTATAGGGCTGTCAAAATTGCTCAAAAATTATGTTTGTATATTCCCTCTAAAAAACAAACATATATTCAAATTATTCTAACTATCTATTATTTATCTATGTCAATGACGCGCATTAGCCTGCGTCAATAAAACAAACTAATGTTGTATAAGTAGTTTAAGTTTAAACATATGACAACATATTACCTACACACAAATAAGTAAATAAACTATTGGCCAAGACCGCAGACCTCGCTCTCGCTCTCGCTGGCTCACTCGCTCTCTTTTTCTCTCTCACTCCCCCTCACTCTATCTGCTAGGCCCTACTGCTTTAAATAAACAACAATAAACAAATGCTGAGTACTGATCATGAGTTTTGTACAAGCAATTTAAGGTCCCTCTGTTGTCCCAAATACCCAAACTGGAGAAAGGAATGTCGGTTTGGTGAACTTGTTTTGAACTTTTTGGAAACTTTTGAATTAACTGAAAGAAGATAAATATTTTTCGTTATTTTTGGTTAAGTTTATTTTCTACAATGGAGTGAGCAGGTCGCGCGTTTGGGTTTTGAGCAGGCCGCGCAAGATTGTCATTGTTGAATAAGTGTTGGGAATTTTGCCTCTGTCTATTGGGTGTTAAGGCCAAGCAGGCGCGCTGGCGGCACGGGGGACGTGGGGGATATGTCCCCAGCAGTGCTGAAGAGACGGCCGTCATCCCCCTCACTTTTGATAAGAAAAAAAGCCTTATAGGTACGCTAAATAAATAATAACCTATAGGTTTATGCTTTGTTAAACTCCCCATCAGCATCACATCACTAACCACAGCCATCTAAGACTGCACAATCTCGTATTCACTCGGTTGGATATTTGAAGCCAGTTTGTCTACCAACCATCATAAAATAATCCAGGCTACTTGCTTAGCGTATCCTATTGCTAAATGTTGGGACTGGCAAAGAAATCTAGGGCGTATTTGATGGCTTACTATTACGTTTCATGCAGTGGAAAAAGTGTCGGAACTTCCACCGCTGTTCATTGAACAGGGGCTGTGCTGTAATGGAAACCCTTTTCCGTAGCCAAGTAGGCCTAGCCTATTGTTTAATTATGGATGATTTACTTTTCAAGGCTAGAATGCGCCAACAATTGTGTTTAAATGTAGCCTGCTTCAGCCTAAGCTCGAAGGGGGCGGCAAGCGAATGAGCTTGAGAGCGAGTGTTGGAGACCCATGGTGTAGGAAAACGACTTTTCTTTGCCAACAGTATTAATCCAACCAACAATATAATCAAATATTAAGAAGAGGTCTTATTTGATTGAGTTAAATCGAAACATGTCTTGCTGGTGGACTGATAGCCCTAGTGATAGGCAATTGAATTATTACCATGAATATGCTACCCAAAAAACAAACACCTAAATAGCATAAATTAACTCCACGTGGGTATTGGACCACTAATAATTTGAACTGCTAGCTTGATAATCAGACGTCTACCTACTTTTGCGCCATCGAAAACCAGAAGACGGCACAGAAATTTACTTGAGTTGTTCCACTGAGGTTAGGCTGGGGCCGCCCCTACCTGAAGTGTCTGTAGAGGCACGATTGCCACCAAATAAATCAAATAAAAATGTGTTGCCTAGGCTAATTATGTATGCTTTTGTTCAGCCTATTCTTTTAAGAATTCAGTTCATGAAACACAGGCACTGAAACGCACACTGCAATGGGCAGGAGAAGTCTATAATGTGTCCATATTTTACACAAAATTTGCGCACAGGGAGAGTCAAAACTCTTAGGCTTATAGGCTATACGTTAATGTTGTTGACATGTAAACATGGGTTTGATGTTTTTTTGATACTTTATTTCTAAATTCTGGTAAAGTGGTGCTTCTCCTGTGGCGCAACAGGTTAATGCCTACACATTGCTGTTTCATGCAAGTAAGCAAGCTGATCTGATGTGTTGACCTTTCTCTGCTGGCTATTGTGATGGAAATATGTCTATTCAGTGGATTAAGGGAAGGGCAGGGGTGGTGTATTAGCACCTGAAGCACAAAAGTCATGGTATATGGTATGGTATCTTGACCGCTGTCAATGGCAACAGATTTCGTGCTTGAGATTCACATCTAGAAACGGTTGTTCAGATGCATTCTAAAGAATGTTGGATTCAAGTTCAGTGTGTTTGGCGAAGTTTATTCCTCGGCATAAGCCAATGAAAACGGTAACAAATACATTTAAAAAGACATTACGCAAAGTGTCTTCTCTTATTTTGTCAAGCAGCCATATAATAAGCGGGATAATGTATAGAACGTCTGTCATTATCGGGAAAATAAGCCCCAACAGGACGAACTGGACCCTGATGCTAAGCGGAAAAAAAAGACACTTTGCGTAATGTCTTTTTATAAAGTTATGCATTATCCCTAATAGCTATGTCTGCGCGCACCAAGGCCATTGATTAACAGTCATTAATTAATATAGGCCCATCAGCCATGTCAAATCCAAAAGCAACAATCTTTATAAAGAAATCAGAGTATACTTTTATAAACATAATACACTGCTCAAAATAAATAAGGGAACACTTTTTCATAGGTGTATATAGTGTTGCACGGTGTATCGATACTAAAAAGGTATCACGATGCCTTCACGCAAAAAACGATACGATTTCCGACGTTTTTAGAATCGATACTTTATTAAAATTAACGTTCTGTGTCTGCGTGAACTGCTGCTCTCACTGCTCCTTGCACGCATCTAGGCAAGTGGGCGTGTCAAGCAGCCAGCTCTGAGTGAGTGAGTGCGCAGCCAACGTCAACATACAGTAGTTCTTTGCCGACCGTCCTCGGCCTTGTGGATAAAACAAAAGGTGAAGTGAAATCTGCAACTATTTCGGATACATCGCGAATAGTGAATCAGGTACACAGAGGCCTGTTTGTGAAATATGTTTCAAAGTCATTTAAAAGCAGTAGGCTACGCATGGAACTTGGCTAAACACCTCGCAGACATATCCCAACATTTTTGTTCAAAGAACGACAGGTTAACGAATATGCTATAGAAAACACGACTACATGGTTAGTGCCAAGTTCTTCTCTTCTGTTTTAGTCTAGCCTAAGTGAAACGAGTATGGTTCTCTGGGATAAAGCGAACCTTCCTTCATCAATGAATTTTGACGAGACATAACGAGCTGTAATCATTTTGACGAGACATAACGAGCTGTAATCATAGGGTGCTAACGTGATGAAAGCGCAAAGTTCACGCCAGAATAACATTACCATAACTTGTAAACAATCTATTTCATGTTCGGTCAGTACTACTGGTAATATTTGTCATGGCATGTAGACTGCAATTTGTTCAATAAGTATTGCCCAGATGTAGGATAGGCTACCCGAAATGCGCTAATTAAAGCCCACAGCATATAATACCACCAAAGCGTGTTGAGTCCTAATAATAATAGCGGCTTATTGTTACGTGGTAGCAAATCATGTTATCAAAGAAATAGACGTAGGCTAATGTAGGAATGCACACAGACATATTGCAACAGGTAATGGTGTAGGCCTATCTGACGAAGACCTGAGTGGTTGGAACGTCGTACTTGTACATTGGGCGCAAAGAAGACTATCCTCACATTTTTCCCTTTGCAACTGTCAAAGAAATCCCATGAACACGGGAAAGCCTAGGGAAGCCTATACTGTACATCAGATGGCCTAAAGATTAGGCCCCTCTGCATAGCATTCAGTGATCTGCATGCAGTAATTTCAACACTGACCTTGATCTAGCCTAGTTTGGCTATTTAAAGCTACTTTATTAGCAAAACACAAACACAATGTAAATGAACTATAACAAAAAATAAAGGACTTAATCACACAAAGTAGGCCTACTATTTTACTGACTATAAAAATAATAATTATGTAGGAAGTTTAAAGGTGCCATGTGTAATGTCTGCCAAAAATCAATTCATACTTCACATTCCATAAAAGATGGGGGCAGTCTACCTCCAGAAAGTGAGTTGGTCTACCCTAGAGTAACAACCAAGAAACGTGTATTGCAGTTTGGCTGGCGGTTATGTTGCCCGCATGCCGCCTCCCATGGCCGAAACTGGTATTATGACCCCTGTCGGGCTGTGGCTAGTAATTTAGCATGCTAATTCAGGTTGATATCTCTGCAGCACTATACATTGTCATTTTTTTGACATCACCCTTATTTCTTCTCATTCTTTTGATGTGTGTAGCTCATTTTTTTGGATATTCTTACCTCAATTCTTACACATGGCACCTTTAAAACCCAGAATTGACCTGCACACTACAAAAGTGCACCGAATTCAACACAAATGACTCAATACACTTGGAGGAGGTATGAGTCCTTTCTTTTCCAGATATCTTAGGATTTCGCCGTAGTATCGTTTCAGTATCGAGCATCGTGATATTTATGGCAGGTATCGTTAACGAAGTCATAATTTTGGTATTGTGATAACACTAGGTGTATAGCATCAAGGTTATCAAACTTGTAAGCTATTGGTCTGGCCAGTTACATAACAGAGGAGGTTGTGAATCAGCTTCACCTGCTTTGGTGTCAAAGTTAACAACAGGTGCACTAGAGGGGCAACAATGACGATTTAAAAACATTTTTTTTTTTTTGTTGCCATGGTGCCGCCGCGTTCGGACGCCTTTTTGGTTGCTCCGCCTAATTTGTATCCTTGTATGAGACAACCCCCAAAACAGGAATGGTTCTACAGGTGGTGGCAACTGATAATTTTTCCATCTTTATCCTTCTTGAGTGATTTTTCATAAGTTTCACATTTGGGTAGGGTCAGTGTCACTACTGGTAGCATAAGCCAGTACCAGGAGCCTACAAAAGGTTGCACAGGTAGTCCAACTATTCCAGAATGGCACACCAATACGTTCCATTGCCAGGACTTCTGTGTCCCCCAGCGCAGTCTCAAAAGGAGATTCCTGGAGACAGGACCAGTATCTGCTCCTTTGTGCAAGGAGGAACAGTAGGAGCCCTGCCAGAGCCCTACAAACTGACCTCCAGCAGGCCGCTGGTGTGAATGTTTCTGACAGTGTGGTCAGAGACAGACTTCATAAGGGTGGCCTGAGGGCCCGATGGCCTCTAGAGGGACCTGTGCTCACTGCCCAGCACTGTGGAGCTCAATTGTCATAGAATACAAAATTGGCAGGTCTGCCATTGGCACCCTGTGCTTTTCACAGATGAGAGCAGGTTCACCCTGAGCACATGTGACAGACGTGAAAGGGTCTGGAGATGTCGTGGAGAATGTTATGCTGCCTGCAACATCATTCAGCATGACCGATTTGGTGGTGGGTCAGTGATGGTGGGTCAGTGATGGTCTGGGGGAGGCATATCCTTGGAGGGACGCACAGACCTCTATGGGCAAAACAACGGCACCCTCACTGCTCTTAGGTATCGGGATGTATCTTCAGACCCATTTTCCCTGGGTTCCCTCTGGTGCACAACAATGGCCTGCCACATGTGGCTAGAGTGTATAGGCAGTTCCTGGAGGATGAAGGAATTGATACCATTGACTGTCCCCCACACTCCCCTGACTTAAATCCAGTAGAACACCTCTTGGACATTGTGTTTTGGTCCATCCAACACTGGCAGGTTGCACCACAGACTATCAAGGAGCTCAATGATGGCCGTGTCCACATCTGGGAGCAGACCCCCAGGACACCATCCGCCGTCTCATTGTGAAGCATGTGGGGTCCATACGAACTACTGAGTACCATTTTGAGTTGCTGCAATGAAACGCAAAATGGACTAGCTCGTCACATCATTTTTTCACTTTTTTCATTGATTTTCATGGGGGTCTTTGAATTCGGCCCTCTGTAGGTTGATCCTTTTCATTACCAAAAAAATAATGTGCCATCCTTTACCCAGTACACATTACCCAGTCCATATCAGTATAGATATCCAGCATGAGTTTTTTTTCCCATTGAGATCTGATGTTTTTTCAAAATGTTCCTTTAATTTTTTTGAGCAGTGTATTTCTTCTTAAATTAGGCTACTTTCAAGGGCAAAAATGCATGTATTTCTTAACAGGTAGGCTACCTATCGTCTTAAAACTTTCTTCTAGTAACTTAAAGTCCGATCAAACTTGATTCAAAGGCAGTCCATAATTCAAATTAAATAGTTTTCTAACGAAAAAGTCTAAACTTCAGCTCCTACACCATTATTCAAGTGCTTATTTTTTTTCAAAGTAGCCTAGGCCTTTGAAACACGCACTCTGAGACAGCATGCACGTTTCATGCGTGATGTGATGTGATGTACAGTAGCCTACATTATGCAGATATTTGGTAGGCCAGATTGAAGCCATGAAGATATGATTTCAACTTTGTGGGTCTCTCTCTCTCTCAAAAGAAGAAAACACACCATATGCCCAAGGCCTGCGCCCTAATTAAATAGCCGAGTTGCAAAGGCTTCTTATTTAACTTTGAGGGTAATAAGATAATAAAGATGTCAGGCCTGGAAAACTGAAAAATTGAAAATTAAAAAATTGACAGTGGCCTGGAAGTTAAGTTCAACATCGCAATAAAACCGAATCGAGTCAAGGCTACGGAATGACTTGATAACGTGTTAATTTGTGAAGAGACACATGGATTATGTTGATATTGTTCATCTTAAATTAAAAAACTACAGTGTTATTTATTCAATATTTAACCTAGCCTTCCTCTCATCACATTCTTTCTTCTGAGATGCACGCGCTATGCGCAAATACCTGACATCCAGGGTTTCCCGCAGCACTTTGCAGTCAAGGCGGCCGCCTTGGCAAAACAAGCCTGCCGCCTTAACTACGTCTTCAAAAAAAAAAAAAAAAAAAAAAAGTGTTACTCTGTCCTGTTTTCTCCCTTTCATTCCAAACCGTGACCAAAGCCAAGCTCCCTTCTCCGCAGAACGCATTAAAAAATAAGAAGAAACGTGTCATGAATCGAAAAATAATCAGATTTTATAATTTTAACATATGTGATATGCCTCCGAATCAGAGCTAGTGAGCGGAGCTCTGAGCGGTGCAAATATCTCGCTCATCGCTCTCAAGAATCAGTCAAATCGCGAACAGCCACAGCTCCGTTTAATTGTCAGGTGTGATGAAATGCGTTCATATTCCACTTTTTATGTCATAAACGTTGCAGGCCTATAGAAAGGTTTTGTGGTAAGATTGTCCAATGATCAAATTGTTGCTTCAATTTGTGTTTTAATTTATGCGAAGCACCGATACTGGGTTCATCCGTTTGGCGAAAGTTTAAAATGTTTAGCCGACTGCGTAATTTCTCATTTTCGTTCTATAAGTTCCACTTTTCATGTCATGAATGTAACATGCCTATGATAAGGCTTTGCAGTTGTCCAATATGGTCAATCTATTGTCTCAATTGTGTTTCATATGACGCGCAGAAGCTACATTCATGCATTGTTTTGCTCCAGTTGATAATGTTTCTGCGTAATTTGTCAGCTGTGATCAAATGCGTTCGATAAATTCCTGTTTTATGTCCATGCCTATGATTAATGCTTGTATGGTGTATCTAATTTAGGCCTCTCTTATGTTCAATCAAATTCGCTTTGCCTACCCGTTTTTTCTGTGCCCACCCATTTGAACATTTCTGGCTACGCTACTGTTAGAAAGGTTCACTGATAAGTCAGTGTACTATTCCTACAAAACAACTAGATACTAACAATGTAGAGCAAGAATAACCATGTGGTGGTGACACTGTTCCAATGAGTAAAGATTCATTTTGGAATCTAAGAGGACACATTTCGTGGAAACATGAGCAAAGAAAAACGTGAGCAATTTGAATATGCTTCATATCAAGTGGAAGGCTAAAGTAAAACTTGGATGCTAAGCCTGTATTCTTTTGGCAATGAATCCCGACTGATCCCTTTAGTTTTAGGCTTATGTGTATTAACATTGCCAAGCTTGTTTGTTCAGTGTTGCAGTCTTTCAAAATAAATGTTCTGAGTGAAATATATTGCCGTTGCTCTTAGTTTGGGACCGGGGAGCGAAATTGACCTGACGCGAAAGCCCTCTAATCAGACGCGCAAGACTGACAATAGACGGGCGGAAAAGAGCGGCCACTCCGGCCTCTAAATTAAAAAGCGCTCCGCGCTCAAATTCCATCCATATTACACAAAACTATAAAATAATAGATGCACATAGTAAATTATATAAAGTAGGCTTATTAAAATATGTAAATACCTTAGTGTAACTTTGAAAAAAATATTGAAGGGAATCCAGTCCAGTGCACATGTCTTTGGCAAGTAGCCTAGGCTACTACAGACACAGGTGAAGAACAGTCAGCCTCAGCAGTAAGCAAATACAAATATGTACAGCCAGCTTCAAAAGCAAGCAGCCCAGACCCTACAATTAGGCATTTATAGCTTTGAAGGTAATTCACACACACAATTATTTTTCTTTCGCCAAAATATATTTGGTAACTTCTGTAGACATCCAAAATGGGGTGGGGGTTAAAATTAGTAGGAAAAAAAAACTATAAACAGTCATATATATCTTTTTGCCGTGGTATAGTCTTAAGTTTCATTTAGATGTCTTAAAAAGATCTTAAAAGTCTTTAAATTTGCACTTGGAAAATGTGCAGATACCCTGAGAAAGACCGTTGGTTAGCTAGCTCATTTAAAATATCCTAAACTTTTTTTGACCCTGCCTCTTAAAAAAAAAAATCGGAATCGAGAATCGTTAGAAACCGGAATTGAAATAAGAAATCGGAATTGGAATCGTTCAAATTCAAACGATACCCAACCCTACTCCAGAGACTGTCAGGTTAATCACACACATAAAATTTGGTGCAGTTCTGAACATTTTAACTGAAGATAGGGTCGACTAACCCTTAGAACCCTAAGCTGTTTTAGGGCATTTTCACTACCTTTATTCATAAGGATTTATTCTGGTCATTGTAAGTGCCACACACACATATTATATATTGTTTGAGTCTAGGCTATTCAGATCTGCCATCATTTCATGTATTAGTACTAGCATTGATTTTATTTAGATTTTTTTTTTAAAAGCATGCCGTTGACTCATTCACTCGCTGCTCGTGCTACTTCTGAACACAACTTCACTCTACGTTACCCATGATGCATTGCACAAACATAACAAACGAGCAACGTGTGTATTCCCTAGCAACGCCAGTGCAGCGCGACCAGCAGCCTTCTCGGAAAATGGCATATGATAGCGAAAGGAGAGACGTTGCAGACGCAGAGATATCAGATGATTAAGTAAGTGCATGTTGTGTATGATGTCTGTATGCTACTGAGACCTTGAATTTCCCCTTGGGGATCAATAAAGTATCTATCTATCTATCTATCTATCTATCTATCTATCCATCCATCTATTATGATTATCTACGGGAATTTTACGCATTGTCTCGCAAATACTACGATGGTAAAAACCTTATTTTTCTGTGCAAAGTTGACCACCTGCCCTGAAAAAAACAAGTTAGTTTTTTTATGATACATTGCTTTTCCTGGAGGTCTTCTTCTGGAGGAACAGTATTGGGGCAACAGCTATATGCAAAAACTTCCATTTTGTGTGATAGAATTTAAGATGTAGTAGTAATTGATTTAATTGCAAGACATAACACTAATTTGTTGTGGCTTTTGATTGCAGGATAACAAATAATCATAGGCTAAATAGCATAAATTAAGAAAAAATGCTTTTTATTACACAATATTCTTCTATAATTTCATGAGGAAGCTGAAAACTACAAACTTCCAGGTGGCTATCACACTCTATTAATTGTGGTAATGTTAAATGCTAGCCTAGAAATCTAGACGCACCCTAGCGGCGGCAAATTAATTTGCTCAGCCTGTACGTCTAGTATCAAACCATAGGAATTTCTATTGGCTAACACCGTGGATGTTATTCAATCACAGCGCTCTATTTTGTTAGAGTCTTAAGGCGGGCTTAACAGGATAACGACAGTCCTGCGACGGTGAACAACAAGGAAGGTGGCTATGGCGAACAAAGAGCGGTTGTTTGAATCGGCGTTGGCGTCAACTTTGGAGGAGTTGGACTTGTGCTTTTCTTTGAAAGTTGAGCAACACAATGCACTTAAGTCATTCCTTTCGAAGAAGGATGTATTTGCCGTTTTGCCGACCGGATACGGTCGTAGCGCTGGCCTATTGCATGCCTAGGCAGTGCAATTTGAAAGACAATTCTCTGCCCGCCCCTTGGATTAAGCGAGGTGAATGGCTCGATTCCAGACTATACATTTCAATGATATAGGATGGCCCGCCTGGCTAGTTAAATGCCACACACACACAAAAAACAACTTTGGAGAAGTTTGGGTTGGGGGGTATGTTTGAAATTAAACATGACAAACCAGACATTATAGTTTTAATATGTTCTGTGCAAATCGAATTACTGCAGATTTAAGAAATTTTATTCTGAGAAATTAAGGTGGTAATAATGACAGGTCCTCATAATCTGTGTTAATGGGTCTAAACAGTGTGGGTCCAGTGATATTTTTCTTGATACTGACAAAGTTATAAACCCGAGTTATGGTACTGCTCTCATACCGTCTATGGCTGCTCTATTCAAATCCGCAGCTGGCTGCCAATATGGCCCAACATACTTCTAGAACGCTTTGTGCTTTAGCAAGGCCTCAAAATGTAACTTTCCCTACTTAACAGAAACTGTTTTTATTGCAACAGCTGTTTACAGGGGGTATTGCAGCACATTGATTTTCTCTCTTCTCCTTTTCAGGATCCAAGACGAGCTGAATCACATTTTTTACAGTTAATACACAGGTTTGTACACTGGCTACAGCACCTGCATCTTTTGTGAGATAAGTAACATAACATAATTTGGACTTGACCTTTCTGTTTCTAAGGTAGGATATGTCTTGTTCGCTTTGAATGGCTGTGTGCATGAAATAAGCAGTCACATAGCATAAACAATAGCAATATTATCTAGCTAATGAATTTCATGTCGAGGCCAAGTCTATTTTCTTTGAAGTGAAGGCCTATTAGTTAATAACAGGCTGTGTCACTGCTTGAGTCCCAAAATTGGAAAATGTACCATGTGTCTGTGCAACCACTTTGTTGTTTAATAAGTTGGTAAACTAGTTATTAGCCGTAGTGGGTAGTGGTAGTTGATATTGTTTTCATTACGGCTGTCTGTTTAATTGCGCTTAGACTGGCCTTGGTGTCGTGAGTTTTTAGAGGGGGTGGTGTTTTTAAGTGTAGCTGGACTAAGTAGATTGTTAACGTTAGCTTTACTGAACTCAACTCGTGTTTTTTCTGGAGCTGCGTCCGCACTTGCTGTACGTTTTATAGGAATTGTATGGGAGTCTCGTGTTAAGGGATTTGTTTATGTAGTTGTCATAGTTACAAGTTGGTAAACTAGTTATTAGCCGTAGTGGGTAGTGGTAGTTGATACTGTTTTCATTAAGGCTGTCTGTTTAATTGCGCTTAGACTGGCCTTGGTGTCGTGAGTTTTTAGAGGGGGTGGTTTTCCGCGTGATCAATTAGGAGTAGCATTTAAAGTGGTTATTGTGCTGGAGCGTCAGCGGAGGCGTCAGCGCTCGTGTGCAGCCGTCCTCGTGTCAAGACGAATCGAGTCTACCTGTGACAAGTCCACCGAGCAAGGCACCTCTCAGATAAGTTTCACTCTTGTCTCACCTTGTCTTGTTAGCTGACAATCCTTCTAATAATGTGCCTTCAACATATCCCTGTATCCGGTCAGGTTAATAAGCGCACTGGTGTTGAAAGGCAACAATCAGTTCAGCAGGCTTGTCCTACTTTTTCTGTAGGGTTGTGGAATTGCCAATCTGCAGTGAATAAAGCTGACTTCTAGCCTGGCTAGCGCCACCACTTCTCAATGAGACGTGGTCTGGGAACCAAACGTTCATTTTCTCGTATTTGAAAAAAATGCCCAGATCCGTTTATTGGGTGCCACGGATGTCTATCAAATGCGTCTGTGCATAGCTCATCATCGTCTTGCTTTCCCACCTGTTCTGTGATTGGTTCCCTATCTCAGGCGAAAATTTGCTCCATGGTCTCCAGGCTGCCTTAGCAGCGTGGGAACACCCAGGCTAGCTGACTTCATTCCTGCTCTGGCCTCACAGTTATCGCTTCAATTGCTTGCGCTTACAGAGACGTGGATTAGGCCAGAGAATACTGCCACACATGCAGCGTTGTCAACCAATTATGCTTTTTCGCATACCAGTCGTTCGTCTGGTAGAGGAGGCGGGACAGGCTTTCTCGTTTCTGATGATTGGAGGTTTACACAGTTGCTGCCTGCTCAAGTCCACAACTCGTTTGAATATCATGCCATCATGATAACTGAGCCATACAAATTATACTTGGTGGTTATTTATCGCCCTCCAGGACAACTTGGGAACTTTGTGAATGAGTTGGACATTCTACTGTCTGCTACTCCAATGGATGCATGCCCATTATTAATCCTTGGCAATTTTAATATTCATTTGGATAACTCGTCTTCAATTGAGTTCCTGTCCTTACTCTCCTCATTTAATATCACACGTGTGTACATATAGCTGCATATTATAACCCATGGTCAACAACCTGCCTGATCCTGAACAGCTGTCTCAAAGTTATTTGAATTGTGTAAACATTCTGTTAATGAAATTGAATTGTGACAGTGTACATATTTTCCCAAAACAAATGATCATATTATGTTTGACACAGAGAGTAGATGTGTTGGTTGAAAACAGCTGTCACTGTTTGCAGGTTTTCAGTAAGGAACCCCGAATCACCTTAAATGAATGATTTATGTAATAATTTATGTTTTTCTGATAATGATTACCCTTTATTGCCTCCTACAATAAATTATTTTGTGCAATCTGGGGACACAGAATAAAGTGGATGCACACAGGCAGCAGACAATATTTAATGAAAAGTTACATGTACACATACTGTTAGGGACAACTGATTGACAGTCACACTTACATTGAAAAAGTTCCACACCTTCTCCAGCCATACAGCTTCATGAAAGTTCTGAATATAGCAGGCAAACTACAGCAGATATAGCACTTTACAGTGAGGCCCGCATAAGACTTTACACGCACTGCCTTACAACCATGGTGCATTTTGCCCATGTAATTGTTTCAGAACTTCTTGAAACCAAAGTGCGTAGGCCCTGGTTGAAATTACGTGGAATGACCCTATAGCATATGGCATTCACTCTTTTTTTTTTTTTTTTTCAAAAAAGAGATGAGAACAAACAAAGCAAATCAAGAGGTCATCAAAATGGTGAATGGCACAGTCTATATAATGTGTCATTGTGAGAAGTGCAATATCTGTTGCATCATACCGGCAATATTCAGAACTTTCATGTAGATGTATCTATCGAGATGGGGCGCAGGAGGGTCAAATGGCCTTTTTACTGAGGTCTTTACTGTGTGACTGTCAATCAGTTGTTCCTGATTGTTGACAGTTGTTGTATGTGGAAATGTAGCCTTAAATTATGTGCGCTGCATGTCTGGATACACTGTAGTTCTGTCTTCTGCTGTCCAAAACAATTTCTCTTAGATGATAATAAGGGCTGATGGTCATCATTATGATTGGCAAAAATTGAAGGCACAGTAGGAAATGGATGCATGTATAATTAAATTGCAAATTGAAAACCTGCAAACAGTGACATTCCCAGTTAACACATGTACACTCTGTAACAGACATATGATCATTTGTTATTGTAAAATGTTACAATTTCATTAACAAAATATATATGACATTTTCTCAATAACTTTGAGACAGCTGTTTGGGATCAGGTCAATTTAGCATGTCAATAATTAAACACATACAAATAATCAATAGGCTAGGCCAATATTATGTTCTTTACTCTTAGTATGACCTTTCTTATGGTTGTTGACCATAGATTATAAGTGCAAAAAGGTTCATTTTTGCATTTTCCCTTTGGGACTCACACTACAGTTAGGCTACAACACTATTCTATAAAGAGAAGACTGTTAGGCTAGACATAAAATGCATTGATAAGAAGATAACATTATTGCTATGACAGAAAACTTACACAGCAGGCCTTCTATATATATATATATATACCCGATAAAAAAATTGGCTATGTTACGCCCCTTGGCGTACCGGAGGATTAAAGAAAAACTAGATCTAGGTGGATTTGACATTCCTAAATTGCTGTTTGCGTAAGTAGTAATTGCTTTGTTGTACTGTCTGCTCTGCAAAATCGTGAGTGCTGATGAGTGTTGTCTCTGCTTCTCATCCAGTGTCATCTTCACATGGAGACCTGGTTGCAGCCCTTTGTTTTTATCATTTAGATATCAAGTTTCTGCACCCATTCACATCGGGAGTGCAGCTGTGGAGAGTCCAAAGCTTCAGATTCCTGGGTATAAACCTCAGTGAGGATCTGAGCTGGACACACCATATTGGTGTGGTCACAAAGACAGCAGCTCTTATTTCTGCACCGTCTGCGGAAATTTGCCATGGACTACAAAATATTGACCAACTTTTACTGTACAATAAAGAGCATTCTGACTGGAGGCATAACAACATGGTATGGTAACATCACTGCCCAGGATCGAAAATCGCTACAAAGAGTTGTCAGATCAGCACAACACATTACAAGGACTGGGCGACAAACGGTAACAATTAACTATGCGTTGAAGTGCAACGCTTGTGTTAGCGTTGCCAAGGATGCCTGCTAGCAAAATGTCCATTTAGTGTGAAACGCAAATTATACGAGAAGTTTAGACTATAATAATTACGAACTTGAAAACAACAACCCCAGTTTGTAAGGATCATACAGTTGTCAATAAGTTTAGCGTTAACCTGCCCGTGAGGACAGCGGCAACGTTACTGTTCCATCCATCAAGGACCTCTACAGCCAGCGCAGCAGAACAAAGGCCAAGCATATAGTTTCTGACCCCAGTCATCCCAGCCATTGTCTTTTCACCCTCCTGCCTTCTGGCAGACGATACAAGAGCATAAAGACCCGTACCAGCAGATACAGGGATAGTTTTTACCCACAAGTCATCCGGATGCTGAATCATTCCCCACATAATGGCACTTAGTTTTTTGGATTTTGTTTTACCCTCTTCCTCCTCCTCTCTCAATCCTATTCTTTTATTATTATTCTTGAAGTTGAATGGAAACTTCAGCACAAGGTATTTCAATTACAGATTCAGTAACATTATTTCAACCTAAAATCAACTGAAATTGAAATGTAGATTCCTATTTAGGTGATGGTTGAAACACCATTGATTCAATGTCAGTATGATTGAAAATCCAATGTTGATTTAGAAAGTAGAGGGGACACTTTCAACATCGGATCAACGTTAGCCTTCAATGTAGTTTCAACATTACTGCCAAAACATATTTCAACGTTGATTCAACTGAATTTTGCTATGTGGGGCACCTTTATTGTCTTTGGCCAACATTGGCAGGCAATCCCAGACACCTCTCTGATTTCCAGTCAGTCACATGCTCCTCCATTGGCCTATAGTGATTGCTGGACCCACAAAGAAGGCGTCGCTATTTACGTACATTCTCCATAGACAGTAAAAGAAATGGACGAACAGACTCCGTCGTTTTCAATGGGAGGGCACTGAGTCAAATAGAACGATTTTTCAGTTGGTCCCCCCAGTACTGCGCAGACTCACACTTAACTTCGTGACGTTAGCCATCGAACTGAATCTTGTAACTCATATGATAGATACACAGAAATTCTTCTCACACTTCCTTCGCCTTCAAAGTCATCAAAGTTAAACATTTATTTATGTATTATTATTAATATCATCCTCACCAAGTCGTGTTAATGTTGAAGCTACCATACATGATCATCTTCAAAAACAGTCAACAAAACAAAAAAGTTATAGCCTTGAAGCTAATCTTCTTTCCACTTTTCCGACCTACGTTTAATCCGTCAAAAACCTCTAATGATTAGTGCCGTTTTTAAAAAAATTAGGTTTACTTTTTTATTATTATTAGGTTGCCTCTGTGTAATGCTTTACCAGAGAGGGTTAAAGCGGAGCTAGTAATCAAGGATCTTTGGCTTTACCTTAACATACGGTCGTGTATGCTAGGTTTTGCTTATGAGTTACCGTCATAGACAGTAAGGTGGACTGAGCTTCTTATCCAAACAATACGGTTATCTCCCTACGGCGCGAAAGAGAGATTACGTCAAAGCTAGCTTCCCTCCAACCGAACAAGCTAACCATTCTTCTTACGGGTAACCAACGTTACGGACGAGGTAGTGGAGTCTGTTTTGCCTTTGTAGTGTTTATGTGGATTACACAGAAGCTACAATATCGGCACAGGATATATGTTATATGAAGTTATGGTATTTCAAAAAAATCCTAGAATGAATGGACTTCTATGGGAGTTAGCAGAGAGGTGGTCCCTCCAGCCTACGTCGATTCTTCTACTTCCGGGAATTCGCCTGCCCCCTTGACATTCTCGAGCATAGACATAATATACATAGACGCCGCATTGGCTGCTGGAAACGAGAAATGCGGCCGCCATCTTGGACCGGTCATACTCCTCGTTGTGTTGCAGCAGAAGACACAAGATGCCAGTACTGTGCAGCATGTTCCTGCTCAAATCGACGAACCATCGCAAACAGGGCTCGGGGGATTTACTTTTCTCAAGTAAGATTTAACATTACCGTACTAATGGTTGTATTTTGTGAATAGAATATTACCAGAGAGTTGAGAAGGAGCAAGGATCTTTGATATTACTGTATGAGAATCGTAGCCAGCTAGCTAGGCTGTTTACTCGGTGTTCACCCGGCTATGAACTGAGACTTAATAAGTCATATTCCATAACACTGACTTAGATTACAACTGACACAAAAAGGCTATTGTAGAAATAAATCATACTAGATTTGGCTGGCGAATTTTACACAAGTGGCACAGACTGTAGCCTATATTATTGGGCAATCGCTAGCTGCTACTTGTAGCCTAAGCGTGTTGGTAGCTTCACTATTTTCTGAATAAAGTAACTTTTCAATAGCTTAACTTCTTTATTTATCAAGTGGCTTAGCCACACAAGCTACACTTTTCTTGTCATGTGTAATTGGCACAATTTAAAGTAGCTTCCTATGTAGAGAACTAGCCTACTGCTCTGTTTGTGTTAATAATACATTTGACTGGGTGGTAGTATTGTGTAGTGTTTTATTCATAGCAGAGTAACTGATAGTTTAGCTCACTACAATGTCTAAGTAGCTTGCCCAACACTGTATTATTCACATGTCATTTACCCTAACAAGAATAAGATGCCTCTCAAATTCCTTTATTCATTTTATTCATTTATTTATTTTATATCTCCCCAGAACAACTGCCTTGCTCAAGGAGACTGTGAATGAACTGAATAGTCTCCTCACATCCCTGGAACTGAGGAAGGTGCAGCTCTTCATTGCAGTATTGGAGGGCATCTGCTACACTGTGACTGAATATTTGATTTATGAGCTCCACCTTCATCACCTGCATTCACCACTCTGTGTCCCATTTTCCCATCGTCTGGTTGACTCAGTCCTCTTTTAGGGAGTTTACCCAGTTTCACTATGTACTGCTATCTTATTTGCCCACCTGCTGTCTGAAGCACTTTTTTCTTAGCCAAAGTGTACCCAAGCAATTTTAGCAAGGTGGGAACATACAAAATTACATGCACCAGTTATCGAAATCATAGAACCAACTGCATGACAGTAACCTCTGTCTCACTGAGCCTGTGAAGACACTCCCCGATTCTTTACTGATTGCAATGAACGGGGCTTATCTTAGCAGTTTCTAAAATGTTTCTTAATTCTTATTTATTTAATCTCTTCATTGGGGCTGAAAGCTTTCTGTGAACTGTAAATAACAGATGCTGTTGATGAACCCATTGACACTGTACAAGTGACAAGTCACCTTTTTGTCTTGAATTGATGAAGTTACACTTACTATGCCAAACCAATGTCTGTTTTTTAAGGATCAGAAACAAACCTACAAACTTGCACTTTACAATATTTATGGAACTTGTCTAACAAATGCTGTTGATATTGAACCCAGTTACTCCATTTCCTTTACTTATGCCACACCAATGTCTGTTCATCAAACTTTATTTTTGATGGCACTGAACTGAAAATGTTAATGGATTTTTTCTGTCAATTTAACCCATTAAAACTTGTATCAAACCAGTTTCTGTCTATGCTGTCAAACATGGATTAGTTATGTTCCCAGTGTTTATATTGGATGTCATCACTTTATAATATATCATATATGAGAATATTCTATTACTATTAAGCCCACTATGAATATTAAAATACACACAACCATGTTTCCTGTATACAGCTTTTCTACTGGAAGGTTTACAACTTATTCTGTCAATTTACCCAAGTTTGTCACTAAACCACAAAGGCCTACTTGGAATACCCCTCAGATGTCTGAATGGCACTGATCTCACTTAAATATTTATAGAACCTTTCTGTGAATAATGCTGTTGATGGAACTTTTCTGTCAACTGTGAACTATATTTAACTCATTAAACTTGTATCAAACTAGTTTTGTCTATGCTGTCAAACATGGATTATGTTCCCAGTTTTGATATCGGACGTCAGGTCACTTTATATCATATATCAGAATATTCTATTACTGTTAAACCCACTATGAATATTAAAATACGCTAAATCATGTGTCCTGTATCATAGCTACATGTATGACCTTTGCAGCAAAAAAAACCGAGTGAGAATCTGTTCGGTATTCAGTGAGATATGATTAATTAAGTGCGCTGACAGCTCATCTCACAGGCCAAACAGATTACACTGAGTGGAGTGGATGACCGGTCCAAGATGGCGGCTCCAAATCTCGTCAGCGCTAGTAAGGAGTAGCGGTCGATGCGGCGTCTATGTATATTATGTCTATGTTCTCGAGCCCAATAAGGTATCTACCTTTCTAATATCTATGGTCGAATCCCCATATTCACCTTTACTGTCTATGGTATTCACGCGAGTAAACGGAAAGGGCGGGACTCTGGCTCTTTTAACGTAGGCGCCGAAAAGAAAACAGAAAGGTAACGCAGCTGCCATGCACACGCCATGCATCCGATGTGAATGGATTAGTATACCGTTGCCCATTAAAATGAATGGGAGTAGCTGCCAGTCTCCCCAGGTCTACAAACACGGGCGACAAACGGTAACAATTAACTATGCGTTGAAGTGCAACGCTTGTGTTAGCGTTGCCAAGGATGCCTGCTAGCAAAATGTCCATTTAGTGTGAAACGCAAATTATACGAGAAGTTTAGACTATAATAATTACGAACTTGAAAACAACAACCCCAGTTTGTAAGGATCATACAGTTGTCAATAAGTTTAGCGTTAACCTGCCCGTGAGGACAGCGGCAACGTTACTGTTCGCTGTCTTAATTTGGTGCCTGACTAGTCACACACACACACATTAACCCAGTTCACAAACTGTACAACAAATTATAGAAGCTATGTGATCTGCAGTGAAGCTCAGACATCTTACCGTTCAAAAGATTGCTGCTGTAGCGGACAAAAACTATTTCAACAGCTTCGACCAGAAACGATATCCCAAGGCGCAATCGTTTTGTTTTAAACCACTTCCGTGCGGGCTCTCTCACTTTCAAATGAATGGATTGGTCAAAGATTTTACATCACTGTCCTCTTTCCTCTTCCGCTTCTTCTTCTTTTAATTTAAAGTGAGTGATATGTCTTTGTAGAGTTATCTTATCGCCACCTAGTGTGCTGTCTAAGTAAGTAGCCTATACCAGAGCCCGTCTACGGAGAGCCTTGCCACTCCATATCAAGTCCCATTGTACCGAATTTTGGATGCAGTTCCACCAGAGTTCCACTGGGGGCGATCGCCATGAGTGCAGAATGAATGGGAGTCAATGGAGCTAGACGGCTAAATTTGCCTCTTTCACCTGATTGTCGTTGACAAATCTCAGATTTGATTGTAGTTTGTATAACTTCAACATGGGTTATAGGTCAAAAGTTGAATGAACGAGTACTTATGTCCTTTTGATTTCTTACAGGTTGGGTCGTTGTTGCACATAACACGCTAGCATTGTGCTAATGAATGACATCATTGACACATTTGAAAGGCTTTTTAGAACAATTAAGTGACTTTAAAATATATAATACTTAACCAAGTGTATTTTCTTTGCCTCCCCTTTCGAATGCAATACTCAAATTACTTGAAAAAAAATTATATCCCAAGAAAAGTGGATTTTGAGGGGTACAGCTCCATAGACCTCCATGCATTCTGCACTCGTGGACGAGCGCCCTCATGTGGAACCACAGAAGGAACTGCAACCAGTTCAGAAACCGGAAGTTTTCCGAGAGTGGCAGTTCTCCCCTTATTAGACATTCTCTGCCTATACATCAAATTTGTCAAAATCTGTAATACAGCACGTGGCTAGGTAAAAGAAACCCAGTTTCCTGTTTGACCAAAGATAATTAATGCTTAGCAAGATGTCTATGAGGGCAAAGTGGAGTTCAGTCAGAGACGGCTCTGGTTCAGTTCCCGCCTGCACAGGGGCGTGTCACTGACGTATGACTGACGTTTGAACGCCTCGGTTTCACGCCAGACAGAAGCCGGAGTACAAAACAAACTTGGTGTACACCTTTATTGATTTGATTTTCTATGGAGTCAAAATAGGGTCTTTAATATTGAGAGCTTGTGAAAAGATGTTCACGTGTGTAATAAAGTTTTGCAGAAATTCTCTGGTATACTCTTTGATTGGCGTTGCAAAATTATAACTTAATTAAGAGTGACGTGGTAGCTCAATAGTGTGATCGCAAAAAGGGTTGAAGCGGAGCCGTAATGTTAACGTTAGCTATCCCATCCACTTTTTAGACTGTAACCTCCTAACCATCCTGATAAAGTCCCTTTGGCCTTTGGAATTAAAATAGCCCCACACCACATATCCTTCACAATACCTAGAGATTTGCATGGTTTTATTTCAGTTAGCCTAATAGCTGGTTTGATTTGCATTGAGAGATGATCTTATGGAAAGTACCCCATTTGTGAGATATGGTGAAGGTGATGATGTGGGGGTATTTCCTTAAATGGGCCAAGGGGACTTTATCAGGATGCATAGTATCCTGGATCCATGAAATAACTGGCCTTTAAAAATAAAAATTTGCCTGCCTCTATGGGAATTTTAACATAGGGGTATGTATACTTATGAGCCTCTGAAGAACATTTATTTATTTATGATACATTATTCAAATTGGTTTAATTTTTTTAAAATTAAGGCATTAAGGCATTAAGATCAATTTCCAAAAGATGATTTTTTATTCCTCTTTTTATTTAACTTTAGCATGTGTATGTACAGCGTATGAAACTTATGAACACAACTGTATATATATATATATATATATATATATATATATATATATATATATATATATATACACACAGTTTCACGCCATATATATATATTAGCTATGAGCTCCCACACCTTTTTTCAAATACAGGTAATTATGGAGAATATTCAGAGTATATATGGCATATACGGCAAATGAGTTATTTACGTCCAGGACAGAAAAAGGTAGTGATGGCAGTCTGACACTGAAGCTTCGATACACGCTTCAAACCATTAACTACAATTCCATATGAACCACTGCTCTGAAGGTTGTTTGGTACGGAAAAATCACATGACATATGACGTCCGAAGCAGCAACTCTGAATCACCCGAGTGGTTCGCAGCGCCACCGCCACATGCTAACCAGTCAGGTGCTGCCACTGCAATATCATTGGCACCACCTCATTATAGCGCGCTCAAAGCATAAAAACTTTAATGCACAACATTGCGTTTGGTTCATAGAAGCCTATGTGACATGTGACAAGCATTACTGTAGTTTGTTCGTATAGATTTATTTTCATTACTATGTTAGCATCTAGAGGTGTCGTTTTGGAAAACTTTATTCTGATCGCTCCTGATAAGGTATGTGCGCTGGCTGTTAAATATTATTATTAAATATTAGGTTAAAAGTAGAGTTATAGGACTGTTCTATCAGTAGCCTATAGTAATAGTCTCAAGCCTGTATAAACACATTAGCCTACTTTATAATTACATGCCTATATGATTAGTGTAGCTATTAGGCTCTTTGAAGACTCTAAATGCTTTTTTATTTACAAATAATGATAAATATCTCTGAAGGTGAGGTGTTTGGTGTGTTCTGCTGAACTGAAGTACCATGGAAATAATTCATCCATGAATAGGTACTTCACCGCTAAGCATAGAGCTGCTGTAAATCAGGGGAACGCAAGTCATGGTAAGGTATACGTTTAGACACACTACTGATTACTCTATCTCAATATGATATGTTATTCCATGAATCCTAGGCCTGTAATTACAGAGGTGGCTCCTTCATTGAGGAAAGGGAGGAACAACCTCCCTAAAATTTTAGAGAAAAAAAAATGTATAAAGTAAATTACTAATCTGATAAATTACTGTTAATATTACTATTTGAACACTTTGAATTCACTTTGAACAAAAATCGTTCCCCTAGGTCAAAATGCCAACAGCACCCCCTATCCCAATTGAAAATTACTGTATGGAGGATCTTCCTCCTCAAGCCCCTCATTGAATTCCATTATAAATGGCCTCAGATGTCTCAGATGCTAACTGGTAGCACAGAAAACAATCGGCTACTGCTGGCCTGTCACAAACGTGGACAGTTCAGGGATTTGCTGATACAAAAAAGTTGGATAGTTATGCGTTGTTATAATCATCCAAGTTATGCCTTAACTAAACAATTGGTAAATAATGTTTTTTGTTGTTAATATGTTCTGGTTTTCACCGTTCTAACTGTAGGGGAGAGCCGGGACAGTTGAAACACTTTTTAATTAAACATAATTTACAAAGCGATCGTACAGATCGTACAAAACTCGACCCCCTACCTGGTGGGCCCAAATGTATTTTCATCTTCCTAAAACTGTTTTTTCATGTCTCACCAGGCACGTGCAGAGAAGGGGGGCTACAGCATATATATATATATGGGCTACAGGGGCTCTAGCCTGCCCTTTTGCCCCTTTGATGTCCAAGTGCCCTTTTGACAAGACCCGTTTTTTACTAAAATTTGTAATACTTCCGCTAGTTCCAACGTGAATATTCGCTAAAATGTCTCATTAATAGTTTGTGAAATTAGAATTTTGCCACCAATCCATGACGTCATACATTCAGTGAACTCTCAGAAGGTGCACGCAGGCACAGTGCTGCAGGAGACGTTTGGGAGCACGGTAATGTCACTTGGCAGTTAGCCTATCTGAACATGCAATAGTATTCAGCTTAGAGTTAGAGAATAAAACGTTTAAAGTTGTTTCATGTTTAATGAAGTAGCCTATCAAACCCGTTTTAACCATGTCATGGTCCATCCATTTCAATAACCTGGCAGCTTCGAAAATCTAAGGCTGAACGTTCATAACATATTCTGTTTAGGTTACTATGTTATAGTAGCTTAGGTTAGTAGACCTAGTTCATAAAACAGAGTAGGCAAACCTTTTCTAAATCGTCATAAGCCGACAACATAGGCTACTGTAGTTGTTTAACTAACCCAACTCCACACGTCGTTCTCTGTTTACAGTAGGCTACGTTACGCGTCATTTCACTCAGTGGCCACACGCACAGCACGTGAATCTGCAAGACACCAGATTGCTTGCTAATGGTGGTAGTCATAAGCGGAGGGAGCGGGGGGGGGGGCAGGGGGGGGGGCGGTCGCTCCGGGCCCACGACCGCAAAGGGGGCCCACTTTTGGCCAAATCTATCTTGATTAATTGTTATATTTACCGATGCTTATTTGTACTGATTGCTGTTGAAAATAATAATGAAAAATGTTAGGCCTACTAAAGATGCCACTGGTCCGTAGAGTGCGCTCACAATGGGAGTTCGTCTGTCATGCTGCAAATTAAATAGCCCGCACTCTCCCTCTCGCTACACTGTTGCGTTTTAAAAGCGAAACTGATGCCACAACCGGTCTGGGTTTGCCGAAGTAGCCTATGCTACAGGCTGCATTTATTACAGAAAATCAGCGACATAGCATGTAGGTCTAGTCTACACTGTGCCTATTTAGAGACAGGAGCATAGGTCTAAGCTTGCCGCGACAACAGCAGTCACTATCAGGCGCGCCAGCAGGAATTAATGGTAAGCGCACCATCTAGTACCCCTCCGCGTGCAACAAAACATTGAAAGGCTTAATAATATATGTCCGTTTCCCGGTTTCGTTTGTGCATTGGTCACCTAAAAAGTAGCCTAGTACAAAATCCATATGCAATATACAACAACGCTTAATAACGACCTATTCATTTGGACAACTTTATACGCCCTATAAAGGGTAAAGCTACCTTTAGTTTTGTTCTAGTTTACCGTTGTGTATGGCTTTAAACAGCGTTCGCGCTTTAACATCAGTAAACATTATTCAGTATAATCCAGATGTAATGCTAACGTTTTGACAAGCATTTTGCCTACCTTGTTCATCTAAAATAACTCCTCTAGTTTTGCTGCCTCCATCCTTTGCTACCTCCACCCTTTCATTGTTTCCAAAAAACAAAACATTGTTTCATTGTAACACAATAATAGTCAGTCAGTCATTATCAATCACTTTTCTTCATTGCTAGGGGCCGTTTATGATCCACTCAGCAACATATCAAAAATATAGAAAATGACATGTCATAAGACTGGCAGCCTTAACCCTCTTACAAGCACGCCATATGGCAACTGTGGCAAGGAAAAACTCCCATATTCCAGGAAGAAACCTTGAGCAGAACCTGACTTAATAGGGGGAGCCCATCTGCTTCTGGCTGGCTGCGCCCTCCAATAGCAGCAGATGTAGAATAATCTGAAAATGTAGTCTACAGGATAAGATGAGTTAACTAAAAGCTTTCCTGTACAGGTATGTTTTCAGATCTTTTTTAAAAATATTGACTGAACTCGCCTGCTTGATGTACAGAGGCAGGGTGTTCCATAGTTTGGGGGCATAATGGATAAAAGCAGCTTCTCCACTTTGTTTGTGGAGCACTTTGGGTACGATTAAAAGATTAGAATTGGATGATCTAAGTTTCCTTTGTGGTTGATAAGATATTAAAAGCTCAGAGATATATGAAGGTGCTATGCCATTCAGAGCTTTGTAAGAGCCTTGAAATCAATTCTATAGGAAATAGGGAGCCAGTGCAGTTCAGCCAACACAGGGGTGATGTGTTCTCTCTTCTTAGTCTTAGTTAAAAGTCTAGCCGCAGAGTTCTGTATGAGTGCCAATTTCTTTAGATGTTTTTTGGGAAGACCAGTGAAAAGTGCATTGCAGTAGTCTAACCTGCTAGTGATAAAGGCGTGAATTAGTTTTTCTGCATCTTGTTGAGTTAAAAAGGGCCGCACTTTGGCAATGTTTCTCAAGTGGAAATAGGCTGTCTGAGTAACTTTACTGATATGGGGCTTAAAACTTAACTCTGCATCTAAGATGACACCGAGGCTTGTTACTTTTGGTTTGACCTGGTGCGCCAAGTTCCCCAGATTACTAAGAACAGTATCTCGCTTTAGTTTTGGTCCAACCAAAAGTACCTCTGTTTTGTCATCATTTAGTTTCAAAAATGTTTTGCCCATCCACTGATTAATGGAGGTTAGGCATGCAGTGAGGGAGCAAAGGCCATCTGGGTTAGTTGGCTCCACAGAAATATACAATTGGGTATCATCTGCGTAGCTGTGGAAGTTTACATTATGCTGACTTATGACGTTTCCCAATGGAAGCATATATAGGGAAAATAGCAGGGGACCAAGGCAGCTCCCCTGGGCCACACCAAAAGGCAAGTCATGTTTTTACAGATACATGATCTCCTAGACTGATATAAAAATCTCTGCCAGTAATGTAGGTTTGAAACCAGTTTAGAGCATTATCAGAGAGACCCACCCACTTCGCAAGGCGGTGAATTAGGATGCTATGATCAATGGTGTCAAATGCCGCACTCAAATCCAGAAGAATAAGGATTGAGACTTTGTTTGAGTCAGTAGCCAGTCTGAGATCATTGACTATTTTTACTAGAGCCGTTTCTGTGCTGTGATTTGATCTAAAACCTGATTGGAATTTTTCAAGGATACTGTTTTCGTTGAGGAAGGTATTTAACTGATTACAAACAACTTTTTCAAGTACTTTGCTCAGGAACGGTAGATTTGATATAGGCCTGTAGTTGCTCAGATTGGTATGGTCAAGATTTGACTTTTTAAGTAAAGGTTTCACAACAGCGGTTTTAAAAGCAGTTGGAAATATACCTGTTTCTAATGAGGTATTTATTACCTTGAGAATAAAGGGAGCTAAGCTATCATATACTTTTTTGAGGAATCTAGTAGGGATTGGATCTAAAACACATGTTGAGGAGCCGGTTTGAGTTATAATTTTACCAAGCTCAGATTGAGTAATAGTGCTAAAGGACCTTCATTTTGGGGGGCTGTTTTTGGGTGTACTATCAAACATATTACTTGTGTTACCAATAGCCTCCCTTATAGAAATGACTTTGTTTTTGAAGAAGTCTGCAAATTCTTTGCATCTTAGAGAGGATGCCTGACTAAGTGTATCAAAAGGTGTTTGATGCAATAGCCTATCAATGGTAGAGAACAACACCCTAGAGTTTCCACTGTTTTTAGCAATTACCTTAGAGAAGTGGTTCCTTCTCTCATTCCGAATAGCTCTATTATAATTTGCTATTTTTTCTTTTAGAATGGCACGGTGAACCTGTAACTTAGTTTTTCTCCATGTTCTTTCAGCTTTTCTACATGCTCTTTTTAGATCATGGATATTTTCGTTCATCCAAGGTGTCAGTTTGCTACAGGGCCTTTTTTTTATCCTTCCTTGGTGATGTCGTCCATGTAGCCTCTCACTGGTGGCAGCCTTTGTCCAGATGGTAGCTTCACCCCTCCTGCCATCTTCCTTGCTCCTATGAGGATGACCTCAAATGCTGCTACGAACAGGATGGGAGATATTTATATCATTTACTGATAAGTCTGTGACTTCTATCCCTCTAGAAATGACTAGATCGAGGGTGTTGCCAAGGTTGTGGGTGGGTCCTGCAACATGCTGCTTTAGCTCTAAACTGTCCAAAACATTAAAGAACTTACTGGCTTTAGCATCAGTTGTCTTATTGACATGAATATTAAAGTCGCCATTTACAATTATCCCATCATAGCTAGTGATGATGAGCGACATAAGTTCAGAAAACTGGTCGAGAAAGCCAGTCCATAGTTTAGGAGGGCGGTATAAGGTTAATAGAAGTACAGCTGGGTCAGCCTTCAGAGTGAGGGCAATATACTCAAAGGAAGCGAATTCGCCAAAGTTGACTCTAGTGCAACTATATTTGTTTGAGAGAATGGAGGCAATTCCACCACCTCGTTTGCCTTGTCTAATTGAGTGGAAGAAATTATAATTTAGGGGACAAGTTTCAACAAGAACAGCTTCGCTGTCTGAAGTCAGCCAGGTTTCAACAAGAAACAGAAAATCCAATTTTTTTTTCACTAATAAAATCATTGATTGCAAAGGTTTTGGTAGTAAGTGCACCTATATTTAGTAAACCCATGTTAGCTGAAAATGCCTCTGGCTTTTGAGGAATATGCTGAGGTATGTGTCAGACACCAAACAGGACGAGGACCACAAAAGCGTCACGTTCAAAAGTTTATTTAAGGGTTGGGGGTTAAGGGGGTTTCAGGGGTTCCGGGGGGGGGTACAGGAGTTCCAAGAGTCTGCGTGTGTGTGTTCCCCCAGTAGCCGAACAGCGATGGCAGGAGCTGGATGATCCGGGAAGTCCTGGGGGAAACACACACAACAGCAATTGAAACGAAGCAGCAGTACAGTCAAGGACTAGGCGGTATTCGTAGAAGAGGGACGGAAGGCAGGTCAAGATTACCGGGGCTGGAGAACACAGAAGTAGTCGAGCGGGTCCGGGATCACAGGCAAAGAGTCAGGCGTTTTCCAAAACAGGCAGGTAACTGGTGCTGGTTGCAGACGATCTGACAAGTGTGGACTGAAAAGCAAGGCTTTATATACAGGGCATGATGAGTGGTGAATGCAGTGCAGCTGGTAGGTAACGAGGGTGAGGCAGAGCAGAGCAGAGCAGGAACAGGTGGAGGTCAGACTTCAATCAGCGTGTGTTACCAGGCAGAGAGAGAGCTCATGACAGAACCCCCCCCCCTAAGGGACGGCCCCAGAAGTCCCCAAGAGTGACACCACGTCGGGAGGGCGGAGGGGAGCCGGTGGAGGGCTAGAATTCCTCCGAGCGGTCTGAGTGAACATCCTCATTCTCGGAGGGAGCTGGAGGGTCGTGGACAGAAGACGGGACAGGTACCGAGACAGGGTCAGGGTCAGGCACAGGACAGGAAGCCGGGCGGGCAGGACGGTTAGGGACCCCTCTGGGGCGGCCCCTACGGATTGCAGGTTGATCAGGATGCAGACGGTGGAAGTCGGCGATGAGTGTCCGGTCCACAATCCGACTGGCTGGCACCCAGGTTCTCTCCTCAGGTCCATAGCCCTCCCAGTCGACGAGATACTGGAGGCCCCTACCTCGCCGTCTGGACCGAAGCAGGCGTCGAACGGTGTACACCAGCCCACCGTCAACGAGGCGAGGAGGAGGAGGAGGAAGCGGCACGGGGACCAGCGGGCTTTCATGCGTCGGCTTGACTTTCGAAACATGGAAAGTAGGGTGCACCCTCATGGAGGTTGGCAACTGGAGCCGGACTGCGGTTGGGCTGATGACCCTCTGGATAGGGAACGGGCAGAGGAATCGAGGTGCCAGTTTACGCGATTCCACCCGCAGTGGGAGATCCTTGGCTGACAGCCACACCTTCTGGCCAACACGGTAGGCGGGTGCCGGCGATCTTCGGCGGTTAGCCCCAGTGGCATAGCTGACAGCTGACTTGAGTAGCGTGGCACGAGCTTGTGACCAGGTACGACGGCAACGGCGGGCATAGGCGAGGGCAGACGGGCAGGACACATCTCCTTCCTGGCTGGGGAACAGGGGGGGCTGGTAGCCATACACACACTGGAAAGGTGACATACCAGTGGCAGAGCAGGTGAGGGAGTTGTGAGCATACTCTATCCACATCAGTTGTTGTGCCCAAGCCTGGGGTTTGCGAGAAACCATGCACCGCAGCGCCTTCTCCAGCTCCTGGTTTGCCCGCTCGGATTGACCATTGGACTGGGGGTGGAACCCAGAGGTGAGACTCACTGTGGCCCCTAGAAGACGGCAGAACTCCTTCCAGAATGTAGAGGTGAATTGCGGGCCTCGGTCAGAGACAACATCCCTGGGCAGCCCGTGTAGACGGAAGACATGATCAAGAACAGCCTGGGCAGTCTCTCTGGCAGATGGCAGTTTAGGGAGGGGAATGAAGTGTGCCATCTTGCTGAACCGGTCAACCACAGTGAGAATGACCGTCATCCCACCTGATGGTGGGAGGCCAGTTACAAAGTCCAAGGAGACGTGGGACCAGGGTCGTGTGGGCACAGGCAAGGGCTGGAGTAAACCAGCGTGGGGCCGAGTGGAGGACTTGTTCTGATTGCAGGTGGGGCAGGCACGGACGAATTCTCGGACATCCCTTCTCAAAGAAGACCACCAGAAGCGCTGGGCAAGGAGATGGCAGGTGCGGGCGGAGCCCGGGTGGCAGGCAAGGCGGGAGTTGTGTCCCCACTGTATGACCCGGGACCTCAAATTCTCTGGGACGAAGAGACGACCATCTGGGCATGCACTGGGACTGGGATGGTCACGGAGGGCCTCTTGAATCTCCTCCTCGATATCCCAGGTCAGGGCAGCTACGACGCAGGGATCGGGCAGAATTGATGCAGGTTCCTGGGAAGGGGCGTCATCCTTATGAAACTGACGGGAGAGAGCGTCCGGCTTGGTGTTCCGAGAACCTGGGCGGTATGACAGGGTGAAGTTGAATCTGGTGAAAAACAAGGCCCAGCGGGACTGTCTGGGGTTAAGACGTTTGGCATTGCGGATGTATTCGAGGTTTTTGTGATCGGTCCAGACCAGGAACGGAACTGTGGACCCCTCCAGCCAGTGACGCCACTCCTCCAGGGCAAGCTTGACAGCCAACAGCTCACGGTTTCCAACATCATAATTGCGCTCCGCAGGTGAAAGCCGGCGAGAGAAAAATGCACAGGGGTGCAACTTGTTGTCCTCCTCTGCCCGTTGAGAGAGTATGGCCCCGACTCCCACGTCTGAGGCATCCACCTCGACAACGAACTGCCGGTCTGAATCCGGCATCTGGAGGATGGGGGCAGTGGTGAACCGGGCCTTGAGGGTATGAAAGGCTGTGTTGGCCTCTGGGGTCCAGAAAAAGGGGTGTTTGATGCTGGTCAGAGCTGTGAGGGGAGCGGCGACGGAGCTGTAGTTCCGGATGAATTTCCGGTAGAAATTGGCAAAACCGAGGAATTGCTGCAACTTCTTCCTATTCCCCGGAACTGGCCAGGAGGTAACTGCCGAGACCTTTGCGGGGTCCATCTGGATATTGCCTTCAGCGACGATGTATCCCAGGAATGACACAGTCTGAGCATGGAACTCGCATTTCTCCGCTTTGACATAGAGAGAGTTCTCCAGGAGCCGTCGAAGAACCAGCTGGACATGACGGGTGTGTTCAGACAGAGTTCTGGAGAAAATTAAGATGTCGTCCAGGTACACGAAGACGAATTTATTCAGCATGTCCCGCAGCACATCATTCACCAGCGCCTGGAATACCGCTGGGGCGTTGGTGAGGCCAAATGGCATTACCAGGTACTCATAATGGCCAGTGTGGGTGTTGAATGCAGTCTTCCACTCGTCACCCTCCCTTACTCGCACTAGGTGGTAAGCATTTCTAAGGTCCAGTTTGGTGAAAATAGTGGATCCCTGGAGCAACTCAAAAGCAGAGGTGAGTAAAGGCAGAGGGTACCGGTTCTTCACTGTGACATCATTCAGACCTCGATAATCAATGCAGGGGCGAAGAGAACCATCTTTCTTTCCCACAAAGAAGAACCCGGCACCAGCAGGAGAGGAAGACGGGCGGATGAGTCCAGCTGCCAGGGAGTCCCTGATGTAATCCTCCATAGTTTTTCTTTCAGGAGGGGATAGTGAGTAGAGGTGACCTTTGGGTGGAGCAGTCCCAGGGAGGAGATCAATGGCACAGTCGTACGGACGGTGTGGGGGCAGAGATGTGGCTTTGGTCTTGTTGAACACCTCTCGGAGGCCATGGTAACATTCAGGGACATTAGAAATGTCGGGGGCAGTGCTGGGGGGTACTGAGCCGGGGGGCAGCGAGGCAGCACGCAAACAGGTCAGGTGGCAGGCATTTCCCCACTCTTTCACAGTTCCGGAGGCCCAATCGAGGTGAGGATTGTGGAGACGGAGCCAAGGGTAGCCCAGGATTAGGGGTTGGCCTGGAGAGCTGAGCAGGTGGAAGCGGATGGTCTCTCGGTGGTTTCCTGACACCATCATTGAGATGGGGGCTGTGATGCTGGTAACTGTGCCAATTACGTGACCGTCCAGGGCCCGGGCTGGAACAGGAGTGGACAAGCGATGGCTTTCCAAGCCCAGCTGACGAGCAAGTCCTGTGTCAATAATGTTTGCTTCTGCGCCAGAGTCCACCAGGGCTGCCAGGGTGTGGGTGGAATCAGACAGGTGAAGACAGACTTGGATGAGGGGTTTACGGCTGATGGAGGGCTGAATGTTCATTGAGCTCATCCGGATTCCTCCTACATCTGGTGAGCTCCGGCTTTTGCTGGACAGGTGGCGACTCGATGACCATCACCACCACAGTACAGGCACAAGTTGGAGGTGATGCGTCGCTGGCGCTCTGCAGGGGTTAGGGAGGCGCGGCCGATCTCCATCGGTTCAGACTGGTCCGGCTGGCTAGATGGTGTGGCAGGTGCGGACAGAAGGGCAGTTGGGACACTCCGTGTGCTGGTGGATGGACTCTGGCGCCCTCTCTCACGACGGCGGGCCTGGATCCTGCGGTCGATGCGGACAGCCAGAGCAATGGCTTCATCAAGAGTGGGGGGTTGATCATGGGAAACCAGCTCGTCCTTTATGTAGTCCGCCAGGCTGTGGAGGAAGGCATCCACCAATGCTTCCATGTTCCAGGAGCTCCGACTTGCCACAGTTCGAAAGTCAATGGAGTAATCCGCAACAGTCCTTCTGCCTTGGCGAATACTCATCAGGGTCCGAGATGCCTCGGCTGTTGTGGATTCCAATCGAATACCTTGAGCATCTCCTCTGCGAATAGGTTGAAGGTTGCACATGCTGGGGTCTGGCGCTCGAACTCCGCCGTTCCCCAGAGTCGAGCTCGGCCCGTCAGGTGAGTGATCACGTAACCGACCCTCGCCCCTTCAGTGGCAAAAGTCCTGGGTTGCAGGGTAAACTGGACACGGCAGCTCGTCAGGAACGCCCGTACCTGGGTTGGGTCGCCGCTGAACCGCTCTGGATTGCCGATCCTGGGTTCTGGGGCTCCGGCAGCCACGGCAGCAGTGGACTGGGCAGGAGACTCGGGTGCTGGGCCGGTGAGCAGGCTGGCTGGGGCTGGGCCGGTGGGAGCAGGCAGAGGAGAAAGGTTGGTGAGAAGTTGAATGATCATTGCAAGTTGTTGCTGTTGCTGCTGGAACTGCTGACGCTGTTGGTAGCCGGCTTGAAGTAGGGAGGCAATGTCAGCAGTGTTGCGGTTTACCTCTCTCTCTGTCTCTTCCAGGCGTTGCATGGCGGTGGGTGGTTCTGGTTCGTCGGTTTCCATGCTGGTTCGACCGTGCGCTGGGTCCATGTTTGGTCAGATCGTACTGTCAGACACCAAACAGGACGAGGACCACAAAAGTGTCACGTTCAAAAGTTTATTTAAGGGTTGGGGGTTAAGGGGGTTTCAGGGGTTCCGGGGGGGGTACAGGAGTTCCAAGAGTCTGCGTGTGTGTGTTCCCCCAGTAGCCGAACAGCGATGGCAGGAGCTGGATGATCCGGGAAGTCCTGGGGGAAACACACACAACAGTAATTGAAACGAAGCAGCAGTACAGTCAAGGACTAGGCGGTATTCGTAGAAGAGGGACGGAAGGCAGGTCAAGATTACCGGGGCTGGAGAACACAGAAGTAGTCGAGCGGGTCCGGGATCACAGGCAAAGAGTCAGGCGTTTTCCAAAACAGGCAGGTAACTGGTGCTGGTTGCAGACGATCTGACAAGTGTGGACTGAAAAGCAAGGCTTTATATACAGGGCATGATGAGTGGTGAATGCAGTGCAGCTGGTAGGTAACGAGGGAGGCAGAGCAGAGCAGAGCAGGAACAGGTGGAGGTCAGACTTCAATCAGCGTGTGTTACCAGGCAGAGAGAGAGCTCATGACAGTATGGAAAGAATATTTGTTTCTATTGGAGGTTTCTAGTTTTAAATTTGTCTTTTCTTTTTACTATACGTTGGGTAGAAATCAACGTTGGAATAGAACTATAAGCATAAGTCATGCTATTGCATGAAGCAGCTTGATCTATGGTAGTAGTATTGTATGTTACCCTGCAGAAAACATTCTCAGACCCATCCACATGTATAATGCCATTCGAATCAATACCTGGGGGGCGTGAATCTGTAATATTTTCTACAGAATGTCAATGCCTCAGTGTGGACGCTATGTTGTCAGAGAGTAGCCTGGCTCCATGTTGGTTTGGGTGGAGACCATCATGCTTCAGCATACTGGGCCTCTCCCAGAACAAGCCCCAGTTGTTGACATAGGGGATGCTTAGGGAAACGCAGTAGCGTTTGAGCCAGGTGTGGAGATCGAACAGTCTGGACCATCTCTCAGCACCTTTTCTGTAGGTAGGGAGAGGCCCAGAGATGACAAAGCGTTTTTCTGTGCCCATCAGGGTGGTGATGAGAGTTTTGTAGTTTTCCTGCAGTGCTACTGACTGCTTATCTCTGATGTCGTTTGTGCCTACGTGTACGATGATGTTGTTGACCTTGGTGTGGCAGGCCAGGATGCTTGGGAGTTTCTGCTGGATGTCAAGGACCTTGGCACCAGGGAAGCAGTAGACCTTGGAGGGACCGCTACATGATGGGGGAATGCAGAGGTCTCTAACCATGGAACTGCCGATGACCAGGGTGGAGGTTGATGAGGTCCGCGGAGGAGGGGGTTGGGGGGGGCGCCAACTTTGAGGAGGGACCAGGATGGTTGTCTCGGGGCAGGAGGGGCTCCTCATCCTCGGTCAGAATGGCGTAGCGATTTTCCAGTCGTATAGGTTGGCATTAGTCTGGCATTAGTGTGTGTAAGAGAGGTAACGTTACTTACGGAGAGAATGGTGTCGAGGAACTGTTCATCCTTCTCAATCTGATGAGGGTCGCTATTCTGGCTTCGAGTTCCACTATCTTTTCGCTGAGAAGGACGCATGAGTCGCAGCCTGGTGCACATCTGAGGGAAGGCATCGTGTCGCGGCGAGGGCTCGTCGGTGTCAACTTTCTTTTAAACGTTTGTTTGCTAGTTGGCTAGCAACAGCGATATCGTGCAGTTCCTTGATAACTCGAACACAGGTAGCGGGTAACTAATCTGAGAAAATCTCACTTTTATATTGAGTCACTAGTTTTGAGAGACGTTAGAAGGAATTTGATGCTTTCTTCTTCCAGATAGCGTTTCCTTGGCCCGGTATTATTTGCAGCCCTTGATGCTGGCTTAACGTTTCACGTTAACGTTTGACAGAAAAGTTTGGCGATCGAGGTTATAGAGTCCGATAATCCAAAGCCTCGAGCGACAACAGTTTATGCAACAGTTTGTTCACGAGATATAATCGGTAGCCAGTAAATCCGTAGAAAGCAGTGTTCACTGTGTGCTGAGTGTGTTTCACTAATTCACAGAGTGGGATAAATGCAGAGACCAAATTTCCCTCACGGGATCAAAAGAGTATATATACTTATACGTAGGTCTTACTTATGACATCCAGGCTTTACATTTTTCATCTTTGTAACTTATATTATACTTAAACTATCCAACTATTTAACTGTTCAGCCATTCCAACTGTCAGTTGTCATCAACTGTTCCTCTGCCCACAACTGTTTCAAAATAGAAGTCCTCACTATAATAATTCACTTATAAATCATTTAACTATTTAAATTATCCAACTACTTAACTGTTCAGCCATTCCAACTGTCAGTTGTTATGAACTATGACAACTTCAACTTTTTTCTCAATCTGACCTCCATCTTTGTGCTTGGATTATTTTAAACAATAACAATATTTTACTCAGCAGCCATTTTTGCATTTTCATGCACTGGTAATTCCCTGAAATTACATTCTCTAGTTTATTTTGTTAATTCTATTTTTATGTCTTTATTTATTTGTTTGTTTTAGTGGACCGAAAGAAAGAGCTGGATGAGGCTCTTGTGAATATGGTTGTGAAAGACCTGCAGCCTTTTTCCATCGTGGACGTGGTTTCAAGGACTTTGTGGCTTTGCTGGATCCGACATACACTCTGCCATCCCACATACACTTTGCCCATTAATATGGACGTTTGTCTAGCAGTCACCTGCCATTATGTGGATGACTTCAAAGCCACAGTTCTTTTGGGAGTGCTGCCTTTCCCTTTGGCTCATACAACAGATAACATCTCAGCTGCACAGAGGAATGAAGCATTGAAACCAAAGTCACCTCCATTGTGACTGATGCAGGAGCCAATATGTTTGCCTTTGTGAGAAATGTAAATCTTCGTTATGTGGTTTGCTTTGCACATGCTCTTAATTTAGTGGTTTAAAAGAGCCTGGATGCAACTCCTGGCCTAGCAGACATACAATCAAGGGAAGGTGGTGACATATTTTAAGACCAGCATCACAGCCAAGGAGAAGCTAAGAGAAGTGCAGGAGCAAATGCAGTATCCATTCATGAAGCTTATTCAGGAGGTGGACACACGTTGGAATAGCACTTTTCACATGCTTCAGCGCCTTTTTGAGGAGAGACAATCAGTGGGGGCAGTACTTGCAACCCTGACGTGACAGGGGCGGAGCTAATGGTTCACTATCGGAAGGGTGACCTGTAGTGGAACCCCCCCAACCCCATATAGCTACTGTCTGTGTTTATCCCAACATCATGTTTTTATATTTAGTGTACTTCATATTGTGTCTATTAGAGGCTGAGGCATTTTGTTTTCTTTCACGTCAATTTAAGATTGTTTTTGTAGGCCAGTGGTCGCCAACCCGTCGATCGCGATCGACCAGTAGATCTTTAGGACTTGTCCAGTAGATCCCGAGAATAACAGGAAAATTAAAAACACAGTCACCAAATTCCGACATGTTCGCCAACGTTTACAGGGCCTAAATTTTAGCGCGGGATTGCGGGTATAGCGCATGATTTATTCAAGACCAGCAACTCTAGCCATCATAATGCGAGAAATTCCTGCATTCATTTTACAGTGCTGTCTGATAACGTTATGGAGCGGCGTGAATGTGGGACCGGACGGACCAACTTCTGACTTGAACCGAACGTAACCCCATGCTAGGGTTGCCACCTGTGTCTGACAAAAATCCTGGACATTTTGACCATCCAATCGTCCTTTTTGTTTGTAAGCAACGGCGCCTTTCGCACATCTAACCCAAGATAAAAACATTCTAAGCGACAATTGTATAGCTAAAATGAGTAAGAATGACAATTTCTAGTTATTTGTTTAGTTAATTGCTTTATTTAATAGCAGACCTTTATTATTTTGTTATATTTTCAACAGTTTTTAGTTGTGGACACCTGGGGGCAGTATTGAGAAAAAAGGGGGAATACATAATTAGGTTCTGCTTTTTTGCTTATGTGGAATAAACTTTCCTTTCTCTGTCTCTCCTTGTCCCACACACTCTCCGTCTCCACCTTACCATTTCTAATGAACCTCCACGGTGCGTGCCCCCACCACCACCACCCATGTTATGCTACGTCATTTTTGTAGAGCCAATAAGGCTGTGCATACGTTTATGGACGTAGGCACGCTTCAATTAAACTGAAATACACATTTTGCGCATCATGTATAAAAATCCGGGACATTCAGTGTCCAGGATTTTTATTTTATTTTCCTGGACAGACCATGAAAATCCTGGACAGACCATGAAAATCCTGGACAGGTATAACCATGCAGACACACACACACACACGCGCACAGCACCACTTTGCAGGTGCTCTCTCTCTCTCTCTCTCTCTCTTGCAACAGGACTTGTCACCGCTGAAATCAAATTATGCTAGGTGCTTCTACATCAACTGCTAACTGACAGAAAATGAAAACGAAAGTTTAGCGATCAGGAATTTGTTCTCCATTTGAAGAATGTAATCGATTGCAGGCGTGCACAGACACGGAGTGCATTGTAGGCCTAGGCTTAGGTTACTTTCACTTTCTAGAGTGCGCATTCATTATGTGAAAGATGCTTCATACCAAAACAGCGATCAAACATTATCAAATTTATCATGACGTGTTGTCACAAACACTTACTCCAATTAGAAAATCAAAATCATGTAACAAAGACTACATGTAAGTTAAGTGTTGTTATCTCTTTGACGCCTGTATAAGGGGGTGGAGGACGTGATATTTTTGACCTGATACATTTGCCTGAATAAAAGGCCTTAAATTGGAAGTATTTTAGCTTTGATTCTCTTTTGACGCTTCAAGGTAGATCTTGCCTTTTTTCAGGGCGAGGTCAGGGATCTTGGGCACAAAAAGGTTGGTGACCACTGGTGTAGGCTATACGGGTTAAAAATATATATTACGCTAGCCTGATAGCCATACTCAATTCTAGTCAGAATATGAGTCTGCTGCTTCATTGGGACGTAATTATGGTGCGTGTTTCAACCGATACAGGGGGGAATGCCTCTGCACTCAATTGGATAACCAATCAAAGCAACGAAATAGCTTACCGTGAGGTGTAGGAAGAAAACACAAGAACCATCCTTCTCCACAAATGCCTTAAAGGGGTGGTTCAGGATTTTGGACATAGGACCTCATTTCCAAGTAAGCAAGTGATATTTATCAGTGGAGACCATTTTCAACACGTTTCATCCAGTCCTTCTAATTGCAGAGTTCGCAGGTGCTAGGCTAGCGCAAGTCAACGGTATGTGCTAGCCTGCCACTAAAAACAGTCTTACCCACTCCAAAGTACACCTGAGGCAAATAAATTATAACGCCAGACTATCGAATGTCTGTAAATGAATGTAAATGTCTGTATTGATAGTTTTATTTCTAACATTATTCTATCCTTGCATTTCAACGATCGCATTACATTTTGAGGGACTAGTTTCTTAGCAGCGGCAGAATTATACTTGCTCCGGTTAGTAGTACTGCGCTGAAAAGTAAACAGTAAAGCGCACTCCAATGGGGATACCTAGTAGTAGCCTTGGTAATATCAGTCTGCCGCTGAGTTGCAAAATGACTACTACCAACTTCAGGGACCAAAGTATAACTATTGCAACGCGATGCAAGGGTAGTTGTATTTCTTACACTATTCTATCAACAGAGACATTTACATCGATTGTCTGGAATTTGCCTCGGGTGTACTTTGGAGTGGGTAAGACTGTTTTTAGTGGCAGGCTAGCACATACCGTTGACTTGCGCTAGCCTAGCACCTGCGAACTCTGCAATTAGAAGGACTGGATGAAACGTGTTGAAAACGGTCTCCACTGATAAATATCACACTTGCTTACTTGGAAATAAGGTCCTATGTCCAAAATCCTGAACCACCCCTTTAACATTGTTTTCTGGTCTTTTGTTAAAGTTAGTGCCGTCAATAACTCCTACAACAGATACTGTACGTAGTAGGGTAGGCTATTAGGAAAAAACTGATGGCCTATATCCCCTCCGTTTTTAAAAATAACTGTTGGAATACTGATATGCTACAAACATGTTAAACAGCTGGGAAAGGCTGTCGCAAATCCCTCGAACAGGTCAATCAGAGATTACAAACCAACGAGGGAACAACATGTCACAATGCAACAGTGCTGTTTTCCCTTGATGAAAGTGAAACCACGAGTTTTCCCACATCTCAACTTTGGCCAAAGTTTTCAGAAATAATCGTTTTCAGTGATAAAACCTCATTAAATAATATGCATTTTCCATATGGGATCTTAAAAACCATGTCTCCTTCTAGCCAGAGCGTTTTTGTTTCAAACATAGGCCTAATCTAAGCGTGCTCAGATGATGTGATAGACCAGGCGCTGTTGATTACCTGTCCATCATCGTAAAGCCCGATTTGATTGGTCCGCCTGTTCTAGGGCGAGCATAGTTGCTCCACAATGGAGCAATGCCAGACCGAACTTCCCGACCTCAAATGTTGTGGGCGGGACTAAGTTCGGACTGGCACCCAGGCTAATATCACGCAGTTTAATTTCCCTATTTTGGCAATCAGCTAGCCTAAACGCATTTGATTTGAAAAAGCAACCTGGTCAGTCGCTAACACGTCCAATTATGCTACAGCTCTATTAACACATCCAAAAGGGCACTTCTGCGCTTTTACCTATTTAGGCTATTTGTTTGTTTTTGTTCTCTCGTGGGTCATCGTACTAAATCCTACTAAACCCCACAATTCTACTAAACCCCATTATTATGATAATGACTACTTCTTATGCCTCGGCGCGCAATGCAACGAAGTCTGCAGTTTGACGAACAGCGCGCTGATTTTGGCAGAACTTTCGAGGCCTAAAGTAGGCCCTATTTTATATAATAATAATAATAATAATAATAATAATAATAATAATAGCCTACCCATAACGGTTACCTATTTAATTCATTCAAACCCCATAAAGATGATAAAGAGAAAGAAAGGCAAACAAAACAAGCGGGACACCAACAACGATAAAAATCTAAATGAATGATTCATGTTGTGTGGAATTTTCAAACAAAAAAACATATACATGAAAACATCATTAACGTGATGATAAACAGCATCAAACTAATTGTGGGAACTGTCTTATTAGGTCAACAAGATAGCAACACTGGCAACAATAGCAACACTGACAACTCAGCCCAAATTCTCACTCAAGACTCTCGAATTTAAAAGTCCATTCTCCCTCATTTGCGCAAACCGGTCAGCCACCTTGTCTTTATCTATGTCAATATCCCTCTCAATTTGTAGGGTGAGGCTTGAGAGTCTGGCCTCCGTCATGCATGCCCAGAGATAATTTTTTGTTAGCTTCAGGCTACTCAAACTGCGTTCAGCATTTGTGCTGCTGACAGGGCGTTTTGTATATTCGGTAGAAAATGCCAATGTTCGGGAATGCCCTCGGTAACACTTTACGGTAAGGGTACATGAATTATCATGAATTCATGCATGAATTAATTCATGATTTACGTATTATTACTTCATTCCTTAATATCTCATGAATCATCAGGAATGTCATAGGTCATAGTCTGTCATTCATGACATCATACATGAACAACACATCAACTAAAGCATTTGCAAATTTCTTAAACTCATATTTAGTTGCAAAAAGGACACAGACAACATATCAAATGTTGAAAATGACAAATTTGACTATTTCATGGAAAATATATGTTACTTTTGAATTTAATACCAGCAACATGTTTCAAAAAAAGTTGGGTATGGATGGGGGTAACAAAATGCTGGAAAAGTTGTGTAATGATAAAGAAAACAAATGGAGGAATATTTCACAACTAATTAGGGTAACTGACAACACGATTCGGTATGAAAGAGCATCCCAGAGAGGCAGGGTCTCTTAGAAGTAAAGATGTAGGGGTATACATCACTCTGTAAAATCTGTGTGCACAAATGAAGAAACAATGTAATTTGAATGCTCCTCAAGATGAAATTGTGAAGTATTTGGGGAGTTCATCATCTACAGGACATAATATTATTAAAACATTCAGAGAATCCAGAGAAATCTTTGTAAACAAGTGAAAGAGCTGAAAAACAAATTGGATGGCCGTGGTCTTTTGGACCTCAGATGGCTCTGCATCAACACCAGACCTATTTCCAGACCTGTCCTAGTATGGGCTCAGGAAAACCTCTGATAACCATTTTCTATTTGCACAATTTGATACTCAAATCAAAAACTGCAGCCGAAATTGTATTGAGACATGATACAGGAAATTCCACCATCTTATCTGGGCCTAAGCTTGTTTAAAATGAACTGAGGTAACATGGAAAAAGGTCCTGTGGTTAGACCAATCAAAATGCCATTCTTTTTGGAAATCATGGACTCATCTGGGCTAAAGAGGAGAGAGCCTATCCAAGTATCCAACCTATCCAACTTGTTTTAGTGCTCAGTTCAAAACCCAACATCTATGACTGTGTGGAGGAGCATTAGTGCCTACAGCATGGGCATCTTGCACATTTGGTAAAGCACAATCAATTCGGAATGATGTATACAGGTTTTGAGCAGGGCTTTGAACCGATTTTTTTCCCAATCGGTTCGTTCCGAACAGAAACGGAATTATAACATTTCCGGTTATGAGTTCCACCAATAAATTGACGTTCCCGAACCGGTTAGAACAAAAAAAATACTGTTCCCGGAACAGTTAATTTCGTTCCTGTCAGCTGTTTAATGCTATAGAATTATGTCACATCTTTCTCATCCAGCTTAAACCAAATGTAATAATATTACAACCATTATTAAATAATAATAATAATTTAATAGGCCTACAATTATTTCAAATGTGTAGTTTATTGTTAAAAGAGAAAATTTCCACACAAACAATCCAGGCAATGTCTTTTCCAGGGAAGACCTTGAATATTTCAGGAAAACAATGGCAAAATGAATTCTGCGCATATTTAAACAGTAACATATTTAACATTTCTCCATAGATGAAGAGTCCAGGTGCTAAAATGGCCTATTTGCAGTCCAGATGACAAATTAGGTGCATAATGGAATGAAAAACATGACTAAGAATACCCCATACTGCTGAGCAACTGAAATCCTATATCGGGCAGGAATGGGACAATATTTAATTCTTAGTCTACCAAATGGTCTCCTCAGTTCCTAAACATTTACAGAATTTTCTTAAATGAAGAGGTGAAGCATCACAGTGGTAAACATGCTCGTCCCAATTCGTCCCAACTTTTTTTGAAACATGTTGCTGCCATCAAATTCAAAATTAACATATATTTTCCATGAAATAGTCCAAATTTTCATTTTCAACATTTGATGTTGTGTTTTTGCTGCTAAATATGGGTTTACGAGACTTGTATATTATCACATTCTGTTATTATTTGCATTTTACACAACGTCCCAACTTTTTCTGTTTTGGGGTTGTAAAAAAGGATAAAGAATGAAACCTTCCAGTACTGATTACGGTCATGTTTGTCTTTCAGATATTAACCTTTGGGAATCTCTGGACAGAGATGCTTCTGAAGCAAGAATGTCCAGAAATGCCACAGTGGATGTGGATACAGCGGAGGTAAAGATCTGAAGACCCACTAGTGTACTAGATAAATCACAAAAATGTGTATCCTCACCTTTTTATACTGGCTAAACAGTTTTTATACATGCTGCCGTCATCCGTTCCCTCTGAACGTTTTTTCTCTAAATGTGGAGAGGTTGTGAGCAAAAAAAAAAAAAGGCTCAGTCCATAAAGTGTGGAAAAAATAATGTTCCTCAATAAAAAGAGTGTTCCCTAACCCACATACCCCCTGGCTTTGGTTACACAAGCACACCCAACATGTGCCATATTTTCCCAGCACATCCTCTGTTTCCCCAAGCACTCTCTCCCCAATACACAAATTCATCAATCTTTTTTTGTAAAAACAATGATATCCCATCCTTAGTACCCAGTAAACAAAATAAAGTCCTTGCGACGTCCCCTAAAGGTCCCCTGGCGAACGTCACCTCCTCGACATTGTGTAGGGTTCCCTTTATGTCCCGCGGACCTCTTTTCGGGAGGTCTAAAAGACGTCCACGAGACTTTGAGAGGACGTCCTGTAATGGTCACCGCGACGTTATGCGTGCGACGTTTATATTTCCGCGATGGTAAAAAAAAAAAAAAAACATGAAGCGCGATTTGGTATGGTATTACATCCTGTAAATCTCAGCGTTGCTAGGAGAGAGGTAGACGGAACATGAACACACATTAATGACTTGTTCTACAACTACGCAATCAACTTCACTCACCTCATATTTTCATGCATGTATGAAATCACGTCCTCCGAATGCATTACACTAATGATGAGTAGACATGGACATTTATACCGGGCTAGGATGTGCTGCTTTCACATCTATGGTGTCATTTTCTTAATAAACTAATACGACGTTTTAATGGGCATATCCCATAGCATATTGTTCAAAACATCATCAGAGTAGGCCTAGGATAAATTAAGATAAATTAAGCCTAAGATAAATTGTTCAAACCATATTGTTTCAAAATATTAAAAACTAATAATAGCAAAAAATACTAAATGAATCGCAATGCATGCTGGGAAGCAAAACTCAACATGAAATAAAGTACATGAAACATAACTAGAATGCATTGACGTTATATCAACTTGTTTTCTTGGACCTGCTGTGATCAAACAGGGACAGCCTATAAATGAAGGGTTCAGATGCAAAAGCCTCTAAATGCCACCTATGTCAAAAATGAGATAAAGATGGTGAGGGGATGCTCTCCACACATAGTATACGCTAATCAAATAATTTAACTTCTAAACCCACTAAATACCACTCTCTTCCTGGTCTGAAATATCGATTTATAGGCAAAAACCTATAGGAGCCTGAATTTAAATGCTCATTTAAAAGAAAAGTGGTCAGACGGATTTAGAGGGTTTTGCATCTGAACTCTTCAAATGTAAGCCTTTCTTCCTGGAACATTGCAGATAAAGAAAAATGTATAGTTTTCTCTAGGCTATGAATGGCTATGAATTAACCAGGTGCGCCGTCTGTCTTCCAGACGCACCCCAATCCCGCCTACCTACCACCGCCCGCCCCCCCCCCCCCCCCCCCCCACCTCACTTTCAGATCTGTCTCTGATGTTTTCCTTCCCGCTTCAGTCTCCCCCCGAACGGCGGTGCTCTGCGAAGGATAAGTGAGATTAAAGGAGAATTCCGGTGTGATATTGACCTAAAGTGTATTGAAACATGATACCGAGTGTGAACGTATGTCTCATAGCCCATCTCGGCTTGTCCCCTGCACTCCAAAATCTGGCGCTAGTTAGCCGATGCTACCAACAGCTTTTTCAATAGTGGTGCTTCGGCATCGAGCTAGCCATGCAAATAAATCACTGTTCACTAATCACACTTCATTGGTAGACTTCCGAGGGCCCTGACATTTAAAACGAGACATTGAGAACTTTGAAAAAGCACTGGTAGTTTACTTACAAGACGATTTATACAGACAGTATCTTCACGAAGTTTAGCGTTTGTAGCCATCTTGAATTTAGTCACGATAAGTCGAGCAACGAGTAAGAATGAACAGGTATGATAAGGGATCAGATTCCAAAAATAATTCAGTGGAAATGCATGGATTCCAGTTTCTTCCAGTAGCAGCAACTGGAATCCATGTATTTCCACTGAATTATTTTTTATATCAGTCTAGGAGATTTTTATATCAGTCTAGGAGATCATTTATCTGAAAAACATGACTTGCCTTTTGGTGTGGCCCAGGGGAGCTGCCTTGGTCCCCTGCTATTTTCCCTATATATGCTTCCATTGGGAAACGTCATAAGTCAGCATAATGTAAACTTCCACAGCTACGCAGATGATGCCCAATTGTATATTTCTGTGGAGCCAACTAACCCAGATGGCCTTTGCTCCCTCACTGCATGCCTAAGCTCCATTAATCAGTGGATGAGCAACAATTTTTTGAAACTAAATGATGACAAAACAGAGGTACTTTTGGTTGGACCAAAACTAAAGCGAGATATTATTCTTAGTAATCTGGGGAACTTGGCGCACCAGGTCAAACCAAAAGTAACAAGCCTCGGTGTCATCTTAGATGTAGAGTTAAGTTTTAAGCCCCATATCAGTAAAGTTACTCAGACAGCCTATTTCCACTTGAGAAACATTGCCAAAGTGCGGCCCTTTTTAACTCAACAAGATGCAGAAAAACTAATTCACGCCTTTATCACTAGCAGGTTAGACTACTGCAATGCACTTTTCACTGGTCTTCCCAAAAAACATCTAAAGAAATTGGCACTCATACAGAACTCTGCGGCTAGACTTTTAACTAAGACTAAGAAGAGAGAACACATCACCCCTGTGTTGGCTGAACTGCACTGGCTCCCTATTTCCTATAGAATTGATTTTAAGGTAATGGTAATTACTTACAAAGCTCTGAATGGCATAGCACCTTCATATATCTCTGAGCTTTTAATATCTTATCAACCACAAAGGAAACTTAGATCATCCAATTCTAATCTTTTAATCGTACCCAAAGTGCTCCACAAACAAAGTGGAGAAGCTGCTTTTATCCATTATGCCCCCAAACTATGGAACACCCTGCCTCTGTACATCAAGCAGGCGAGTTCAGTAAATATTTTTAAAAAAGATCTGAAAACATACCTGAACAGGAAAGCTTTTAGTTAACTCATCTTATCCTGTAGACTACTTTTTCAGATTATTCTACATCTGCTGCTATTGGAGGGCGCAGCCAGCCAGAAGCAGATGGGCTCCCCCCATCTGTCAGGTTCTGCTCAAGGTTTCTTCCTGGAATATGGGAGTTTTTCCTTGCCACAGTAGCCATATGGCGTGCTTGTGGGGGGTAAGAGGGTTAAGGCTGCCAGTCTTATGACGTCATTTTCTATATTTTTGATATGTTGCTGAGTGGATCATAAACGGCCCCAGCAATGAAGAAAAGTGATTGATAATGACTGACTGACTATTATTGTGTTACATGCTTCAAATGTAAAGCACTTTGAGCTGCATTCTGTGTATGAAAGGTGCTATACAAATAAAGCTTATTATTATTATTATTATTATTATTATTATTATTAAACATTCTAATATTAACATCTCCTATCTCTTAGGAGTTTGTTACTACCAACGGTCATATAAAATCATGTAATTCAATATATTCATTAACAACTTCTTTATTACTCAAAAACATACATAAAGACAATATCATTACAATAGCAACACTTAAAAGAACAATAAAGTAAAAGCAAATCTCCGATTGGTTTTTATTAGTTTATTAGTTAGCTCAGTTATTCTAGCATGCTAATCATCCTACTGAATTGAATGCACTATCAGCTAACGGTGCAAATCACTCGTTAGCAGAATGCTAGCGAAGTATTTTAACTCACAGGAGTTCGAGACTTAAAAAACACAGGTCTTCAACAATCCGTAGAAAAATAAGTACAAGGAAGGGTAAGATGATTCAACAAGATAGGTAGATTATTACACAAGTATTATTTTTCTTAAAAGGGTTATGAATCACGTGTAACACTCCCACTAAGCAGACTATTAAAACCAGATATTGTAGCCCACTATCAGGCCCAAGCAATTCGCAACCACAGGGAGGCACTTAATGGGACGTACCAGGCAGGATATGTCTAAGGTTACGCTCTCGCAAAGGGTGTCAAAAGAGGCCTGGGGTAGCCTATGGAAATAGCTACTTTGGAATGTTGGATTATTAAACCTCCCTTGCAATAAGAAATATTAACAGTATGAGCCCCCACTTTGAGTCACACCTCAAAGAATTATCGCTAAATACTGAAGGGTAAACATTAAATAATTACCATTAGCTTATTAACTGAATTGCAGATTACACCTGTAAAAATGGTATATCATGGTATCACACAAAAACACCACCTTAATAGCTTTACCTGTAAACGCTAGCATACTACTGTAAAACTAAATGTGCACAGTCATGAGGAAAACCCACAGACAGAGGTTATATTAAATGCCAAGGACGGCATTTATTTGACAAAACACGTAAATACCTGTCAAGGTAATCCCACATACACATGACATAAAAATAAAAGAAAAATAACACCCGGGTGTAAAACACATTCACAGACAGTCTGGGGTACCCATTCGTTGGCGCGCGTGTTGGAGCTCGTAACAAATGAAAGGTTCTCCTACTCACGTAGCCGTTGATGGTGGACAGTAAGCCAGGTAGCGTAGAAGGAAAGGCTAGCACTAGCCCACCCAAACCGCTGCTTCCTCAAACACAAACACCTCCAACAGAGACACCGGTCTGAACGCTGTCCCTCCCCGTCGTCTTCCCTTCAATCCGGTTTACTTTACTGAAGTCAGGTTCACATTCAAGTTCCTCCTTCGCGATGGTGGGCGATCCATGTAGTAGCAGTGTAAAACGTTAGCTTCTAGCTAGCGGAGAATCTTAACGTTCATAGCTAACGTTAGCTGCTAAACTTAACTCCCAAGTAAAATAAAACCCTATCCTCTTTAAAAAGAGGAATATGTCCAAAAACACGTCAAAGTAACTTCATAGAAAATCGGAGACCTATATATACAATATTTACACTTTCATTACTATCCAAATCCTTTCTACATATCTAAACTAATTAGCACCTTCTTAAATCACATCTCCTCAGAACTCCAGGCTCTAATGTCTCCCCAAGGTCTCTAGCTCGTGACCCCATCAACAAGATATCAGTCGTCAAAATAAAAGTCCCTATTGAATCATTTGTGACAGTGTTGATGTATCATAGACAGCATATAAAAGGGAATCACTGGTAAGTATTACATATTAAATATCTATTCTTAACACTGTATTAACTGTAACACTGCAAGTAAAACCACAGGGGTGCTACACTCGTCTAATCAAATTCATTCAAGTGGAGTCTCAAGTGAGAAAACAAAACCTGTCACCTAGGAGATGATTATACCACAATAAAAGTCTTTTAGAATACATGCACTTACAAATGTGGCAGATTCAAAAAGGAAATTGTAGCTGACTACGCCACCTAGAGTATGGTTACCCCTAGGACACTATTACCAATTCACCAACTCAAGTAATTTGGCAACACAGGTTCGATACACATAGGGCAGAGACGTGAATGATGCAATACATATGTTTATTTAGTAGCAAAAGGACAAATATATATGCTTCCATTGGGAAACGTCATAAGTCAACATAATGTAAACTTCCACAGCTACGCAGATGATACCCAATTGTATCTTTCTGTTGAGCCAACTAACCCAGATGGCCTTTGCTCCCTCACTGCATGCCTAACCTCCATTAATCAGTGGATGAGCAAAAACTTTTTGAAACTAAATGATGACAAAACAGAGGTACTTCTGGTTGGACCAAAACTAAAGCGAGATATTATTCTTAGTAATCTGGGGAACTTGGCACACCAGGTCAAACCAAAAGTAACAAGCCTCGGTGTCATCTTAGATGCAGAGTTAAGTTTTAAGCCCCATATCAGTAAAGTTACTCAGACAGCCTATTTCCACTTGAGAAACATTGCCAAAGTGCGGCCTTTTTTAACTCAACAAGATGCAGAAAAACTAATTCACGCCTTTATCACTAGCAGGTTAGACTACTGCAATGCACTTTTCACTGGTCTTCCCAAAAAACATCTAAAGAAATTGGCACTCATACAGAACTCTGCGGCTAGACTTTTAACTAAGACTAAGAAGAGAGAACACATCACCCCTGTGTTGGCTGAACTGCACTGGCTCCCTATTTCCTATAGAATTGATTTTAAGGTTATGTTAATTACTTACAAAGCTCTGAATGGCATAGCACCTTCATATATCTCTGAGCTTTTAATATCTTATCAACCACAAAGGAAACTTAGATCATCCAATTCTAATCTTTTAATCGTACCCAAAGTGCTCCACAAACAAAGTGGAGAAGCTGCGTTTATCCATTATGCCCCCAAACTATGGAACACCCTGCCTCTGTACATCAAGCAGGCGAGTTCAGTAAATATTTTTAAAAAAGATCTGAAAACATACCTGTACAGGAAAGTTAACTCATCTTATCCTGTAGACTACATTTTCAGATTATTCTACATCTGCTACTATTGGAGGGCGCAGCCAGCCAGAAGCAGATGGGCTCCCCCTATTAAGTCAGGTTCTGCTCAAGGTTTCTTCCTGGAATATGGGAGTTTTTCCTTGCCACAGTTGCCATATGGCGTGCTTGTGGGGGGTAAGAGGGTTAAGGCTGCCAGTCTTATGACGTCATTTTCTATATTTTTGATATGTTGCTGAGCATATCATAAACAGCAAAGAAAAGTGATTGATAATGACTGACTGACTACTATTGTGTTACATGCTTCAAATGTAAAGCACTTTGAGCTGCATTCTGTGTATGAAAGGTGCTATACAAATAAAGCTTTATTATATACAAATAAAGCTTTATTATAAATGCATAATTAATTTAATAAAACACAGCAGTCACAGCGATGGACAAGCTCTCCCGTTAAAGTGGAAGTGAGGCCGGGGTATAGCGAGGACGTGGCCCTAAAAGATGGAGATGTCCAATTAACTATTTAATTAATCTCTATTAATACCGTAGACAGGACTGACGGCTGATCACTGGCAGCAGGCAGAAAAAGAGAGAGAGAAAATATCTTGCACACACTCTCTCACACATACACAACTCACACTGCAACCAGGTGACGACACTGCAACGTCAGACACACCACGTGGAAGTAGGGAGGCTAGTGAGGAAGACCACCACCCGGAGACTGCGAACCACCAGTGTAGGCCAACTATTCCTGTCGAGGAGGGAGAGAGAGATATCAGCTACATGCATATAAGGATGGAGTTGCCACCCAATAGATAATGAATTATTAATTAGCTCTGAAATGAAGAGGGTACTTAGCTTGTGGCACAATGCTAGGAGAGGCCCAGAGCCCTGCTATAAGGACCAAGTCGGTTAAGACCCCAGGCGTCCTCCACCACTACAGGGTAGCAGAAGTTAGGCACATAGGACCATATGCACACAAAACCACAAACACACACACACACACACACACACACACACACAAAATATAGAGTAATACAAAAGAAAAGAAAGCAACACACAGATGATACAAAACTCTCACCAGCAGTACATAGCAATCATCGTAACAAAGCAAGCTGTAGATAAGCAGCAAGCGTGAGGTAAACAACCAAGCCCCAGCAACCAAAGCTAGCAGCCCACGCTAGGATGACCAGAGTATGGAGAGATGAATCAATTGATTAAACATGTCACAAAAACAAGACAAAATGGACAAGACAAAACAGCAGCCCCTTGTGAGAGCGGACACTCGCCTGGTGGCCAATCTCGTCTTTGCCGGTGAAACATGCAGTCTCGGCTCACAAAGTGCAGCTATCTTAGCAGTAGAGTAAGCCAAAGGATGGACCAGAGGTCATAACCACTACCTTTGACCCACACAGGACCTACGCTTGCCCTGTAGTAGTAGAACCCACGAAGACAAGGGAAAGAAACACCAGCTCCACTGCACTGGAGTAGAACAAGCCGCGATGAGCCACACCACTTGCTTGGAAAATGTTCACCGCTCAAGAGAACAAGCTAGCCCGACCAGCTTGCGTGCCACGCCACAACAGAGACCAAGTCCCCGGAAGAAGAAAGGTAGATGCGTCACCCCAGGAACTGCCACTGTCAATATATACGTGCACCTAATCGTGACCCGCCCATTCATCAGGCCTAGACTTTGGAACACGTAACACTCAGTAGAAGCACAGCCTGCTACACAAGGATACAAGGAGGTTTATTTGTCACATACATCGCAATACTAACGTAAAGCACATAGAGAAATTTCATTTGGTGTTCAGCTATTTCTGTGCAAGTGTGAAGAAAGAAAGATCAAGAAATATTTTAATAAATAGCAAGAGAGAATAAAAAGACTATGACTCTAGTGTTTCCCACCGGATTTCTGCATGCCTTAAGGATATTTCAGCCTGGATGAAAGATCGGCACCTTCAGCTTAATCTCTCAAAAACAGAGTTTTTAGTGTTTCCAGCTAAAACAGCTATTCCCCAACAGATTAACATCCATCTCGACTCAACTTCACTTACCCCAACTAGATCGGCACGAAACTTGGGCGTTGTAATTGATGACCGACTTAACTTCTCTGAGCATATAGCTTCTATTGCAAAATCATGTCGGTTTATGCTTTACAACATTAGGAAGATCAGACCTTATCTGACACAAGATTCCACACAACTTCTTGTTCAGACCATGGTCATCTCTAAGCTGGACTATTGTAATTCACTATTAGCTGGCTTACCCGCTTGTGTAACAAGATCATTACAGCTCATTCAGAATGCTGGAGCACGCCTGGTCTTCAATCAGCCAAAGAGGACACATGTAACTCCTCTCCTAGTTACTCTCCATTGGCTCCCTATAGTAGCCAGAATTAAATTTAAATCTCTCACTTTGGCCTATAGGACACTAACTGGATCTGCTCCTAGTTATTTTAATTCAATAATCAAGCCTTACATCCCCAACCGCCCACTGCGGTCTTCTGGTGAGCGTCTGTTGTGTCGACCAGTCATGAAAACTGGGTCTAATTCCAGACTCTTTTCTTCAGTGGTTCTATGTTGGTGGAATGAATTGCCTAGTGCTCTCCGTTCCTGTGGTAGTTTTGGATCGTTTAAGAGGGGTCTAAAGACATTCCTATTCAACATATACTTAGTTGTTTAAGCGCTTACAGTGGGCAGTGCTTCGACTTGGCCAGCTTCACTCGCGGTCCGCGCGTGGGATCACGCGGTATCATGCGACTTTTATTTGTATTTTCCCAGTGAGACGCTGCAACAACCCAAACAACTGGTAGATGGCTCAAGTGAACAGGGTGTCTCGTAAAAAGAAATGGAGCCTGGAAAACCCTACACAGACTTCACTACAGACTTTAGCAGACTGGTTTAGAAATAATTTAATAGCCAGAAATATGCCTGCCCTGCCCTAATAAAGAAATATTTGGTTAACTGCGAGTGAATCCCGTTTGCAGCCGTAGAAGAAACGCAGGACAAATTAAACATTCTGGTTTTCTCCGAGTGCAACGATGATAGACAGACATCATTTGGACAAAATATAGAGCATATTAACCTCTGTTGCTCAGCCAAATGCCTTCCTGTTACGTCCTGTTATCACAGAGTTGCAGGCGATAAACGATTTTTGATGGTCACAAGTTTACTTCATTAGCGGTTTATTTTTTTGATTATTAAAGAGTGTTTTTCATTTAAAGGTTTGACTTCGTGCTTATTCAGTAGAGCATTTAGTGCTCTAACCAATCCCAGACGTTCACATTGCATGTTTGTTTGTAATGGATGCAACCGCGAGATAGGCTACGCGTTTGACGGCAATGAGTTGTTAACAGACATGAACCAAGACATATAGCCCAGCAGCAATCTAGGGACTGTTCGTTATTTATTGAAGGGGCCACCAGAGGAATTTTGAGTGCTTCAGTCAAAAGTTGCATGACCCTCCCTTGCCTGCTAGAAATTGTTCAATGACCCTCCGACAGAATTGTTAAAAAAGACATGACCCTCCCCTGCCAATTGTCGCCGTCTTCCGCCCACACTGCTTTCCGCCACAGCCACACACTGTGATAACGTTCTTAAACCAATCTTTCCCGTGAGCTTGCATGCTACCAGTCCTTCCTTTTCAAATATGTTGCGCCTGTTTGCACAATTTCACAAATAATCATATGTGATTAATAATATGACAAATAATCCCTGTGCACGGGGACCAAAACAATGCATGCCAACTTTTTCCATGTTTCTCACGTATTTTAACTTTCCCCGCTGTCTTGCCGTTTTAATGTTTTCCCGTATAATATCCCATATTTTAATACTCTCATAACAGCCCTGCCATCGGGCCTGTCTCTGTGTTGCCCTGTTGCTACCCATTGCCCTTCCAACGAAACAGATGTCTTCAAATCATCGTTTTCCTTGCTTGAAGGCGAACTTAGAGTGATGTTAACCTATTTAAGTTTAACGGCGTGATTGTCGTGAGAGCACGATTCATTGGAGCTAACCCTGAGGCTACTCAGCTACTCAGCTACTAGAGAAAGAATTTCCCCTGTTTGCATGTTCACTCCAAGTTGGCCTACCATAACTTACCAACTCTGCACTGTAGACCCTAACTGGCTATTTAGATTTTTCTGTGAAATAAGCAAATGTATTTGTTCAACTTTATGAAGCAGAATTACGCACTAGGCTACTTGGAACATAACACATTTGACAAAGGACAGATGTATGTTATAGTGTCAAAATATTAACTTTCAGTGTTTTACGATGTCTTTGTCATGGGGAAGTTTTTTTCCCCATGCATTTATTCTAGGCTACTGTCAGTGACTGACGCGAGAGAAGCGGGGTCTGTGTTGCGTTGCGTTAATTTATTTTCAATTGGGCATGCCGTGCCGTGTCGTCCACAGCTCAGTTCTGACAAAGCCGAATTTACTCCTTTTGAAACAATGAGTGCGCGCGTTTGTATGGTTATATTGCTTGACAGGGTGGATCCCAAGCAGCTTTCAGCCATAAGGCTCCTTAGAGAACATTTCCTAATTCACCCGACACTAATATTCAAAATGTTGAAAACTATTTCGGCATAGCCTATTAACTGACCACCTGATTCACGTTGACTGGGGGGCAGGGGGGGCCATCAGACATTTGTGCCCAGTTAATCCGGCCCTGCCCCCAACAAATCACACCTTCCCACCAGCTGTGACAGCTTAAAAGAAGTCAAGAGGACTCCTAACTCACAGACCTATTCACAAACCAGTTTTGTGGCATTTCGCTGTTTTGAAATCCTATGCGGCTACAGGAGCTTCTAATCGTGAGGAAGCAATTTTGCATTGTAGGCATAACTAACATGCAATAACGCCACCAACAACAACCAAAACTAGGCTACTCATTGTCAACATGTAAATTAAATGTAACATTATAAGGGAGGTGTTTGGAATCATTCCCGCGTTACAATCATCAGCCAATCAAGGTGGTCACTTTAGTCAAGCTCGTGCATGAGTAATAACGTCATCCATAGCAACGCAGACTCACTCACTCTTAGACTGTTAGTCAAAGATTCTAGAGTGCTCTGCTCCAGAATCTGTTCAGGAGTTGTCATTTTTCCTTACTAAGAGTAGCCTAGGTCTGAAAGGCTTTGTGAATAACTTAATAAGAGAAACTCCTATAGCTAAAATCTTTTATTGCTATTTAGGAGTAGCCTACTCCTAGTGGTAAGATAAAAGGCTTTGTGAATATGGCCCCTGGTCTCTAACCCAATGCATAGCCCATTTACACAATATAATGGTCAAATATTAGGCTACTGATGATCATTGTTATTTAAGAACATGCAGAGCACCAAAAACATCTTGCTCGTAAAAAATCATCATACCGCACATTGTGGCGGGTCTGTTATTTAACCTACTTACTGTGTGCTGCGCAAACCACAGGCCTTTATTTTGGGCAAGCCTGCATTCGAGGCAGGCCTTCTGTTGAAGAACAGTAATCAGTAATCCTCCTGCCCCCGATACCACAGCTGTGGATAGTGTGGAATGCAAGTAATAACACAATCCAATGTGTGTCTCAATTGTCCCCCGCTGACCACCTCACACATTTCTCTAGATTTTGCAACGACCTTACATGACACAATGCCATAAAATGCCAGTGTTTAGGACACCGAATAATGTTTGTAATGATACCAGTTAGGCCTACGTTCAAAAGTAACATAAGTGTAATGAGCTATTCATTGTCGAAGGTGCATGGTGAAGTGAAATTCTTACTTTGGAAAACAAACATTTGCCGATATCATTGGATAGGGAATAGGCCTTGTTTATTTTTTACGTAGCCTACAATCGCCAGTTCAGCGATTGATCATTGATCATCATGTGGGCAGTTCAGGCTATGCTGTAGTGAAAGAAGTGGACGTCGATGGGGCGGCCATGAAGAACTTAAAGAGCACAGAGGCTTATCAATACCTACATAGTGGGAAGGTCGGTCGTGTTGTGCATTGCGAGATGAAGAAACAAAATGTCATATTTTTGAAAGCTGCAGTCAACCCCAGTCAAGCAAGCACACCAAGCCACAGTGCATGGGTGTTAACCAGGACCGATGGAGCCGTGGAGACAACCGGGTGCACCTGTATAGCCGGCATGGGGAGGTCTTGTAGCCACGCCACAGCAATTTTGTGGAAGGTAAGTATCTTTTAGCGAGCATGATTTAATGTCTCCGACATCTATCCGACATCTATTTGATTACATTATCAGTTGTATTTTGACGACTTAGTAGAGAAGACGTGAAACTGTAAACTTGCAAGAACTGTAACTAGGCTAATGAAATATGAATCTAAGGTAACGTTAGGTAACATTAATGTTAGCGTTATGCAAAGATGTGCGCTGCGCTGCAGAAAGTTTAAATCATTGCGATTCTCCGGTATTTCTTTCCCCTTAACGAGGATAACAATTGTTTGTATTGTATACTATATAATGCTATGCTATGTTGGTCAGACCGAGTTTCTCGCATTTTACTCGGAGTTACCGCAGTACTTTCTTGTACATGTTATGGTAGCTGGTACGCCCATCCAATGGATTTCTGTCCGTCAATGTACATAGTTTGTTGATTGTATTTGATGATATTAACATATTTTGTCTTTGGACAAACAGTTGCTGAACTGGTGACCATTTGTAAGTAGTCTAATCCCGTCATGGTTACAAGAATTAAGGTAAGTAAGGACTACAGGTAAGTAACCTTTTATTTGGTATGAAGAAGCATACCTTACATTGAATTCTGGTAAGTATTTATTTTACTTGGCATATGAACAATATGTGTATGTAGTACAGCCTCTGACTACATCTAAAAGGTAGGTTAGCTGTTTACTCCCAATGGAGGGTCCAGCATGGGTTGTCAATATTCATAGAATGTGGTATGGAATTAATATATTTTAGCATTAGCAGTCTTGAATTTCCCCTTTGGGATCAATAAAATATCTATCTATCTATCTATTTGTCACTTTTTATCTGGGATGAACATAATAACCAAACAAGGTTAAAGTTGACAACCCTGAAACGTCCAGTCTAATCACTTGTCTTGCTCGGAACAAGGTAAGATCATGAATAATATTGATAACCAGTTAAAGGTAAAATAATTTGGGTATAGTTATAGCTAGGTATTTATAACTATGCATTGTAATTACAAATTCATGTTTTTAGGTGGAAAATGCAGTGTCCAATGGCCTGACAGGAGTTGCCAGCACTGATGAGCAACGGCGATGGAATAGCGGGACCCAAAGGAACATCACACCAAAGCTGCTGACAGACATCTCCTTTACCCACCATAGGGCCAGTGATGCTTTCCAAGCACATGATGTAGGGCCTCACCATCTACCTCTGCCTACCATCCCTCTTTTCCTCACCCAAGAGGCTCTTCGTAATGGACTGAAACATCTGAAGCTGCCCATGTCAAGTCTGTTACACAAGTGTGTAAATGCTGAAGCACCTGCCATGAACCCTTCAGGAGCCTCCAGCAGCAACCCACACAGAGCATGATGGTGCCAACATCTGCCCTCGCTGCTCTGCTTTCTATGAGGCTTTTGTGGCAATAGACTCGGGAAGACTGGAGCTGCAGACTCAGGAGCAGAGTGCGTCTCACCTCTGGCACGACTCTCGCAGACTGAGAATAACAGCTAGATCTGCCAAGAAGGTGCCGGTCAGAAGCAGCCCCCAAGTATTCTTACAGCAACATGTCTTCCTGTGGTTTCATGGGAATGCTACTACCAGACATGGTGTGGAAGGTGAGGTGTTGGCCCTGAAATGGCTTGAAGACAGTGGCTATAGGGTAACACGCCATGACACAGTTTTGTGTCCTGGAGAGCCCTGGCTGTCAGCCAGCCCCGATGGGGTTCTGAGTTCAGGGGAGCTGCTTGAGATTAAATGTCCTTTCCTAAAAGCTAACGAAACACTGGATGAATTAATGAAAAATCAGAAATATGACGTTAAGATTGTAGAGGGTGTTCCTAAGTTACAGCCTAATGGCCCCCGCGGCTTCTACATGCAAATTCAAATTGGCTTGTTCTGTACAAAATTAAAGGGTGCACATTATTGATTTGGTCTCATTCAAAGCAGGTGATGCTTCACATCCCCTTTGAGGCTTTTTGTGCAAAGAATGTGGCTAGACTAAGGGAATTCTATTTCCGAGACATGCTTCCTTTTGTTTCGGACCAGTACAGTGAAGGTCGCCTGTTGCTCTGTATAAGTATAGTATAAGTATATATACTCTTTTGATCCCGCGAGGGAAATTTGGTCTCTGCATTTATCCCAATCCGTGAATTAGTGAAACACACTCAGCACACAGTGAACACACAGTGAGGTGAAGCACACACTAATCCCGGTGCAGTGAGCTGCCTGCAACAACAGCGGCGCTCGGGGAGCAGTGAGGGGTTAGGTGCCTTGCTCAAGGGCACTTCAGCCGTGCCTACTGGTCGGGGTTCGAACCGGCAACCCTCCTGTTACAAGTCCGAAGTGCTAACCAGTAGGCCACGGCTGCCCCAAAACTCTGTGAGCGTTATATGCAGTTATGCAAGTAATCACATTAATTTATGCTTACTTATCAACTACATAAAACTGCTTGTGATTATTAATGCCTGTTGTTTTAATGTAATATTTGTGTAGTCTATCAAACATGAAATAAAATAACAAATGCTGAAAATGTGTCTAGTTTATTGACCCCGTCTGACAAAGACATCATGTTTGTGTATTACAATATACAAGTATCAGTTCAAGTTTTGTATAGAGTTGTAAACATGGAAAAACTCCTAAAAACACTTAATACTCACATTATTCAAGTCTTGTGCAATGCTCTTTTTTACAAAATATGTGCATCACATTTCTGCATTAGACTGTAAGAAACACTATAACCAGGACCTCATCCATATTTGTTGCTGTTGTATCTCTGTGTTAGCACCTACAATTACATGCCTTCAATGTCCAGGGGGAGTCCAATACAAGTCATACTCGGGTGATCATTTTGAAGAAAAAAGTAGTTGTACATTGTGTGCATAAGGTCCTGTTATTTTCATGTCAACAAAGTAGAAAGAGCAGACAAAGTTATGGTGGATGCTTACAATTGTTTAGTTGTAAAAATGAACAATAGAAACAACATTGTACTTGAACACTAAATCTAAATTTAAGTTTTGTATAGATTTGTAAAAATGAACAATAGAAAAAAACAGAAACAACATGTTAACCATTAGAACTGATTGAACTTAAATGTCTATACATTATAAACATTGAACATCTTATTCCTCATTTTCTTGTATAATGTCCCCACGAAGATTACATAGACCTGCACAGACTCTCAGAATCTTGTGAAATTTCGAGGTGATGTTAATGGGCACTCTTTCGGAGACTATTCTGTAGTTCTTCAGACGGCGTATGACGTGCACTCGGACGTTGGCTATGCGCCTCGTGTTGGTGGCGTCTTCTTCAAAGGCAGGCCTCTTTTGGTGAAAGCTGGCAGGACCAGCTTGACTTTACATTCAGACAGAAGATCTTGGATAACAAAACCTCTGTCAGCCATCACCTCATCACCTGGACGCAGATACTCCAGAAACCCTGAGTTGGCTGTGATGAACTTGTCACTGGATCTCCCACCATATGCTGGAGAGATGAACATTATCAAACCACATGGTGCAATAGCTATGAGGAACTTAATTGTATTTTGTCCATAGTAATGACTGTAAGACTCGCCTCTTGAGTCCAGATTGTGAGCCTTCTGAAGAGGGGTCTCAGAACAGTTGATGATGCATGTAGTTAATGGATAATGTTCTTTGAAGCACTGTGGCATCGTTGCCTGGATTGTCTCCCTGGGCAGCCATGAAACATAGCACCTCATCTTCTCCAGTTAAAACTATTGATAGATGGCCATATCCAGGATGACGGGCAGATTGTTGGGAAATGTTTTAACGAATATTTCATAAATTCAGTACGAGAGCTGAGTTTAAGCTTTCCAAAAACTCAACTCCCACAACTATCAACGTGTGATGTCTCCGCTTTCAAGTTTTCCCCAATAAACAAAGAGAAAGTGGAAAAGGTAATTTCACTTTTAACAAATAGCAAAGCTAAAGACATATTTGGTTGGGATACAGCTTTTTTAAAACAATGCAAAACAATGCATATGATACCTCTAGCCATGATCATAAATAAATCTTTTAGTGAGAATATTTTCCCCAGCGTTCTTAAACCTGCTATTATCACCCCGGTGCACAAATCTGGGGATACTCAAGTGGTCTCAAACTACCGACCCATCAGTATTCTCTCAGCTGTGTCTGTTATTGAAAAGGTAGTAGCAGAACAACTAATTGCTCATTTTGGAGGAAATTAAATCTAGCCTAGATCAAGGAGGAGTGGTGGGAGCAGTCTTCCTTGATCTACGTAAAGCCTTTGACACAGTGGGTCATGAAGTACTGATTCATAAACTTGCAAAATATGAGATCTCAAATGTCCAAAATTGGATAAAGTCCTAAGTAGCCGAACTCAATGTGTGCAAATAAACAGCACATTATCTACATCACTTGCTACTACCATGGGAGTGCCACAGGGGTCAATTCTAGGCCCTCTGCTCTTTTGCTTGTATATCAATGACCTGCCTTCCGTTTGAAAGAGCATAAATATTATTATGTATGCTGATGACACTGTTTTGTATGTCCATGGGAGAAGTGCAACAGATGTGGAAAATAAGCTAACAAGTGTTATGAGCAGGGTTACTGACTGGTTACAGGATTCATGCCTTACATTGAATGTTGAAAAGACTGTATCTATGTTCTTTACCATTGGATCTAAACCTAAGACCAATCCCAAAATTTCAGTAAATCAACAAAACATAAAACATGTAGAGAAATTTAAATATTTGGGAGTAACTCTTGATTCTAATCTTACTTTTAAAGATCATGTTCAACTAGAAATGCAATTCCAAGGAATTACCAGTGCATGAAAATGCTAAAGTTGTGATGTAAAATATCATGTATAGTTAAAACAGATAATATAGAGATGGTTACTGCGGTAATGCTAGGATAGACATGGTGGTTGCATAGCTTAAAAAAGTTGATAGTTTAAAAGTAGACTGTTTAAAAGCTGAATGTAGGTAGTTTAAAAAGTTGTTGATAGACAGTAGATAGTTTAAAAGTTGTTGATAGACAGCTAGTTTAATAGATAGTTTAAAAGTAGACCGTTTAAAAGTTGAAGGTAAATAGTTTAAAAGTTGTTGACAGACTGGACGTTTAATTAATGTAGATATTCAAATAGTTTAATGGCTGTGTATAGGTAGATATTTGACAATAACTGAAAGTTGGAATGGCTCTAATGTTTGCTAGCAGTTATGCTAAGATTTTTAACTATGCTAACCATGCTACTTAGCTAATGTTTTATAGCAGTGCTAGCAATGCTAAAAATGCTACTTAGCTAACGTTTTCTAGCAGTTTTGATAAACATGCTAACAATGCTAGCAATTTTAGCAGTTATGCTAACTATGCTAATAGCATGCTAACTATGCTAACCATGTGACTTAGCTAATCATTTTTAGCAGTTTTGCTAAAAATGCTAACATGCTAACTATGTTAACCATGCTAACTAGCTACAGTGGGTAGGAGTCATAGTTGATGACAAGTAACAGTTACAATGGCTAAACAGTTAAAAAGTTAGCTAATCATTTTTAGCAGTTATGTTAACTATGCTAACATGCCAACTATGCTAACCATGTGACTTAGCTAACCTAGCTAATCATTTTTAGCAGTTATGCTAACTAGCATGCTAATAATGTTAACCATGTGACTTAGCTAACCTAGCTAATCATTTTTAGCAGTTATGCTAACTATGCTAACCATGTTACTTAGCTAACTTATCTAATCATTTTTAACAGTTTTGTTAAAAATGCTAACTAACATGCTAACTATGCTAACCATGCTAATTAACTACAGTGGGTAGGAGTCATAGTTGATGACAAGTAACAGTTATAATGGCTGAACAGTTGAAAAGTTCAGTAGTTTAAAGGGTTAAATTGTTTAACAGTGAAATATTTTAGTGAGGACTTTTATTTTGAAACAGTTTTTGGCAGAGGAAGCAGTTGAACAGGATGTGTAGTCTTAACCCTTAAAGGTGTAGGTTTTTGAACATTCTAAGTTCCGCAACAATTGAAGGTTCTAAAATGCTATGTTGAATTCAATGAACCCAGATATTCTTTAGAATGTTCATTTCTCAACATTCCCGTCACACCGGTGTGACGGTACTCCTTTAAGGGTTAATAAGGCCAGTTTGTATGCTTAAAGCCTGAGACTGGCAGTTGATCCAGGTGGCCTGAACACCTGCCATAGGATTCTAATTGCTTAACGGCCGTATTATGATGTCACAATCAGCAATGTTAAGTCTATAGGGATTTTTAAATAGTTTTTCTTTAATAGTTTAAAAAGTATAAAAGTTTCAAAGTTGAAAAGACATAGCAGCTTGGTCCGTTTGAATACCTACGTTACAAAGTTTGAATGAAGTTTCTAAGTTAAACTGTTCAAGAGAAATTGCGTACGGAAAAAGTGGTAAGCGGAATAATAATAATAATAATAATAATAATAAGTTGTTGTTGCCTAGGAAGAACAGTACAGTGCATTTTCATGCACTGTAAAAATTGCGCAATACACTGAAATTTAATTTAGCAAATTTTAAATATATAAGAAATTCTCTTAGCACTGAGGCATCTAGTACATACTTACAAGCAATGATTATCCCTCACCTTCTATACTGCATCACATCCTGGTCTCAGACAAGTAAAACAGTGATAAAACCTTTAGAATCTTTGTACAAAAACTGCCTTAAAATCCATTACAAAAAGACATGCCATTATCATCACTGTCATATACTGGCCAAATATAGTTTATTGAGTTTTGAAAATCTAATGAAACACTAAAATGTGTCTTTACTACATAAAATAATTTACAGTGCTACTGCTCCCCCTTTGAAAAAGTTTGTAACACTCTGCTCTGAAAATTCTGAGCGAACTACACGACGTGTCACAAGGGGGGAGTGTAGCATCCCTCGTCGTAAAACCAAATTTGGGAGTTCCTCTTTCTCATGTGTGGCCATGAGACAGTGGAATGCCCTCCCCACAGAATACATATTATGTACAAATTCTCATACCTTTTCATGCTTGACTAAGAGGTGGATGTTAAGTGGACAAGTTTGCACACATTTAAGATGTTGTATGTGTGTGTGTGTGTGTGTCTGTGTGCAGAGCTGGATAGTACTAAACAGGCTTTAGTTATACGTGTATGCTGGGGAGGGGGGTAAGAGAGTGTAAGTGGGCTGCTGGCGTCCATGTTTTCTATTCTAAGACTGCTTGTTTGTTAAATACTATGGCCATCACATCACCTTTAGTTCTATGTAATTTATTTATGTTACTGTTATTTTATTTTATGTTTTTATACTTGCCCAGGGACTACAGGTGCAAATTAACAATTGCTGCTATAACCTGGCCCAAGACATATTTTCCTGGATCCCAGGATAAATGTTATTTTGTGCATTGTCCCTGATTCAAATAAATAAATTTCCATTCCATTCCATTCCTCCATGATGTCCAGCCACTGAGAGATTATCCTACTGACCATAGTCTGAGACACTCTGAACCTCTCTGCGATGTCGTCCTGTAATAAGTTCAGCCGGAGCTTCATCAGGGTCATGAACAGTTGATCTTTGGGGTGTAACTGAGAGATGCTGCATCCAGCTGTCAGCTCGTCAGCCAAAGCCTCAAATGCATCCAGTGACAACCCAATGTACAGTAGAGACAGCCGATCATTCCGGAGAAGTTCGGTGTGTACCAGATGTTGATCAGGACACGGTGTTGTCTGGTCGTGGAGGTGAGGACAATGGAGTGGGTCACTGACAGCATAAGTGTGATCTTCCATGTGTAGATATTCCCACTGTTTAGAAGCATCACGGTGTGTCATCCTATCAGAGTTATCTCATCAGTCTCCTGGCTTGCAGAACTGGTTGAGGGTGTTTCTGTAGAAATAACCCACATCAGTAAGTACTCATTGTGCTGCCTTCCAATATTACCAGTCCTAGACAATACATTATTAATCCTCGACCTGATCCCATGTTGTAATGCTGTTCATTTATTGAGGTCAAATCAAGGCATAGTTAGGGGTGTAGCCTATGAGGTCTACATATCTGAATAAATGAGTTTTATTCTGCATATTTTCCCCATTGCAGCATTCCAAAGGCTAAAAACAAGCAACAGGAGAAACTGTCAGTCTGTCCACATCAATGCGCTGTGCAATTTCGTAATTTCGTGTGTCGTCGGGACTAACAGGGAGGAAATGTAACTAGGAACTTGCATCACTAAATCTCGTAGCAATCACTGCAAACATACTGCTAACAGACGATAGCATTTGCTATCGCTGTTTGCGAACATGCTGATATGGTTTCAGCTCGGTTTAACCAGGAAGTTGAGACATATGTCTTAACAAGCCCTCACCAAACAAAAAAAGTTAGACAGCATAACTGTACATAGTTTTGAAAAAAGGTACTGATGTGATAATGTTGATCATACACATTAGACGCTAGCTGGCGATAATGATATCTGTTAGTGCTAGCAAAATTGTATCTTACCTGGGAGCCTCACAAGTATACGACGAGCCTTTTTCGTCGGAGGAGTAACATATCCCAACCATTTCTCGGGGTATGGGTGTTGGTCTGATGGTTTGCCGTCCACAAAATGAAAAGAACAGACGTAGGGCTTTTTCGGAGGTTTCTTCAAGTTTAGCGCCTTTAGCCACATACGCCGGTCCTTGTCGCTGGATGGCGGGGGGTAAAGATTAAAAGCTGCCTCACAACATTCTGCTCTAGTTTTCCCGTGGACCACACAGTACTGTTGTAGGGATTCCCGCACCGAACACATAATGCTGGACATCTTAAAAAAGTAGCTGATGTGCCAAAGTAATGCAACGGACAGAACTGGACAGAGTTGCTCAACCGGAAGTTCGAAGACAATCCAGAACTATATGGCGCCCCCTTGTTGGCGTGCGGAATAAGGTGAATATTCTCCTGCTGAATAGTTCATCTGATTAGGAGTTACATACTTTATTGTAGTGGGAATATGCAATCTTACAACAGGACGTCCAGTTAGCAGTGGGCAGGAGCTCTGTGCAGTTCGTAGGCTATATGGCTGAAGTGAAACGAGTAGCCTACTGCTTGCGTCAATTAAAGTATTACGTTTGTGTCAGTAGGTCTAATGTACTCGTGTAACTACTATCCTGCTGATTAAGTCATCTGATTATCGAGATTTTTACCTTCTTTCCATGTAGTAATGTATAATCTTACAACGTCCAGTTAGCTGGGCAGGAGCTCTGTGCAGTTTGTAGCCTATGGCTGAAGTGAAACGAGGTCAACGAAAATATTACTAGGCCTACTCTCGTTTGTGTCAATTCAAAAACACTTTTATTTATCCCCAAGGGGCAATTTACATACCATGGAGTAGAGTACAATAATCAAAAATCCTATAAATATCACTGTTTAAAATTCAGTAGGTCTAATGTAATCTTGTAACTATCCTGCTAACATCTGATTGAGATTATTACCTTTCTTTCCATGTAGTAGCCTAATATGTGATCTTACAACTCTGGTAACTAAAACTGGAGACATTTACTTAAGCTACTTTGTGCTTCCTGCTCATTCAAAATTACAAAATAACAGCAGGGAAATTATGTTTGTTTTTACAGGTTATGAAAAGAATGGCCCAGGTTCCTGAGGAGCTGACCTGAATGACCATCATGGCCTCGATCTGTTGTGCCTCTATATTTATTCTTTGCAAAATGCAATGAATATTTACAGAGCTGACCATGGCCGTTTGAGAATCAGAGGGATGGAAAGGTGAGGACAATCTGATACAAGTGTTAGCAGTTACAGTATATAAATAAAATATTTTTAACCAATACACATTCATTATTGGTTCAGCACATTGCAAAAACACAGTTTGATCAACACCACAAAATGACAAACTTTATATTTTTATTTCAACAATCGTCCAGTGATACTCTAATGTAAAAGATTTTTTATAGTAAAAAATGTGCTTTTCCACCCTGTTCTCGTTGCAGGCAATGAAGTGACTTGGCCTACAGGTCTTTTGTGAGCAGGTGCTGGGGTTTTCTTAGAAGAAGCGTCCGTGTCATGATCCCCTCGTGTGTGGTGCTACGCATATGGAGGGAGCGTCCGGATACTTAAGGGCAGTACGTTGGATTCAGACCCCTTGTCGACTGAACCGTGACTCATGTTCAGCAACAGCATCCTCCATAGAAGGTCGGTCAAGCTGAGCACACAAGTCTTGGGACACAGGAATCCGCTGGACGGCATCCCAATCAGGAAGAGGGTCTTTGATGATCTCGAAGAGGACAAGAAAGAGGACATATATTGGATACTGTAATACAGTGCATTGTAGGCTGTATACTGTACAATAGACAAATTGTATGGCCCTGAACATTGTGCTTTGTTTACAGTACTGATGATTATTTCGATACCAGTAGCATCAGGTCTAAGACAGCCTGTTGTGTGAGAATCGATAAGTTATTTTTAGTGCCTATACTGTTGCACATTTTGATTTGTTGTTTGTAATAAAAAAGTATATTTTATTGAACTTACAAATTGTTTGGCAAGCCTGTACATAGTTTCTCCTTGGCTGTCTTCTGTTGTGGGGACTCCGCATCGTCATTGAAGTGCATGGCTGCTAGATAAAACCTAAACCAAACAACAGAAATGTTGTAACACAAGTGAAAGTCACTTTTGCATGCACACACCAAGCTGTTAACTCACAGCAAAAGCATTTGCTAATATTTTAAGCCCCGCAAGATGCCACACTTGGAGCATCTGTTGGCATGCTGTGTTTGTCATGTTGTCGTTTTTGTAATGTTCTAAAATAAGAACGTGCAAATAAATCCATTGTATTTAGACAACACAGTTTTCAACATATCGACTAGATATCATTTGAATTGATAACGTGAAGTTGTTTCCACTTCTGACGTCAAAAACTTATGTGGGTTATATTACAGCTTAGCAACCAAACTATCGTGTTACTCAGCTTCAGTTAGCTATCTTTTTTTTTTTAAGTATATATTTTTGGCCTTTTATGCCTTTAATTTACAGGACAGTAGAGAATGACAGGAAGCGAGTGGGAGAGAGAGTCGGGGTGGGATCCGGAAAGGACCACGGGGCGGGAATCGAACCCGGGTCGCCGGCGTACGGTGCAGGTGCCCCAGCCAGCCGCGCCACGGCTGGGGCCTCAGTTAGCTATCTTGCTGAGAACATAACCTGTCAGAGATCTCGACAAACATGCATAGTAAAATGTAGCCTAACATGACAACACAGGTTTTATCCGAATGACACACAGGAAAATTAAATAGCCTTGCCAATGAACTAAATCACACATTCTACTTGCTAGATACACGTTAGCATAACTGCTTAGCGACAAAATAATACAGCATGCGGTTGTGATGACCTTATGGTCGGAACAGCCCCTCGTTTCAGTAACAGCAGCTTAACAAATCCTGCTTTAAACTGTCCAAGGTTTTGAAAACTGCCTTCGGTGAAATGTTTTGCAAATTAATAACGGAGTGTCGAACTTTGCAGGGATCTTCTGGTAGAAAAACATTATCCATGCCCCTCGAACTTTTGAATCCTTGGGAAGACTATGGAAAGTCTCCGCTTTCTTTGTAGCCTAAGTTTCAGCCTGGAACACTGCATTTACGACCGTGTCTCGATATCCTTGAAGAACTGTCTGCTTTATAATTCCTGTGGAAGTAAACGAGCAGGCAGCTAAACTAGTGTTTGTCTTATCTTCGCTCTCCATTCACGTTCCTGGGCTCAGAGCACCAGTGGGCTGGTCTGTATGTAAATTTTGAGGCGTGACAAATGTACAGGCCGGAGCCAAATAAGGTACCACCTGCTAGTTTGCGTAAACTCGGAGCTTCGTTGGGATTCGCCCGTTTTATGGCGGGAGTTTCGAATTGTGAGATTTGCATAGGAAGGAGGGGTTTTGAAGTTCTCTGTATCTCCATTTCACCCACTGAACTATCACTATTCATCTATGACAAGGTAAACTCGGTTTTGCATTCTATGACCCCTTTAAGGTGGATTACACCCTCCCCCCTTAAATCCCTTCATGGGTGTCTACAGGTCTAACTTTCTGAAAGCTATATCCTCAGGAGTGAGTGATTGTCTAGCTCATTAAGAGAGACCATGGCCCTATTAAAACCATGTAATATGGTGTGGGCAAAAGAAATAAGGGGGTTCCCTAGCTGGGAATACTGAAAGCGGCTGGGAGCTTTCCGTGATCTCTCAGACCTCCTGGTGGCAGGGTTGTGCACAATTCGAATTGCAATTCTGCTTCCTGTTTGCTACCTCAATTCAGTTTCAATTCAATTCTGGAATTTTGCACAAGCCTGCCTGGTGGGAGGATCTTCAGAAGGCACTTCATCATCTGGCACCTCATGGAGTTCAGGTGCTTCTGAGGGCTCTTTCTCCAAGTTGCCAAAGTTTGTTATGTCTCTCCAACGGTCAGTATTCGCCGCAGGACTTGAGACATCAGCAGCATCAATGGGACTTTCAGCAGCAGCACCATTGACAGGACCTTCAACAGCAGCAGCATGGACAGGGCCTTCATCCATGTATTCCACAGGTAAGTATTCCTCATGCTTCTCAGGTCCGGCTTGGTAAACAGCTGGACTTTCCGAGCAGGATGAGTCATCACTCTCAGGGTCGGAAGCTTTACTTTCTGACCGTTGAACAGGGTTGTTCCTTGTTCGGGGTCATTGTGTCGTTCCCTTCTCAGGTTGCTCTTGAGGTTCCTCATCAGTCAACACTCCACAAGGCAGCAGCAGGTCTCTGTGGAGAGTGGCGTTGCATCTGTCCCCTCAGGTTGGACAACATAGACAGGTAAGTCATCCACTTGCTTGATCACTTTGTAGACACTTGATTCCCACCGGTCAGCCAGCTTGTGCTTGTTCCGTAGCCGCAGATGTCGAACGAGGACACGGTCTCCCTCCGCCAGTGCAGATGCGCGGACAGACTTGTCAAAGCGTCTCTTGTTTCTGACAGCAACCTTCTCTGCATTCTTCATGGCCAGTTGGTAACTCTTCTTGAGGTGAGACTTGAGCTTTCTCACGTATTGAGAGTGGGAGGTAAATTGGACACCTCTAACTGGCAGTCTGAAGGCGATGTCAATCGGAAGGCGGGGCGTCCGCCAAACATGAGCTCATAAGGGGAGAAACCGGTGACTTCGTTCTTAGTGCAGTTGTAGGCGTGAGTGAGGGGTTTCACAAAATCACGCCATCTGCTCTTCTCCTCGTCTTTTAATGGTCCCAGCATACTCAGGGGGGTGCGGTTGTACCGCTCAACTGTGTTTCCTTGTGGGTGGTAAGGACTTGTTCTAACCTTCCTGATCCCGGTGATGGCACAGAGCTCCTTAATGGTGTGTGACTCAAAGTCTCGGCCCTGGTCACTGTGGAGTCTCTCAGGGAATCCATAGTGGACAAAGACCTGCTCCCACAGACACCGTGCCACAGTGCTGGCTTTCTTATCTTTTGTTGGAATTGCAACTGTGTACTTGGTGTTGCCGTCAGGTTCCAGGGACAGAAAATCCATACAGGCCAACTCCATTGGTCTAGTGGTCTGGATGTTGACGAGGGGTGCTGTCTTGTCTGGCTGAGATTTCCGCCTGACTCATCTGCCCAGGACTTTATCTTCCTCGACATCAGCTGCCATCTTTGGCCAGTAGAATCTGGATCTCACCAGGTAGACCCCTGAGCACAGATGATCTCAACTCCTGGGGTAGCACAAGCTGTCTGCTAACTCAAGCAGGGTGATGACTTGGCCTATAGCAGGATCCGCCCACTGGTGTCGCCCAAGCTTTTCCTCTGAAAACCTGGGGATGGTGGCATGTCCTTCAAGGCAGTCGTCCTCTTCAAAGGCATCTGGCACTGCCTCAGGATGGAGTGCGAGGGATTTGACCAGCGTCACGGGTGAGTCTGGCTCTGTATTGCAGAGGAGGTGTTTGTGACAGGCAGCAGTGACCACATCAGCAGGTAAATTGGTCTCAGCAGCTGTGGACAAGTGGTGGGAGGTGAACTGCTTTATCCTCTGATGCTCTTCCAGCGAAGCCTGGTCACTCATCACCTCACAGTGAGGACGTCTGGAGAGTCCGTCTGCAACCTGGTTCTGTTTTCCAGCTCTGTACTTGATGTTAAAGTCGAAGGTGGAGAGAGCTGCCAACCAGCGGTAGCTTGCTGCATCCAACTTTGCTGAGGTCAGGATGTAAGTCAAGGAGTTATTATGACTGTAAAGGTGTTGCCATACAGGTAGTCATGAAACTTTTCGACAATAGCCCACTTCAATGCCAAAAACTCTAGCTTGTGAGCTGGATATCTGGACCCGCTGGATTACAGACCCCGGCTGGCGTAAGCAATGACACGGCTTTGTCCATCTTGCTCCTGATACAGAGCTGCTCCTATGCCGATGGTGCTGGCGTCAGTGTGTAGCACATAGGGCAGCTTTTGATCAACGAATCCGAGTACTGGGAAGGTTGTCAGTCTCAATGACGGTTTCAAAGGCCTGCTGACATGCAGGAGTCCAGTGGTCTGCAAACGGCTCTTTAGGGTGGAAGTATTTCACGCCACTGCCAGTCTTGCTCCTATGCCCCTTCCGAGCAGGTGGATAACCGGTGGTGAGTGCATTCAAGGGTTTCACAATTTTAGAGTAGTCTCTGACTAAGCAGCGGAAATATTCGCTTTGGACAAAGGCGTCTGCTAAATCCATAACCATAAATATCCAGAGAATTCCAGGAAAGACTGCAGCTCTTTGAGAGTCTTGGGCACTGGCCAGGTGATTCAGGCTCTGATTTCCCTGGATCAGTGTGAACTCCATCCCTTGATACGACATGTTCCAGGTAGCGCACAGAGGTTGGCACTTGTCTGGGGACAACTTCAGACTGTTGTCTCTGAGTCGTGTCAAAACGTGGGTCAGCCAGGTTTCATGCTCTTCCAAAGACTTGGAAAACACAATCAGATCATCAATGAAGACAAGGACTTCTTTCAAGTTGATGTCTCCCATGCACTTCTCCATCAGCCGTTGGAAGGTGGAGGGGACGTTTGTCCCTGATATGCGATTGAACTCGAAGAAACCCAATGGACAGACAAAGGCGGTTTTGGGCTCGTCAGTCTCTTCCATCTCTGGTAGTACCCAGACTTCAGGTCCATAACTGAGAACCACTGGGACCCAGAGAGAGCGGAAAAGGTCTCTTCCACATTAGGCAGTGCATAGGCATCTTTGATGGTCTGGTTGTTCAACTTTCTGTAATCCACACACAGTCTGACGTCGCCATCTTCTTCCTGACAACCAGAATGGGAGAAGAAAATGGAGATTCAGACTCCCGGATGATTTCTGCGTCAAGAAGGGTCCGGAGGTGTTTACGGACTGCCTCATAGTCTTGGGGGTGGATTGGCCTTGACCGCTGCTTGAAGGGTGTTTCATCTCTGAGCTTGAGGTGGTGTTTCACTCCGGTCACATGGCCATAATCCAACTCATGGTGGGCAAAGACGTCAGAGAACTGTCTCAGTCTGTGTGTGACTCTGTCCTTCCAGGACTCTGGTACTGAAGAGTCACCGAAGTCTGAGGTGTCTCAGCTGAACATGGCTGCTGGTAGAACAGCTGACAACACTTGACTGTCTTGACTGTCAACACTTGACTTGACTGGGCACATCTCTCAGCGGTGACATTGCTGGTGCTCACGTGACCCTCCAGCGGGGACTACTTTGGGCTCTTTCCCTCTAAGCGTCACTGTTCCAAGGTGTCCACTCGTTCACTGTTTCTTTCAGCATCTTCAAGATCTGTGTGTATCCAGGCAAAGGGGACGTCAGGCTGGAGGTGTGGTGATCACAGTGCTCATCATAAAGCATGTCCAGTGTTAGTGCCAATCAGAACAGGAATGTCACTGCTGGAGCGGATGTCAGGGATGACTAAAGCCAGGCTGTGTACTTCAGGTTCTGTGTCAATGAATTCCTTGGGGAAAGCTATCTTGAGCTCTACATACCCGAGGTATGGAACAGACTGTCTGTTAGCTCCCTCAACTTCAAGGAGATGGCTCATGGGATGGATGGGCTGATGGGACAGGTGGTCTTGATAGAAGGACAGGGATACAGTTGTCACCTGAGAGCCCGTGTCAAGTAAGCCGTTGCAGTGCACGCCGGAGATGGTGAGGTTAGCAGTGCACTTATGACCGATGAGCCCTCTAGGGATGTTGGGATGTTGCTTTGAGCCTGCATAAGAGAGCCTTGCTTTAGTCAGTGGGGTGGTGGTGGTGGGGCAGGGGGGTTACTAATGCTGGTTTAAACGAGCGGAACCTGAAACACCATGGACCTGCCTGCTGCTTCTCTCTGAGCTCCCTTCTCTTAGCATCAACCAGCGCTGGATTTACCAGGTCACTGCACACTGAGGAGAGGTGGCCATCTTCTCCACAGTTGAAACAGTAACCAGGTTTTGGACTCTTGGAGACTGTCTTGTCACGCATGGGATAGTGCGTGTTTGGAGTTGGCCTTCAGTCCAGCTCTGTTTTCTTCTTTGAAGATTTTTTGGACTGCTCAGACTGTGAGGCTGTCAGGGAGGCAAGCTGAACTTTAAGTTGAGCAATCTCCTCTCTCATTTGCTTCTCACCTGCAGTGTGTCTACTCTCCGTGAACTGCATGTCAATGCCGAACTCATCTACATTGCAGTCCCACACGTGGTGATATTTGGACTGGGTTTTGGTTCTGGAGAGACCCAAGCGCTGGGACATTCTGCTGGATTTTGCAACCTGTTTATCCTCCTCAGTCCGGAGAAGCAGCAACAGATCAGAGAATGGAGGCGGTGCATTCTTCTTGTGCTCAAGCTGAAAACTGGAGATGAGAGCATTGTTCCAACAACCTCTACAAAACTGTTTTAACAGCTGGCGGTCAAAGTCACTAAATAGAATGCCTCCTCTTTGCCAGACCCAGTTGAGTGCTGTCTGCAGGCGGCTCAGGTAAGCAGAGGGCTTCTCGCCAGCATCCTGGTGGGTGTTAAGAAACTTCGGAAACTTCGAAAAGCTGTGTGTGTTTCACCAGGTTAGCTGCAGGAGGCAACAGGCTCTCCACAAATTCAGTGCGACTGCGCCATGTCTCATAGTCCACTTCATGGTTAGGAGTAGGCAGTCTACCAGAGAAGAACCGCAGCTTAGTGCTGCTGTGAGAAGACATGCTTTCAGTGCGTCGGACAATGCGCTCCACTACCACCTTCTGCACCTCAGGCGTTGTGAGCTGACTCACAGGAATTGTGTAGGATGGTCGTCTGCTAAGTTAGGGAACATTAGCGTCAAGCTGAGCGGGAGGAGAAGTGCCACTAAGAACATCGGCTGCCATGATGGATGGTGAAGCTGAACTGTGGCGATCAAGAGATGCATGCCGGTCGTCAGAGGTTGTTGCTGGGCTATGCATTGTTGAGACACCTGAGGTTTCAACAGGGATGGACGGTAAGGAAACGGGTGCTTCAGTTCCAAGAGAACCTTGGAGACAGGAGAGCTCATCATGCAGAAGTGACTGCAAGTCCAGACCGCTCAGTTTAGTCTCTTAAGGAGTCAAGGTATGTCTGTGTTAAATTACTTCCCACATACCTTGAATAAACACTAGAAAGTTGCCTAATGCAGTGGACAGTGCTGGAGTCATCTGGGGAAGGCCTATAGAGTGGTAGCTGTCCTAGCTTCTCTACCATAAACCCTGACTGCATTTACGTGCATCACCCGTGAAAAAGGCCCATGTTCCTCTAAAAAATTCCCCATCTGCATCACTATCACTCATACCACTGACTAAGACGGAATTAGGCACTTTAACATTCTTTTGTCTAATCACATCCATTTCAAATGTACAGTTTCAATGTAAAATCTGAAGTCCAATAGAAAATATGTAAATGCAAAAAGATATAAAGTTAAATGCAAAAAGATATAAAATATATATAAACACTATAAATACTAATTACAAAAATGTTACCACTGCCCCCCTCCTGGCTGGCTTGCCAAGTTTTATGTAACACCTCTCTGCTCTACTTAATAAAAAATGTACTTTAAAATAAAAGGAGGTGCCTCTATGGGTTACGATTTGGTTTAGGCCAGTTGTACAGTGTTCCCCACAGAACTGAATTCTATTTGTGGGGGTAGGTTTGCAGAATTAACTTGAATTCAACAGTTTTTAACAAATTAGCGTAGCGTGGTTATGATGAACCAGATTTAAGCACAATTTAGTACAACCTGGAAAATCATTGTGTGCTGGTCAATGTTGATATTGTGGTGGGCCACCACAAATAAGTCAATGTATGGGAAACACCGTTCTAGGTTCGGCATTAAGGGGGGAGTAAAATTGACAAGGACACCAGTATGTAAAATGTTATAAATAAATAATGCAGGTTTATTAAATAGAATTATATATCGTCTCTAAGAGAAAGGGTGTGGAAATATTAGTAAATAGAAAATAAATAGTAATAAATACAAAACCCTATAAAATAATAAAAGAGCTCTAAAAAAAATTAAAAGTATCAAATCAATAGTTAAAAAATCAAATGTCCAAAAGAAAAGAAATACCCGGGTAAAGTGGTGAGAGTGTACAATGTCAGTGTATGTTTGAAGGCTTATCTGTGTCCAGGTAACAGAGATTGGGGTTGATCCAAGGGGTTGATTATCCAGTATGAAAGGGCAGAACAGTTCAATCGATCCAAGGGGACTGACTCGCCATCCAGTGTTCCAGTGTACATAAAAAAACAATCTGCATACAGCAGTTTGAGAATACAATTAAGGTCATATATTAAATATCAAAGTCATAAGAAAAAAAAAATATATACATTGTTACGACCCTGGTGGGTCTCTTTTGGCCCGCCCACTTTTGTGCCTGTGCTCTGTCTCTCCCTCTCTCTGTGGCAGGTGACTAGGGCCCAGGTGTACCCAGTTGTGTGAGATCACCCTTGATTGGTGTGGGGATAAGAAGCCTGCTCTCCCCATGCTGGGGGCTCTCTTCTCCGACGTTGGCTTTTGTTTTCCGTTTCGCTGTACATACCCCTAGACACTGACTGGCACTACATTCTTATTTTACACTTCATTATACTGACTTTCTTAATCTTCGCTACAATATTCTTTAATAAATATACTTTATTTACTTATTATCTGCGTGTGGCCTCCCCTCTATGTTTCATGCTTGAGCCGGCATGTAACATGTGGAGTCTCGCCGGGAGATATGATCCGGAATCTGGTATGTAACAAAATTTTGAGTAAATAAGTTTGTTGATAATTTAGTGGTCGATTGGTGAATTGGCTTTGAGGTCAATGCTGACAGGTGTAAATTACCTGATCCAGCGGGAGTTATCTGAAATTTGGGGGGAGATCCACGCAGAATTGGTTAGTTTGGTTGTTGTTCGTCTTTGTTTAATTAATTTGTCGGGAGAGGAGGAAGATCCATTGGGTCCAAGCAGACGCTAAATTTTGTTGGTCAAGCCCGTCGTGCATACCTGTGTTAATCGGGTGCAGGTGTCAATTTTGGTAAAGTGGCTGGGATCGGTAATGAGGTTACAACCTACTGGAGCTACGTGAACCCCCGCGCAGGTGAGTGCTTAACGTTGTTTGTTTTTTTCTTGGCCTTTAAATGTATCTTTGTTGTTTTTTGGTGTGTCGGATGCGCTGGGGCTGATTAGCAGCTTAATTGTATGGGGGCACACTGAAGACTAGCAGTAGAAATATTTAGGGCTGTGCTTTGCTTGAGGTAGATGCGGGGCAGCTCGTTTGAACGTTGGGTACTACCTGCACCAGGTTGGTTACGGGCACGCACAATTGGAGCGGACCATTTAGTATTTAACACGATCAAGAAATTGGCATTGTCAAACAGGGGAGCTTGTTTGTTTAGGGTTTTGTTTTATATTAAGTTATGGACTCGTTAACGGATTTTTTTGCAGCTCCATCAGAGGATGTTTTAGAGCGTTTAAAGAAGGACCAATTGTTTAATGTAGCGCAATATTATCGATTCGAGGCCGATATTCCTAAAAAGCATTCAGAAACAGGAATTAAAGGATTTAATTAAAACGAAATTGGCAGAATTGGAAGTAATATCTTTAAATCCTGAACCTGTAGGCCTAGGCCCGACTGCATCTTCCACACCCAATCCTCCGGGTCCCGTACGTTCTGCGTTAACATTTGAGCAACAAAAAGAACTATTTAACATGCAATTGGAGCAGAGGCGGTTCGAAGCCAAACAAAGACAGATGGAAGCTGCCGAACGATTAAAGGAACGAGAAAATGAGCTAGAACAGAAGCGTTTAGAGATGACTGAACGCGAAAAAGAACGACAATTGGAGTTTGAGAGAATGAAACTGCGTGAAAGAGAAACCGAAAGAGAGAATGAAATCCAGAGAGAGCGGCTTAGATTATTGGCAGAAGGTAAAATAACGGGATGACAACGGGGATTTATCGGGGGCGTCAGGGAGGAAAATTGCAGATGGGAGCCTATCGAGTATGATTAAGTTTCTGCCTAAATTTAATGACCGGGACCCTGATATTTTCTTCTCGCTTTTTGAAGGGATTGCGGATGAGCGGGACTGGAGCGACTCTGAGCGCACTCTGCTCTTGCAGAGTGTGTTCACGGGGAAGGCTCAGGAGGCCTTCATTGCGTTGTCGGTATCTGAGCGTAGAAACTACAGGTCTGTTAAGGATGCTGTATTGAGGGCTTTCGAACAAGTTCCAGAGTTTTATAGTCAGCGGTTTAGGGGCTGGAGAAAGGGCGACCGTCAAACTCACACTGAGGTGACCAGGGAGGTCACTGGTTTCTTTAACCGCTGGTGTTCAGCTACCGAGGTAAACACTTTTGAAGCACTTTGTAACCTGATAGTCCTAGAACAATTTAAAAACATTGTTCCTGAGTGATTGGCCACTTATATTAATGAGCACAAGGTAAAAACTGCTGCGGAAGCTGCGGTGCTGGCCGATGAGTATGTCCTGACCCATAAGAGCAAGAATCATGCGCCAAACCATTATTACAGTCGGGAGGAGTCTCGACCTAATTGTTTTAATGGGGGTGTGGGTGGCTACTCTGGGTCAAGAAGAGATCTCTCTGCTCGTAAAGCAGATCCAGAAAGTCAATGTCGCTACTGTTTAGAGAGTGGTCACTGGAAGAGAGAGTGCCCGGTGTTGAGGGGTAAGAACAATGGACGGCCCAGCTCTCCTAGACCAACTGCGTGCGCTGCTCGAGTCATACAGTCTGTCTGTACCGGTGTTGAGGTGAATGGTGGTATTTCCTCAAGTTGTTTGGCCTCTGCAGGAGTTTCGGGTGGTAGGGTGCCCAATCCAACAGTAGAGGCGCAACGTAGTCTTGAGACCTCTAATGAGTGGGTTAGTGAGAGCTATGGTCCATTTATTAGGAGCGGCGAAATTTCATTGGTGGGTAGCGCTCGAAAAGTTTCTGTTAAAATACTGCGTGACACAGGAGCCGCTGATTCATTTGTTGCTGCATCTGTCTTGTCTTTTTCTAAGGAATCCTACACCGGTGATGACATCCTGATTTGTGGCATTGGCATGGAAACTATGTTAGTTCCCCTGCACAGGATTGAGCTAGACTCGGATCTTGTGCAGGGCGAAGTGATCGTTGCAGTTCGCCCGTCGTTACCTGTAGAGGGGGTCGACATTATTCTGGGGAATAATTTAGCTGGTGGGCATGTGTGGCCTAGTGTGCCGCAGCCACCTGCAGTTTCCACTCGGCCCGTGAGTTTAACACAGAAAAACGAGCGCACAAGGCAGGTTTCCGAGGTCATTGGGGATGGGTCCAAGCTTGAACCAACATGCAAGCCAACAGATATTGTGTCAGCGCAACATGGTAGTAAGGTAATAAGTCCTCAATTACCTTCTGTACCTCCAGCAATGACTCGTAGTGAATTAGTCGTGGGTGGTGGTGTTTTTATTGTTGACGACTGGTTGGCCCCTAAGTGTGTAACATCAAGTTCTGAGAGGGTTACTAGAATGTGGCAGATTGTAGTACCAAAGAAAAATCGAGATTTGGTGTTGCAGACAGATCACATGGGTATGGCTGAACATGTCGGTGTGCGTGAGACCTACAGACAGCTATTTCAGCATTTTTATTGGCCTTGTTTAAAGTGGGGGGTGGCGGAGTTTATTGGATCCTGTCATGTGTGTCAGCCTGATCAGTATTCCACATTTGCGGCATGTTCATCTGCCCGTGGCTTGACTGTGCAGCCTGTCACTTTTCCCCGTCCCATGTCATCTTTGTTCCTGTCCTTCTTAAATTGCTTTTCCAGGCGCCGGGAATTGCCGGGGTTCAGGGGACCATGGAGATGGAAGGATGTGGGGAGGGTGATGTATGGTTTGTATGGTGGGATTGGTACATCTAGTCCTGGGGTTAAGGGCTGTAGATATGCCCAAGTTTGGGGGTGGGTATGGGAATGTTTTATATTATGCTTACATATCATTGTATTTTTGTTTGTGCTAACTTTGCATTTTCACATGTTTCGATCAGTTACAGAATCCCACTTAGGTGGGGCTTCTGTTTTATGGGGGAGGGTGTTACGACCCTGGTGGGTCTCTTTTGGCCCGCCCACTTTTGTGCCTGTGCTCTGTCTCTCCCTCTCTCTGTGGCAGGTGACTAGGGCCCAGGTGTACCCAGTTGTGTGAGATCACCCTTGATTGGTGTGGGGATAAGAAGCCTGCTCTCCCCATGCTGGGGGCTCTCTTCTCTGACGTTGGCTTTTGTTTTCCGTTTCGCTGTACATACCCCTAGACACTGACTGGCACTACATTCTTATTTTACACTTCATTATACTGACTTTCTTAATCTTCGCTACAATATTCTTTAATATATATACTTTATTTACTTATTATCTGCGTGTGGCCTCCCCTCTATGTGTTATGCTTGAGCCGGCATGTAACAACATACATATGCATTTTCAGTTACAGGATCAATCTGTCAGGAGGACATCTGTTTCTCACTGGACGAGTGTTCTGTTCCACAACCAGTAGTGGTGGTACAATTGGTTGTTCTTCTACATTGTGTGGTACAGACTGTTGTTCCAAATCATTCTGTCTGCATTGAACTCATCAAAGTTTCATCACAAGAGTCTATTGGAGTCAACGGAGTTGGATTTCCCTTGACACCCAACATCTGGTTTACATGGCTTCACACAGTTTCCATTTTCTTCACAAGGAGATAATATTTTAGACCATGTCTACACAAACATAGCTGATGCCTTTTGCATTTTTACACATTTTTACCGAGCAGCGTTTTTTTAAATTTTTTTGCTATTCCAGAGAGATGCTCCTAAGTTGCCAGGCTGCGAGCGCAACCCTGCCCAAAATACCTGCAGAGATACGAAGGCATAGACGAGGTACCAGAGCTGGAGTGAGAGTGAGAGGCGAACGAGGGGCTAAGGTACAGAGTCAGAAAACACCTGAACCTATAGATGGAAACGCTCCGTCACCATCGCCAGGTTCAGAAAGCGGCCCTATCGTCCGGCTATGCCAGCTCTACTGCTCTCCAATGTAAGATCTATCAGGAATAAAACGGACAAGCTTTTACTTCAAACCCACAGCAACTGGAAGTACAAGGAATGCTCTGCCATCTGCTTGACCTCGACCTGGCTGGATGAGTACATCCTGGATGCGGCGGTCACACCTCCCGGCTTTTCAATATACCGGGCAGACAGGTCAGCTAATCTATCACTCAAGTCTAAAGGTGGTGGTGTATGCTTCCTAGTCAATGATCACCAACTCTACCATTGTAACAGTTCTGCTCCCCGGATCTGGAATTTCTTATTGTCACATGCAGACCCTTTTACCTACCACGGGAGTTTGCTTCTATCGTGCTAATTGGTGTTTACATCCCACCACAAGCCAATGCCATCACTGCCACCTGTGTACTAGCACAACATATAGCCGCAACTGAAACATCACATCCAGACTCTACCGTAATAGTTCTGGGGGACTTCAACCACTGCAATCTGTCTGACGAGCTCCCAAACTACACTCAACAGGTGACATGTCCGATAAGAGACGAGAACATTCTGGATCACTGCTACACCACTATCACTTCGGCTTACCGTGCATTCCCGAGTGCTCCGCTGGGAAAGTCTTACCATGCAACACTCTTCCTCGTCCCGGAGTATCGTCAGAAACTTAAATCTGTGAAGCCGAAGTCCAACATCGTGAAAGTAGATGTCGTATCGATAGCGTATTGATAGGTCCACAGATGCGTATCGATAGGTCCACAGATGCTATCGATACGCTGAAAGGCTGCTTTGAATGCACCAACTGGGACATCTTTAAACACATGTGTGTCAGCCTAGACGAGAACACAGAGGCTGTGACGTCATACGTCCGGTTTTGTGTTGATGACTGCATTGGGACCAAATGCATCAAAACATATGGCAATGGTAAACCCTGGATCACCAAAGAGGTTGCTGCACTTTGCAGTTAAAAAGTTCTGCATTCAAGAAGAGACAAGGAGGAGTATAAGACTGCCAAGTATGAACTTCGTTCTGCTATCAGAAAAGCTAAAGCTGATTATGCATTGAAACTGGAGCATCAACTGGTCACCAACAACCCCAGGTCAGTCTGGAAAAGTCTGAAGGAGATGACCAATTTCAATAAAGGGCCTACTTCACCACCAGATGAGGACCCTGAGCTTCCTGATAGACTCAATGCATTTTATGCCCAGTTTGAGGACAATCAGTCACCAGCAGTCTTCCCCTCTCCTCCCTTTGTCATCCAGGAGGCAGAGGTGTGCAAACTTTAAAAAAAACAGAAGGCCAGGAAAGCAGCAGGACCAGATCAGCTTTCCCCAGCTGTTTTCAGACACTGCAGATCAACTGGCACCTGTCTTCACTGACATTTTCAAGACTTCTCTGCAGCAGTGTGTAGTTCCACAGTGTTTTAAAGCCTCTACCATCATTCCGGTCCCGAGGACAACAAAAACAGCTGGGCTCAACGACTTCAGGCCCGTTGCCCTCACTTCAGTGGCTATGAAGGTGTTTGAACGTGTGATACTCTCCCATCTGCAAATCACAGTATCACCGCTGATGGATCCCTACCAGTTTGCTTACCAGTCTAACAGATCTGTGGAAGATGCAATCAACCTAGGAGTTCACTCTATACTGCAACACCTGGAGTCAAGCAACACCTATGCACGCATGATGTTCATTGACTTAAGCTCTGCCTTTAACACCATTGATCCACTCATCCTCTTCTCTAGGTTACAAGCCATGAACATCAACTCAGCTCTGTCACTGGATACTGGACTTCCTGAGGAATATAATTCAATCAGTCAAGGTTAACAATACAACATCATGCCCTAATGACATGAGATCTCACCATCACTCTGTCAAAGTATTGAAGTATGCAGATGACACCACCATCATCGGCCTCATTAGTGACAATGACGAGTCCCAGTACCACAAGGAGGTGAAATGGGCTACGGACTGGTGTACTGAAAATAAGCTCCATCTTAATGCCTCAAAAACCAAAGAAATGGTTGTGGACATGAGAAGGTGGCCTAACACCAAAGCCCCGTCTATTATTAACAGCCTATAACTTTGACTGACTCCTTAAAATTTTTTGGCTCACATATCAGCCATAATTTGAAATGGGACATTAACACCACCCACCTTATCAAAAAGGTGAATCAGAGACTCTATTTCCTAAGACAAGTGAAAAAGTTTCATGTCAACAAAACCCTTTTGCTGCTCTTCTACAAAGCCATCATTGAAAGCATCATCACATCTTCAATCACGTCTGGTATGGGAGCTCTGACAGTCACACCAAGAGGAAATTAGAGAGAGTTGTCACCAAAGCCTCCAACATCATTCGCTGTGGCCTTCCATCAGTCCACTCTCTGTATGCTGAACGCAGCTTGAACCGAGCATCCAAGATCATCAGGGACGCCTCACATCCGAGCCATGATCTCTTCCAACTTCTGCATATCTGTTTATATGGTTCATTGTAAATATCCATATTTATTCAGTTTTTCTGTAATATATTCTGTTGATACACTGCATTTATTTATATTGTTTTTACTACTACTATAATGGTACTGCCACCACATTGCACATATCTGTACATGTTGTTCATACATTGATAATATTAGTCATATCTATTTTGCTCTTATAAGGTAACTGTTAATACACTGCACATACTTATATTTAATTTATACTACTCTAAACCACCTTCTGAAAACATACGTCTTTACTGCACTATATTTTTTTGTCCTGTCTATGCACCACCTACTTTGTAGATCACATTGCACTTTTTCTACTTTTTTGCACTTCTGGTTAGACACAAACTGCATTTCGTTGTCTCTGTAGTTGTACTCTGCACAATGACAATAAAGTTGAATCTAATCTCATCTAAACATACAGTGGGTACTACTTTGAATTGTCCGGTTTCACGCGTGACCTCATGCGTGAATCACGCATCTTTTATTTATATTTCCCCAGTGAGGCTGCAATGACCCAAACAACCACCACTTGTGAGCAGGTTTAGGAACATCGGCTTTTGCCGCTTTGAGTCTATATATTTACCCGTTTTTTTCAGTTGTTCCCACAATATTACCCCCTGATGAGCTTTCATTTCGATGGCTGATAGGCCTACAGTAAGTCTCCTGTGACAGTCCCAACATTTAGCACTATAATCAAAAAATTAAAAAATGTGAATTAAATCCTGAAGCAAACTAAAAATCTTCTGCTTTTAATATAGCCTACGATAAGCTGCTCCAAACGACACACAGTCTCACGATAAAACTTGTCATTGTTTATGAAGGTGTCTTGTTATTTTATGAAGATTTTATGAATCTGGCTGTTTTGTTTATGTTTGTTTTGCTTTCATTAATGGTTTAGTTCATGAGGTCACGACAGGGACGTTGGAAGTATTTTCTGAGAAGGGGTGCGGATGATGTGAGCGGGTGTCCGGGGAAAAAAAAACACTGCTAAAAATACCATTTTAACGCAGTTTTCGGAGGGACAAAAATACCAACAGAGAAAGCAGTGCCCGTCTTCTGTCTGAACATTGCCTACCTGCAATAGGCTATCACTTCACTGCTTGACACTACCCCACATGGAGAAATGTCGCATGTTAACAATGGAGAGAACGTTTCAGAAATTATTTATTGTGCGAATGGGTAAGCAAAACCATAGGTTTTGGTGAACGGCGATGCAGATCACCCTAATTCATTTGTTTGTGCAACAGCCCATTCTGCGTTCACTCCAGCAAGAGTGAAATAAATGTTTTAAAGCAACACCAACGAGTTTTTTGTACCTTAAAATAATGTTTCCAAAATCGTTTCAGTGGTTCATCAACTTGTAACAGGGTGAATGGCAATTCTGCATTCACTTCGCGGCCCTCTATCGGCTATAACCGCACTATCTAAGTTTGCCAGATCGGGAATCTGTAGTTCGATGGAATGAGACATAAGAAACTACAAATTTGACTGGCATCTGATGTCGCAATACATCACACTTTTATAAGTCATGCAAAATATTCTACCTTGTCTGTGGACATCGTTATTTGAAAAGCCGGTGCTGGATAAACAAATAGCGTGCGTGCGATACAGGGAAAGTTCTTTGGTGTTGCTTTAAAAGCGGTGTTATCACCATAGGTTATTTGCTACGATATTTACCTCTGTTACAAGTCGTGACTTATGCCCATTCAGCTTGGAGAAAACATCATACTGTCCATAGAAACCAATAGAAATGTAAAGTGAGTAAACTTATTGTCCATTAGAAATGGACTGATATTACTCAGGAATGCTTTCACAGCTGACGTCTGACTACCCATAACCTGCACTGGATTTTAACAATGAAAATGTGCTTTTATTAGTGCAAAAGACACTTTTTAGTGAAGTGACAATACTTTTGACCGTGTCAGTTTGACAGTATTACACTTCCACATTTCCACACATTTTGGTCATATTTTGTGTTGAATTTGGGGAAACCAATTGTTGTTTCATTTGTGTTGCGCTATTGAAATTGTCCTGTTTTTTTGTTTCCTCAACAAAACTCCAAAAGTGTCTATTTTGCTTAAAAACCAAAAATTCTAAAGGGGTGACAAGACTTTTGTCAGGGACTATAGTAAGTCATGGATTTTTTATTTGTTGTTGTTCTGGGCCCATGGACTATGTGGGGTTATCCACTTTCTATGCTCTGGGTTTTTCTTTACCTCATTTACATGTCCAATCCTATTTCATTGTTTGAATTGCAGGTGCCAACTTCTGATTCAAATGAGCATTTATTCCAGCCATTAGCCTTGGGTTTCACTTTGTTTTTCCAACTGACATTGAGAATGTGTCTGGACAAAGTCAATACAATCATTTCTGATACATCAGTGACAAAAGATTATGTTGCTTTTTCCATTGTTGTCATTCAGACGAAGATCAAGCCATATGCTAAGACAAGTTTATAACTTCTAGAGCAGTTCCAAAGGGTTCTTTTTCTTGCCATTGCACACACTAATCTAACCAATTTAACTAACAAACAAAATTTATTTGAATTTAGCTAAATTCAATTCCATTTATTTATAAGTGTCAAGGCTATAAAGTTCCCATGGGAAAACAAATGCAACTGGCATGGTATTTCAAACAATCCAGAAACTCCTTTAAATGTGTACATATTGAAACCAAAAATATTTTCACCAATTATAAATAAAAACAAATCATGTAATTTGATACCACTGAAACCTATGCCAACGTAACACATGCACATACATCCCTGTGTACAATTGCACAGAGGAAATAAATATTCTGCAATTAAATAAAAGTCATGAATACTTTTAGAACAGCTTACACACTTATCTTCTCTTCTCTTATATTCCCTCTCAAACACAGTGTATGACCCACAAAGGAAAACATGAGAACACTTAATAGATGTAATACAAATAATTACATTATAAAGGACCTGTTTTTTTTTCTGTAAATGCAAATAGTAGTCTCATTACTCAGTGAAACTTCATGAAGATGAGAGGTAAGTGTTGATTCAAGAACAAGGGTCAAGGAATTGCAAAGACATCCTTAAAAGTGGGTATATGTCCCCTATAGCCTTTTAATACAAATATCCATATGTGGCCTCTTTTTCCCACTTTTAAAAGTGGAAACAGTGGTTTCACTGTTAAAAAAGGAGTTTACACTTTTCATAATAAAATTTGTAAAACATCTAAAACATTTGATTAAAAACCAATTTGCTTTGATGTCATTCCCTTTTCTCTTTGCTTTTCTTGAGCCAATGTACCATTGTCGACAACTTTATTCTCTGGTATTTAAATACATTAATGAATATTGTTTGAAAGCACATCCCTTTTTACCTGACCATTTCAAGGTGTACTAAATGTTAATTTGACCTGTTCTGCTAATCACAAGCTCGTCTCCATGTAACAATGCTGAAAATTGTTGCAACTATGCAGGTAACAGCTAATTTCAATATTTCATAGAGCAAACGCTTAAAGTACCATCCTGGGAGAACTTGCATCTTCTCAATCTAAGTTCAGCTCTTTTACAAAAGAAGCCTTTAAGTGTTGGGCTGAACATGCAGACCCTGGTTCAGAAGGACAGGATTGCCCTCTGGATGATCTCAACACACTCCCTGATCTCATCCTCTTTGATGGTGAGGGGTGGGGCCAGTCTGATGATGTCACCATGAGTGGGCTTCGCCAGCAGGCCATTGTCACGGAGACGAAGGCAAACTCTCCATGCATCATAGTCTAAAAGAAACAATATATGAACAATGACATTTTCAGTAATTCATTAAAGCAACCACAAAGTAGTTCCAATAACTGGAGTGGCTTTGCTGAAATCTCACAAGAATTGTGCACTTTGTGATAAAAGTGTAAAATTTGGTACACAATGTATAGCCAGAGAGTCCAAAAAATTAGAAATTGATCCAGTGGGCAGTCGTGGCCTACTGGTTAGGGCTCGGGCTTGTAACCGGAGGGTTGCCGGTTCGATTTCCGACCAGTAGGAACGGCTGAAATGCTCTTGAGTAAGGCACCTAACCCCCTTACTGCTGCTCCCCGAGCGCCGCTATAGGAAGGCAGCTCACTGCTCTGGGTTAGTGTGTGCTTCACCTCACTGTGTGTTCACTGTGTGCTCTGTGTGTTCACTAATTCACGGATGGAATAAATGCAGAAACCAAATTCCTTGTATACGCAAGTATATTTGGCCGAGAAACCGGATTTACGTTTTTACGATTTACATCCATCATGAATTTTCAAAATGCTGGCCAAGGCACCGATCATTGAAAACATGTCAATTGAATTTTCTTATGTGTTGACTATAATATGATATTGGTAATCTAGTTGGTTAAAAGATAATTCCAGTCCCTTTTCTGGTTTGTTTTGGATGAACTAGAGTGGTGGACGATGGGTACTGTCTCGACTATCTAACTAGTTTTGAATCGCCTTTGACTGTTTCAGAGTGGCTGGCTATGGGCATGCACAAACATGTCCTTAAAACAACCCTTAACATTTGTTTTTAAAACTATGCAACTCACTGAGGTTGTAACAAAGGTAGCCTAGGCCTACATGTCGCTGTTAAGTTAAAGTGCAATTCCAGCGAAAATTGCCTTCAGATGTGTCGGTTACCAGTTGATCCAATATTAGTTGTGCAGATGTATAGTCTATCTTATTAACACCAATTGAATTTAAATAGAAATTGTAAAGATTTACTTTTTTGTAATTATTTCATATTTAGTGTAGTCATTCCATATCAGAACCCCTGAAGTACACCAAATGCAAGCATGAAACTTCAGAGTGTTACCTTTAATTTGAGGCCAAGATTATGCTTCTAAGGGGTTCATACAGTAAGCATCTGATTGTCAGTATGCATTTTAGATAACCCAAAGTCCTCTGGGGAGTTTCTATAGGGCATTTTACAAAACGCATGAGCATACCTTGGCAAATAATGGTCTAAAGTACTCATATTGTCATTCTATATTGATCTACTTTTGCACAAGACCTGATGCTAGGGCTCAGTTGTGTTTCTAAGTCATATCAAGTCAAGACCAAGAGGGCTGAAATGTGGTCAGTTCAGATATACTTGTTATCCGGTAGAAAAAGAAAACAATATTCTAGCCTCTGTAACTCTGTGTCAGTACATCACACAGTTATTCTAATTGTTTTCCAAAAACTACAATGTCTCAGCTTTCCAAAGAGATCAGGCATTTGATTATTGGTCAAAGTATGTAGGAGCAATGCCCTCCTAAGTAGATGATGTGCAAAAAAAACTCAAAATGGGGCGCAAGTATACTTTATAATTGCTCAGACTTGCAGAAGATAAGATTTGACACATGGCATTGACAATTCAATAACGGGCCTACCCTTTTCACCACCGCTGAGCTAGCATCCACTTACCTGGCCTTTTTAGGGGGCTTTCCTCTCAGGGCAAATGAGGGGATGCTTAATTGTTTTTTTACCCGACATCTTTGAAAGACAGATGCAATGATTAATGCATCCATGGCCAGGATATAATTATACAATATGACATGATTTAAAAAGTGACTTATGACAATATGTAATACAGTTTATTTAGTGCTAATAAAATTATTAAGCCTATTTGGAGAGAGCAGTGTTTCCCATACGAGTAATCTGTGGCGGGGTGCCACGAATTTAAAACCGGCTGCCACACATTAATGTTATGTTATACTATTTAGTATAAGTATAGTATAAGTAAATATACTCTTTTGATCCCGTGAGGGAAATTTGGTCTCTCTATTTATCCCAATCCGTGAATTAGTGAAACACACTCAGCACACAGTGAGGTGAAGCACACACTAATCCCGGTACAAGTCCCCTCCGGTTACAAGTCCGATGCGCTAACCAGTAGGCCACGGCTGCCCCAAAAGTAGGCCACGGCTGCCCCATTAAATTAAGGATAAGATAAAATCCTTTCATTGACCTGCGCTTTTTAACTGCGCAGCCTTTTCATTGCCCCGCCCCGCTCTCTCTCATAACGAACCCACTGCAGCGCTGCCCCTTTTTTGCATGTGCATTTAACAAAACATTAACGACTGTTGAAGGATTGCTGTTGTCACATAGAAGCAGGCGGGCTAAATTGCTATTAAATCCGCTTAGCATCGTGATCATGCTGCGCTAATATGTTAAAAACTGCTGCATTCAAGTTAACTCTACTAAGGTCTTATCACAACATAGTGCATTGAGGAGACTAAACTAAGTTAAGTTATGCAATCAAGCCGTATCTCAAAGATAACGTTAGAATACTGGATGTCGAGTTTAGCATGCTTAGTTACAGCTGCTTGTCAATTTCGATTAGGTAACTCATGCAGGGCTCATTTTGTTGACTGACACTGAACTCTTGACTTTCCCAAGACTCAAAAGTGCTTGTCCCAAGGAGAACATCAGCAGTCTTTTAACTGTGTTAAAATTGCAAGGGTTCCCTCACAAACGTTTTAAAATGACAGACACTCAATTAGACCTATAAACTACCATCACCCCCCCCCCACCCCTTGTCTAAGTCAGCTACCACCACAAATTGAATCCAATTCTGTGGGAAACACTGAGAGAGAGATGTTTATAATGTGACAATATGTCAGTCATCATGTGATAACAAAAATATGACTAGGCTGCTTGTTCTGACCAAGTGTTGTCAGTGAACAGGCTGTAAAACTGTTGGCTAAGTTAGACACTCATGAACAACTGATGCTAATTATCTGGAAAACATTCTCTAGCAGCAGTCACGTTGTTGTTTGTGTCAACCAAGTTGTGGATTTGTTGTAACATTAAAAGATGACTTACTCTGTGCTCAAACTGATGCTCTAAGCTCAGTGGTTTCCTCTGAAGATTCACGTGATCAATTCCAGGATACGCTTTTTTCATTGGCTGTTGCGTTAAATCTTACCCAGATACAATAGTGCTATTTTCTGATTAGCTATTGTGTAGCCCCTTTCGTTACTTTTGATCGGCTAATAAGTGGCAGGCTCGACTAAGAACTCCAGGGGAGATGTGCTTGATTCTTGCTGGTTCCATAGTGAGAGCGGCGCGGCCAGAGACATTTTGGGCGCTACGGCATATTAAATATTATAAATAGTTTTTCTGCGTGTGAAATACAATGTGTGGCGGGAGTGCGTGACAAAAGACCGAAATGAGTGACTGTCATGCTCAATGCGTGACACTTGAGAGGCCTGTAGCATTTTTTTTAACTAGTAATATTGTTCAAAACAGCACCAAACCTCGTCAGTAGCTTGCTTAGGGTCTCTACACATAAAAGGAAACACCAACAACCTAGTTAGCAAATGCAGTGTTTATTACAGAAGACTGTTATTATGTAAGACTGTTATGATTGTGCCAGTTCTCCCCTATTATCACATAATAAACAAATGGAATGTTGGAGCATTACGTTCCCCAACACAAACGCGAAAGGTCCTCTTTTGATGATAAGTTTTGTTTAGAAAACCTTGAAACAATGTCATAAGATGGTTCATCACATTACACATCACAACATTACACACACATGTGCAGGCCAATTGGTCCATGGGCCAGATGAGATGTCGGTACCACTCAAGGTGGCAAAGGTTGCTTATACTTGAAAAGATACATGTCTGCAGTTAACATTTTTGTATGATAACCCTTCTGGAGTCACATAGACATATTTGCATATTTGATTTTATTATGTTTGGTATCATTTTACAGAGGAGCTTTCATTCAAGTCCTTTTGTGAAGTCAATGGTGGAGGGTAACTTTAACAACTGATAACACTAATTTACAGTGGGTCCCAGTTAAGAATTGACACTTCATTCACCATCAAGGTGATTCACACAGCTGGGTGAAATGTAAGTACAACTGCAGCCGCTTGGGGGCAGCATAGTCCGCTGTGGCGTTCTGCGGTCGAACCGGACCAGCAAGGGCTGTGATTGGCCGAGTTTTCAGTTTGTTTATCTGTGTTTTTAGCAGCCCCTGCAACATGCTAGTCCACTGTAGCCTATAAGCTTTGTACATAATGTTAAACATAGTTTTGGATTCAGTGGCAAGATTTCTTGATTGTACAGTGCCTGCCTGTCTCTCAGTAATGTTTTAAAATGAGAGCTTCGTCAGCTGGCAGTAGGCTACTTTGTTGGCAGTCATGAGAAGTTCGCTTGCTAACAGAACATAAATATGCTGCCCAGAAACCTCGTGAATAGTCCTGTTTTTTTTTTTACTACACTAACGAGGTTTAAATAAAGCCTTTGCCTACAGCATCTCCTTACAGTAATGTTAACAAAATGACAGCATTCATATGACAAAGGAAAACGAATTCAGTCACTCAAGACTGTGCCACAGCAACCAGTGTAGGCTATAGTCCTACCCAATAGGCCTACTCAAAGCAGATAGCGTTGTCTGACGGTATTTCCAGAACAAGTCTGCAACTTTCAGGCAGTTCTGAGTTTGAATCTAGGCAGGAGCAGAGCCATATAAAGGCCTAGGCCTATTGATATCATTTTTTGCAAGGTATTGCTCCTGGCAAGACTTGTTTATAAGACGTTTGGTGATTAAGATAGCTGTTTTTGTGACACGTTAGACGTTCTTTTAAAATGAGCGCATACGGGGAGTAAAACAACTTGTTGCCGTTTTGGGACATAAAATACGTTAAGTGTTTTCACGTCAAGGTGGTATGTGTTGTTATGCCTACAGCTTCAGAAAGCTGCAGGGGAGCACGGGGCACAAAGTAACGCGGGGTTAAATGTAACATGGACTTTTTGGTCAGTTAACCACATTACTATGAGACGGTGTTCCACAAATTCAGTCCGTATGGACGTGTTTTCACGTAGATCTAGCAAAACGTCTTTTGAAGGCATCAAAGTAAATAGGTGGTAGGCTACTTGTCTTTCGATTACTGAGTTGTGGGTGCAGCGCACTGACTAATAATCGTCTTGTAGGTTAAAAATGAACACCGTTTTGAAACATGTAGTCAACACATAGGAGCCATCTTATCTTAAAAGAAACATGACCCAGCGGGGTTAATTGTAACACGCTGTTACAACTGTAGGCTGCAATGATTGCAATACAAAAATATGCACGTGTTAGTTTTGTGATGTTTTGCACTTTTGCCTCATGTATTTTCAGGTTTGAGGGCTTTTTTGCCAAGATTGACCTTGGTTAGACTCTGCATATGTTATTTCTCCGTATGGAAAATAAAGTCAATTTTCGACACACGTCTGTTATTAGTTCAATAACAAGTGTTGCTTGTTAAAACATGTGACTAGTGAAACTCAAATGATTTTAGAAATATTTAGCCAAAGCCAAAAAGTGTTAGAGAGAAGGAGAGACGCCGGTGCAGCTCAGATGTCTTCTTAATTTTCTTTATCCTTTAGTAAAAGGTGCAGAACATTATTAAACTTTGACTAACGTTTCGATGTTCGTTAGTCAAAAACATCGACACATCGAAATGTTAGTCAAAGTTTAATAATGTTCTGCACCTTTTACTGAAGAATAAAGAAAATTAAGAAGACATCTGAGCTGCACCGGCGTCTCTCCTCTCTAAAATATCTGTCCTGGCCTGGTTGCAACGGATTGTGGCCAAACGACAGAAGTGTGGAGAACCCTCCTTTGTCTACCAAAAAGTGTTACTTTGTGCCCCGCGCTCCCCCACTGCTTGTGAAAGAAGGGGATGGGGGATGGGGGCTTAACGTGAAAAAGCTTAACGTCCCAAAACGGCAACGTTTTAGGCTACTCCCCGCAGGCCTTCATAATGGTAGGCTACAGGAAGTGGGGGGAGGGTATGGGATGACCAGAGCCGTCATCTATCGTCTTTCCAGGCACACACAGCTCGTTACCATATAGCCTATCGACTGCCTTAACAGATAGGCTCTGCTTTGGGTTTGGCCTCACAGCGAACTCAACCCTCTTGTTGCTTGCAGTTTGTTAAATAAAGCGATGCAGATTACATTATTTATTTCTGATTAATTGCGTCTTTTGCAACATTTCTTGAATTTCCCCTGGGGATCAATAAAGTATCTATCTATCTATCTATCTATCTATCTATCTATCTATCTATCTACATTTGCTTGTTAGGCTGGGCTACTGTCAATGTCCTGTACAGGTCAATGTTCAACAATTGCTGGTGTAGGCCTACAGGCTATTAATCAATTAGGGACTGTTCGTTATTTATTTAAGGGGCTACCGGAGGAGTTTTGGGAGCGTAGTCAAAAAAGACGTGACCCTCCCTCGCCAGCAAGACATTTTTCTATGACCCTCCAAAGTGATTGAGAAAAAACGCATGACCCTCCCCAGTCCCAACAATTTATTGATGCCTTAGGCTACTGGGTCAATTTGGGAGCTTGCATGCTACGACTCCTTCATTGAAATGCCTTGAAAAGGCTGTCGTTTGCACAATTTCACAAATAATCACCGGGACCGAAACAAACCTGTCAACTTTTCCCGGGTTTATCGCATATTTTAACTTTTTCCTCGCTGTCTTAGGAGCTGCAGGGCCGTCGCAAGGTGGTGCGAGGCCCTGAGCGAACTTGACAGATGCAAGGCCCTTTATGAAATCATGCGATAGCTTACTTTACACATAGCCAAGTGTATTTTAATAGTAGCCTAGTCTAATAAGCTACACCAGCTTGTCTTTAAGAGGGGAAATTCAATTGTATAGCCTATAACATTAGCTGAGTCACATATTTGGCCATATGGTGTTTATCATAGGCTACATCATGAAACCAAATAGTGTAACAAAGGCGAACACTTTAACAGGGGAAATTAATTGGGCATGAATCATTGTGCTGAACGGTATGTCAATGAGCAGAAACACACATGACATTCAAACTATTGATAATATGTACTGGTCTGTATCTATAGGCTAACATTGGACAAATAAATGACACTGACTCGCCATATCCTGACTCAGGAAAAAAAACATTGTCTTGCTTTGCCGCAAACTCAGCAATGAAATAATAGGCCAGTTTGCAGGTAGCCTAACGTCTTTTTCATAGAAGGGAGAGCCAGTCTCTCGTGACATGGAGGTGCACAAATAGTTTTTAATAGCCTGTTCAACTTCGAAAAGCTTCGTTCACCCGATGCCAGTCACTGATCGCAATTTCAAAGTTCGGGAAGCTCATCTTTTTAAGTTTTAAGTGCAGTGGCCCCTATCTGCCCCCTTTGGAATTATATCTCGAGCCTATTATAAGGTCCAGTGCGTCATGTCCTGGGATTCGGATGTGCTCAAAAAAGAAAAGAAAAAACACTTTTTTATAGATGGTTACGAGGAGCAATATGAGAGAGAAATTTGATGATCGTTGTTTTGGGACGTTAAGCCTTTTCCATAGGCGTCAGTGAAGATGATTGAAGAATGACCATTTTTTTATGCAAAAATATTTCTTAAAGGAACCGTATGTAAGATTGTGGCCAAAGCTGGTACTACAATCACTTTCAAATGACTGTAGAGCGCTGTATCCCCTTCCCCTCCGACTGGCAGAGCTGGCAACCCGGATGCCGAAACACTACTGACTTTGTGATAAGTAGATAGGTGGACGGTGGCGCATCAGGCCAAAACACAACATGACAACATAAACATCAGTTGAGGGCTGCAACTTCACTTTTTAAATGACAATATCCTGGCCGGACTACTGTTGTCAGTGATATAAGTATTTGAAATGAACATGATTTCTTAATGTCTATGACATATCAGGGCCATTTTATGATTCATTGAAATACATTTCTTACATACGGTTGCTTTAACTTCAAAAACTCAGTGTCTAAAACTCAGTGTCATTCAGACTCAACCCTCTTGTTGCTTTGATATCATTGTCGTTTGAACGTCGGCAAGCAGGCATATATATGGTTGCAATTTAAGTGATTTTTTTACAGTAGGCCTAGACCTACAACATGCTGTTAGGCTGGGCTACTGTCAATGTACTTGTAGGCGACAGGTAAATGTTCAACAATTGCTGGTGTACAGGCTATAATCAATTAGCTAAATCATTTCTCCAGCTGTTTAAACATTTTTTTGTGCATTCAAACGCAAAAGGTGCTTTGATATCTTTTTCGTTTGAACGTCGGCAAGCAGGCATGCTGAGGTTGCAATGAATAAGGATAATTGGTTTTATCTGCGGATTTATTTTTTGCATTATTTTGAATATGACTCGCTCCAGTCTCAACAGCACGTAGGCTACTTTTCCCACACGCATCTAAGTTCTAACACACATATCCCATCTCGCTTTCTCTCTCTCCATCCCTGCGCACGGTGCTTTTTTAAAGGAGCTGCACCATTTTACAACAATTGCATCTACATTTTCATATTATAATGTTTTGTCAAGTGTAAGCTTAAACTACCGTGATCAATTTAAGTTCCCGTGCCCCCGCTGCGTCATGGAAGCAGTAAGTCAAGTCGCATCAAAAATAGTAGTGGCCGAACTCCCAAGTGACACCTTGTGGTTGTTTGTGTCAACTGCAGTTTGTGCCATTTCTGCTGAGAAAATGGGGTGCGTGATTCATGAAGGAACCCGTCCAAACTTAACCGGGACCCACTGTAACTGTGACTCCAGAAGGGTTATCATAAAAAAATGTTAACAGACATGTATATTTTCTAAAAGTATAAGCAACCTTTGCCACCTTGAGTGGTACCAACATCTCATTTGGTCCATGGACTAAATAGGGGGATTCGACTTCAACCCGGAATTGTGCATGTCATCTTAAGACAGGGGTGGGCAAACTTTTTGGCTGAAGTGCCACATTAAGTTTTGAAAATGGTCCGGCGGGTGCCATAATACCAGTTTCGGCCATGGGAGGCGGTATGCGGGCAACATAACCGCCAGCCAAACTGCAATGCACGAATAACTCGCATGGCTTGTGGGCGTACTTGAATCAATGAGTATACACCTGTCGGGCTGTGGCTAGTAATTTAGCATGCTAATTCAGGTTGCTATCTCTACAGCACTGTCATTTTTTAATGACATCATCGCCCTTATTTCTTCTCATTCTTTTGATGCGTGTAGCTAATTTTTTTGGATATTTTTACCCTAATTCTTACACATGGCACCTTAAAGAATAATTCATGTTTAGTTCTCAATGAGCTAGTGTACCTACAGTGGGCATCGCTTTCAAATGACCACTTCATTCGCGCATTACGCGGCGTGAAGCTGCGTGAAGCTTTAGTACCACTTTCAGCCACTGTGCGTCGCTCTGCCACTGTACATCGCTCTGCCTGCCGTCCCTTACATAATTGTTGCCGAGAGTAATCCCAGCCTACGAATTCAATAACAAAATAAATCATGCATAATTAAACATTACCTCGATTTAGGCTACTTGGGTATGGCTTAAGGCTTGACTACACGGTGGTAACGAAAATCGAAATCGAAATTTGCTGTCTACATTATTGTCAGTGTTGGGGTTAACGCAACTACGCAAATCAAAACAGTGGTGTGATAATTGAGCCAGTAGAGAAATAACTGTTCAGAATTAATCTGTAGCCTTGGGTAGGCTTCTGCAGAAAACAATGTTGTTGCCGATTTAATACTATCTGGTGACGTTTTTAACAGGCTACGCAATAGAGGCTTAGACAACTATGACCCACGTTTTGGTTTCGTAAATTAATTTGCCCGACTTCTTGACTGCAATGTAGTCAATTGACTGCTTGACATGTCATTTTTATTTTTCTGTACAATAAACAAATACATCTGCTTTATGCCGCAGAATTACATAAATATTTGGCTGACTGCAGACGCGCCACTTCCCTCCCCATATTCCAAGATTAAGATAGTATGAAGTGCTTTTTGTATAGGCTACTATCATAAAAAAAATAGTTAAAACGAATAGCTATTTGCAATTTGACAAAACACTGGTCCTCATTTTGCGAATGCGAGGACGATATGAGTGAGCCTGTTGCATTTGGTTAGATGTCCGAGTCACGCATAGGCCTAATGTTTGAAAACCACTGGCTCGTAATCACAATAATTTAACACACGACAGTTGGATAACCTACTTCATCATGTCCCCATGCCTACATTTTTGTGAGTAGCATAGAGATCGTTAAAAACAATAAAGTATGGCTCTCCGTTTAGGACATCGAAAACTTATATTTTTAATAGACTACCGTCGAAGATGCTGACTTGCAAAAGCCTCGGGATAACACGTTATCTCCACTATCATCAGTCATGCCCCTTGATCAAAGTGGGCAATGAAATAAAAGTTTGAGAACCACTGGCTTAACAAGTTACCTACAGTCCAGAACACAGAATCTGTTGCAATATTCTGATGATCGGCGATGATATCGGCAAATGTTTGTTTTCCAAAGTAAGAATTTCACTTCACCATGCACCTTCGACAATGAATAGCGCATTAAACTTGTTACTCATTACAGGTATTGTTAAACGTAGGCCTACCTGGTATCATTACAAACATTATTCTGTGTCCTAAAACTGGCATATTTTATGGCATTGTGTCATGTAAGTTCGTTGCAAAATCTAGAGAAATGTGTGAGGTGGTCAGCGGGGGACAATTGAGACACACATTGGATTGTGTTATTACTTGAACATTCCACACTATCCACAGCTGTGGTAGGCCTATCAGGGGCAGGAGGATTACTGTCAGCGCAGGCTTTATATAAAATTCTTCAACAGAAGGCCTCGAATGTTGTCTTGTTTGTGGAGCGCTTTGCTTCGCTTCTGTAATTTCGGCTTCATTGAAAATGAGGGCTTCCCTCAATGACCCTCCGAGAATAAATAAAGGTTGAATGACTGAATGAATGCAGGCTTGCCCAAAATAAAGGCATGTGGTTTGCGCAGCCTACAGTAAATAACAGACCCACCAGAATGTGCGTTATGATGCTTTTTTACGAGCAAGATGTTTTTGGTACCCTACGCACACTGCATGTTCTTAAATAACAATGATCATCAGTAATATTCGACCACCTTGATTGGCTGATTGGCTGATGATTGTAACGCGGGCATGATTCCAAACACCTCCCTTACGATGATGAGTGACAGGTCTCAGAATGCGTGCGCTACACAAGGACGGAAGATGATGAATAACTGGGGCCGTAGGCTATTCACAAAGGCTTTTATCTTACTACTAGGAGTAGGCTACTCCTAAATCACACTTAAAGATTTTAGATTGGAGTTTTCTCTTAAAAGTTATTCACAAAGCCTTTCAGACAACTCCTAAACTAGGAGTGAGTCTTCGTGGCTATGGATGGCGTCATTACTCATGCACGAGCTTGACTGAAGTGACCACCTTGATTGGCTGACGATTGTAACGCGGGAATTCCAAACACCTCTCTTCCGATGATGACTGACAGGTGACAGGTCGGAGAATGCGTGCGCTACACAAGTAGTGCAAGGACGGAAGATGATTAATAACTGAATAAAAAGGCCTAGCCTAAATTAATAAAGAATAAGGCAAAACAAATAGCTTAGTAGCCTAATGAAACATAGGCCTATGGATTGATGCAGTAGCCTACCTTTGCAACATTATTACATTAATCTGTCACCATATCCCTAGGCTACGTTTGCAAAGAGGAGAACATTTTAATTTGATTCACAATGAAACGTTACATTTCATTTACATGTTAACAATGAGTAGTTTTGGTTGTTGTTGGTGGCGTTATTGCATCCCTTTTATGAATGCAAAATTGTTCCCTCGTGATTGGAAGCTCCTGTTGCGCATAGGCTATTTCAAAACATCGCAACGTAAAATGCCACAAAAAAGCTGTTTATGAATAGGTCTAGTGAGTTAGGAGTCCTCTAGACTTAAGCTGTCCCAGACTTAGGTGCTACTTTTAGGTCTAAAAAACTAGGAGTCCTAAAGTTAGGAGTGAAACGCCCATTATTTTTAGGAGTTGCTCCTAAATTCGCCAGTTAGGAGCTACTTTTAGCCTTAAAATTCTTTGTGAATACGGCCCCTGAATAAAAAGGCCTAGCCTAAATGAATCAAGGCAAAACAAATAGCCTAGTAGCCTAATGAAACATACGGATTGATGTAGTATCTTTGTAACATTATTAAATTATTCTGTTACTATGCCTACGTTTGCAAAAGAGAACATTTTAATTTGATTCACAATAATGTTACATTTAATTTACATGTTGACAATGATTAGCCTAGTTTTGGTTGTTGTTGGCGGCGTTATTGCATGTTAGTTACTGTATGCCTACAATGCAAAATTGCTTCCTCGCGATTGGAAGCTCCTGTAGCTGCATAGGATTTCAAAACCGCAGGTTTGTGAATAGGTCTGTGAGTAAGGAGTCCTCTTGACTTCTTTTAAGCTGTCAGAGGTGGGAAGGTGTGATTTTTTGGGGGAAGGGCCGGATTAACTGGGCACAATTGTCTGATGGCCCCCCTTCCCCCCAGCCAACGTGAATCGGGTGGTTAGTTAATAGGCCTATCGTGAAGATTTTTCCTGCCATCTAAGGCACGAGCGCATCTGTGAGGCCAAGCCTCACCAAGTAGCTCGTTTGTTTACAACTAACATTCCATTTAATTAAACTGCTTTATAGGCTATGCCGAAATAGTTTTCAACATTTTGAATATTAGTGTCGGGTGAATTGAAATGTTCTCAAAGTAGCCTTATGGCTGAAAGCTGCTTGGGACCCCCCCCCCCCCGTCAAGCAATATAACCATACAAACGCGCTTCCTGCACTCATTGTTTCAAAAGGAGTAATTTTGGCTTTGTCAGAACTGAAGAGCTGTGGACGGCATGGCACGGTATGCCCAATGAAAATAAATTAACGCAACGCAACACAACACAGACCCCGCTTCTCTCGCGTCAGTCACTGACATGAACGAAACACAGAACCCGCTTCTCTCACGGCAGTCACTGACAGTAACCTAGGATAAATGCATGGGGAAAAACACTTCCCCATGACAAAGACATTGTAAAACACTGAAAGTTAATATTTTGTCACTAGCAACATACATCTGTCCTTTGTCAAATGTATTATGTTCCAAGTAGCCTATGCGTAATTCTGCTTAATAAAGTTTACATACAAATACATTTGCTTATTTCACAGAAAAATATAAATAGCCAGTCTACAGTGCAGAGTTGGTAAGTTATGGTAGGCCAACTTGCAGTGAACATACAAACAGGGGAAATTATTTATCTTGCAGCTGAGTAGCCTCAGGTGCGCACGTAGACATAAGGCCGAACATGCAAGCGCCAATGAATCGTGCTCTCACGACAATCGCGCCGTTAAACTTAAATAGGTTAACATCACTCTAAGTTCGCCTTCAAGCAAAGAAAACGATGATTTGAAGACATCTGTTTCGTTGGAAGGGCAAGGGGTAGCAACAGGGCAACACAGAGACAGGCCCGATGGCAGGGCTGTTATGAGAGTATTAAAATATGGGATATTCTACGGGAAAACATTAAAACGGCAAGACAGCGGGGAAAGTTAAAATACGTGATAAACACGGAAAAAGTAGGCATGCATTGTTTCGGTCCCCGTGCACAGGGATTATTTGTCATACTATTAATCACATATGATTATTTGTGAAATTGTGCAAACAGGCGCAACACATTTGAAAAGGAAGGACTGGTAGCATGCAAGCTCACGGGAAAGAACGTTATCACAAAGTGTGTGGCTGTGGCGCGGGCGGAAGACAATTGGCAGGGGAGGGTCATGTCTTTTTTAACAATTCTGTCGGAGGGTCATTGAACAATTTCTAGCAGGCAAGAGAGGGTCATGCAACTTCCAACTGAAGCACTCAAAATTTCTCCGGTGGCCCCTTCAATAAATAACGAACAGTCCTTAGATTGCTGCTGGGCTATATGTCTTGGTTCTGTTAACAACTCATTGTCAAACGCATAGCCTATCTCGCGGTTGCATCCATTACAAACAAACATGCAATGTGAACGTCTGGGATTGGGGAGAGCACTAAATGCTCTACTGAATAAGCACGAAGTCAAACCTTTAAATGAAAAACACTCTTTAATAATCCAAAAAAATAAACCGCTAATGAAGTAAACTTGTGACCATCAAAATTCGTTTATCGCTTGTAACTCCGTGATACCAGGACGTAACAGGAAGGCATTTGGCTGAGCAACGGAGGTTAATATGCTCCATGTTTTGTCCAAATGATGACTGTCTATCATCGTTGCACTCGGAGAAAACCGGAATGTTTCATTAGTCCCCGTTTCAATCGTCCCGGTTGTACCTACTCAAAACGCAGATAGAACCTTATTATTCTAAGGTAGCGAAATAGCGTTCAGCATGATTCATGCCCAATTAATTCCCCCTGTTAAAGTGTTCGCCTTTGTAGTTTGGTTTCGTGATAGCCTATGATAAACGGCTTATGGCCAAATATGTGAAAACGTTAAAATACAGTAGGCATAAACCCGGAAAAAGTTGACAGTGATTTTTTCATAATCACTTTGGAGGGTCATAGAAAAATGTATTGCTGGCGAGGGAGGGTCACGTCTTTTTGGACTAATGCTCCCAAAACTCCTCCGGTAGCCCCTTAAATAATGAATTAAACTTGTGACCATCAAAAATCGTTTATCGCCTGTAACTCCGTGATAACAGGACGTAACAGGAAGGCATTTGGCTGAGCAACGGAGGTTAATATGCTCTATATTTTGTCCAAATTATGTCTGTCTATCATCGTTGCACTCGGAGAAAACCAGAATGTTTAATTTGTCCTGCGTCTCTACGGCTGCAAACGGGATTCACTCGCAGTTAACCAAATATTTCTTTATTAGGGCAGGGCAGGCATATTTCTGGCTATTACATTATTTCTAAACCAGTCTGCTAAAGTCTGTAGTGAAGTCTGTGTAGGGTTTTCCAGGCTCCATTTCTTTTTACGAGACACCCTGCTCAATTGAGCCATCTACCGGTTGTTTGGGTTGTTGCAGCGTCTCACTGGAAAAATACAAATTAAAGTCGCGTGATACCGCGTGATACCGCGTGATCCCACGCGCGGACCGCGAGTGAAGCTGGCCAAGTCGAAGCACTGCCCACTGTATGGCTGTGCCCTCTCACAGTTTATACATCGTCAGTAGTGGGAACTACTGTTGCCTTCATGATTTCCTTTTAAAAGTTTCTTATAAGAAGGAGATATCAATTATCAACAATGACAAGCCAGCTGGAACCTGCCGCTCTCTCTCCCTCTCGTGATTGCAGACGCGGTCCCAATTAAATGGAGTAGCACAACGTTCAGGTTAGATCTGCTGCAAAGGAGATAACTAAGATTAGGCCCATCATCTTTATTTAACATTATGTTTTGACATTGACATTGTAAACGTTCTCTAAGGAGAGTGAAAAGCAATTTGCAGTAAAGCTAACCAACGTCGTTTCTATCGCAGGAAAAAAATAGCAAGGAACCTGATAACCAAATGAAATGCTCAACGGGCCGGATGAAAGTGCTTGGTGGGCCGGATCCGGCCCGCGGGCCGCAGTTTGCCCACCCGTCTTAAGACCTCTGCAGGTGCCAATATTTGCAGACGGCAACAAATGTTTCACAGATTTTTTTTTTTTTTTTTGTGGTGATTACTGTGACGAGCTCAGACCCGCGGTAGGCATCATGTGACTGCGGTAGTAATGCGGTTACCGTACCGTCCCACCCAGTGTTGGGAACGTTACTTTAAAAAAGTAATTAGTTATAGTTACTTACTACTTGTTCCAAAAAGTAACTGAGTTAGTAACTGAATTACTCTAGGCATAAAAAAAAGGGTTGGTTCCTGTTGGTTGTCAGTTGAGGCCATGGGTCGGTAGGGATTTTTTTTTTTTTGCCCCCAGTGGCAGTAAGGGATAGGTAGAAAATCAGTCCCTCCAGGATTTCACGAGGTTTTTTGAGACTGTTGCGACCTAAAATGCCTGGATGGAAGTTGCGGTGTTTTTAGCTGTTTCTTGTGGAGAAATTGCGGGAGGAAGTGAAAATTACAGAGCCCCTAAGGGGACATGAGCAAAAAAAAAATCTAAAGTTTAGTTTCATGTGCTCACGTGAAACTTTCATGTGCTCACGTGAAAGTTTCATGTGCGCACATGAAAGTTTCATGTGAAAAGGTTTTGTGTGCGCACACAAAACTTTCATGTGCTCACGTGAAAGTTTCATGTGCGTACATGAAAGTTTCACGTGAGCACATGAAAGTTTCAGGTGAGCACATGATTTTTTTTTGCTCATGTCCCCTTAGGGGCTCCGTAGAAAATTGCAAAAATAGTTGCGTTTTTTTTTTATTATTTATTTAATTTAGGGCAATTAAGGTTAGTAAGACCAAAATCACACTGATAATCTTGATGCTTATTAAAAAAGGATAATCAAAGGTAAACAGTAAGGATTACAGAAAATCAAAGTAGGCCTACTTTATTTGTGAAAATGCTTTGACTGAGGTAATTCACAAAGCAGTATAACCTTTAGTAGAACTGTCCAAAAAAGACAGTCACCTAAAGAGATGGCATCATGTCATATGTTTCAATACATTCATATATTTTGTAATTCATATTAAGTTTATATCTTTTTAATAATTCATAGTCTGTGGCCTGCATAATTACTAATAGCCAAGTAAGTATCTAGTAATTCAGGGCTGTACGTTAACTTTTTTTGCAAGTAGCACTGGTGCTACAGAGGTTAAAAGTTTTGTAGTTTTGCCACAAATTCTGTAGCATCGATATAAAACCTCTAAAATCTCTAAAAAAAATCACAAGTAGGGCAGTTCATCACAGTTCATCAATTGTGGTTGGGATAAAGGCCTACTGCAACTGGATTGATAAAAGGTCATGTTGTTGCAAACATCTCACCTGGCTACATTGTGTTTGAGATGAACAAAAGCTATCAGCATGATATGTTATTTGGTTGTGTTTTTGTAAGAACAAAAAAACAATCCCTGACAGTTCCATGCAGTTAGACTTTTCAATGGCTATCAGGAAGACAGGTCATGCCATTGATTTTTTGTTATTTTTTTTTATTCATGCATTGGAAGTCAGTTCATTTATTTTTGAATAAGTAGAAGATATGCTGAAGATTGTTTTCCACTAAGATTTAATTCACGTTTAGTTCATATTTCTAAGTTTTTAGATTAGAGTAACCCTACATTCAACCTTATTGTCATTGCACGAGTGAACTACCGTAATTACATCTAACCTGTGGTGCAAATGAGTAGGCTAACTGACATGTCAAACAGTGCACCCATGAAATGCATCCCTAGACTGTTCCATACACATAGGCTAGAGTAGGTAGCCTACTAAGTACTATAGCTGAAGGTCTGTGGCTAACGCAGTCGTAATTAAAGTGTCGTGAAGGTTTTTTTCGGAACCGATCTTGTATAGGTTATTAAGCACTACTAAGCGAGACTGTTGCAGTGAAATGGGCTCATATTTGACAGATAGAAGTGAACGTCCCGGTTTTTCTTCTAAGTTTTAGATCTGAATGGTGTTGTTTGGATACTAAGTTGCTCGTTTTAAACTGAACTAAAAATGCAAAGCAACAAGGCGATTGCCACAAACTTCTACCTCTGCTTGACTAATCTAAATCACCTCAGCCCAGCCCGGTCGGGGTCGGAAGATACTTTCGCTTTAGGCTAAACATAGCGGTCACTTGTTCGATTCGCGAGGATAATTTGCAAAGTGTTGTTTGATTTGGAGTTGGATTGTTTGGATACTAGGCCTACAAACAAGTAGACATGCTTTTTAATCGCCTAGACTGCAACTAAGTTGAAATCAAAGTAGCCTACATCGATTCCCCTCTCACAGAAGTAGTCTATACATACGCACTTCAAACAAACGTTTCACCGAGAGCCTACACCGGGCGCGAAACGAAGAGCTCCGTTCGCGACGCGCAAAAACAGAAAACGGGTCTATTTTTTTTTTTACGTAGCCTACGTGCCGCTATCACATCTGGTGTAGCCAGTTGCACTGATCACAGTAGAAGGTAATTGCTGTAGCCTCCCTGTTTGTCTCACACGCATGCATTGTATTGCCATAAGCAAAACTGTATACTGTAGCACCAGTGCTACGTTGGTAAATCATCCATCGCACAAACTAATTTTTTTGTAGCATGTGCGACATATATGTCGCACTGTACAGCCCTGAGTAATTTCATATTGATTAAAACTATTTGACTACACTTCTGTTTAATGTCATTACATTGGTGGTGTGCGTCTAATTGACTGCCTGCCCCTTTAAGGACGTGAGAGTAGCCTAATTACATTTCTGAGTGGATTGGAAGGCTTGCATCTCACTGTGTTCGGCTACGAGTGTAAATCACTTTTTGCATAGTGCATTACGATATGTGGATGCAATTGGGAATGTCTTCTATGTCATTAGTTAAAATAAATGTTAAAAAAAAACAACTCTAATGAAATCATTCTTGGATCATAGAAGAGGTAAATGTCTTGCAATGTTATTAATTTCTATGATTTTGGTAGCACTACTCAAACTACAGTGGGTCCCAGTTAAGAATTGACACTTCATTCATCATCAAGGTGATTCACGCAGCTGGGTGAAATGTACAACCAGAGACTTTCTAATGTGGAGACACAGCACTCAAAAAATACTCCATAGAAATGCACGGGGCTAGTTTGTCACGCCAATATGGCCGTTGTCTACACATATCCCACCCCTTCCTCCAGGCAAAACGTCGACAGGTGAATACATTGAGCCAATCATATAGTGTGTTGTGAAGACATCGTGCCAATCATATTATGTCTATGGTGCCAATCATGTGTTGTGATCTTGCCGCTGGAGCGAGATTGGTGTCGTGAAGCCTTGCGCACGCGCATTTACTACACTAACAAGGTTAAATATAGCCTTTGCCTACAGCATCTCCTTACAGTAATGTTAACAAAATGACAGCATTCATATGAAAAAGGAAAACGAATTCGGTCACTCAAGACTGTGCCACAGCAACGAGTGTAGGCTACAGTCCTACCCAATAGGCCTACTCGAAGCAGATAGCGTTGTCTGACGGTCGAGTGGGTTAATGCGCGTATTTCCAGAACAGGTCTGCAACTTTCAGGCAGTTCTGAGTTCGAATCTAGGCAGGAGCAGAGCCATATAAAGGCCTAGGCTTATTGTTATCATTTTTGGCAAGGTGTTGCTCCTGGCAATACTTGTTAATAAGACGTTTGGTAATTAGTTGATAGCTGTTTTTGGGACACGTTAAACGTTATATACTTTATAATGAGCGCATACGGGGAGTAAAACGACATATGTGAAAGAAGGGGGTGGGGGTGGGGGAGGGGGGCTTAACGTGAAAAAGCTTAATGTCCCAAAACGGCAACAAGTCATAATGGTAGGCTACAGGAAGTTGGGGGAGGGTATGGGATGACCAGAGCCGTCTTCGCTGTACTATTCAGAAAGCATCTTCTATTGTCTTTCCAGGCGCACACAGCTCGTTACCATATAGCCTATCGACTGCCTTAACAGATAGGCTCTGCTTTGGGTTTGGCCTCACAGCGAACTCAACCCTCTTGTTGCTTGCAGTTTGTTAAATAAAGCGATGCAGATTACATTATTTATTTCTGATTAATTGCGTCTTTTGATGTCTTTTGCAACATCTGCTTGTTAGGCTGGGCTACTGTGAATGTCCTGTACAGGTAAATGTTCAACAATTGCTGGTGTAGGCCTACAGGCTATAATCAATTAGGGACTGTTCGTTATTTATTTAAGGGGCTACTGGAGGAGTTTTGGGAGCGTTAGTCAAAAAAGAAGTGACCCTCCCTCGCAAGCAAGAAATTATTCTATGACCCTCCAAGGTGATTGAGAAAAAACGCATGACCCTCCCCAGTCCCAACAATTTATTGATGCCTTCTGTAGGCTACTGGGTCAATTTGGGAGCTTGCATGCTACGACACCTTCCTTGAAATGCCTTGAAAAGGCTGTCGTTTGCACAATTTCACAAATAATCACCGGGACCGAAACAAACCTGTCAACTTTTCCGGGGTTTATGGCGTATTTTAACTTTTTCCTCGCTGTCTTAGGAGGAGCTGCAGGGCTGTCGCAAGGGGGTGCGAGGCCCTGTGCGAACTTGACAGATGGTGCGAGGCCCTGTGCGAACTTGACAGATGCATGAAATCATGTGATGGCTTACTTTAAACATAGCCAAGGCTACCGTCGGTGCATTTTAGTAGCCTAGTCTAATAAGCTACACCAGCTTGTCTTCAAGAGGGGAAATTACAGGGATTTTTTTCCCCCCATGCATTTATTCTAGGCTACTGTCAGTGACTGCCATGTGAGAAGCGGGTTCTGTGTTTCGTTCATGTCAGTGACTGACGCGAGAGAAGCGGGGTCTGTGTTGCGTTGCGTTAATTTATTTTCAATTGGGCATGCCGTGCCGTCCACAGCTCAATTCTGACAAAGCCGAATTAACTCCTTTTGAAACAATGAGTGCGCACGTTTGTATGGTTATATTGCTTGACAGGGGGGATCCCAAGCAGCTTTCAGCCATAAGGCTACTTTGAGAACATTTCCTAATTCACCCGACACTAATATTCAAAATGTTGAAAACTATTTCGGCACAGCCTATTAACTGACCACCCGATTCACGTTGACTGGGGGGCAGGGGGGGCCATCAGACATTTGTGCCCAGTTAATCTGGCCCTGCCAACAAATCACACCTTCCCACCAGCTGTGACAGCTTAAAAGAAGTCAAGAGGACTCCTAACTCACAAACCGGTTTTGTGGCATTTCGCCTGTTTTGAAATCCTATGCGGCTACAGGAGCTTCCAATCGTGAGGAAGCAATTTTGCATTGTAGGCATAACTAACATGCAATAACGCCACCAACAACAACCAAAACTAGGCTAATCATTGTCAACATGTAAATTAAATGTAACATTATTGTGAATCAAATTAAAATGTTCTCTTTTGCAAACGTAGGCATAGGCATAGTAACAGATTCATTTAATAATGTTACAAAGATACTACATCAATCCGTATGTTTCATTAGGCTACAAGCTATTTGTTTTGCCTTACTCTTGATTCATTTAGGCTAGGCCTTTTTATTCGGTTGTTCATATATTTACAGTGGGTCCCCGTTAAGTTTGGACGGGTTCCTTCGTGAATCACGCACCCCATTTTCTCAGCAGAAATGGCACAAACTGCAGTTGGCACAAACAACCACAAGGTGTCACTTGGGTGCCAATACTATTTTTGATGCGACTGACTTACTGCTTCCATGACGCAGCGGGGGCACGGGAACTTAAATTGATCACGGTAGTTTAAGCTTACACTTGACAAAACATTCTAATATGAAAATGTAGATGCAATTGTTGTAAAATGGTGCAGCTCCTTTAAGAAAGCACCGTGTGCAGGGATGGAGAGAGAGAAAGCGAGAGGGGATAGGCCTATGTGTGTTAGAACTTGGCGTGTGGAAAAAGTACGTGCTGTTGAGACTGGAGCGAGTCATATTCAAAATAATGCAAAAAAAAGCAATTATCCTCATTCATTGCAACCAAAGCATGCCTGCTTGCCGACGTTCATACGAAAAATATATCAAAGCACCTTTTGCGTTTGAATGTAGCACGAAAAAATGTTTAAACAGCTGGACAAATGATTTAGCTAATTATATAACCTGTACACCAGCAATTGTTGAACATTTACCTGTACAAGTACATTGACAGTAGCCCAGCCTAACAGCATGTTGTAGGCCTACTGTAGAAATTTTACTTAAATTGCAACCGCAACATGCCTGCTTGCCAACGTTCAAACGACAACGAAAAAGATAATAAAACAACAAGAGGGTTGAGTCTGAATGACACTGGGTTGAGTTTTTAGACACTGAGTTTTTGTAGTTAAGAAATATTTTCGTATAAAAAAATGGTCATTCTTCAATCTCCTTCACTGACGCCTATGGAAAAGGCTTAACGTCCCAAAACAACGATCAATGATCATCAAATTTCTCTCTCACATTGCTCCTCATAACCATCTATAAAAAAGTGTTTTTTCTTTTCTTTTTGAGCACATCCGAATCCCAGGACATAACACACTGGACCTTATAATAGGCTCGAGATATAATTCCAAAGGGGGCAGATAGGGTTAAAGTGTTCACCTTTGTTACACTATTTGGTTTCGTGATGTAGCCTATGATAAACACCATATGGCCAAATATGTGACTCAGCTAATGTTATAGGCTATACAATTGAATTTCCCCTCTTAAAAGGCAAGCTGGTGTAGCTTATTAGACTAGGCTACTATTAAAATACACCGACGGTAGCCTTGGCTATGTGTAAAGTAAGCTATCGCATGATTTCATGCACGTAAGTGAAAAGGGCCTTGCATCTGTCAAGTTCGCACAGGGCCTCGCATCCCCTTGCGACGGCCCTGCAGCTCCTCCTAAGACAGCGAGGAAAAAGTTAAAATACGCGATAAACCCGGGAAAAGTTGACAGGTTTGTTTCGGTCCCGGTGATTATTTGTGAAATTGTGCAAACGACAGCCTTTTCAAGGCATTTCAAGGAAGGAGTCGTAGCATGCAAGCTCCCAAATTGACCCAGTAGCCTAAGGCATCAATAAATTGTTGGGACTGGGGAGGGTCATGCGTTTTTTCTCAATCACTTTGGAGGGTCATAGAAAAAATTCTTGCTGGCGAGGGAGGGTCACGTCTTTTTTGACTAACGCTCCCAAAACTCCTCCGGTAGCCCCTTAATTAAATAAATAACGAACAGTCCCTAATTGATTAATAGCCTAGGCCTACACCAGCAATTGTTGAACATTGACCTGTACAGGACATTGACAGTAGCCCAGCCTAACAAGCAAATGTTGCAAAATACATCAAAAGACGCAATTAATCAGAAATAAATAATGTAATCTGCATCGCTTTATTTAACAAACTGCAAGCAACAAGAGCATTGAGTTCGCTGTAAGGCCAAACCCAAGAGCAAAGCCTATCTGTTAAGGCAGTCGATAGGCTATATAACGAGCTGTGTGCCTGGAAAGACGATAGATGACGGCTCTGGTCATCCCATACCCTCCCCCCACTTCCTGTAGCCTACCATTATGAAGGCCTGTAGCCTAAAACGACTCGTTGCCGTTTTGTGACATTAAGCTTTTTCACGTTAAGCCCTCCTCCCCCATCCCCTTCTTTCACAAGCAGTGGGGGAGCGCAGGGCACAAAGTAACACTTTTTGGTAGACAAAGGAGGGTTCTCCGCGCTTCTGTCGTTTGGCCACAATCCGTTGCAACCAGGCCAGGACAGATATTTTAGAGAGGAGAGACGCCGGTGCAGCTCAGATGTCTTCTTAATTTTCTTTATTCTTCAGTAAAAGGTGCAGAACATTATTAAACTTTGACTAACATTTCGATGTGTCGATGTTTTTGACTAACGAACATCGAAACGTTAGTCAAAGTTTAATAATGTTCTGCACCTTTTACTAAAGAATAAAGAAAATTAAGAAGACATCTGAGCTGCACCGGCGTCTCTCCTTCTCTCTAACACTTTTTGGCTTTGGCTAAATATTTCTAAAATCATTTGAGTTTCACTAGTCACATGTTTTAACAAGCAACATTTGTTATTGAACTAATAACAGACGTGTGTCAAAAATTTACTTTATTTTCCATACGGAGAAATAACATATGCAGAGTCTAACCAAGGTCAATCTTGCCAAAAAAGCCCTCAAACCTGAAAACACATGAGGCAAAAGTGCAAAACATCACAAAACTAACTAAACTAACACGTGCATATTTTTGTATTGCAATCATTGTAGCCTACAGTTGTAACAGCGCGTAACAGTCGTTTTATTCCCCGGATGCGTTCATTATAAAGAACGTTTAACGTGTCCCAAAAACAGCTATCAATTAATCACCAAACGTCTTATAAACAAGTATTGCCAGGAGCAACACCTTGCAAAAAATGATAATAGGCCTAGGCCTTTATATGGCTCTGCTCCTGCCTAGATTCGAACTCAGAACAGCCTGAAAGTTGCAGACCTGTTCTGGAAATACGTGCATTAACCCACTCGACCGTCAGACAACGCTATCTGCTTCGAGTAGGCCTATTGGGTAGGACTGTAGCCTACACTGGTTGCTGTGGCACAGTCTTGAGTGACCGAAATCGTTTTTCTTTGTCATATGAATGCTGTCATTTTGTTAACATTACTGTTAAGGAGATGCTGTAGGCAAAGTCTATATTTAGTAGTAAAAAAAATCAGAACTATTCACAAGGTTTCTGGGCAGCATATTTATGTTCTGTTAGCAAGCGAACTTCTCATGACTACCGACAAAGTAGCCTACTGCCAGCTGACGAAGCGCTCATTTTAAAACATTACTGAGAGACAGACACTGTACAATCAAGAAATCTTGCCACTGAATCCAAAACTATGTTTAACATTATGTACAAGGCTTAGGCTACAGTGGACTAGCATGTTGCAGGGGCTGCTAAAAACACAGAGAAACGCACTGAAAACTCGGCCAATCACAGCCCTTGCTTTCGAATGCGCCGTCTGGTTCGACCGTGGAACTCCACAACGGACTATGCTGCCCCCAAGCGGCTGCAGTTGTACTTACATTTCACCATTCACCATGATCGTGAATGAAGTGTCAATTTTTAACTGGGACCCACTGTAGCCTATTCACAGCAGTAGACTTGCATCACTGTATGAAACATTATAAAAACATGAAACATGACATACACAGAACTGTAAATCATCTGAGTTTAATATTCACAGATATCTAGGCTATATTTAACTTTGCGTTTGGTAAGGTCTGCTGTTCATTCTGATATATAGTTTTTAGATTAGATAGATAGATTAAATATGATTAAATTAAAGTTACTTTTCTCCTGAACCGTTTACCACAGCGGCTAACATAGAGCTTTTTCTCAGCTTTTAAACTTTCATGTGATGTGATACATGTGATATCTGTGTGATGAGTAGGCTACTTCGCCAGTAGTTCAACAGAGAAGAATGGGTGAATTTCTTCTTATCGTGCGCGGTCACTTTCTCCACTGCGTAAAAGACTAAATAAATTTGCGCTGTGAATGCTAAGATTATTTTGATAGGCCATAGGCTAAATACAAATCGCTATTAGTGGGATGCAAAGCAAAATATTGAAAGAAGGGGGCACCAAGGCCACAGTGGCCTGTGAACCTACGATTTTCAAAGGGGTATCACGGCCAACGCAACGCCATGGCCGTCGTGGCCGCCATGAAATTCCAACCCTCCATATAGCTATCAGAAAATAACAATAAAGTTTGGTGTCCTCAGTTGGCACCGATCGGCCCAAAATGGGGCTCTGACTCATGTTTTAATTTCCCCTGGTTTAAAAGAGGGCATTGGAGTAAAAGACTAAACCTATCAAAATCTTGTTATACAGAAAGTTTGCTTTAATAGTTTTCTTGTTTTGAGAAAACTTTGGAATGCAAACGTTGTGTAATCACTAATGACGCAAACAACATAATGTCAATTGTCATTTGTTTGACGGCCTGCTACAGCCTCATATAACTTTGAAAGAATTTGACCTTTACCTTTGACCCCATGACCTTTAGTACCTAATCATTGCATGTAGGCTTTATTAAGTCATTAACTTTATTAACTAATTTCATGAAGATCCTTCAATCTGGTTGGGAGAGATCACGCCAACACTTTTTGAGTATGACCATGTGACCTTGACCTTTGACCTCATGTGACCTTGAATATCAGTTCATCAAGCCCTTATAACGAGTATGCCAAGTTTGATAAAGATCCTCTAACCAGCTTGGGAGATACTGCCTAACATCATGATGTTCTAACAGACCATTTTGGCCCAATATCCATTGTATTGTGGTACAAAAGAAAGCTACTTCCACCCTGGTAAGGATTGGCATTATAGGCAATACCTGAAATACCTTTAACCATAATTCGCTCAGACTACCAGAGTTGTTTTTGGCTATAAGTGTACCAAATTTCATTCTTTTATTACAAAGTGCACTCAGGTTATTTGCCCCACTATTACTTTTGTTGTTGACAGATAAACTGTACATCAGATAATATGCATTCATTCAATTTGACAGGTGACAAAGATGTTTTTTACTGCTATGCAGTATGTACATTGATCTAGTAGTGTCTGATTTACATGGTTGGTACCTTTAGTTTCCTTTATAACAATGGCGTTCAGCAATCCTTTCCCTCTGACAGTGGTCACAACATCATTAGGTAGCTTCATCAGTTCAGTCCTAAGCAGCTGGCCCATCTTTTCAGAATTTTCAGCCAGTTTTTCCTCCTCCAGGACCTGCAATTAGAAAAGACGCAGTATTGAATTCATGTGTAAGTCAATGGAAGACAACACACCATGTTCAACTCGATTTCTACACAAAGCACCTTTAAAGGCCTTTCCCAAGCACACAATGCAATCTGAAAATTGCTGCCCTGATTAAAAAAAACAATGCAGTTGAAGTGGAGTGGAATGGAAATTTTTAAGTGACCCCAAACTTTTGACCGGTAGTGTAATTTAAGGGTTTGACTTCTTTAAAGACATCTCATCCTGAAAACAAGCAAATCTGTCTGCCAGTGCGTTCAGCAAATTTATCCTCAAAAAAAGTATGCAAGATGATATCAGCCTGAAATCGGTATCTGCACACTGCAAAATATGAATTCTAACCAAGTGTTATTGATCTTATATTAAGATTAAAAAATCTATTTGGTATTGTTTTTAGTATGAAAGGACTTACCTAGCGCCCTCTCAAAAGATCATTTTGACTTAATTTAAGAAGACTTTAACTTATTTTAAGGAGTCTTATCAAGACAAATTTGCTCAACGCACTGGCAGACAAATTTGCTTGTTTTTAGGACAAATTTGCTGGTTTTCAAGATGAGATGTCTTAAAATAAGTCATCTTTTTTTAAATTAAGTCAAATGATTTCACAAGAAAGCGCTAGGTAAGTCTCTTTATACTGAAAACAATACCAACTAGTTTTTTTTATCTTGATATAAGATTAATAACACTTGGTTAGATTTTGTTAGATAAGCAGTTTTTGCAGTGCAGATAAAAGCTTCATAACTTAATTATCGGCATCGGCCGATATGGACATTTCTGCCGATGTGACTGGCCGATAAGGTGACCTGTTAACCCTTAGAACCCTAGACTGTTTTAAGGGCATTTCCACTACCTTTAGTTATGAGCATTTATCCTGGTCATTGTAAGTGTCATTTACACGTGCTATATTTTTTTCCATCACAGTCTAGGCTACCCAGATCTGCCTATCAGACTGTCCTGAATCTGGCAATATAAGAACCATGGACTTTGGGGCTGAGCAATTTACAGACATAAGTGGTGTGCGCCTTTCAGAAATAAATTTCATTTTTTTTATTTAGTGATGAAAAATGACCTTTCTGAGCTCCATATCTGTGACACGAACTGATCTGACCTGACTTGACCCGAGTTTGCATGTTAGCCTGTGTGTACACTCATGATGATTCTCTACAACAACTTTTTACTGCATTGCCATGAACAAAGTAAAGGCAAAAAAGGTGTTTCGTTGTCGATCAAATTGGGATGCAATGAGAGCTTTGAATTGGATGCCATGCAGGAATTTGCTAGGATCTCAAAACCGGATTATGAACATGCTTTGCCATAGAGAAACACATGATAGCTTTGGATTATACATGCTTTGCCACAAAAACACACAAAACGGGGGATAAGTCGAGCTATGTGAAGTTATTATTTTGCTATCACTTCGTCTGTTTTATAACCCAGAAGGATGTACTTAGTACCAATGGATAGCCCTACGTTTCCTCTTTCATCATGATATGCTTGCCATATCTACGCGATCACGGGTTCGTGAGTAATTCAAACGAGAGTAATGGGTGCGCAGGTGAACACAGAGAAGTATAGACTGTAAATATGATGCAATTTGATTTAATTTCATGATTTTTTCCATTTTCATACCTGATCGTACAGACAAATGCATAGTAGGCTATTTAAAACAGCAGAGTAAAATATAAATATATTGCGACTCTAGGGGGGGCTCTACAGTCGCCAAAAATAACTGAAACTGGTACAGTATACCTTTATACAACACCTTTAATATAAGATTAACAACACTTGGTTAGATTTTATTTTTGCAATGTGTCAGGTGAGTTTTGAACCTGGATGCAGGTGGATGACTTACCATTGACCTATGGATCAGCTTAGAGTCAAGGTTTGAGTGTGAGAGTATATCATAATTCATGTATGCAGACTGCAAAAATGTGTGTTCAGGGTACCCCTAGGAGTTTCTTCTACAAGCCAAAGTAAACAGGCCACAACCAGGGTAGCCTACTTCGGGGGTGCAGTGTGTGTGTGTGAATGTGGAGGGTGGGATGCTTAAAAGGTAAAGAATATCACACGGATGCTTTGCACATATAATATCATTTGGGTGTGTGCAATCCACATTGACTTTTGATTTGAACATGGTTCAGGACTTAAAACAAAGACAATTTCTGTGCCTGAAGTTATCAGGCATTTTTGAAGAGGTCGTAGGCTTTATGGACACCTATTAGCATAGCCTAGTAGCCTACTAGAATAGTGGTTCTCAAACTGGGGTGCGCGCCCCCTGGGGAATGTAAGAACAAAAGAGGTCTTTGTTCTGTATATTGACACAAACTACATTGTGAGCAGTTTATGCTTAATGACTCCCCATTTATGCAAGCAAAACATTTTACAAATATGATCAGTTACTTTACTTTGAGCCTTTGAAGCCTAAACCATGCTCTTCCTTACTTGAGGCACTTTTGTTGAAATGCAAGAAATTGAAGACTGAAACTAGGGTGTAGTAGCAGGTATTTGGGAATGAACTTTAGCTCAGATGCTCACATTTATTTCGTGTAGACTTCGTGTGACAGGGCCACCAAGGACTGTGAGCGAGTCAATATCATCTGGGATCAACCATTTCATAGGACCTAAAATGGTCTCCCCATATTGACTGTATCTACTCAGCCATCATTCAGTCTGTCATCTGTACCTCCATCACTGTCTGGTTTGGGTCAGCTACCAAACGGGACAGGGCCAGACTGCAATGGACAATTAGGGCTGCAGAGAGGATCATTGGAGCGGACCTTCCCTCCATCCAGGACCTGTACCGGTCCAAGGTCAGGAAAAAGGCAGCAAAAATCTCTGCAGACCCCTCACATCCTGGTCACAAACTTAAACGCGACTTTAATTTGTATTTTCCCAGTGAGACGCTGCAACAACCCAAACAACCGGTAGATGGCTCAAGTGAGCAGGGTGTCTCATAAAAAGAAATGGAGCCTGGAAAACCCTACACAGACTTCACTACAGACTTTAGCAGACTGGTTTAGAAATAATTTAATAGCCAGAAATATGCCTGCCCTGCCCTAATAAAGAAATATTTGGTTAACTGCGAGTGAATCCAGTTTGCAGCCGTAGAAGAAACGCAGGACAAATTAAACATTCTGGTTTTCTCCGAGTGCAACGATGATAGACAGACATCATTTGGACAAAGTATAGAGCATATTAACCTCCGTTGCTTAGCCAAATGCCTTCCTGTTACGTCCGTTTATCACGGAGTTACAGGCGATAAACGATTTTTTGATGGTCACAAGTTTACTTCATTAGCGGTTTATTTTTTTTGATTATTAAAGAGTGTTTTTCATTTAAAGGTTTGACTTTGTGCTTATTCAGTAGAGCATTTAGTGCTCTTCCCAATCCCAGACGTTCACATTGCATGTTTGTTTGTAATGGATGCAACCGCGAGATGGGCTACGCGTTTGACGGCAATGAGTTGTTAACAGACATGAACCAAGACATATAGCCCAGCAGCAATCTAGGGACTGTTCGTTATTTATTGAAGGGGCCACCGGAGGAATTTTGAGTGCTTCAGTCAAAAGTTGCATGACCCTCTCTTGCCTGCTAGAAATTGTTCAATGACCCTCCGACAGAATTGTTAAAAAAAGACATGACCCTCCCCTGCCAATTGTCGCTGTCTTCTGCCCGCGCTGCTTTGCGCCACAGCCACACACTGTGATAACGTTCTTAAATCAATCTTTCCCGTGAGCTTGCATGCTACCAGTCCTTCCTTTTCAAATGTGTTGCGCCTGTTTGCACAATTTCACAAATAATCATATATGACAAATAATCCCTGTGCACGGGGACCGAAACAATGCATGCCAACTTTTTCTGTGTTTCTCACGTATTTTAACTTCCCCCCCGCTGTCTTGCCGTTTTAATGTTTTAACAGCCCTGCTATCGGACCTGTCTCTGTGTTGCCCTGTTGCTACCCCTTGCCCTTCCAACGAAACAGATGTCTTCAAATCATCGTTTTCCTTGCTTGAAGGCGAACTTAGAGTGATGTTAACCTATTTAAGTTTAACGGCGTGATTGTCGTGAGAGCACGATTCATTGGCGCTTGCATGTTCGGCCTTATGTCTACGTGCGCACCTGAGGCTACTCAGCTGCAAGAGAAATAATTTCCCCTGTTTGTATGTTCACTGCAAGTTGGCCTACCATAACTTACCAACTCTGCACTGTAGACTGGCTATTTATATTTTTCTGTGAAATAAGCAAATGTATTTGTTCAACTTTATGAAGCAGAATTACGCACTAGGCTACTTGGAACATAACACATTTGACAAAGGACAGATGTTATAGTGACAAAATATTAACTTTCAGTGTTTGATGTCTTTGTCATGGGAAATTTTTTCCCCCATGCATTTATTCTAGGCTACTGTCAGTGACTGCCGTGAGAAAATTCGGGTTCTGTGTTTCGTTCATGTCAGTGACTGACGCGAGAGAAGCGGGGTCTGTGTTGCGTTGCGTTAATTTATTTTCAATTGGGCATACCGTGCCGTGTCGTCCACAGCTCAGTTCTGACAAAGCCGAATTTACTCCTTTTGAAACAATGAGTGCGCGCGTTTGTATGGTTATATTGCTTGACAGGGGGATCCCAAGCAGCTTTTCCTAATTCACCCGACACTAATAATTAAAATGTTGAAAACTATTCGGCATAGCATATTAACTGACCACCCGATTCACGTTGACTGGGGTGCAGGGGGGCCATCAGCCCTGCCCCCAACAAATCACACCTTCCCACCAGCTATGACAGCTTAAAAGAAGTCAAGAGGACTCCTAACTCACAGACCTATTCACAAACCGGTTTTGTGGCATTTCTCCTGTTTTGAAATCCTATGCGGCTAGCTTCCAATCGTGAGGACGCAATTTTGAATTGTAGGCATAACTAACATGCAATAACGCCACCAACAACAACCAAAACTAGGCTACTCATTGTCAACATGTAAGCCTAATGAAACATACTACATCAATCCGTATGTTTCTTTAGGCTACAAGCTATTTGTTTTGCCTTACTCTTGATTCATTTAGGCTAGGCCTTTTTATTCATATTCATCATCTTCTGTCCTTACAGCGCAGCATTCTCAGACCTGTCACCTGCCACTCATCGTAAGGGAGGTGTTTGGAATCATTCCCGCGTTACAATCATCAGCCAATCAAGGTGGTCACTTCAGTCAAGCTCGTGCATGAGTAATAACGTCATCCATAGCAACGAAGACTCACTCACTCTTAAGGCCCGTAGGCCTACACACCAGATACAATACGAAATAACAGTGCGAAAATGCACTCAAAGTGTACACACCAAGTCCGATGCGATTATTTTAATATTTCGCATTCTATTTCGCACTCACGTCACGCGGGTTCACACAGCGACTTTCAGTAAGCAGGGAGAACTCATAAAATCATTAAGATTTGAAACAGATTATAGCCTTGATCATTCATGGAACAGTGTAGGCCTATTGGCTTGAGAGGTGCTGGGGAAATTAAAGCTTAAGGCCATCCTTCCCATCCCTTGTCTATTCTACTTGTGCTATTGTGATAATTGTGCAGTCGAACCACTGACGGAACACATAAGTTGGTTGGGCTCATTAGTGCACCCACCCCACTACACAGCACACACGCAACCAGATTCTAACGCTAGGCGGGAAGGGACATGATTAACGTTTGCAGTAGTTTAAGGAGGATACGCTTTTATAGAGTTAAGCATTCTTCCTTGAGAAAAACTCAGAGTCCGGGTAAATAGACGGACACAGAGGTCAGCAGGGAATGACGAGCTGATTTTGGCCTGAGCTCAACGTTGCGCTCTGCCCCACATTGAGCCCAGCCCCGATCTGCAAGCTGCAGCCAGGGGTGCCCGCATATTGGACTCGAGGTATGCCATTTGGGCGGACTGGTGTAGCCTAACAAGTTGTAGGGTAGGCAAGGCCTCATTTAAAATGTTACATGCCAAAATGCTATACGCCAACACGCTATAAAACGGCCATAGCCTAGCCTATATCATGTAGGCCCACATCTCACGAAACCATTTCACACGCAGACTACATCAAAATGTATCTGCTAAGGAGCGGAGGCACAGAGACAGCCTGTAGAAATGAGCATGGGATAAAACCGCACTGCTGCAACAAGTGGTAAAAATTGATCAGCTTGTATGACGATGATCCAAGACTAGTCATCGTGAGCAGTAGGATCACCCAATCTATCAGCTTTTTTTCTGCTCGTCGTTCTATTGTGACATCAATGGAACCCTGCAAAATCATTATTTGGGTCGGTTCTAAATTGACAGGGTCGGTCGGGTTACGGCAAACAAAAATATTTTTAAGGATGGCCTGGCAGTGTTTTTTTGCGCGTCTGCAGAAGTCAGCCAAATATGAATGTAATTCTGCTGCATAAAGCAGATGTATTTGTTTATTGTACAGAAAAATAAAAATGACATGTCAAGCAGTCAATTGACTACATTGCAGTCAAAGTAGGGCAAATTAATTTACGAAACCAAAACGTGGGTCATAGTTGTCTAAGCCTCTATTGCGTAGCCTGTTAAAAACGTCGCCAGATAGTATTAAATCGGCAACAACATTGTTTTCTGCAGAAGCCTACCCAAGGCTACAGATTAATTCTGAACAGTTATTTCTCTACTGGCTCAATTATCACACCACTGTTTTGATTTGCGTAGCTGCGTTACCCCCAACACTGACAATAATGTAGACAGCAAATTTCGATTTCGATTTTCTTTACCACCGTGTAGTCAAGCCTTAAGACATACCCAAGTAGCCTAAATCGAGGTAATGTTTAATTATGCATGATTTATTTTGTTATTGAATTCGTAGGCTGGGATTACTCTCGCAAGTCTCCTTCTTTTTCAGTAGGGGCGGCAGGCAGAGCGATGTACAGTGGCAGAGCGACGCACAGTGGCTGAAAGTGGTACTAAAGCTTCACGCAGCTTCACGCCTCGTAATGCGCGACTGAAGTGGTCATTTGAAAGCGATGCCCACTGTATAAACAAAATCCAAGAATTATATCAGTCTGGCTTCAGAGCTCACCACAGTACTGAATCAGCCTTAGTTAAAGTTTTTAATGCTGCCTCTTCATTGCTGCCGATAATGGATATATATCAGTATTGGTCCTCCTGGACCTCAGTGCTGCCTTTGACACCATAGACCATGACCTAGCTACACTAGCGGCGGTCATAATAATCTTACAAAAAAAGCTTAAAGTAAGTATCCTTTTTATCTTAATATAAGATTATAACACTTTTTGCAGTGGAAGGTTAACTCTTACTATGTTGTTTTTGCCTATGTTTATTACGATGTAGGCTCAGCCTACTAAGGAAATCTGTGCAACTTGGGTGGTTTCGGTTCATTGAATAAACGCTCATGCCATTAACCTACCACTTAATTTTATGCCTCAATGTTTGATGATGCCAAATTAGCAAATATTTCCTGATTGGGGAAACTTTTTCTAGTGGCCTGCGGTTCCATGATTAATTATGCTGCAAATCAGACCAGTGACAGAAGCACCGGACATTTGATCTTCTCTAGCCTAACCCCCACCCCACGATTTACACAAGTCACCCAAGTTAAAAAGCAAGCTGTTTGCATCCATGGTGTTGAGTCTGTGTGTGTTGGGGGAGTATGGTGTGTATGTGTGTGTGTGTGTGTGTGTGTGTGTGTGTAGGGGGGGGTTTATTGTGCATGTGCGATGCGCTTCTTGGACCTCTAATAACACTTCGTTAGACAGGCTGCAATGTATAGAATAATATCCATTTGGGAACAAACACTGGCCCTCTAAATTCCCGATTACGAGTTTGTGACTGTACATTTGTGAGCCAATTTATTGGTGATGATCATATCTGTAAAATGAAATGTTGACTGACAGGTGATGTGGAAGAAAACTCACTTCTAAAGCAGCAATGGCAACTCTGCAGGCCAAAGGGTTTCCTCCATAAGTGGAGCCATGCTCTCCAGGTTTGATGGACAACATCACCTCATCATCGCAAAGCACAGCTGATACCTAACACACAAACACACACATATTCAACACTAAGAACAGAAACACTAAGAACAGAAACAGAAAATCATTTTCATCAAAGAACAGGCAAACAAGGAAATCAACAATGCAACACTGATTATGTCATTGCATGGAGTTTACCAATAATCAGAGCATTTACATTTGAATGACTTACGATGGTCTACAGTTTTACCCCTGCTATAGACCATAACTTGTGCATTTTGTGGCTTTGGGTGCACCGATGCGATCAGGGCTCAACATTAACTTTTAAAAGTGGTTGCCAGCTTGGCAACCAGGCATGAGATTTGGTTGCCAAAGCCAACCAAATGGTTGCCATCATTGATGGCCTGTTATTTGTTTACATACTAAAATAGTGATAACAAGGGGGGCGGTGGGTGTGAAGAAGTAGACGTGTTTGGCGAGAGCTCCAGAAACTTCCATCTAAAACCTCTTTTTTGGCACTTAATGTTTATTTATTAAACTCAAAACATTTGTAGGCCTATTTTATTCTTGTAGGGTAGGCTATATGAGAAAAGGCCAAGAGTGTCTTAAGCACTGTTTTATTTTATTTTGGTATTGTCTTACCTCAACAAGGCTACAGCTCCATGAAAACAATCAGATAACTATAAAATCTGTAAAGTCTATAAAAATGTATTTTATGTTGTTTTTGGCTGCTGTGTTTGACTGAAATGTAGACTATTCTTTTTTCATTTCAATACAGTATATGAAACAAACCTCAGTTTATATAATCATATTCACACATTTTGTTGCCTAATTGACAACCATGACCATGATAATTGATAATATAAAATGAATGTGCACCTTGAGCAAATTATAAAAAATCTTTCAGAATGCTTTCCATTCTTGAACTGCATCGAATCGCATCGCATCGAATCGTACTGAATCGTTTTTTATAAACATGTATCTTTTCTTGTATCGAATCGTGCCCATGTATCTAGATGCGAATCGTATCGTCTTTTACATGAGAGATTCACACCCCTATTAGTTACCATCACGGTCTTTGAATGTACATTTTGGATCTCATTTAGTAATGATGGGTGACCTACATAGGCAAAATACAGGAGCAGTCAGACTTGTCAGTTGGAACGTGAGGGGCTTTGAACAGCCAAGTGAAAAGGGGAAAGGTTTTTGCACACTTGAAATCGCTTAAAGCTGATATATGCTTCCTTCAGGAAACGCATATTAAAAACAGTGCAGCAAAGGTTTTGAGGCCATCATGGGCATCACAGATCTTTCAGTCTAATTTTTCAGTCAAAGCAAGAGGGGTTGCTATCCTTATACATAACAAAGTTACTTTTCAACACCAGCAAATGATTACTGACCAAAATGGTAGATATTTAATTGTTACAGGTTTGCTGAACGAAATACCAGTGACATTGATTAATGTGTATGGCCCTTATTTTGATGATCCAGGATTCTTCCAGGCTCTTTTTAGGGCTATACCCAATCTCTCTGGATCTAAGGTGATTATGGGGGGCGATTTTAATTGTATAATGGATCCTCTGACAGACAGGCAACAACCACAAATAAATAAGTCCAAAAGTAGTTTGACCCTCAATAGTGTAATGAAGGGCTACAATCTGGTAGATGTTTGGCGATTGCTCCATCCCTCTAAAAAATATTTTTCATTATTTTCATCTGTACACAAATCTTATTCCAGAATAGATTATTTTCTTCTAGATTCCAGTTTCTGGCTCTTGTTACCACAATATTGTTATATCTGATCATTCCCCTGTTTTGGTAGATCTTAAACTTAACACAACTTAGGGGAATTACACCTGGCGGCTAAATAACTCACTATTAAAGGATCAGGGTTTCTGTAAATATATTACAGAGAACATTTTAATGTTTATAAATACAAATGACAAGGGCGATGTTAAGGACTTCACCTTATGGGAAGCCCTGAAAGCGGTTATTAGGTGAAAATGGCAGCATTGAGTTCTTTTAAGTTCAGGTCAGCTTCTAGTGCACTGATGGCCTCATCAGAGACATAATATCTTATGAGACAGCTGAAAGAAAGCACACAAGAGGTAAGTTAGTGGGAATAGTACACAATCTTACTAATCTAGAAAACAATTACAAAATGTCCCCCGACACTAAACTGCTAAACAAGATCGTGGCCCTAAGGTTTGAATACAATGGCTTACTTTCAAAAGATGTTATTAAATTACTAACACACATGAGACAAAAACACTTTGAACTAGGGGAGAAGCCACACAACTTGCTTGCTAGACAACTAAGGCAAATGCAGTCTTCCAGAGCCATATTTCAAATAAAAAATAGCTCTAGCCATATACTAAATAACCCCAAAATGATAAATGCCAGATTTAGGGAATTCTACTCACAAGTATATAAGTCTCAAGGCAATGTAGACAGAGACAGTATAGAAAAGTTTTTTTGCTGGTCTGCAGTTGCCTAGGCTCTCTGATAAGGCCATCAGTGCACTAGAAGCTGACCTGAACTTAAAAGAACTCAATGCCGCCATTTCAGCGTTTCCAGCTAACAAAGCCCTAGGACCTGATGGCTTTAGCATGGATTTCTTTAAAAAAATTAGGGAAGATCCATCACCACTATTGTTGCGTATGTTTAACCACGCTAAGGAAGCTACAATACTCCCACCTACATTGTATAATGCCAACATCGCTGTTATTCCGAAGTAGGGTTGCAAAATTCCGGGAATTTTTAAAGTTGGAAACCTTCCATGGGAATTAACGGGAATATACGGGAATTAACGGGAATAAACTTGGAATTTTTAATATGGCAAGTTAGTCTATAACAGGGAACTTAAATGTAGTGGACAAAACCCCATCTTGCAGCATAATACTAGTTAAAACAACCTGATTTAATGCAATTTCAGTCAAATTTCCCTGCACATACAGTACGTCAATCCCATGCACACAGCAATCAGCATAGGCTACTAGACATAAAGGAAACCTATGGTGCATTCATGTGCATGGGGAAAATAAATTCCCAGTGAAAACGTCATCTTGTGGGAATAACTGGTGTGAAACTGGGATAAGTTTGCGAACAGAGTTGCCCAGTTATGGGCTTGTCGTCACTTTTGTCCTCATTCAAATTGGTGAACGTCATTTTGCACTGTAATTAAACTGTAATGGGATGATTAATCTGTCTGATTAAGCTTGACAACTTGGTTGGGGTGGTATGTTATGTTTTTTATTTTTACTTGTTTTACCATTTTCTGGGATTCTAACTGAACAAACTAATTGTCAAGATAGTTAATGTTCCAACTAATCGGATTTTTGAGTGGCGTGGTGTATCTTGGGCAGTTCAGGGGTTTTAGTGTTGCTAGCTTAGCACGCTAGTAAACCATAGGCAGAGAATGGGATTCCCGCTAGCATGGTAGCTAGCTTTGTATGCTAAGCTAAGCAAAAATATGAACAAACAAATCATATCGGTTATTATGAAACAAAATGTTAATGTTTGTATATGAAAAAGTAGGAATTCAAAGTTAATTCCTGTAAATTCCCATTAATTCCCATAATTTCCTTTAATTCCATTAAAGTTTCCAATTTGGAATATTTCCAAAATTCCCCAGCTTAACTTCCCATGGAAAGTTTCCAGTAAGTTTCCGGAAATTTACCGGAAATTTTCCGCCCCTTTGCAATCCTATTCCGAAGCCTGGTCGTGACCCCCTATTAGTATCTTCGTACCGCCCAATTTCTCTGCTGCCTGTTGAAACTAAGATCATAGGGAAGATTCTAGCAGACAGGTTGAAGATATATATATGTAGCATTGTGCACGCAGACCAGACTGGATTTATGCCAGGGAGACAACTACATTTTAATTTATGTAGTCTTTTCAATGTCTTGTATAGTAAACACTCCACTGAAGCTGTCATTATTTCCTTAGATCCATTTGACCAGGTTGAGTGGCCTTACATGCAGGTAGTTCAGGAAATGGGTAGAGACAATATATGCTCAACCCACAGCCTCAGTCATAACCAACCAAACCGTTTCTCCACCCTTCCAAATTCATAGTGGAACCCGACAGGGCTGCCCCTGATAGAGCCGCTAGCAATTAACATAAGACAAAGCATAAGGCTAGTATAGCCCCTGTAGTTGTCAATGGAACAACTCACCATCTCTCCCTGTATGCAGATTATATGCTTTTGTATATCTCTAAGACACAGACATCAATTCCATCTCTCTTGTCATTAATAGAATGGTTTGGATCCATCTCTGGATTTACTGTAAATCTGGATATTCGGACAGGCCTGCCCCCACTGCTTAAAACAATCCTAGAGGAAACACTGCATTAGGCTATTTCATTAGCCTATAGAGAGCCTATATTGTGATGTTGAGAGATGCGAGATAAAAATAAAGCACTTTAATCGGAATGATTTTAGCTTGTGCGTGATTATCACGGGCACGGGTCGGGTAACGGGCCAAATATTAATGGCTCTGGGCGGGTGCAGATTTAATTTTGATATCATCACGGGTCTGATCTGGTGCTGAACTTTGCGGGGACGGGTGGGTCTCCAAAAATGGACCCGTGTAGGACTCTGCTTCAGACATCATGTGACAAGTGTGTTGTGTGACCCCATGTTCCCAGGGTCCTTTGTTTCCCTGATTAACATGCTAGGTAATATGGAACATGAAAAAGGGTCCCATGTTCCCAGGGTCATATGTTCCCAGGGCCCTATGTTCTCCAGTTAGAGGGTCCTATCAGGTGTCGCCACCACCATCATAAATTTAACGTCATAAACATGAATTTCCGAATGTGCGCCATCTTGGGAGTATTGAATATTATTGCTGGTAACTGTGCTCCATAGGGCAGCATTATATAGATGAAGATAATTTAAATAACTTGCCCAACTATATATTTGTTGGTTATAAAAATGAATAGGCCTACAATAGGACACACAGTTGCTGGTTGTTTATGCTGCTTATGCTGCGGTCTTCATTTGGTGGACAGTAGGCCTAAGCTACTAAATAAAGGTAACTGTAAACGTAAATCAGACGTGCCAGACTTTCATTCAAAACTGTCTCTTACTAGAGTAGGAAGTAATCAACATCACAGGTGGAGACTTGCTTTATAGCCAACTGTAAGCCAGAGACATAGGTTTACCATTGAAAAAAGTTTGCAAGTTGCTATCTGTTGATGTGAAGTAAAGTTAAAGTGTGGCACACTGTGGCCACTGGCACGGGATGCTAATTGATGCTGATAAATTAGCTCTAACAACAATTTCAAAATGCAAAGCCTACTTATTGTGTTCATTTAAGCCAGTTGTGGTTTATGTTACAATTAGATTCACAAGTTTGGCACACTGTAGTCAATCGTTCTGCACCTCCGTGATCCAAGAACCACCAGACACTGTAAATTCTGTCATTTATTTGGCCATCTTGTGAAATTGTGTGCTACATTTTGAAGAGAGTGATTATGGTGCTTATGTGATGAGTGATGATGAGTTTCGAAGTAATGACACGTTCATGAATAATTTAAAGATGATTGTGTTTGTGTTGGAGATTCAACATAACATGATGAGCCTTTCAGACAGGGTAATTTGTAACATGCGTAGCCTATCCCTGTCTGGACGATTAGGGCAACCGTATACGCAACAGTAATTTTACTATTTCAACTAGTGCCAGGGAATATATGACTAAAATTGGATAGAATAATAGCCTAATTAGACTACTCACAGAAAAGTTAAGACTAACAGGTTCATCATAGGCTCGATTTTGCCATGGACATGTCTGACCGACTGCTCCACTCCTCAGTCAGTTTTAAAGTTAGCTCTCCTTGATAATGAATAATCTATAAAACTGCATATCTTTATTTTGTCTGGACTATTATGGCAACTGTGTAGGCCTATAATAGTTTTTGATCAAAGAATGTATTATTAATAAAGAAGTTATACTAAACCAGAAACTGACTTTCTAATAGGGTTTAGATTACGTTCTCTTTTGCATACGTCCAACATGGCCGCCACCCACTTTATGATGCCAGGTGGCGACACCTAATGTTCCCAGGATCCTATATTCCAAGGATCCTACGTTCCCCAGATTAACATGGTAGGTAATAGGAACATGAAAAAGGGTCCTATGTTGCCCAGTTAGATGGTCCAATGTACCCGGGGTCCTATCTTCTTAGTGTTATTAATTAATATACATTAAATCCATATTAATTATTTACAGTATGTCAATGGGCCTAAGTACTGAACCCTAAAAGCTTAACATCCATTGATAAGTGATGGAGTTTGAGAGGCTGTAAGGGTTCAAATTGCTAATAACAGGAATGGCACATCACCTGTGACATATTGTTAAATTGACAACACCAAAAATGTGTAGCATCCCTTTGGGTAACCCTGTGTTTTATGAATTATGAATTGTTGGTTACCTTTGGGTAAAGTCTGCATAAATGTAGACTTATGGAAAGGGCAAAGGGTGTGAGAGAGCACTCGTGCACTTCACAATTTCTAAGCCCTCAAGTTTGCCGGAATCAAAATCTGTGAGGGGGTACATTTAGATTCAGCCACTGTGTGTTAGAAAATTGAACTGGGGGATTATGGAACACAGGGCCCTGGGAACATGGGTATGCTCCCCATTTTTGGTAACGGTTGTACCTCCTAAGAGCAACATGTGTGATGTGTATTTGATAAGCATTTATCTGTTTTTTACCCATTGTAGTTCACAAGAAAGCGATTGAAGTGGCCCACATGCTTAATGGACAAATCTAGCTTAGTTGAAGGAGTATCAGCAGCATTAATTTAAGTCTAAGTAGCTATCTGTTAGCTAGTTAGCGATTTAGCTAATGTGAACTGGCAAGCTAGTCTGATATGCATTTCAACATGAGTTCAACATGGGATGGGATAACATTAAGTGATAAACTATGGATGACTTCAAAAATGTTCAGTTAAAAAAAAAAAAAAACATGTTACTTTGTCCTGTTTTCTCCCTTTCATTCCAAACCATGACCAAGCGCCAATCTCCCTTCTCCGCAGAAGACATTAAAAATAAGAAGAAACGTGTCATACATCGAAAAATAATCAGATTTTATAATCTTTACATATGTGATATGCCTCCGAATCAGAGCTAGTGAGCGGAGCTGAGCGGTGCAAATATCTCGCTCCTCGTTATCAAGAATCAGTCAAATCACGAACAGCCACAGCTCCGTTTAATTGTCAGGTGTGATGAAATGCGTTCATATTCCATTTTTTATGTCATAAACGTTGCAGGCCTATGGAAAGGTTTAGTGGTAGGGTTGTCCAATGATCAAGTTGTTGCTTCAATTTGTGTTTTAATTTATGCGACGCACCAATGCTAGGTTCATCCGTTTGGCGCAAGTTTAAAATATTTAGCCGACTGTGTGATTTGTCATTTTCGTTCTTTTGGCAATTAATCCCGACTGATCCCTTTAGTTAACGTTGCCAAGCTTGTTTGTTGTTGCACCATCAGTGTTGCAGTCTTTTAAAATAAATGTTCTGAGTGAAATATATTGCCGTTGCTCTTACTTCTTTGGTACCGGAGAGCTAAATTGACCTGACGCGAATTTGACTGGAGAAGCGGCCGAGTAAACAGCCATCTGCTCTCAGCACAGTGTTGACTTGCACGTCTAATCGGACGCGCAAGACTGACAATAGACGGGCCTAGGCCCGTCCAGGCCCATCCGTGCCTACGCGTATGCTTTCTAAATTATTTAGCTAACTCCATCCCCATCAACTAACTTAGGCTATATGGCCAATATCTTTGAAATTTAACGGTCTTGGTTTTATTAGTGGGCATGCCTCAGACTCGTGGTGTGAGCGGTATGGGAGCGGAACAGAGTGGCCACTCCGGCCTCTAAATTAAAAAGCGCTCCGCGCTCAAATTCCATCCATATTACACAAAACTATAAAATGATCTAAACTTCATTCACTCTTGGTGTATAGATCAGGACAGACTTGCGGAACAGGCTGCAGGTCAACAGTCTGACAGCCTGCATGAAGATAAGCATTAATGGTCCAATAGTAAAACAGTGCAATTACCAAAGGGCCCTTGAAATGATCTTTTTAAAGCCAAGGAGGATGGCTTGTAACAATGCTATCAGCTCTGCCATAAGTAGTGACTGATCACATTTGCACATTTTGTTGTTTTGCACTCTTTTGCACTTGTTCTATAGTTTGTAATAGTCTTTGTTAAAATTGCACAAATTACACAAATATTTTGAAATATTTGTATACTGTTGTATAGTTTGTTTGGTGTTGTTACTTTGTTAACTGTTATTTTGAGAAGCTGGTTATTTATTTATAATGTAACAACTGTAGTGTATCGCACAAACAAGACGCCAACACCCACACCCCCCCACCGACAGCAACCGATACCAGACCCCCCACCCCCCCCGGGACCTACGACCTACCACCTTGACTAACACATTTCCTGTGGGAAACCCTGAAGTATGCAGCCCACCACAATATCAACATTGACCACCACACAATGATTTTTACAGGTTCTACTAAATTGTGCTTAAATCTAGTTAGCATCATAACCACGCTGCGCTAATGTGTTAAAAACGGTTGCATTCAAGTTAATTCTGCAAACCTACCACCACAAATAGAATTCAATTCTGTGGGAAACACTGTTTGCATATGACATGAATGTGATTCAGTTTAGCTTTAACATTGGTAAACATGCAGAATGCTCTGACTGACAAGAATATGCTAAATATACTAAAATACAAATTATACTAACACTTAATACAATATATAAAAATATACTAAAATACAAAGTGGGTAGATGACAAATAGCAGAATTCAGACTGTCCATGTGTCACACACTTATAAAAAATGGCAATTGTTAAGAATTGATATGGAAATGTTGTAGGTCTGGTAGGTTCAAGTTCTGTCATATTAAATTTATTGGATTTGTATTTCACTTTTGACTTAAAATAATCATCCAAACATAAAAAATGTCATATGGTGCGACTGTCCACCATGTGTGCGAACTTCCTAAAAAGAGTGTATATCCATAAAAAGTATAATTACTTTAAAGTTTTACCATGCATATAAAATAATTGGATGTTTTTTACAACCACAGAAAGTTTTGATGTTTATGCATGCTGTCCAACTAAGTTATAATCAAATATATTTTGTCCATAAAATGGTTGTCATATGGCGTGACACTATATTGTATGTTTTGACTGGGCATTCATTTGGACATTATTATTGTGAAGAGGACCCTGCTTAATCAGGAAGTAACAATAGAATGTCAGGAGTAATTGGCATGGTCAAGAGGTGAGTTCTGCTTTTTAGATTTTTATATAAAAAGCTTTGAATTGGACATCATCAATCGTGGCCAAATTTTAGTGTCTTATGGTGTGACATCATTTGCCTAAAAAGTAGCTATTTTCCACAAATATTCTTCATGAATTCTTAAAAAGCACTGCTGCCATGTGGTCAGTTGCATGCTAAATAATAGTTAGCTGTATTTAACTGTCTAGAAAATTAGCTTAACTGTCAAAATGTCATATAGTGTGACGCTGCATCATATGGTGTGACAGCTTTTTTCAAGTCACACTATATGACATTTCTGTCACACCATATGACCAAATTGCATTTTTACATAAAAGTTCTTGTAAAAACATGTTTTAAATTCAGATATTATATGTTTTTTGTTAAATCTGTGATAATTGGGAAAAAAATGTATCTGTACAATTCATATTTCTCATACTTTTTTCTTTTATGTTACCATGCCATGTAAGTTTAAAAAATAAATACTAAACTTTCATCTATTTTGCTGTTACACGCATACACCATTCATAGAGTGACTTCAAAATTCATTGTTAATGATTTTATTGTCATTAAAAACCCTGTTTTGCTCTGACACATGGTGGAGTGGTGCAGTTCATCATATGGCGTGACACCATGTCATTTGGTGTGACATTAAATAATGTCACAAAAAAGACTTTATAATTGAAAAATCATTAAAACATCAATAGCACACAAAGGAAATGGTATCTGCAAGAACCTCAAGAATTTTGAGTGAGTTCTTACAAGAAATATCAGAATTAAGCTAAAATATCTGGTTACAGTTAGGAGCATTCTCCACCTTGACAAAATAACTTGTTAAATTTTAAGTTTTTCTTCTAAATATTCACAAGGAAATGTTGATGCAAATCAAAGCAAACGTGATTAAAATGTACAGTGACATAAATTAAAGTAGAAAAAAGTATCTAATTTTCATTTTATTTCAAATTATTTTCACGTCACACCATATGACAATTTTAGGCACTAACATGACAAATTGACATATAAATATATATTTCACTTCTTTTTTTTTTTTTTAAAAACGTATATTAGTCAAGTTTAGAGATACAGCAACACATATAAACACTTTTTAGGGATGATATTTGAAGTTTTTTTAAATTCCTTTTTTCAGGCTTATTTGTCATCCACCCAATTACAAAAATACTAATTATACTAACACTTAATCTAAATCAATTCTAAAAACAGTATCCACAGAGTGGTGATTAATAAATCAGAGGCGCTTGCAATGACTGAGGCAGGGACTGAGCCTGTGATTCTCTGTGCATAGTAAGGTATGGTAAGGTGCTCTAAGGTGCTCTGTGTGAATGAGTGTCATGGTGGTAGCGCAATGGTGATAGTGGTCATGGTGATAGTGCAAATGAGTAAGTCAACAGTGCAACAATGCAGAAATAAAGTAAAGTAAAGTCTATATATTTAACTATTTAAGTGTGGCCACAGTTCGGCTGTGGCATGGAGGGGGGGGGGGGGTTATGCATATGTGCTAATTTAGCACGCAAACAGTGAGGCATAAAGACAGTGGTACAAGTGGCTAGTGGACAGACAGTACCAAACATGGAGGGGGTGAAGAGGCAGACAGACTATGCAGAGAAGTCTCTCTCTCCTCTTCCCTTAAGTGAGGCATTGAACAGTTCAATGGCCCTGGGGACAAATGACTTTCTCAGTCTGTCAGTTGTGCAAGGCAGTGAGCGAAGTCTCCAGCTGATCAGGCTCTTCTGCTTAACAATAGTGCTGTGGAGTGGGTGACACTCATTGTCCAAGATGTTGATCAGTTTGTTCAGGGTCCTTTTGTCAGATAGTGAAGTGATGCACTCCAGTTCAGCTCCCACTACAGAGCCAGCTTTCCTTACCAGCCTGTCAATTCGCCCCACATCCTTCTTCCTTGTGCTTCCTCCCCAGCATACTACTGCATAGAAGAGGACGCTGGCAACAACAGACTGGTAGAACATCCTGAGGAGCTTACTGCACACATTGAAGGACCGCAGCCTCCTCCTCATTGACACTAATGTTCCATTTTTTTCCAACAATGGCAGCTCATGGAAGCCTCAAATAGTTCCCGGAAGTTAACAATAAATAATAGCAGCAGTGCAGTTACAACAGTATAGACTGTTTGTAGCCAACATTTCAGACTCAGAATTACATTATTGGCTAATCCGAATAATATAACAACAGTAATAGTAGTAAAGTAAGTATTAATAGCCTAATTATAATAATAAACTATTTATGTAGGCCTATCGACTATGACAGCTTTTCTGTTGCTCAGTTTTTATCAGTTCCTTATCAAATAAAAGAGGCTAAAAGCCCAATAAATGTGCCACACGTAATAGTCTAATATAAAATAACCCTTGCCTATCGAATTTCAATTAGGCAGCACTAGGCTACACCACGAATCATTAACAAGTTTTTGCTTTTGTACAACTTTTATGACTTGATGTTTCTTGGGCATTTAGCTTTACCATCATGTCAAGTTGTAACGTTATGCATAATGCTCATCTAGGCTATGGATTTAAGTGGTTTGAGGGCAGCAAAAGTGGGATATAGTGCAACTGCTTCCCCAAAACAATTCCTCCATAACTGTGGATTTAATCGTTTGATATGTGGATAACTTTCAGTGGACTAAACAAATAAAAGGTAAAGATTTTGTTATCACAAAGCTAGCTGGTTCGTTAAATATGGCGAAGCATATTTACAGCCAACTTTGTTTGCAGCAGTGAAGCCAAGTTTGTTAACATTGTTGGTAACGTAAACGTTTCTTCAGTTAGGAGCAGGACTGTTTTGGTTTTTATTTTGCATTCATTTTCATTGGCAAAAGCTAGCCTAATATGCATGACAACTATAGATTTGAGGAAAGCTGCAGCTGTTAGCATCAGCACGGTCATATTAACACAGCAGGGCACACAGTGAAGGATTGTGTAAAATCCCCATCCCCAGAAAGCTTCAAGCTTGCGATGATATTATGCATGATCACTGATCAAATTGCTATTTTTTTATGATGAGCACAACCATTTCCAGGTTCATCTGTCTGAATCTCAAGCTCTTTAGCCTAGCATCTTAATTCACAGCACTGTGAATGACAAACGATGACAAAATGCTGTTCATGTACGAGTTCATAGCCTGGTTATTTATCGAAGGACTACATCACGTTTTATATTTTATTATGATCACTCGTAGTGTTAATTTCGTCAGACGAGACGAGAGGAAATATGTTCGTCAACGACCTTTTTTTTCATGACTAAGACGAGACGGCAGTAATGTCCTGAAACACTGACTAAGGCCATCTTAAGATGCATTATTGTTGACGAAAAAAGACGAGACTAAAATGTTTTGCATGAAATAAAAAATAAGATAAAATCTCTCTTCATTTTCATCTACAAAATGAGAAGACAGAATATCTAGCTGTTACGTTTTCAAAATATTCATCGAGTTCATACGCAACAGCTTTCCTGTAGGCTAGTCTACATGCTGTTGCTGAAATCCTGTGGCTGCAACACGAAACTACATGGAACAAGAACACTGGAGATTTCTGCCAGAGTTAGCAAGATAACTACCTAAGCTTTATTCCACAATGCTACATAGCCAGAAGTTGAAGCTTCTCTCATACAAATTAACATCCTCCAGAATGTCCATCCAATGTCCAAAATGTTCATCATGTAATGTCAACTATTTAACTAGTTAGGCTGATGATGCAAAGTTTGCTAGCAAGTAAGCTAATATGGAAAGTTCGCTAGTAAGTTAGCTATGGCTAAGATGGAGAGTCTGTTTGGGGAATGTGTTGTGTTTGGGCGCATATCGCCATCTAGCGAGGCGGAGTAAAACATTAATACTTTGGCCTACGACAGTGTTTCTCAACAAACTTTTTCAGTTTCAGGACCACTTAACTAACCCTAGCTAAAAAAAAAAAAAAGATTAGACCTACTTCAACAGTAGCCTATAATTAGTCTACACAATAGGCTTACTCACTGAACCACCTTGCTTATTGTCTTTGCACTTTGCTTATTGTGTGGATTCATACTGTATGATTTAAACTGGCATATCTTACATAGACAGTGTTGCAGAACTGTTTTTACATACAAGTTGGTTCAATATTGCAAACAACTCATCTATATTATATTTTACCACGTCTGCTCGCAGACCACTTGGGATAGCTTGCGGACCACCAGTGATCCCCGGACCACACTTTGAGAAACACTGGTCTACGAATATGACAGTGGTCCAGTCAAATCTTTTACTGTCTATGGTCAAATCCCAGCCGAGCTATAACTGTAGCTCGACTTACCTGTGCATGTAAACATACTGACTGACAAAAAATCAGAATGAGTAATTATAACAGACGAGTAGCCCTGTGGACACACAATATTGTTGGAAAATTGAGATGTGTGAAACACTATTTTGTTATAAAAAAAAAAACACTAAAATGTGTTGACTAAAACTGACTAAGACGAAGATACTTTTAGTTTTCTTTTGACTAAAACTAGACTAAAATGACGAGACCTTTAGTCGACTAAAACTTGATTAACAAAAATGATATTTGAATGACTAAATATGACGGAGACTAAAAAGGACATTTCGTCAAAAGACTAAATTAAAAATAGGTGACAAAATTAACACTAACACTCGCATTACCATGGGGTTACTGTGTAGGTAGTGCTACGGTTAACTTAACATGCCCACCATAAGAGATGTAAGAAAACTTTTCAACTTATTATGACCGCCGCGCAGCGAAGCGGCGGTCATATAGGTTTAGTCAGATTTTTTTTTTTCTTTTTCGCATGTCCAAATTTCCGTCAAGGATTCCCGGGACACTGAAAGACTGGGGTAGACGAAACTTGGTGGGCATGTAACCCAGGGCTCGAAATTAACTTTTTTTTCTCAGGGTCCCGCAGCTGTCCCGAATTCTACTTGGCACTGTCCCGGACTTAAACACCAGTGTCCCAAATTCAAGTTCTTGTTTTTTCCCATTCTACATAATAAACAGCATAATGATCAGTAACTTGCATCACTTAATTAACTCGTTCTGGTCCACCATGTCAGTTCTGAACAGTTTATTAAAGACCATTTTTATTAACATTAATCATCTGCTGTTTCACGCAACACTTATTTTCAGAGATTGCGCTTTTGGCTCTTTTTTGAGGTTGCACTAGACATTCATTGTCCATCGTTTTGACAGACAGGGTTGTAAAACATTCCGTCAATAATCTATTTTCACGTGTCTTTAATTTCAATGTCAGTTTGGTGTGAGGTCATGGCCACAGATCTCGGTAGAAACAATAAGTAGTGTGGGAAATTACCACAAAGCTGTCAGATAGGCTACTCTCCTGCCACGCTCTCGCCCTCTTGTGCGCAGTCAAATGCGTTCCCAATTAAATTAAGTAGCAAAGCGTAGTTAGATCTGCTGCAACTATGTATCTCGATGTAACAAGCTGTTTTGACATTGTAAACGTTCTATAAGAAGAGTGTAAAGCAGTTTGCAGTAGCCTAAAGTTACCCACAACGTTGTCTATTGCTGGAAAAAATAGCGAGCGGCCTGGTTTAAAGTGCGTGGCAGGCCGGATCTATGATAAACTAATAAATGCTCGGCGGGCCGGATTAAAGTGCGCGGCGGGCCGTAGTTTGGACACCCCTAGCCTTAGAACTGCCACAGCGAAATGTCAAATGCTAACTTAAATAACTGTTTTCATTGTTATAGGCTACCTTGCAACACTATCTTTTTGTCAAATCGCAGTTGCGGTAGGCCTAGGCTATTTAGCTCAGCATGATATTGGTGACGTTTGTCTGTCACTGACAGAAAACACGTAGTCAGAGAGGGCCGTCATCTCGTTTTTTTAGAACACCAGTGTAACCTTAGGCCTGCACTATCAGTAAAAATGTTCACAATGTCATGAAAACAAATGCCATTTACCTGCCTGCTAGTTAGGTAAGTTAACCTCTATATCGGAAAGTGACCCATTAGGCCTACCGCCTGTGCCCTATTTTTGTGTCGGCCTATGAGTCACTTAATATTCATTTAACCAATATGGCGGATTCCTAAGGAAACGCAAGCACCCAGCCCATTTGGGTATCTTACTATATTTGTACCAAAAATAACATTGTAGCCAACAGTGATTTGAAGAGCAGTAGCCTAAACAGTGTTGTAAGGCTGCGTGTACAAAACCGCTTCTTTACAGATCAGCTGGCTAACGCTGCTTTTGCCAGCTGCCCGCCACGCCAGGTCAAATTTTGTATCATTTTATTAAGACGAGAAAGATACGTTTAGATTCCCATGTAAACAGTTTAGGAAAAAAGTACCTATTTTGAAATTTGCTTTGCCATTTTTTCTACTGTCCCAGAGTTGTCCCAGACATCATTCTATTGTGTCCCGGAAGCATTTTTTATGGTCCCCGGGACGTCGGGACATCGTTAATTTCAAGCCCTGATGTAACCCTATATGGATAGCATGGAACCATCGTTTTTCCTTTTGATCTGTAGCCCCCCCGCTGGACTGCACCCCCCGAAAGGAGGGTAGGGCAGACACCGTTTTCTGTGAATATCTCGAGAACCGTAAGGTTTAGGAGGACCATTTTTTTTGTATGTTGATCTCAAGGGGCCATGTCAACCCATTCCATAACCACTCATTTCATGTATAGTGCCACCTAGTTAAACACAAAAAAGTAAAAATGAGGTGTTGTAATCGCAGGTATCTGTGACCTAACATAGTCAAAACTGCACGAAATTGGAAGTGTAGGATCATTATGACACCCTCTGAATGCACGCCAAGTTTCGTGGAATTCCGTTAATGGGGGGCCACACAATAAATTAATTTATGTTACTATACACCAACTGGCCTGTAGGTGGCCGGAGACAGTTTTCTGTGAATATCTCGAGAACCGTAGGGCCTAGGAGGTCCACCTTTTTTTTGTATGTTGGTCTTAAGGAGACATGTCAACCCATTCCATTACCACTTATTTCATGTATAGCGCCACCTAGTTAAAAATTAAAAAGCAAAAAATTAGGTGTTTTCATCACAATATCTCTGGCTGACATGGTCAAAACTGCACGAAATTGAAAGTGTAGGATCATTATGACACCCTCCGAATGCATGCCAAGTTTTGTGGACTTTCGTTCATGGGGGGCCTTACAATAAAATAATTTATGTGTACATTTAGTGACCGTACACCAACAAGGATTCCCGGGACACTGAAAGACCAGGGTATACGAAACTTGGTGGGCATATAACCCCACATGGATAGCATGGAACCATTGTTTTTTGTTTTGATCTGTAGCCCCCCCGCTGTACTGGACCCCCCGAAAGGAGGGTAGGGCAGACACAGTTTTCTGTGAATATCTTGAGAACCGTAGGGCCTTGGATGACCAATTTTTTTCCGTATGTTTGCCTCCAGGGGTCATGTTAACCCATTCCATGTGCACACAGGTGCATAAACTGATACACACGCACACACATACATTCACAGTAATCATACGTATGACACATACTCACACAGTAGACATATGTACGCAAGCACACACAAGCACACACACACACACACACACACACACACACACACCCACACACATAAACATAAACGTGTACACGCACACAATTCAAGAATTTCTCAGAATTATGAACAGGCAAGATGGGGGTGGGGTTGTATAAAAGGAATTTTACGTGTGAAATCTATGAACTAATCATGTTTTGGTACTTGTTGTCTAGCAGATACCAGTGAGAATTGAGTGTGGATAATGCATAAGACAGTTAGAATCATATAGGCCTTTCAGCGTGATTTATTTTTGTGGAAAAAATGTGCTGGACTGGGCGGCGGTCATATTTTGTACCGCTCTGTGGTACATCTAGTTTTTTTATTCTCCCGAGACCCTAGGCTAGGCTACTTAAGGTAATTTGCTCATTACCTCAGATCAGTGAAGAACTACCAGAGAAAACGCTGGGGAGAAAACTCAAACAAGTGTTGGACTTAGACTAACTGTGTTACAGTTTCTCGTTGCAAAATTAAAATTTCACTGGAGCTCCATGCGCTTTTGTAGGCTACACACCGTTTCAAAAACACTGTTTACAGCTCTTCGAGTTTAATTTAATATTGTTGTAATGGTAGGATAACTACACAGTTTACACAATAATTACACTGTGTTATAAATATTGTATATCAATGTATTGGCTGTCAATTACCCAAAATCGTGGCTGTCTCTCATTGAACAGTAGCCTATTTAATGCATTCTAATCGATTGTAAAAAGATTGCACATTTTTTTTATTCATATTTTCATCATATTGGGTTCCAACTTCACAATAATATCAGTGTAGTACTCACAGGATAAACTCCACCTGACAGGGCCTTTCCAAGAACCACCAAGTCAGGACGAACAGACTCGTGATCAACTGCCAATCGCCTGCCAGTGCGGGCCAACCCAGTCTGCACTTCATCAGCAATGAACAGCACCTGAAAAAAGATTACCTTAATTAACCCTATGGGGACAACAGAAACACAGGTTGAAATATAGCCTTTGCCTACAGCATCTCCTTAACAGTAATGTTAACAAAATGACAGCATTCATATGACAAAGGAAAACGAATCCGGTCACTCAAGACTGTGCCGCAGCCGTGGGGCAGAAGACGCTTGGTGGCCGTCCACAACGTTATAAACTTAACCTAAATAGTCGGCTGCTGTAAGCTACAATCGGATTTTATTGTATACCCCTGTTGTCTCAATGATGATAACATCTCATTTCCGACTATATTTCAAAGTGTGCCGTTCATTTGCATTATTAACATAACATCGTATTTTGTCATTTTTGGCGAAGACATGCATTCCGTTAGGGATATTGAACATATTTAACATTCTCTAACCATCGTGATTTCGAATTGGTGCAGTTGTCAGCACAAAAAATCATTTTATTCTTTTGCTCTTGCATTGCTCTATGCTGTTCTGTTCTACGGTGCTTTCTGCCTCTTGGTTGCGCACGCATGTTTTCGTGACGTTTCATAGAAATCCATATATGAGCGCATAAAACGACTTGTTGACGTTTTGGGACATTAATCTACATGTAGGCTACGTTAAGCTTTAAGGATTGTATGTCCTTAATTTATTTATATAGGCCTATTTAGGTTACTTGCGCAAACCCTGGATACTTTTATTGCCACACAACAATATTGGTGGTATTTGTTACATTAGCTTCAAAAGGCACTGCTTCAGAAAGCTGCACTGCTTGTGAAAGAAGGGGGTGGGGGAGGGGAGCTTGCAGCCAAGTGTCGGAAAAATGCATAGCCTACAACACAGAACAGCGCAGCTTGCAGCAGAGAAAGCTTGAGTAGCCGAGAGAGACGCCGAGAATGATCGGTTGAAAGCGGAGGTCAACAACCTCAAACGAGAGCTTCAACAACTCCGAGAGACCAGCCACTTGGAGAGCCACAGAGACATTTTACAGGAGATGAGAGCTGGAATCGGAGAACTTCAGGCGACGCTACGTGAGCAGAGAAGTTATTCGACGCCTGAGAGACCAATCCCCAGGTGCACCTCGACACCAGCTCCAGAAACGTCCTCCTTGCAGATGTCTCCATTGGCCCTCTCCGTCACACTCAACGACAGCATCCAAGTTCCTACACTGCAAAAACTGCTTATCTAACAAAATCTAACCAAGTGTTATTATCTTATATCAAGATAAAAAAAAAACTAGTTGGTATTGTTTTCAGTATAAAGAGACTTACCTAGCACTTTCTTGTGAAATCATTTGACTTAATTTAAAAAAAAAAGACTTATTTTAAGACATCTCATCTTGAAAACAAGCAAATTTGTCTGCCAGTGCGTTGAGCAAATTTGTCTTGATAAGACTCCTTAAAATAAGTTAAAATCTTCTTAAATTAAGTCAAAATGATCTTTTGAGAGGGCGCTAGGTAAGTCTTTTCATACTAAAAACAATACCAAAAAGATTTTTTAATCTTAATATAAGATCAATAACACTTGGTTAGAATTCATTTTTTGCAGTGTAGTCAACACGCAGACGTGACCTTGCGTGATGTTGGTCCCGAAAACCACGCTAAGATTCACCAACAGAGCTACGGCCAAGTGGGCAGATACTAGGGTGACCAGATGAGATTGGCTGAAATTCGGGACGCTTTTTTTTTCGCGGGGTGGGGGGGTTGTAGGCCTACATAGACTATTATAAAAGATATTGAATTTTCAAACCTGTACCAAAACACATTTTTATTCAAAACATCAAGTCTGCCTCACAGTCATTGTGAAAAAAAAAAAAAAAAAAAAACAATGACTGCGTAACAGTGCAAATCAGACCTTTCAGAATAAGGATAATAGGCCTACCCTAACGCTAATAACAAGCCTTGCCAAAACTATGGGTCATTAAGTAAGAATACAAAATAATTGTTAGATTAAGTATAGATTAAGTAGATTAGGCTATGTTAAAACGACATCGGACATTAGGCCGAAAATATTTTTTTTGCACACATGACGCCTCCCCTCCGTGAGAAACACCAAACTCTCTTCTACACACTTTGCAGAATGCTTTCATCTCGTCGCTTAAGGCTTTGTCAATCCATGGGTACCTCCACCCACTCCTCCCGGTACCTGCATAGACGCTTTTGCTTTTTAGCGGCGTGTTGGGGTTCATTCAAGGAATGAATGAAAATGAGCTAAAATCAGTGCATATTCGCGCCTAATTATAGAACGTCAAAAAAGAAACAAAGTAGCCGGGGCTGCATCCAGACACTTAGCTGCCGTCGGGGGCTGCATGCAGTCGACTCAACCTCTCTACGGACAGTTTTTAATGTTTATCAGAAAATAACTACTGAGTATTCTGATTAAGTTTAATTTTCGGGACAATTAGGGCAGGATTCGGGATTCGGGACAACTGCTTGGATATCGGGACTGTCCCGAATTTTTCGGGACGTCTGGTCACCCTAGCAGATACGGATGCCTGCTCTTCAGGTCCATCGTCACAGAGGAACACTATAAAGCCTGGAGCAAAACCACCAACTGGGATGGAGCGAAGGGCAAGCGAGCACTGCCGCAGAATGTGAAAAACTTTGTGGTCTCAACACTACAACGAAAGTTCCCTGCTATGGGGAGGAGTGAACTGAAGGACTGCATCAATAAGATCAACGAATTCCTCCGCACAACACGCAGATCTTCCCAGGGATTCAACGTGCTTTAAATTTAGACTGTAGAATGTAGAATGTAGACTGTTCATTATTTCAATAAATAAGTTTTCTCTGAAGCACTTTCCCGACTTCGTCTTTCTATAGGCTAAGCATATCATGGAGATAGAGTAGAAAACTGGATTTAACTAAACAAATGTAACTAAGTAAACTGATTGTTTACTCTACAGTAGGCTATGTTCCCCCTCTCAGGCTGTACAGTAGGCCTATTGAAAGTAGGCTAATGCGCTCAATAGACACGTTAGTGCTTCCATTAGGAAACTTTCGTTGCAGACTTTCACAACTGATTGTTTAGCCTACAGTAGCCTACTGTAGGCCTACTCTACAGTAGCCTAGGCTATAGCTTATGTTCCCCCTCTCAGGCTGTACAGTAGGCCTATTGAAAGTAGACTAATGAGCTTAGACACATTAGCGCTTCCAGCCTAATGACTTTCACACATGAATGATTTACAGTAGACACATTAGTGCTCCACGCAGTGGCGTAACTAGGCCTAGTAGGTGCAGCAAGTGCAGTCGCACCAGAGCCTGTGACCTCCGTCACTACCCCCGCAATGCAATTGCTGGAAAATTCTATACCGGTCCTTTCTGACTACCTGCGTGCCTTTGACCAGGCCAAGGCTACAGCGCAGACACTCGCAAATAAATGGGGGTTCAGAGTACATTTGAAAATGTTAGAGCACGGAGAGTGAAGCGTCACTTTGACGAACTATCGGAAGATGAACGCTTAACCGATGCAGAGAGATACTTCAAAGTGCAGGTATTTAATGCAACTCTGGACATCATAATCAGTCAGCTCTCCCAAAGATGTGCAAGCATGCGGGAAACTTGTTATGTGTTTGAGTATTTACGTCCTATGATCCTTCAATTCGCAGGTGATGATGAACTGCTTGAAAAGGCAGTGCGCTTGTCAGACCATTATAGCATGGACATTGCACCGACATTCCCCAACACAACTCCTCTCATTTAGGTCTTGCTTTAAAGCAGAGATTTCACAGAAGTCATCTATTTTTCAACTTGCCAAAAGGCTGGTGGTAGATTATGACAGTGTAACATCCACATTCGGGGAAGTGTGTACTGCTCTCATGTTGTTTCTACATTGCCTGTGACTGTGGCAACAGCTGAGCGATCTTTTTCCAAATGTTCAACAATTGCTGGTGTACAGGCTATAATCAATTAGCTAAATCATTTGTCCAGCTGTTTAAACATTTTTTCGTGTTACATTCAAACGCAAAAGGTGCTTTGATATCTTTTTTGTTTAAACGTCGGCAAGCAGGCATGCTGCGGTTGCAATGAATGAGGATAATTGGTTTTATCTGCGGTGTTATTTTTTGCATTTTGAATATGACTCGCTCCAGCACGTCTACTTTTTTGCACGGTGCTTTCTTAAAGGAGCTGCACCATTTTACAACAATTGCATCTACATTTTCATATTAGAATGTTTTGTCAAGTGTAAGCTTAAACTACCGTGATCAAATTAAGTTTCCGTGCCCCCGCTGAAAGTCTCTTATGCTCTTATGCGCTTATCGTTACACTATCAAATCTATAAGTAACCGTGACAAATAGGGTATAAGATATATAAACTCACACTATTGTATTATCATATATGTTTGGTAATTGCTCAGCTTTCTCTGATTGTTCTACTGACTTGGAAACTGCGCATCAAGACGCATCAAAAATAGTAGTGGCAGAACTCCAAAGTGACACCTTGTGGTTGTTTGTGTCAACTGCAGTTTGTGCCATTTCTGCTGAGAAAATGGGGATCGTGATTCCTGAAGGAACCCGTCCAAACTTAACGGGGACCCACTGTAAATGGACTGAAGTTCGCTCTAAATATCTACGTTTACCGATTATGCTAACCGTTAGCATCTCTATGGGATTTCTCATATACATTAGCCATAAGCTAACTCATTAGTTTCTACTGTAACTTGGAATGCTAGCCTACATGAGTGCTCTTAAACAAAACATAGAAGTAAATAACTGATATGTACTCTGTTGGTCTGCTTACAGTGGGCAGTGCTTCGACTTGGCCAGCTTCCCATGCGCGGACCGCGAGGCATCACGCGACTTTAATTTGTATTTTTCCAGTGACGCTGCAACGACGCTGCAACAACCGGCAGAGGTCTCAAGTGAGCAGGGTGTCTCGTAAAAAGAAATGGAGCTGGAAAACCCTACACAGACCTCACTACAGACTTTAGCAGACTGGTTCAGAAATAATTTAATAGCCAGAAATATGCCTGCCCTGCCCTAATAAAGAAATATTTGGTTAACAGCAAATGAATCCCGTTTGCAGCCGTAGAAGAAACGCAGGACAAATTAAACATTCTGGTTTTCTCCGAGTGCAACGATGATAGACAGACATCATTTGGACAAAATATAGAGCGTATTAACCTCCGTTGCTCAGCCAAATGCCTTCCTGTTACGTCCTGTTATCACGGAGTTACAGGCGATAAACGATTTTTGAAGGTCACAAGTTTACTTCATTAGCGTTTATTTTTTTGATTATTAAAGAGTGTTTTTCATTTAAAGGCTTGACTTCGTGCTTATTCAGAAGAGCATTTAGTGCTCTCCCCAATCCCAGACGTTCACATTGCATGTTTGTTTGTAATGGATGCAACCGCAAGATACGCTTGTCATAGGCGCCGATACCGTGGGTGCTCCGTCTCTCGGGCACCCACTGAAAACATCGAGCACCCACGTGTGCCAGCTTACAGTCCTGGCTAAATTTACATTAATTTAAAATCAAACATCGCAGTTTATGTTAAATTCAGCATCTCTCATAATGTGATTGGATATGTTGCTGTCAATTTCCTACTCTATATACTAACCACCAATGAGAGCGTCTCTCTCACACTTCCCACCTGAAGAATTAACGCAAGGCTTTGTCGGGTCGAATGTTTAAAATGTATATAGCCCTGAATATCATTTTGAAAATAGTCTGACAAAGCTTATTGTTTTGTGACACAGCTAAACACTGGTACCTCATAGAACGTCTATAACATAGCCTAGGTGGTCGCAACTCACAAAAGTAAAGCAGATAGAAAGAACTCAGGCAAATCTAGCCTACAACACGCAGACAGCTTCATGCGCAAGGGGAGAGCGCGCACGCACGCGCACTGTGCTTTATGATTGTTGGCTTCTGATGGTATCTTGCTAATTCACTGAACTGCATTAGGTGACACAAATGGTATTGCCTTTATCTTATAACTCCTTGTCTGAGCGACTACCAGGCCTATGATTTTTTAAAGTCAGATGTTCCCTGACAAAGACATTCGAAAATTAAGAATGGTTATTGACTTGAAAAATACACTAATTTTAGCAAACTCCCTTCATTCAACCCTTGAAGACATCGTGGTCTGGTACGCTATGTAGATCGTTTCTAGTACCATTTAATTTCTCAGAATGTAGGTCTACTAGGCCTACAATAACACGTCATCACCAAATACATCTTTTATTTTTAGTTGATCAACCACAAAGAGTAGCATAGGCCTACTGTGCACAGTGTACTGACGACTGTAGCAGCCCAAGGTAACCAGATGTTGTAGATGAGAGGCAACCGCTTGTTTCAGATAGCCTGGACAACATGTTACCTGGGTGTTGCTTACGTTATTAATTAATGGTAGCCTACAATAGTTAATTGATTTGCATAACATATTAGTTGGCTCAAAGAGTAGGGAATCAGGATGGAGAGAGTCATGCATGTGTTGCTTTTGCGGGATCGAATCCAGTTTAATGCTAGTTTTCAAAACATATATTTTTTTACATGTCTTTTGTCCGAGTGGCTGTAATGTAGCCGAGTGCTCATGGCGTATGAAAAGCGACTTCAAACCGCCTAAAACAACTTGTTTGTGAATGTCTGACAACTGCTGCAGCGCATGCACGCGCAAGGAAACCAGTAGGTGGAGAAACCAGAAGGCACACAACACCGGAACGATTTTAAGGCTATTTCGCATAGGCTACTCAATGGTACTATTTCACACGCATTATAGCGACCCCCACTCACCGGGGTTAGGTGGAAGGTGTTAATAGACGATTGGCGTAGCCTACAGTGGACTAGGGCTGTCAAAATTGCTCAAAAATGACGTTCGAATATCCCCTCTAAAATAAACACATGTATTCGAATATATTGGAATATCTAGGCTATATTATTTGCGCATTATGTCAGTGACGCGCATCATGTCATCCGTTTTTAACTTTTTGTATGGTTATTGCTTGACAGGGGGGATCCCAAGCAGCTTTCAGCCATGGCATTTCCTAATTCACCCGACACTGATATTCAAAATGTTGAAACTATTTCAGCATAGCCTATAAGCAGTTTAATGTAATGTTAGTTGTAAACAAACGGGCTACTTGGTGAGGCTTGGCCTCACAGATGCGCTCGTGCCTTAAATGGCAATACAAATCTTCACGATAGGCCTATTAACTGATCGCCCGATTCACGTTGGCTGGGGGGCAGGGGGGGGCCATCAGACATTTGTTCCCAAGGGTCTATGAATTGTTAATCCGGCCCTGCCCCCAACGAACGAAACTTTCCACCTCTGAGACAGCTTAAAAGAAGTCTAGAGGACTCCTAACTCACTAAGACCTACTTACTGTAGGCTGAGCAAACCACAGGCCTTTTTTTTGGGCAATCCTGCATTCGAGGCAGGCCTTCTGTTGAAGAATTTTATATAAATCCTGCGCTAACAGTAATCCTCCTACCCCCCGCTACCACAGCTGTGGATAGTGTGGCATGCTCACGCTTTATGTCTCCTTCTTGCAAACTAGGCCTATAGCCCAACCATTTACGTCTTCAAAAAATAACAACTTGCCAGATATGCCTTCATATCTTTGGGCTTCATTCAGCATTTTGTTTCACTGGAAATGACTTCTACATGCTGCCTGCTGCATCCTTTCTGTTTGTATTGTTTACAAAATGTTTGACGTCTTGAGTTAATGCATTAAACATTGTTTGCTGGTAACCAGCCACAAATAGCCTACAGATACTTGCGTGCGTACATTCTCTATTTTCTCCAAAATGTGCCCGTTCTATAGGCTGGCCAAGTGCGTAATTCAGCGCGATAAAGCAGATGTATTTGTTTATTGTACAGAAAAATAAAAATAACCTGTCAAGCAGTCAATTGACTACATTGCAGTCAATAAGTAGGGCAAATTACGAAACCAAAACGTGGGTCATAGTTGTCTAAGCCTCTGCTGTGAGGCCAAACCCATGAACAAAGACGCATTGATATCTGCAATAGAGTTTTTTTGGCAAAACAAGCTCACAGCCGAACGAGTCATAGCACTGAAGGGAGAGGCAACTGGCATGTGATCTCCCCACAGGCCAATGGATGTACAAGTTTTCTCCTGTGCCTACGATATTTAATCCAGTGTTTTGTCAAGTTGCAAAATGCTATTCGTTTTAACTAATTTTTATGATAGTATGAAGTACTCTTTGTATAGGGTACCATCTTAATTGCTTTATACTCAATACTTGACCAATGGCTATTACATCTGTCTATTGAAAGTGAGAATGTGGCATGTGATCTACTGTGTAGGCTTCATAAAATAAAATAAACAGATTGCTAATGGCCTACAAGCTGATCTGGGGTGCGTTTCCCGTACAACTACGGAGGTTAGCTTTTTACTAACAGGATGCATCTACTAACAACTAACCAACATGTAAGTTACGACTGTTTCCCAAAACTGTCGTACTTACATAGTACTGTAAGTTTGGACCATGATGGTTTCCAAACTTCAATAGTCTGGACTAAGGTGGTTAATGACGTTTAGTAGCACGTGAACGGGCACCTGCACATACTTCTGTGGCGCATTGCGTGAAGGCCGGCAGATGGCAGCCGCCGTTGCACAGCAGTTACCAGTCCCCTGTCCAAGAGTTCGAATCTGGGTTAAGATTTTGACAACAATATTGACATCGTTGTTTACCTAAGTTTATCTTTTGTGCAGATCATATTATCAAAATCAGAATCAGCATTCTTGGCTTGGTTTGCGTAAACTAACAAGGACCCCCCCCATGGAAATCAAAGGCTAGCCTACATATTCTCAGCTGACTCGTCAAAAAGTGCGCACCACCTTATTATCTGCAGATGTGTGACTTACTTACGTGCACATGGCTGAAAATTTACTTTTAATTTATGTATTTTCTGCCTTGGGCATTTTAAAATATGGATGTATGGTGGTTAGAAGTGTAAATATCAATTAGAAACCTAAATATATTTAGCGTTAACCCAACACTGACAATAATGTAGACAGCAAATTTCGATTTCGATTTTCGTTACCACCGTGTAGTCAAGCCTTAAGCCATACCCAAGTAGCCTAAATCAAGGTAAATCGAGCTTTTTCAGAAGGGGCGGCAGGCAGAGCGATGTACAGTGGCAGAGCGACGCACAGTGGCTGAAAGTGGTACTAAAGCTTCACGCCTCGTAATGCGCGACTGAAGTGGCCATTTGAAAGCGATGCCCACTGTAGTTTTACAGTGAATCCTATGTAATGGTTTGAAAGGAACTTCAGCTTCAGACTTTCTCTTGGGAAACTGTTAGGCCTATTCATCTTCTCTAATGTAGCTGGCTAGACCATGTCATTGCCACACACCCAAGTGGGGGCAGAATTGGAAATGTGTCAGAGTGACAATGCATTGGTTGATTTGGTTAAAAAGTCACAGGTTAGGTTATTGGTTATTATTGTAATGATGCTATTCATAAATAATGAGCTGTAAAGTAACTCAGACTTTAACAAAAAAATTTTTTTAAAGGATATCGACTAATTATCGTTATCGTCAAAATCACAAAAAAATAGAGATATTATTTTTTGTCCATATCGCCCACCCCTAGTATGAAGAGACTTACCTAGCACTTTCTCATAAAATCATTTGACTTAATTTAAGAAGAGCTTGACTTTTTTTAAGATGTCTCATCCTGAAAACAAGCAAATTTGTCTGCCAGTGTGATGAGGAGATTTGTCTTGATAAGACCCCTAAAATAAGTTAAAGGTGCCATGTGTAAAATCCGCCAAAAAATCAATTCATACTCCACATTCCATAAAAGATGGAGGCAGTATACCTCCAGAAAGTGAGTTGGTCTACCCTAGAGTAACAACCAAGAAACGTGTATTGCAGTTTGGCTGGCGGTTATGTTGCCCGCATACCGCCTCCCATGGCCGAAGCTGGTATTATGACACCTGTCGGGCTGTGGCTAGTAATTTAGCATGCTAATTCTGGTTGATATCTCTGCAGCACTATACCTTGCCATTTTTTTAATGACATCACCCTTATTTCTTCTCATTCTTTTGATGCGTGTAGCTCATTTTTTTTATATTTTTACCTCAATTCTTACACATGGCACTTTTAAAGTCTTCTTAAATTAATGATCTTTTAAGAGATTACAATAATACACTTTGTTAGATTTTTTGCAGTGTATGTTACAGATGCGGGCGGGAGCGGGACTAAAAATTACATTGTTGCGGGAGCGGGACAGAATATTGCGGGAGCAGGCGGGTGAGATTTTCCAGTCCCGAGCAAAACCTCTAGCATAGACTATCAGATCAGGTCACAGAACTTTTCCTAAAAGCATCATGTCAATTATCACTGCTTTGGTCACAAATGTGACTAATCGAGCCAGCCCAGTTTAAGAGCAATTCATTCAACTGTTTTGCTAATCAGAGTAGCCTTGGCACAGTTGCCTTTGCTACTGATAAAGTCTGCCTATTTGCTTCACCTTTTGCTGATCGAAATGGTTCAAACTGCACGTAGCCTATTCATCAAATAGCCTAGATTTTAACAACATTAGAAGAACACAGCATGCTACATTGCTACACTAATCTCAGTGTCTTTTTCTAACAGAATGCGAAAGTCTGAACTAGCCCACCTGTGACCTCTCTCCTCGCCAGACTCACATCACATTTCAGATGCATCTACACTGCAAAAAATGAATTGTAACCAAGTGTTATTGATCTTATTTTAAGATTAAAAAATATATTTGGTATTGTTTTTAGTATGAAAAGTCTTATCAAGACAAATTTGCTCAATGCACTGGCAGACAAATTTGGTTGTTTTTAGGACAAATTTGCTTAACGCACTGGCAGACAAATTTGCTTGTTATTAAGATGAGATCAAATGATTTCACAAGAAAGCGCTAGGTAAGTCTCTTTATACTGAAAACAATACCAACAGTTTTTTTTTTTTATCTTGATATAAGATTAATAACACTTGGTTAGATTTTGTTAGATAAGCAGATTTTGCAGTGTATCTGTGCTTACACAGAGAAGCTATACTGTATACCATGTGAGCGTTGCGTTCGTGGCAACAGTTATAGAACTGGTTTCACCAGAGATGATGGCGCATATGTTCGAAACAAATAGGCTACTTTCAGTCTCCAAGAGCGTGAATGACATGATAGGTGTGAAAACAAGTTTCAAAATAAAAGCCAAAGTTCATTTACTTTCTACTATAAAATGTGCCGGAAAAGACTAATATTTTTAGGATCTACGGAAACCAATTGACAGATTTCTGCCGTAGCGACAGAGAACTTTAATCCCTGAACACAAACCTAAATTCGCCTGAAACATAACCATTGCATCCAGCTTCCCAAGACAAAAACTGCAATTGCAGGTGGAGAGAGGCCTTGTATATTATGTGGTTAGCATAAAATAGTCCAACATGACAATATCATTTATCAATATTTTTTGGGAAAACAAAAACAAAAACAGAACTGCATCCCAATTATGAAGAAATGCCTCTCACAACTGTTATGAGAAACATTACACCGTGTTCCAAATTATTATGCAAATTATATTTAAGTGTCAAACATTTTTTTTGTTTGTTTTTCAATTAAACTCATGGATGGTATTGTGTCTCAGGGCTCTTTGGATGATTGAAATCAATCTCAGACACCTGATAATTGGTTTGCCAGGTGAGCCCAATCAAAGGAAAACTACTTAAGAAGGATGTTCCACGTTATTTGTTCAATAAAATTCAAATTATACTAGTTGATACTTAACGGTTGATGACTTGAAAATTATACTGACTGTCATTTGCATCAACTATTTAGGAAAATCTGAGAAAAATGTAATTTGCACAATAATTTGGAACACAGTGTAAATACTCACATTGTATTGTGTGCATAACTCGCGGACTTTGGTCAAATAGCCAAGGTCTGGGACCACCACACCAGCCTCTCCTTGGATGGGCTCCACCATAAAGGCTGCCACATTCTGGTCCTGAAGGGCTCTCTATAAACACAAACAAAAACAAAGATATTTTTACCAATACCTCCCAGCTTTTAAATCAAGAGATATGCAAATAAAAAATACATAACAGACTTGCATGCCTCATTAAGTCGACTACCTGGCTTGAGGGAGACGATATACTAATACTTGTGGGTGCATTTAGTATTATGTGCCAGGGTTGAGAATGCAGGAATCAGAAGATGAATGTTGCAGACACCATGACTTATATCTCAAATCTTAAGATACACTTGCTTAATCTATTGGCAGATAAATTAAGACAGAAAAGAATTTAGAAAGATTTTCACTTATTTTAAGTCAAATAAGCTTAAAGTAAGTATCCTTCTATTAAATACTAAAAACAATACTAACTACATGTTATATCTAAGATTATAACACTTAGTAAGATATCACTTTTCACAGTGTATAAATAATAGTACACTGCAAATAATCAAATCTAACCAAGTGTTTAATAATTTTAATAATAATAAAATAATTTCATGAGACCACGCTAGGTAAGTCTCTTTAAACTGAAAACAATACCAACTAGAGGTTTTGATCTTGATATGAGATTAATGACACTAGGATAAATATTAGATAAGCAGTTTTTGCAGTGCCTGGGTGCCAGCCGAACATAGCTCCGCCCACAACATTTGAGGTCAGGAAGTTCGGTCTGGACTTGTTCCGTTGTGGAGCAACTATGAAACTTTTCCCCACTGCGCCCCATAATCACGTCCCAATGGACCAATATCGGACTCAAATTCTGACTACAATTGTGTATGACGACGTCAGGCTAGAACACTTCCACATACCCAAATGGTTTGCTATAGGCCTACAGACAAATTAAAAAAACATTGGCCTCTAAGCTAAGCAAACCATTTTCTGGTGTAGCCTGGGCAGAGGATGGTGACTGTCCCTCCGTGGGATTCACACAAAGTGTCTTGGCTGCTGTTGTCCAGTTTGTGGAGCGGTTGCTGCCCATTGTGCGTATTCACTCACAGTTCAGCTGAATTCCGTCCATTGGAAAAAATAGTAATCCTAACGTTAGGCATATCCAGAAAAGTCTCGGCGTTGACGTCGCTCTTATTCAAAGAGAGCCGCAAGATCCAACTAAAACTTCAGTTGCCTGTACCTCAGACGCAACGCATCTCATACCACGTTATTACCGGCCATGCCGACGATGAGCAGGGGCAGCGGATTGTAAAAGTAAGGGGCTGTGATCGCACAGTCGACTGGTTACTGGAGGCAGGGCGCGCACCGGCGCAGCAAATAACTTTTACAAATAAGAATCCCGATTTCCACTCCGCTGCTGTCTGGGGCTTCTGCCAAAAGCACGAAATACAAGCCATATGAAAGATGGAGTTCTTCTGATCCTATAAATCTAATGAAAGAAATGGTTTCTTAACATGGTGCATTTTGCACTTCAGTGCTGTAGTCAGTTATATGTGACGATCAACAAGAATTTCCTCTAGTTCTAACAATAACACACCTGTATGTTATGCTTTCATGTGTGCATATTTAATTCAACAGTACAAAACATTAAACAGATCGTAGGCTACTCTTGAACGTAGGATAAGGCTATATAAACACAAATGGAATGTTATCATACATCATGGAAAATTGCAAAGGTCGGGTTTGCTCCATCTTCTAATCATAGGCTAAGTTTGAAGTTTCGTTTTGAAAATGTTGAATAGGCCTACTGGCAAACCCCGACCAGTAGGCACGGCTGAAGTGCCCTTGAGCAAGGGCACCTAACCCCTCACTGCTCCCGAGCGCCACTGTTGATGCAGGCAGCTCGCTGCTGTGTTAGTGTGTGCGTCACCTCATTGTGTGTACACTGTGATAAATGCAGAGACCAAATTCCCCTCACAGGATCAAAAGAGTATATATACTTACACTAGGGTCATAAGTATTGGCACCCTGATGTTAAATTCTAATAGAGGCAGGCAGATGTTTATTTTAAAGGCCAGTTATTTCATGGATCCAGGATACTGTGCATCCTGATAAAGTTCCCTTGGCCTTTGGAATTAAAATAGCCCCACATCATCACATACCCTTCATCATACCTAGATATCGGCATGGTTTTATTTCAGTTAGCCTATTAGCTGGTTTGATTTGAATTGAGCTCAATGAGCATCAAACCAGCTAATAGGCTAACTGAAATTAAAAGAGGGGTGGAGGTGGGGTCACATTTGAGCATTTAAAAATGTACTTGAAAGTAACGCTTTACTTACTTTCTGAAGTAACTAGTTACTTTTATAATTTGTAACTGAGTAAGTATTTTAGTTACTTTTTGGAAGTAGTAACTAGTAACTGTAACTAATTACGTTTTAAAAGTAACTTGCCCAACACTGGGTATGACTGTAATGCGGTTACCACCCCAGGCCTACAGTGGGCGTTGCTTTCAAATGGCCACTTCAGTCGCGCATTACGCTACGTGAAGCTGCGTGAAACTTTAGTACCACTTTCAGCCACTGTGCGTCGCTCTGCCACTGTACATCGCTCCGTCAGTAGCCTGCCGCCCCTTCTGTAAAAACATAATTGTTGCCGAGAGGAATCCCAGCCTACGAATTCAATAACAAAATAAATCATGCATACAGAGGGTCCCCGTTAAAAATTGACACTTCATTCACGATAATGGTGATTCACGCAGCTGGGTGACATGTAAGGACAGCTGCAGCCGCTTGGGGGCAGCATAGTCCGCTGTGGCGTTCAACGGTCGAACCGGACGGCGCATTCGACAGCAAGGGCTGTGATTGGCCGAGTTTTCAGTGTGTTTCTCTGTTTTTAGCAGCCCCTGCAACATGCTAATCCACTGTAGCCTAAGCTTTGTACATAATGTTAAACATAGTTTTGGATTCAGGTGGCAAGATTTCTTGATTGTATAGTGCCTGTCTCTCAGTAATGTTTTAAAATGAGAGCTTCGTCAGCTGGCAGTAGGCTACTTTGTCGGTAGTCATGAGAAGTTCGCTTGCTAACAGAACATAAAAATGCTGCCCAGAAACCTTGTGAATAGTTCTGACACTAACGAGGTTGAAATATAGCATTTGCCTACAGCATCTCCTTAACAGTAATGTTAACAAAATGACAGCATTCATATGACAAAGGAAAACGAATCCGGTCACTCAAGACTGTGCCGCAGCCGTGGGGCAGAAGACGCTTGGTGGCCGTCCACAACGTTATAAACTTAACCTAAATAGCCGGCTGCTGTAAGCTACAATCGGATTTTATTGTATACCCCTGTTGTCTCAAAGGTGATAACATCTCATTGCCGACTATATTTCAAAGTGTGCCGTTCATTTGCATTATTAACATAACATCGTATTTTGTCATTTTTGGCGAAGACATGCATTCCGTTAGGGATATTGAACATATTTAACATTCTCTAACCATCGTGATTTCGAATTGGTGCAGTTGTCAGCACAAAAAATCATTTTATTCTTTTGCTCTTTTGCATTGCTCTATGCTGTTCTATGGTGCTTTCTGCCTCTTGGTTGCGCACGCATGTTTTCGTGACGTTTCATAGAAATCCATATATAATGAGCACATAAAACGACTTGTTGACGTTTTGGGACATTAATCTACATGTAGGCTACGTTAAGCTTTAAGGATTGTATGTCCTTAATTTATTTATATAGGCCTATTTAGGCTACTTGCGCAAACCCTGGATACTTTTATTGCCACACAACAATATTGGTGGTATTTGTTACATTAGCTTCAAAAGGCACCGCTTCAGAAAGCTTGCACTGCTTGTGAAAGAAGGGGGTGGGGGAGGGTAGCTTGCAGCCAAGTGTCGGAAAAATGCATAGCCTACAACACAGAACTCTCGCATTAGTCACTGACAGTAGACACGCTTCCAGCCTAATGACTTTCACACATTTTGAATGATTTACAGTATGCCTATACATTAGCGCTCCACGTGTAGAGACTGTGCAGAATACAATGTGTGAATGATGCTCAATGATTTGCCAATAGCCTATAATAGTCTTCTGCTGGGTTGCATGTACTGTATAGCCTAGTTTTACTGTACATTTTTTCAGCCTTTATTGGTTAAATGACCATTTTTATTACGAAAATATTTCTTAACTTCAAAAACACAGTGTCTAAAACTCGGTGTCATTCAGACTCAACCCTCTTGACGTTTGGTGATTAATTGACAGCTGTTTTGGGACACGTTAAACTTTCTTTATAATGAGCGCATAAAACGACTTGTTGTTTGGGACATTAAGCTATACGTTAAGCTTTTTCACGTTAAGGATTGTATGTCCTTAATTTATTTATATATTTAGGCTACTTGCGCAAACCCTGGATACTTTTATTGCCACACAACAATATTGGTGGTATTTGTTACATTAGCTTCAAAAGGCACCGCTTCAGAAAGCTGCACTGCTTGTGAAACAAGGGGGTGGGGGAGGGGAGCTTGCAGCCAAGTGTCGGAAAAATGCATAGCCTACAACACAGAACCCGCTTCTCGCACTAGTCACTGACAGTAGACACGCTTCCAGCCTAATGACTTTCACACATTTTGCAGAGAAAGCTCGAGTAGACGAGAGAGACGCCGAGAATGATCGGTTGAAAGCGGAGGTCAAAAACCTCAAACGAGAGCTTCAACAACTCCGAGAGGCAGCCACTTGGAGAGCCACAGAGACATTTTACAGGAGATGAGAGCTGGAATCGGAGAACTTCAGGTGACGCTACGTGAGCAGAGAAGTTATTCGACGCCTGAGAGACCAATCCCCAGGTGCACCTCGACACCAGCTCCAGAAACGTCCTCCTTGCAGATGTCTCCATTGGCCCTCTCCGTCACACTCAACGACAGCATCCAAGTTCCTAGTCAACACGCAGACGTGACCTTGCGTGATGTTGGTCCCGAAGACCACGCTAAGATTCACCAACAGAGCTACGGCCAAGTGGGCAGATACGGATGCCTGCTCTTCAGGTCCATCGTCACAGAGGAACACTATAAAGCCTGGAGCAAAACCACCAACTGGGATGGAGCGAAGGGCAAGCGAGCACTGCCGCAGAATGTGAAAAACTTTGTGGTCTCAACACTACAACGAAAGTTCCCTGCTATGGGGAGGAGTGAACTGAAGGACTGCATCAATAAGATCAACGAATTCCTCCGCACAACACGCAGATCTTCCCAGGGATTCAACGTGCTTTAAATTTAGAATGTAGAATGTAGACTGTTCATTATTTCAATAAATAAGTTTTCTCTGAAGCACTTTCCCGACTTCGTCTTTCTATAGGCTAAGCATATCATGGAGATAGAGTAGAAAACTGGATTTAACTAAACAAATGTAACTAAGTAAACTGATTGTTTACTCTACAGTAGGCTATGTTCCCCCTCTCAGGCTGTACAGTAGGCCTATTGAAAGTAGGCTAATGCGCTCAATAGACACGTTAGTGCTTCCATTAGGAAACTTTCGTTGCAGACTTTCACAACTGATTGTTTAGCCTACAGTAGCCTACTGTAGGCCTACTCTACAGTAGCCTAGGCTATAGCTTATGTTCCCCCTCTCAGGCTGTACAGTAGGCCTATTGAAAGTAGACTAATGAGCTTAGACACATTAGCGCTTCCAGCCTAATGACTTTCACACATGAATGATTTACAGTAGACACATTAGCGCTCCACGCAGTGGCGTAACTAGGCCTAGTAGGTGCAGCAAGTGCAGTCGCACCAGGGCCTGTGACCTCCGTCACTACCCCCGCAATGCAATTGCTGGAAAATTCTATACCGGTCCTTTCTGACTACCTGCGTGCCTTTGACCAGGCCAAGGCTACAGCGCAGACACTCGCAAATAAATGGGGGTTCAGAGTACATTTGAAAATGTTAGAGCACGGAGAGTGAAGCGTCACTTTGACGAACTATCGGAAGATGAACGCTTAACCGATGCAGAGAGATACTTCAAAGTGCTGGTATTTAATGCAACTCTGGACATCATAATCAGTCAGCTCTCCCAAAGATGTGCAAGCATGCGGAAAACTTGTTATGTGGTTGAGTCTTTACGTCCTATGATCCTTCAACTCGCAGGTGATGATGAACTGCTTGAAAAGGCAGTACGTTTCAGACCATTATAGAATGGACATTGCACCGACATTCCCAACACAACTCCTCTCATTTAGGTCTTGCTTTAAAGCAGAGATTTCACAGAAGTCATCTATTTTTCAACTTGCCAAAAGGCTGGTGGTAGATTATGACAGTGTAACATCCACATTCGGGGAAGTGTGTACTGCTCTCATGTTGTTTCTACATTGCCTGTGACTGGCAACAGCTGAGCGATCTTTTTCCAAATGTTCAACAATTGCTGGTGTACAGGCTATAATCAATTAGCTAAATCATTTGTCCAGCTGTTTAAACATTTTTTTCGTGTTACATTCAAACGCAAAAGGTGCTTTGATATCTTTTTTGTTTAAACGTCGGCAAGCAGGCATGCTGCGGTTGCAATGAATGAGGATAATTGGTTTTATCTGCGGTGTTATTTTATGCATTTTGAATATGACTCGCTCCAGCACGTCTACTTTTTTGCACGGTGCTTTCTTAAAGGAGCTGCACCATCTTACAACAATTGCATCTACATTTTCATATTAGAATGTTTTGTCAAGTGTAAGCTTAAACTACCGTGATCAAATTAAGTTTCCGTGCCCCCGCTGAAAGTCTCTTATGCTCTTATGCGCTTATCGTTACACTATCAAATCTATAAGTAACCGTGACAAATAGGGTATAAGATATATAAACTCACGCTATTGTATTATCATATATGTTTGGTAATGGCTCAGCTTTCTCTGATTGTTCTACTGACTTGGAAACTTCATCATGGAAGCAGCAAGTCAAGTCACATCAAAAATAGTAGTGGCAGAACTCCAAAGTGACACCTTGTGGTTGTTTGTGTCAACTGCAGTTTGTGCCATTTCTGCTGAGAAAATGGGGATCGTGATTCCTGAAGGAACCCGTCCAAACTTAACGGGGACCCACTGTAATTAAACATTACCTCGATTTAGGCTACTTGGGTATGGCTTAAGGCTTGACTACACGGTGGTAACAAAATAACTGTTCAAAATTAATCTGTAGCCTTGGGTAGGCTTCTGCAGAAAACAATGTTGTTGGCGATTTAATACTATCTAGCGACGTTTTTTAACAGGCTACGCTATATAGGCTTAGACAACTATGACCGACGTTTTGGTTTCGTAAATTAATTTGCCCTACTTCTTGACTGCAATGTAGTCAATTGACTGCTTGACATGTCATTTTTATTTTTCTGTACAATAAACAAATACATCTGCTTTATTCATACTTTGCAGTCACGTGATTACTATGAATACCTGGCGGGCAAGAAAAGCTAACAAAATGGCGACGAACAGTGGCCAGCCAGGGGAATTGCAGATTTCCAATACTACAATCAATTAATTATTTAGACCATATGTCACCAAATGTTCAATAGATATCAAGAAAAGATTATCATACTCGGAACGTGTGATCGCTGGCAAAGTCTCTACCAGACTTGGAGTATCATATGTTATAGAGAATCCGTCACCTTACACCGCACAAAAAATGAAAGCCTACAAAAGTACAGATAGCTATCTTTTTATCAAGAGTGGATGGGTTAACAACGCTGTCGTATGGGAGGTGAAAAACAGGAATATCTTCATAAAAGGTGAGTGTTACTAGTTAGCTAGCTAACGTTACCCGTTTGCTAATGTTTGCATGTTTGTAGCTGAGTTACACAAAGTGACATCTGTTCCATCATGTGATGAAGTCTTCATCTGAATATGTACACCCTGCCTGCCGGCGAATGACAGCTTGATAAGTAGTTTAAAAAGAAAACGTATGCCAACTGTATCATATATGGCTAGCAGGATGTCAACATTGTAGCCAACCTGCTTATCCACTCCACATAGCATCAGACAACAGACAAGAGCAGTTGGGGCAGCGAAATGCGTATAATCCTGTTAGCAATCTGTTAGGTTGTAATGTAGTAGTAATTAAGTGTACGATAGTATGCATGCAAAGTAACTATAAGTAATAAATAGACGCAGTACAACAGTAACGAGTCATTCATTCACCATGTACTCTTCTCATATCATATCAAATCACGTACAGATGATAACGCGTTCTCGCCACCTACTGGCGAACGTGTAAGCACGTTTAGTTAAGATTACACGATTGACATGAAACATAACTTCAGCGAATCATAAATCTGAAATTATCCATTATGTCAACTGTCTCTATGACAGGAGACTTTATGACCGTCACTTAGAAGTGAAACCCAGCTGGACGCACAGCTTGCAGTTCGTCTGATTTGTCTACCCACATGATGCCACATGTAAACATATATGGTAACCTAATTAAAAAAAGGAAAGAAATGTGTAGCTTTAAAAAATATCTGTTGTAGGCTAACGTTACTGTGCTTGTGAATGATATACTTTATCCAACTAAAACCTTTTTCTATGTTAGGTACATCATTCCTACAGCTTGAATGAATCGCCTCTTGACAACTTGGGTTGCTGTAGAAAAGGAGGGACTCGATTTGGCCACTGCACCTGTATGGCCGGGTTAGGTGAAGTGTGCTCACATGTAGTGTACATCAGGAATCTGTAAGAGACTGTACATGCACAGAAGTTGTTTGCAGACTACTGATCTTAGTGTTCTGTAGTGACAGACAATTACAGATTTATTCAATAAATAAATAAAATACACATACATAGATAAATAAAACAGATGAATACAAATAAATACAATGCACAAAGGTATTTAAAGTGAAAATGTAATACATGTATTATTGTAATATATAAAATGTCATATATTCAGGGCTGTAGTCAAGACCACCTTTGTCGAGTCCAAGACAAGTCCAAGACCAGGACTAGTCGAGACCAAGTCAAGACCGAGTCCCAAGAGGTTTGAGTCCAAGACAAGACCGAGTCCAAAAAGGTTTGAGTCCGAGTCAAGACCGAGTCTTAGACCGAGTGAAAAGCAGTTTGCAGTAAAGCTACTATTTATTGGCTAAATTTTGGTTCCTCTTCATCTTCAGCTAAACTCCACAGAGAGTAAAATAAACTCTCAGGCTTGCGGTTTTAGGTTTTGCGGCTTCCGTTACGTGACATCAGCCCCCCACAAAGGTAAACACTATTGCGTTAATATTTTGTAACGCATTATGTATTTCAAAATGAATCGCGGCGATTAACACATTAATTTTGATGGCCCTAAAGACTCCTGGACTCGGTCGAGACCAAAAGCCATATTTGGCAAGACCAGTGGCCGAGACAGAGACAAGACCAAGTCCAAATACTAGCGAGTCCGAGACAAGTCCGAGACCATAGAAAAACGGTCTCGAGTCCGGACTCAAGTACTACAGCCCTGCATACATTCATTATTATTATTTACAGTGTGTGTTTGTATAAATAAATCATTGCATATTTACATTGTATTATTGTAGTATTTAACCAGAAGGAATGATTGAGGGTGCCACATTTGTAAGGGCACAACACACATGGACTACTTTGTCTAAAACTGTTGTTCTGCCTCCCCATCCCTTAGATATGAATATTACTGTTCCTTGTGGGGATATGCCTATTAGGTATTTCATGGTGTGATGATGTTTATAGGTTGAATATGTTTGTGCTCTTGCTTCTAAGTCTTTGGGTTTTTCTATACAAATTTCGAAACAATCAATTATGCAGGCACATCTAGGGTAAGTTTGTCTAAATATCATGGGCATTGACAGCCGAAGCTCTTCTCTCTGTGGCCAAAATAAAAATGATGGGACAAGCTTTCCATGTCTTTCTCCCTTTTCTTCCTTTTGGTGGCAGGGGTGTGAGAGAAGACAGACGGAACCCAATCAGGGGACAGCGGGTCATCAGATTTGGCACCTGAAATAATAAAATAAGATAATATAATAGATAAAACACGTTATTGCCACACAAGGTTTTGGGTATTTTCAACATTGAGTCCTGTAACGTTAGTTCCAGGTCTTTCTAGTAACTAAGTCTGTTAGCAAGCTACCTGCATAAGGGACTAGGATTAACTAGCTAAATTGTGTGAAACACAATTTTTTTTATAATTGAGCAGTAATAATTCCAATCTAGCTCTACTGTTGGGTCATCTCGTTCTCATTGAAAACCATAGATATCACAAACCTCAAAACAACCTATCACACAACTTGTTGTTGTTAGCAAAAGACGACAGCTGTTAGCCTAGCTTAGACTCATAACACAAACAGCTGACTCGCGGAACCAGCTGGTGGTGTTGATTGACGAAACTACAGGGTAACTTAAGACATGATTAATTACATGATCATACACCCATTGTATTGAAACAAATGTTGAAATTACCTTTGATGAAATGATCACTGCACAGACGTGTAGGGCCTATACTGTGAAGGTTGCCAGGTCCCATTTCCTGAAACGATTTCACGTCTGATAGCCTGTATCCATAGTTGTCTTCTCTCTGAATTCTCCTTATCAGATCCGGTAAAAACATAACCCCGGCTTATCTCCTCGGCGGTTAGTGCATCCAATCGCACAACAACTATCTGGCATGTTATTTACACCTCAAAACACCAACTTTTGTATAGTAAAACTGGCGACCTCCTGGCCAGATCCTAGACTAATTTACTGGATTTCGTTGCTGGAGAACGACGTTCTTGCCCGCCAGCCAGTGGTTGTGACGTCACGTGCAAAGTATGAATAAGTATAGTATAAGTATATATACTTTTTTGATCCCGTGAGGTAGGGGTGAACGATTTTGGAAAAAAAATCAAAGATGTCACTTTGTGTAACTCATAGCTACAAACATTTGCGATTTTTCTTACCAATATTGCAATTGCGATGCGATATGCGATTATTTTTAAGCTCTTTATCTTCTGTCTTATTCAACAAAGACAAGCAATATATTATTCTATAGTATGACCAACACAAATTAGATAAGTTAAACATAAACTGTTCTTTCCTGGAGCCCAGGCCTATGTTATGATGGCATTAGGTCATTGAATAAGATTGATGAAATATTTTTTATTTAACTATTGTAATCACATTAGTAGACCTATATTTGTTGAACTTCCAGCCTTGTAAACATTTAATGATTCTGATTAGTTTCTATTAACAAATAGGTCTACATGTAGTGGCACTGACACGGCTTCTCCTTGTCCTGTGCTCTCCACGCACGCACGCACGCACGCGCGCACACACACACACACACACACACACACACCTCTCCTCTGTAGGCTACTTGCACGTGAATCGGAACAAACTACTGTAGATTGTTGTAGCGCAAATATGCGGCCGAATGACCGTTCGGCTCGGTGTTAACTAAAGGTTAGCATCGTCAACACCGCAGCGCAATACGCATGCATGCAAATTAACTAGTTTGTTCATATCACAACAAAGCCAATCGCGGAGACAAAACTCTTTAAACAGGCAAAGTTATCAGCAGTTAGCAGCATGTATGTAGCCTAGAGCCTTAGCTGGTAAGCTAATGTTAGAACAGCTGGGTTTTTGGTGGTTAGCTGTGTCAACTACTTGCGGATAACATTATGCATCAATTCCTGTGAAATGAAATGTTTGTGCCGCCAAACCCCTTGGATATCGCAAATGCCGCCACTGTCACTGTACTCCAGCAAACAAAGTCCCCAGTGCACAGGTGAATGGCTGCTGTGCAGCCTAAACAGTCGTGGAGTTTTAATCGTCAGCTGGACAAGTGAATGAAGTTACCAGCCAGAGTAGCAGCACAGGGGAATTATGAACTAGAACTAGAACCAGGGACATGGCAGGTTCGAGCAAAAGGTAATGAAGAGGTTTATTTTTAACCAAAGTAGTTCTACTGATCAGACCTTTCTTGACACTGTTAGCTGGTCCTCTTGTTTACGTTTTTTGCTTCTTCAGTGGTCGGTGAGAAGAGTCGGTGGCGCGACGGCAAGCGCAAGTATAAATGCGTTTCGGTGACGTCACATATTAAAAATCGCCGCCTTTGCGGTTTGAAAATCGTGTTTCATCATATCGCGATATTATCGCAAATGCAATAATTAACCCAATCGGTGAATTAGTAAAACACAAACAGCACACAGTGAACACACAGTGAGGTGAAGCACACACTAATCCCGGTGCAATGAGCTGCCTGCTACAACGGCGGCGCTCGGGGAGCAGTGAGGTTAGGTGCCTTGCTCAAGGGCACTTCAGCCGCGGCCCACTGGTCGGGGCTCGAACCGGCAACCCTCCGGTTACAAGTCCAGAGTGCTAACCAGTGGGCCACGGCTGCCCAACAATGCAGCAGAATTACATTCATATTTGGCTGACTTCTGCAGACGCGCAAAAAAAAACACTGCCACTTCCCTCCCCATATTCCACTGATCACACATCAGACATCAGGGGTGCGTTTCCCAAAAGCTAACTACGTTAGCAACGGACATGGTTGAAACTATGTAAGTACGACAACACTGTTTCCCAAGCGATAGTTTGAACTATGGTGGTGGAACTTACGTAGTCCAATGCATCGTTACACTACGTTAGTGTTTCCCAAAACCTCAGTAGCAACGAACGTTCGCAACCACTATTGTAAAGTTGTGTAGTTACAACTACACCTCTCGACCTGTGGTAGAATGCTAGTAGAAGCATAGTTCCGGGATCTTCATGTCAAAGACGTCACTGACTGAATAATTACAAATATATTTAGGTTTCTAATTGATATTTACACTTCTAACCACCATACATCCATATTTTAAAATGCCCAAGGCAGAAAATACATAAATTAAAAGTCAATTTGCAGCCATGTGCACGTAAGTCAAAGTCACACACCTGCAGATAATAATAAGGTGCACAATTTTTGATGAGTCAGTTGAGAATATGTAGCCTTTGATTTTCATGGAGAGGGGGGGGGGGGGGGATTCATTGTTAGTTTACGCAAACCAGGCCAAGAAGGCTGATTCTGATTGTGATAATATGATCAGCACAAAAGATAAACTTAGGTAAACAACGATGTGAATATTGTTTTCAAAATCTTAACCCAGATTCGAACTCTTGGACAGGGGACTGATAACTGCTGCGCAATGGCGGCTGTCATCAGCCGGCCTTAACGCAATGCGCCACAGAATTATGTGCAGGTGTGCCAGTCACGTTAACGTCATTAACCACCTTAGTCCAGACTACTGAACCTTGGAAACCATCATGGTCCAAACTTACAAAGTACTTTGTAAGTACGGCAGTTTTGGGAAACAGTCGTAACTTACATTGGTTAGTTGAACGATGATGCATCGTGTTAGTAAAAAGCTAACCTCCGTAGTTGTACGGGAAACGCACCCCAGATCAGCTTGTAGGCCATTAGCAATCTGTTTATTTTATTTTATGAAGCCTATACAGTAGATCACTTGCCACATTCTCACTTTCAATAGACAGATGCAATAGCCATTGGTCAAGTATTGAGTATAAAGCAATTAAGATAGTAGCCTATACAAAAAGTACTTCATACCATCATAAAAATTCGTTAAAACGAATAGCATTTTGCAACTTGACAAAACACTGGATTATTTTTTTTATTATTTACTTTTTTGATCCCGTGAGGGAAATTTGGTCTCTGCATTTAACCCAATCGGTGAATTAGTGAAACACACTCAGCACACAGTGAACACACAGTGAGGTGAAGCACACACTAATCCCGGCGCAGTGAGGGGTTAGGTGCCTTGCTCAAGGGCACTTCAGCCACGGCCAACTGGTCGGGGCTCGAACCGGCAACCCTCCGGTTACAAGTCCAGAGTGCTAACCAGTGGGCCACGGCTGCCCAAAAGGATTAAAATCGGCTGCCCAAAAATGGATTAAATATCGTAGGCACAGGAGAAAACTTGTACATCCATTGGCCCGTGGGGAGATCACATGCCAGTTGCCTCTCCCTTCAGTGCTATGACTTTGTCCAGATGGTCTATGTATTTATGCAACGTTCGGCTGTGAGTGTAAGAACAATGCGTCTTTGTTCATGGGTTTGGCCTCACAGCAGAGGCTTAGACAACTATGACCCACGTTTTGGTTTTGTATATTAATTTGCCCTACTTGTTGACTGCAATGTAGTCAATTGACTGCTTGACAGGTTATTTTTATTTTTCTGTACAATAAACAAATACATCTGCTTTATGCCGCAGAATTACGCACTTGGCCAGCCTATAGAACGGGCACATTTTGGAGAGAATAGAGAATGTACACACGCAAGAATCTGTAGGCTATTTGTGGCGGGTTACCAGCAAACAATGTTTAATGCATTAACTCAAGACGTCAAACGTCTTGGGTTCTTGAACTTCTTCCATTCATAGAAATAAGGAAATAAACCCACTTCTTTGATTACAGCGGGGAGGGGGAACAATTATGTATGGATATCTAAAAGCAACGTCATGCACAATAATTTGCACTAGTCATAATGACGTTCGAGATATCTTTAATTCTGCCTGGTCAAAACTGAATTACAGATATCTGCAAATGTCATTTTAGATGTGTGACAATTTGAATGTCGTTTTCAATTAAGTCATTGCAGATATCTGTAATTCAGTTTTGCCTAGTCAAGAAGCAAGTAAAAAAATGCCTGTTTATTTAATGTGTCAACAGATTATCTGCAAATTCCGCGCAATTCCGTTTTTATAAGAGAATTCCGTTTTCGTGTGTAGATTCTGTGATTCCGCCCATGTTTTTCATCGCATACACATGAGTACACATATTCTGGGACTGCTCTGTGACAGACATACTGGAGAGACATTAAAGAGGAATTGGACATTCTGGATGGATATCCCTCTCTGGACCCTTTACTTTTTTATTGGTGACTTATAGACTACAGGTGAAGCAGTGCGTTATAGTCTGCTTGGCTTACGCACACGTTTTAGCAAAGCAAGCTTTAGTGCACTGTTTCTCAAAGTTTCTCAACATGCTGTTTGATTTTGTGCTACTTGCTCTTAAAAGGGAATGGCAGGGGTCACTCATTGGTTTCATGGATGTTACACCCAAAATACACCCATGACTAATTAAGAAACATAAGAATAACCCTTTTGACGTTTGACTTGAACGATGCGCCTGGCGCAGAGACAGTTTTACACAACTCTATCTTAATTTACAACATTATGAATAATTGTTCACACATTACAGATCATTCTTATGTGCAAGTGACCGACCAAATTAAAGGTAAAATCTATGTCCCCCCTCTTCGAACTGTCTGTGGTTTCACAGACTACCTGCCATTTTATAACCAAATCCCTTGATGTTTACTTTGTCAGAAATATAACCTACCTCTAAAGCCGGGATATCATTGTATGGGATGAGCTCAAACCCAGGCATGAATGGACCAAAGCCATCATAACTGCTCGGGTCAGATGAACTTGATATTGCTGCCATAGTCCGGCCCCAGAAGTTTCCACCTAGGAGGAAACATGGGGAGGAAAGTACACCAAGGAATGCAACATGGGGTGCTATCTGACTGGGCCGGTGTGTATTAATATGGCTTTCAATTACAAAAAGGTAAAATAAAGCATACTTGCAAAAATGATTTTGGCTTTGTATTTTGGAATACCCTTTACATTGTAAGCCCATTTGCGAGCAAGCTTGCATGCTGTCTCTCCACCCTCAACACCTGGGGAATAAAGACAAAAATATTAAAGATCCTTGAATCCTGGAATGAAGCAATAAATCACACATTACAAACAAATAAAACGACTCCGTTATTCTACAGTTAGTCGCCTTCTACGAAATCTCTGATGCTCTCTAACAGGGGTGATCTCTGATCACAACCACTTAACCAATTTGGAGCAGGCTTTATACAATAACCATAGAGGCACTTTTATACAACCAATGCCCACCGAATAAAATGAATTTTCGAAAACATGTTCTCAAGCATAGGAAAAAGTGACTAAGCCAAGGGGATCTTTCCAGCTGCTGTGGGTCAGACATGACACAATACATAATTTATAGATATAGATAATTGAGTTAAAGGACAATTCTGGCGCAAAATGAACCTAGGGGTTAATAGCACATGTGTACCGAGTTCGACCGTTCTAATATGTTTTCATGCTAATTGAATGTGACCAGTTTTATTGCAAACTGCTAATTAGCTTATAACGCTAGTCTTAGGGACACATGGTAAAGTAAAAAGAAATTTCTATACCACTAACAAGACGTAACATAATGAGGGTCACTACATGTAAACATAAGCATTGAGAACTTCATAAGTGTATAGACAGTTTATTAAAAAAGATATAGTTTAGAAAGACGGTACCGTTCACGTATACAGGCAATACAGGCGGGCGCCATCTTGGGAAAAAGTCTCGTGACAGTTCAGATCACATTGCAAGACGTTGGACTGGTTGAATGCTGTGCAACGTGAGTCTTTCTAAACTATCATCGAAGTGTGGTGCTATTTTGAGCCTTTTTAGTGGTATAGAAATAGCGATTACTTTACTCTGTGCCCCTAAGACTAGCGTTATAAGGTCAGACTCGGTACACATGGTTCCCCCTAGGTTCATTTTGGACCGGAATTGTCCTTTAATGTACAATTTGCAATGAATTAGTGAAAATTGCTGTGCTCCTTACCAGTGTTCATGGGCAAGACCTTGTCATAGCCAAACAAGGTGGTAATGAATTCCTCATAGGCACCCAGTATGTTGTTGTAGAAAGCACGGGATGTCAGGGTTAATTTGGAAGCCTGGGCATTGAGTGCAGCAATGATTTTAGGATGGCAGTGGCCCTGGTTCACGGCACTGTATGCACTCAGAAAATCATAGTACCTGCGGCCTTCAACATCCCAGACGTAAATACCTGGAAAACACAGGGTACATTATTAAGACAGCTGATTATTCTGTCTACATCTTCATTCATCATCTCATTTGACTTTTTTATATACGCTTTACAAATCCAGAAAAAACATTTCATTTGTAAACCACAAAACTAAAACCTGAATGAAACAAAATATTAAGTGATTTTATTAACTCATTGGCTGCCAATAATGTCTATAGACGTCAATTTAAATAAAACCGTTGACTGCCAATGACATCTATAGACGTCAATTTTGTTTTTCAACGGGGCGGGCTGGGGAAAGATCTGGCGGAGCTTGCCACTAAAAATCAGTCTTGTAAACAGAATATACTAGCGAACTGACCCGCAAGGTAGGGCTGTGCAATTAATCGAATTTCAATCTCAATTTTGGCTCCAAACAATCACAAAAACAGTATAATCGAGAAAAATCAATTATTTTGCCACATTCCAGTAAGAAATAGGATTTTTGGACATATACAATTTCAACTCAAACAGCACGCTGATTCATGCTGCTTCTTTAAGCCCCACACTCTACATGCCCCTCCCCTCTGTGCACAGGCCACTCAAGCAGTTTTGCATGTGTACCGTATTTTCCGGACTATAAGTCGCTCCTGAGTATAAGTCGCATCAGTCAAAAAATGCGTCATGAACAACAAAAAACATAAGTCGCACCGGACTATAAGTCGCATTTATTTAGAAATGTATTTAACAAAATCCAAAACCAAAAACAGAGACTATGTAACTAGATTATTGAGGCCAAAAAGATTAATGTTAATGAAGACAAAGGAGTAAAGGCAGCCAAGAGGAGGGCAGGTAAAAGATTCACTGAAAGAAAATGCCATGTGGTACACCTAAATGTATCTAAAATGTGGAGAATACAATGCAATCAAGCATTTTGGGCGATGTGGAGACACAAGCTGGCAGCAGATTAAATGCTCACAAGAGAGAAAAAGATGCAGTTTTAGACGTGACCGAAGCAAGCCAGTCAATAGGCCTAGGCCCAACGGTAATTGTAAAGCAATTTACAAAAGATTAACAAAAATGCTGATATGATGCATGAAAATTTAGCTAAAAATGTGGAGAATGCAATGCAATCAAGCATTTTGGGCGATGTGGAGTAACAAGCTGGCAGCAGATTAAACTCTCACGATAGAGAAAAAGGTTTTAAAAGGATGTGACCGAAGCTGAGGCAAGCCAGGCAATAGGGGATTATCACGCTTCCGGGTTTCACGGGCGGGATTTTTAAATTTTGTGCACGTACACTTCCGGCGCAGTTCAGCAATGGCTGAAACGAAGGCTAGATGTCACTGCTCTGTTCCACTTTGTACATAGAACAAACAACGCCAACCCATGGATTCCCGACTGAATTGAGTCTAAGGAAGAAGTGGATTAAACCGGTTCGCCGGGATGAATGGCCCAACTTTAAAATAAAACAAGGTATTGTAACAACATTTGTAATCTCAGTTGGATGCATACTTGTTTCGATATTGAGATTAATTACACCATAAGAACTATGAAAGCAATTATGTAGCTAAGCAGCAGACAACCTATTTATAGCACTTGATGGAAAGAACTGCTGGCATTTCTCAGCTGATTTAAGCTTTTCATTTCTGTTTAACAGTCAATATGCTCAGCTCCATTCACAGGCTCTGTACAGCCCCTTACTAGGGGAAGAGTTAATAAGTAACTTCAACAGGGGAGTGCTATAGCACGTTTGTTTGTAGTCGGCACTTTAGTGAATTAGACTACACTAACGCTACAGGTGCTATCCGGCGGCTAACGAGGCTAACTTTACCAATCGGGGTCGCATCAAGCGTCTGAAAATCGGGTCTGTGCCCTCCCGTTTTCAGTGGAACAACTGGGGACTGCCAAGAAGGGAGTCCGCTTATAAAAGAGCATCAACTCGCTTAGGCCATGACGTTTGCCCAGCCCTTCCTCTGGAGTAGCCCCTGCCATGTGAGGAAGAGGCTATGGAGGAGGTTGCAGCTTCGGTGGTGATGACAGAACATGATTACGCCTCTGCTCCTAAACCAGGTATGTCAGTGTTTGCCGATGTTCTGAAATGTTGGCCTACCTCCTCATGATGACCTACCAGTACCCCATACTATGCTTAAACCATAGGTAGCACATCCTGTTAGGCAGTGGTGGAAAATAACAAAGTATACTTCGTTACTGTGTAACGTTAAGCTTACTTAAGTAAATGTTCCACGTATTTGTACTTTACTTAAGTAGAATCTATAGTGCATACGTTTGACTTTTTTACTTCGTTACTTTTTGCAGCAATTATCTGTACTTTTACTCTACTACTTTTCTACAACACCATCGTTCCATTTGGGGCAGGCAATCAAGGCAGGTCTTTATTTCTACGTTTTATTGTGAGGCATGCTTTTCGTTTGGCGCGGCATACAGCGGTAGGCTATCAAAAGAATATGATTTTCAGTTTGGTTTGGGATTTACTTTACTTTTTTGGACTGTTTGATTATATTGCTAAATGTTGGGACTGATAAGCATTGAAATCTGGGGGGTATTTGATGGCTCACTATTAAGTTCCAGTTCGACACTCTTTCAAGTTGAAAGAGTGAGCCCTTTCACACTGCCAAAATCCCCGCCATTTTATGTACCAGAATCGCGGAACGCCTGTCCCTTTCACATAGACAGAGGCGGAACAGCGGGACGAAGTGCCAAATTTACTACCAAGCACCCTAGACATTTTGCCGAGAAAATTTGTTCTGGTGTTACATGGCAACTAGCACCCATGTTAACTGGCTGCGTTGGTGACATTTCACGAGTGATGACATTTCTTTGACAGATGTGGCCGCTTGCAGATTTGTCACTTTCTGATGGAATCTGGAGATGAACAAATACAAATATGCATGACCTATTTAAATGTCAAAATTGTCTGTAGTACACTACATGCACTGGACCATATGCCACCAAAAAAATACATACCTAAATAGCCTAATACTAACTCCACGTCGGTATCGAACCTGCTTCCTAAATGAAACCTCTTACATGATAACCATTCATCTACGTAGCCTACTTGCGCCACGAACCAGCTGATAAGTCATAGTGAAATTTACTTGACTTAGGCTATACAATACTAACCCATGCCGACTGCATGAAAAAGCCATTTGTGGCATTGTTATATTAGATAGTGACAAATCTGCAAGCGGCCACATCTGTGAAAGACTCGTCACCAATCATGAAACGTCATCAACGCAGCCAGTTAACATGGGAGCCAGTTGACATATAACACCGGCACCAGTGTGAATGCGTTAAGGCGGAAATGGGAATCTGGGCGGGCTTTTGCTATGTCCAGCCCACCACAGAAGATTGCAAATAAATCTAACTGATCAAAAGCAGCAATAGCAGAGACATCACTTTATGACAATCTTTAAATTCACAAAGTCTCCAGTCATTTAACGGCTGCTAGAGTTGACTGTAGCTCGGAATGCAATCGGTTGCCATGATAGGCTATCCTAAAATCCAGCGATAAAACAAAAGCATGAACTCATGAGCGTCTGTCTGCCATATGTATATCCTCTGATTTTTATGTTTACAGATACCTAGGCGATATTTGTTTTGTATTTGGCCTGTTATAAAATCATGTATTGAACAATTTTCACATTGTGAACCCCGAAATTGGAGACATGCATATAGACATACTCTGGAATGGCTAACTGTACAGGGGAATGCTTGACACCTTTGTGTTCGGTAAGGTCTGCTGTTTATTCTGATATATGGTTTGTCATGTGTTGAGGGAAGGTTCGCAAAGTATTCCACCGAGATGAATGGGTAGGGAGACGGGTGCAGAATGTAATATGATTAAATTAAAGTTACTTTTCTCGCGAACCGTTTCTCAACTAACATCATTTAAAAGCTGGGAAAAAGCTCTTTCGTGTGAATCATGTTAAGTCTGTGGGATGAGTCGGGAATTCCACCCGCTGTGTTTATTGCGAGAGACAGTCGCTTTAATTCATTCATTGAATGTGCGCTGCATGCTGTACTGGAAACCTTATTGCATATAGCCAAGTAGGCCTACGGTAGCCTAAATTGAGTTATTTTTTTAATTATGCATGATTTAGCCTACTTTTTTATTTTATTAAATTTGTAGGCTGGAATGCCTCGCGGCAACAATTGTGTTAAAATGTAGTGGCTTCAGCCTCTGGCAAAACGACTGGTAGCTTGAGAGCGACGTGTTGAGACCCATTAGGACGACTTTTCATTGGCAATAGTATTAAACCAACCAACAATATAAAATATTAAGAAGAGCTCTTTAATTTCATTGAGTTAAATCGAAACAATGCCTTTTAGTGCTCGTGGACTGATGGTCATAGCCTACTGGTAATTATCATCCCGGCCAATATTTCAGGATTTACGGGTAGGATATGCCTCTGAATCATGTGATGCGTCCGCATTAGGGCTTTGACTCCGAACTTCGTTATTTGAATATAATTCGATTATTTTAAAAATTAAAGATATTCGAACGAATTTTAGGGATCTCTTAATATTCGAACCTGTAGCCTATGGAAATATTTTTTTGTAAATGTATTTGGTTGTAGCCTAAACGTTGTTTTCAATTCAGATTCCGAGGTTTTTTTCACGCCTTCTGAAGTGAAATCGCGAGCTCATTAGCAAGGCCATTATTGGCCATCTGGGCTCCTGTAGGTTAGCATCCTGGCTGGTTCGCGCTTAGTGAGCAGCTCCCACATAGACATTTTTATTTTAAACTTAACCTTCCTCTGATTTTAAATCACCTTAGTTATCAATCAAAGCAAACAGGGAAAAAAAATGGCAACACAATCATTAAAAACACTCAAATAAATAAATGTGCAGATAAGTCTGAATGAAAAGCAGCACTGGTTGAAGCCTGGAAATATTGTAAACAAAGTAACGTTAGCTTAATTTGCTAGTTTATCATAGTCTATGGTTAGACTGTTCAGTTTCCCCACGTGTGTTTAAGTTTCAATTGAATACTTTTTCTCCTTGGGACAGGCCCGTTTGAGTCTTGGAAAATAGAGGGGATTGAGATGATTAGAATTTAGCAGAATTAGAATTTAGTTATGGACAACATAAGGCAGGAGGTGTTTGTTGCTTTTAATTATGAATGTTCTATCGAACGTATTTTTTATTGATATCGATTACATGTGCTATACATATCGCTATCGTTGTATGGTCCAGCCCTATGCTCAATAATAACAATTTTGACACACGCATTTACTCAGTCTTTCGTGCACGTAGTCTATTGACATTGACTGATACACTGCCCTCTGGTGGACAGAACAAATAGAACTTAAGTTTGATACCAATATCGGTCTTACGGAAGTCATTTAATGGTTAAAATATTCTTAATACATATTCGAATATATTCGAATTTTAATATTAATAAACAAACGAACTTCGAATATGATTTTTGGGCAAAAGTCAAAGCCCTAGTCCGCATCTGCTGGTTGAATGTCATTGCGCCATCATCGTTCGCCAAACATTCTAATCAAAATTGTAAATCTTACACAAAAGTTCAAAACTTCATTCACTCTCCATGTATAGATCAAGACAGACTTGTGGAACAGGCTGCAGGGCAACAGTCTGAGAGCCTGCAGGGAAATAAGCAATGGTTCGCACTTGTAAAAGAGTGCAATCACCAAAGGGGGCTTGTTTTGCACTTTCTTTTGCACCTCAGTGTTGTATAGTCTGTATAGCCTAGTGTTTGTTAAAATTGCACACACTTAAGTCACTGTTCTTGTTTCAGTTGCAGTGCCGCTGCTACCACCACGCACATCACACACTGTGCATAGAGCACCAAGGGACAGAGGGGGCACCAAAATGTAGCCAATAATTGTATCACGATTTTTGACCCACGGTTCGATACAAACCTCAATTGTTTTGTTTTTTTGTTTGTTTTTTTTTGGGGGTGGGGGGGCTAGACATTTTATTAAACAGCATTTTAATAGCCTACCTTAGAACACCAGAGGATTACAATATAATATATAGTATAATATATCTGTATTATTTTATATCCTGATGTAAAAAGGTTTTAGCCTAGGCTACTGAATGTCTGATATTTATGACAGCACACTTCTTATTTTTACTATTTTTATTACAACTCTACCTCTTTAATTCAGCTGTCTGGTTGAAGCCTGGAAATATTGTAATCAAAGTAGCATAGTTGGCTAGCTTCATAGTCTGATTGGACTGTTCAGTTTCCCCATGGAAATGTAAGTTTCAAGGTAATACTTGTTCTCCTTGGTACAGGCCCTTTTGGGAAACGTTGGTAGCCTATTGAGATTATCAGTCAACTTGAATGCAAGAGTTTTAAACAAATATGTGCTGCATGCTAATGATGCTAAGCGGAGTTAATAGTAATTTAGCTAGTCGTCTTCTATGCGTCCTTGCTTTCACGATTGTGAATGTTTTATTTGGAGTGTGTTGGCCGAGCCGCGCGTGTTCATTGAGCAGGAGAGGGAGGGAGAGCGGGAGAGAGCGGGGCAAGGAGAGGGGAGAGACTTCTACTGTTTGGTAAAGTTGAACACATCGTCTACAATGAAAGCAACGAGAGGTAGCCCCATGAAATTCATTCATTTTGGACAACGTAGGCTACCGGTAAGTAAAGCAGGAGATGTGTGTTGCTTATGCGGTGCATAAGCTCTAAAGCACTGCGTGAAACACTAGAAAGGGTGTCGCGGTTCTGCCTTTTCGTACCGAGATACGATTCGATTTCGAATCGCATATTGTTACAGCCCTAGCATGCTATATAACAATTATACTTTTCGGGTTCTCTCTCAATCTCTATTAAGATCTAACTTGAACGTTATGCTACGTATGGGCACCAAAATAGCCAGGAGTGGGACAGTTCAGTTGTTATGTTGTTTAGCATTTTTTAACACAAATATTTGTAAATATTCGTATAGTGTTGTATAGCCTATTATATGGTATTTGTTAAAATTGCAACTGTTATTTTAATAAACAATTGTTATATGTTATGGTAGAGTCTTTAGTGTATGGCGCAACGCCCCACACCCCCCGCCGTCCCCGTCAGATGACCCCCCCCACCACCACCTGATTACCATTTCAGTCAAATAGTGTTTCACAAATCTAATTTTTCCAACAATATTGTGTGTTCACAGGGCTACTCTGTTATAATTACTCATTCTGATTTTTTTGTCAGTCAGTATGTTTACATCCACAGGTAAGTCGAGCTACAGTTATAGCTCGGCTGGGATTTGACCATAGACAGTAAAAGATTTGACTGGACCACTGTCATGATCTTCGTAGACCAGTTTTTCAAAGTGTGGTCCGGGGACCACTGGCAAGCTATCCCAAGTGGTCTGCGAGCAGACGTGGTAAAATATAATATAGAGGAGTTGTTTGCAATATTGAACCAAATCCAAAATGTATGTAAATCCAAACAGTTCTGCAACACTGTCTATGTAAGATATGCCAGTTTAAATCATATGGATCCCCTGACACAATAAGCGAAGTGCAAAGATAATAAGCAAGGTGGTTCAGTGAGTAGGCCTAATCTAAAGATTAGCCTACTTTTTTAGCTAGGTGGTCCATGTGTTTCTTTTTTATTTGTTAGTTAAGTGGTCCTTAGTCTGAAAAAGTTTGAGAAACACTGACCAAGTATTAATGTTTTACTCCACCACGCTAGATGGCGATATGCGCCCAAACGCAACACTTTCCCCTAACTCTCCATCTAAGCTAACTTGCTAGCGAACTTTCCATATTAGCTTACTTGCTAGCAAACTTTGCATCATCAGTGTAACTAGTTAAATAGTTGACATTACCCACTGAACATTTTTGTATGGACATTCTGGGGGATGTTAATTTGTATATGTATATGTATGAGAGAAGCTTCAACTTCTGGGTATGTAGCATTGTGGCATAAAGCTTAGTTAGCTTGCAGTGTTCTTGTTCCATGTAGTTTCGTGTTGCAGCCACAGGGTTGCAGCAACAGCACGTAGACTAGCCTACAGGAAAGCTGCTGTGCATGAACTCGGATTCAGAATATTTTGAAAATGTAACAGCTATAGATAGCCGTCTTCTGTCTTCTCATTTTGTAGACGAAAATGAAGAGATTTTATCTTAGTTTTTATTTCATGCAAAACATTTTAGTCTTTAGTCTTTTTTCATCAACAATAATGCTTCTTAAGATAGTCTTAGTCAGTGTTTCTGGAGATAAGTGTAGTCTTGTTTTCGTCTCGTCTTGGTCATGAAAAGAAAAAAGGTTGTTGACGAACATATTTCCTCTCGTCTTGTCTGACGAAATGAACACGAACATGAATGATGTCTAAAATTATAAAATTAAGGTTTATATAAGCATTATATAAGTATAAGTATATATATTCTTTTGATCCCGTAAGGGAAATTTGGTCTCCGCATTTATCCCAATCCGTGAATTAGTGAAACACACTCAGCACACAGTGTACACACAGTGAGGTGAAGCACACACTAATCCCGGTGCAGTGAGCTGCCTGCAACAACAGCGGTGCTCGGGGAGCAGTGAGGGGTTAGGTGCCTTGCTCAAGGGCACTTCAGCCGCTTCCTACTGGTCGGAGTTCGAACCAGCAACCCTCCAAGTCGGAGTACGAAGCGCTAACCAGTAGGCCACGGCTGCATTAAGGCATTAAGACAAAAGATGTTTTTTATTCCTCCCTTTAGTCAATTTCAGCATGGGTGTCTTAACTTTTGCACAGCACTGTATAAACTATATAGAATTCTCTTTCATGTCATTACACTGTATTGGTGCTGTGCAGTCGAATTGAGTGCCTGTCACTTTAAGGCCGTGACTGCCTGTGAGGCTTGATTGATTCTCACAGTTTTAAGCTAACTTAGTAGTGTTGTTTTGCATGGTGCATAAAAATATGTGGATGAAATGAATGATGTTTTCCATGTCATTTGGTAAAATAAATGCTCAAAGAATAGAAGAAAAGTCTATCTTGGATTATAGAAGATAAGTGTCTTGTATCATTTTTATAATTTTGGTGAGCTCTACAGGAATTACAAACTATCTCCAGATGCAAATGCTTGCATATCCTATTACTCAAATTCAATTAAACCCACCAATAGGACCTTAGTTTCACAGCCTAGGTATGTTAGCAACACAGGGCTTGAAAGCATTGACTGTATAACAAACAGAAAAGAAACAATGTGTGGAATTTATCTGGGAATAGGCTACTGAAGGTAGGGGCGAGCTACCTCGCTGGCGTGTTTAATTTGGTTCCTTGGTTAACATAATGTAGGCTACGTTTTCTGCTAATAAACTTAACATAAACAGAAACCAAAGTGATCTCCGGTGGAATCCCTGACTGCGCCTTCAACGTTAGCCTACTATTATTTGTTGACATCGAACCTGAACGAACGGCAGCTGTTCCTGAAGTTCACATGCATGTTTTTTTTTGTTTTTTTGTTTTTTTAAATTAGGCAACTTTTTTACAGCGGCGCTTGAATTCCAGAAGTGGCGCTGCTGAATACATTGTAGGGGAAACACTGGTTGTCATATTGTGTCTCAATCTGTTATTGTTTAAGGGTTTCATTTTTTTTCCCGGGAACCATGCCCCCGGACTCCCCTAGGATGGCTTAGTTACCTACTGCCAGAATGTAACAGCACCGCAGCTGGAAAAAAATTCTAGGGGAAACACTGAGCCTACATGGAATTAATGCAGCACTGATACATGGAATATTTGCTTTCAGTCTTGTGATCTCTGTAAATGACGTTAAATTAAATTACTTCCTTCGGTCAACTGTCCTCTATTCTAAGCAGATTCCTGAGTCACACAGTCAACGCAATGTAAAGAAGATAATAGATTCCTTCTGCAGAGATGCACTCACTCATCGTCAACATATTTGATTTTATGCTACTGAATGATAATGACTTTCGTGCCCAAAACACCATGATTAATTATGAAACATAAGTAATATAAGTAATTTACTTCTCACCTTCTCCTCTTTCCAGAGCCACAGGTAGAGGATGGTAATTGTGGGCACCATACTTGTCCTCACGGGCATACAGCTCCTGAGGGGTGAGTTGACGTTCTGCCTGCTTTATGACAGAAGCTGTGCAGGAGGCTGTGCGATGACTGGAATGAACATGAATGCGTGTGATGATTGGCACAATGCGCTGCATCCCACTGCTCAGTCTGAGCATCATCCCTCTAATCATGGAGACTGCTGGCTCTGAAAAGTACAGTTAAAAAAGAAGCCAATATTAATAGGTGTTCCAGGGTTCCCACTCTAGATAGATAGATAAATACTTTATTGATCCCCAAGGGGAAATTCAAGATGCCACTCTATGTCAAATGTAAAATTCCATGACTTTTCCCATGACGGGGCAGCCGTGGCCTACTGGTTAGCACTTCGGACTGTAACCGGAGGGTTGCCGGTTCGAACCCCGACCAGTAGGCACGGCTGAAGTGCTCTTGAGCAAGGCACCTAACCCCTCACTGCTCCCCGAGCGCCGCTGTTGATGCAGGCAGCTCACTGCGCCGGAATTAGTGTGTGCTTCACCTCACTGTGTGTACACTGTGTGCTGTGTGTGTTTCACTAATTCACGGATTGGGATAAATGCAGAGGCCAAATTTCCCTCACAGGATCAAAAGAGTATATATACTAGGGCTGTCAAAATAACTGATTAATTAATTTGAGAAAAAAATAACTGATTAAAAAAAATAAGGCAGATTAATCGATTCCGTATTACCTTTGACCCCGAGCCGTTGTAGTCAGTAACCATTAGACTGTAAAATGAAGGAGAGAGAAGAAAATGTGCTGCCTAGATCATTGTTTGGAACATTTACTTTTCGAAACGGCTTGATGGTGTTGATAAAAATCGAAGCAAAGCAAAGAATTTGTATATCACCGAGTTCATCAACTCTAAAGTCGCACATCATTGCAAAGAAATACTGTAGTGTTGTCATTGAGGGGAGTGATACTTTATTTTCATTGTGTCCCCTACGTTATATCTGTGGCCTGAAAAAACGTCTTCCCGAAGAACTTTTGAATTTATTTCCTCAGCATATTAGGTCATATCACAGATTATTATGGCCATTATTAAAATAATAATAAAAGAGTTTATTTATTTAGCGTCACACGCACGCCATTTGTTTATCCAGCACCGACTTTGCAAATAACAATGTCCACAGACAAGGTAGAATATTTTGCATGACTTATAAAAGTATGATGTATTGCGACATCAGATGCAAGTCAAATTTGTAGTTTCTTATGTCTCATTCCATCGAACTACAAATCCGCTACCCGATCTGGCAAACTTACATAGTGCGGTTATAGCCGATAGAGGGCCGCGAAGCGAATGCAGAATTGCCGTTCACCCTGTTTCGAGTTGATGAACCACTGAAACGATTTTGGAAACATTATTTTAAGGTACAAAAAACTCCGGCTGTCTCAACCACATGCACTAAGGTGTGTGGAAAAGACATCTCAGGACGCTCCTGTTCCAAAATATGGCTTGTGAGGGTGTACCCAGCTGACCGCCCTGACTTTGCTCTCCGTGTGTATGGCATATTAGATGACCAGAGTAATAGATCTCTTGCACGGTCAGTTTTTTAGTCTATTCAACATTTCAAGACACCCCTCACCATACTTTCTGAAAACGTGGGCTGGCACAATAGAGGCTGCAGGCAAATAGGCACGCAACTTCATGGTGGAGCCCATTGATGGCAGTATCACACTCACACTGCCACCAGAACATCATTCTCACAGCACTTTTCCCCTTGTCTAGGTGAGAATGTGTCCTGTGTAGGAGATAAGCAATGGCATCGTCCACGCCCACTTTCTCCTGGTACAGAGCAATTAACTGAATCATTTAGTTATTTCTTAATTGTTTTACCACATAGTTTGTACAACTACTATGAATTAATATAAACATATTTCTGCCTATTTAAAAAAAAAAAAAAAAAAAAAAAAAAAAAAAAAAAATCACATTTTTACAGATGGCTCTTTCTAGTAAGGAGAGGGGTGCACGTTTCCGTGCAAAGCTAAGGGCAGATCCTGCAGTACAGAGGAGAACCTAGCCAAGAGGAGGGAAAGGTACAACTGTGAGAGTGTGTAATGTCAGTATGTGCCAGTTTTGTCAGAATAGGCAGTATCTTATCTATAGACCTAAGTTGAAGTCAGCAGCACAACATCACAATGTTTCTGGAAAGTGGCTTCAGTGATTTGCCATTATAACAACCAACAATCTTCCTAAATCTGGCCGCTCAGCCTAACTGAGTAATCCGGGATGAAGGGCCTTGGTCAGACAGGTAACCAAGGACCCAATGGACTCTATAAATGAGATCCAGAGTTTCTTTGAGAAAATGAGAGAAGCATTAAGGAGGACTCAGTGCCTGGTTTCTTCCACACCCGCCGTTGGGAATTGTGACCAAATAGTTCAATCTTCGTTTCATCAGAACAGAAGATTTTACTTCTCATGGTCTGAGAGTGGTTCAGGTGTTTTTTGGAAAAATCCCGAAAAAAATGGCTTCCATCTGGCCACTCTACCATAAAGACCTGATTGGTGGAGTGCTGCACTGATGGGGCCAGCAAGAAGACAGAGCGTAGTGGAGTTCCTCACTAGAGATGAGAACAGCCGTCTCCTAGCTGAGTTGCCTAAAATAAATGTTTAAGTGTTGGGAAATATATTGTACTGTTAATAAAAGGTTCACTTGAGATGCCTTGTGTTTCTTTGAAACTATTCTGAATCGGCCTACATCAATTTATTACATTAAAAATGAATGAATGATCAATGAAATTGTACTATGTCATACGGTAAAACATTAGAAACAGAAGGAAGGTAGAGCAGGAGCTGCAGGAGAATAGCATGAAGGAGGAGGGTAGCATAGTGGGGATGTGGTGAGGGCAAACCAGCTCAATCACTTACACAATAGGTTTGATTGCCCTGCTTCTGCTTCAATGGCCTGCCCACCCCAAACACCTCAACCTCCACCTACTCCAATCTGTTCACCGCATGCCCCCTCACCCTCACTCACCTCCACAATCAACTGCTGATGTACAGTGGGCAGTGCTTCGACTTGGCCAGCTTCCCTCGCGGTCCGCGCGCGGGATCACGCGACTTTAATTTGTATTTTTCCAGTGACGCTGCAACGACGCTGCAACAACTGGCAGAGGTCTCAAGTGAGCAGGGTGTATTTTAAAAAGAAATGGAGCTGGAAAACCCTACACAGACTTTAGCAGACTGGTTTAGAAATCATTTAATAGCCAGAAATATGCCTGCCCTGCCCTAATAAAGAAATATTTGGTTAGCGGCGAGTGAATCCCGGTTGCAGCCGTAGAAGAAACGCAGGACAAATTAAACAAACATTCTGGTTTTCTCCGAGTGCAACGATGATAGAAAGACATCATTTGGACAAAATATAGAGCATATTAACCTCCAAATCCTCCAATCTCAGCCAAATGCCTTCCTGTTACGTCCTGTTATCACGGAGTTACAGGCGATAAACTATTTTTGATGGTCACAAGTTTACTTCATTAGCGTTTATATCCTTTGATTATTAAAGAGTGTTTTTCATTTAAAGGCTTGACTTCGTGCTTATTCAGAAGAGCATTTAGTGCTCTCCCCAATCCCAGACGTTCACATTGCATGTTTGTTTGTAATGGATGCAACCGCGAGATACGCTTGTCATAGGCGCCGATACCGTGGGTGCTCCGTCTCTCGGGCACCCACTGAAAACATCGAGCACCCACGTGTGCCAGCTTACAGTCCCTTAAAACGTAAATTTAATTAATTTCAAACATCGCAATTTATGTTAAATTCAGCATCTCATAACATGATTGGATCTGTTGCTGTCAATTCCCTACTTCATATACTAACCACCAATGAGAGCGTCTCTCGTATGAAAATTCCTGACACTTCCCACCTGAAGAATTAACGCAAGGCTTTGTCGGGTCTTCAGCCCTGAATGTTTAAAATGTATATAGCAGATAGAAACAACTCACGCAAATCGAGCCTACAACATGCAGACAGCTTTATGCGCAGGGGAGAGAGCGTGCGCTCTGTGCTTTATGATTGTTGCCTTCTGATGGTATCTTGCTAATTCACTGAACTGCATTAGGTGACACAAATGTTGCTTTTATCTTATAACTCCTTGTCTGAGCGACTACCAGGCCTATGGTTTTTAAAAGACAGATGTTCCCTGACAAAGACATTCGAAACTTAAGAATGTTTACTGACTTCAAAAATACACTAATTTTTGCAAACTCCCTTCATTCAACCCTTGAAGACATCGCGGTCTGGTGCGCTATGTAGATCGTTTCTCGTACCATTTAATTTCTCAGAATTTAGGTCTACTAGGCCTACAATAACGTCATCACCAAATACATCTTTTATTTTTAGTTGATCAACCACAAAGAGTAGCATAGGCCTACTGTGCACAGTGCACTGACGACTGTAGCAGCCCAAGGTAACCAGTTGTTGTAGATGAGAGGCAACCCCTTGTTTCAGATAGCCTGGACAACATGTTACCTGGGTGTTGTCTACGTTATTAATTAATGGTAGCCTACAATAGTTAATCGATTCGCGTAACATATTAGTTGGCTCAAAGAGTAGGAATCAGGATGGAGAGTCACGCGTGTGTTGCTTTTGCGGGATCAAATCCAGTTTAATGCTAGTTTTCAAAACATATTTTTTACATGTCTTTTGTCCGAGTGGCTGTAATGTAGCCGAGCGCTACAAACGGGCTACTTGGTGAGGCTTGGCCTCACAGATGCGCTCGTGCCTTAAAATGGCAATACAAATCTTCACGATAGGCCTATTAACTGACCGCCCGATTCACGTTGGCTGGGGGGCAGGGGGGGGCCATCAGACATTTGTTCCCAAGGGTCTATGAATTGTTAATCCGGCCATGCCCCCAACGAACGCAACTTTCCACTTGTGAGACAGCTGAAAAGAAGTCTAGAGGACTCCTAACTCACTAAGACCTACTTACTGTAGGCTGCACAAACCACAGGCCTTTTTTTGGGCAAGCCTGCATTCGCGGCAGGCCTTCTGTTGAAGAATTTTATATAAATTCTGCGCTAACAGTAATCCTCCTCCCCCCCCCGCTACCACAGCTGTGGATAGTGTGGCATGCTCACGCTTTATGTCTCCTTCTTGCAAACTAGGCCTATAGCCCAACCATTTACGTCTTCAAAAAATAACAACTTGCCAGATATGCCTTCATATCTTTGGGCTTCATTCAGCATTTTGTTCTTCCACTGGATATGACTTCTACATTTGCTGCCTGCTGCATCCTTTCTGTTTGTATTGTTTAGAAAATGTTTGACGTCTTGAGTTAATGCATTAAACATTGTTTGCTGGTAACCAGCCACAAATAGCCTACAGATGATTCTTGCGTGCGTACATTCTCTATTCTCTCCAAAATTTGCCCGTTCTATAGGCTGGCCAAGTGCGTAATTCTGCGGCATAAAGCAGATGTATTTGTTTATTGTACAGAAAAATAAAAATAACCTGTCAAGCAGTCAATTGACTACATTGCAGTCAATAAGTAGGGAAAATTACGAAACCAAAACGTGGGTCATAGTTGTCTAAGCCTCTTGCTGTGAGGCCAAACCCATGAACAAAGACGCATTGATATCTGCAATAGTTTTTTTTTGGCGCAACAAGCTCACAGCCGAACGAGTCATAGCACTGAAGGGAAAGGCAACTGGCATGTGATCTCCCCATGGGCCAATGGATGTACAAGTTTTCTCCTGTGCCTACGATATTTAATCCAGTGTTTTGTCAAGTTGCAAAATGCTATTTGTTTTAACGATTTTTTATGATGGTATGAAGTACTTTTTGTATAGGGTACTATCTTAATTGCTTTATACTCAATATTTGACCAATGGCTATTGCATCTGTCTATTGAGAATGTGGCATGTGATCTACTGTGTAGGCTTCATAAAATAAAATAAAATAAAATAAACAGATTGCTAATGGCCTACAAGCTGATCTGGGGTGCGTTTCCCGTACAACTACGGAGGTTAGCTTTTTACTAACAGGATGCATCGTTCAACTAACCAACATGTAAGTTACGACTGTTTCCCAAAACTGTCGTACTTACATAGTACTGTAAGTTTGGACCATGATAGTTTCCAAACTTCAGTAGTCTGGACTAAGGTGGTTAATGACGTTTAGTAGCACGTGAACGGGCACCTGCACATACTTCTGTGGCGCATTGCGTTAAGGCCGGCAGATGACAGCTGCCGTTGCACAGCAGTTACCAGTCCCCTGTCCAAGAGTTCGAATCTGGGTTAAGGTTTTGACAACAATATTGACATCGTTGTTTACCTAAGTTTATCTTTTGTGCAGATCATATTATCAAAATCAGAATCAGCCTTCTTGGCTTGGTTTGCGTAAACTAACAAGGACCCCCCCGCCCCTCCATGAAAATCAAAGGCTACATATTCTCAGCTGACTCGTCAAAAAGTGCGCACCACCTTATTATTATCTGCAGGTGTGTGACTTTTACTTACGTGCACATGGCTGCAAATTGACTTTTAATTTATGTATTTTCTGCCTTGGGCATTATAAAATATGGATGTATGGTGGTTAGAAGTGTAAATATCAATTAGAAACCTAAATATATTTATAATTATTAATTTGCAAACAAATAACTGGCGTCAGTGACGTCTTTGACATGAAGATCCCTGGAACTATGCTTCTACTAGCATTCTACCACAGGTCGAGAGGTGTAGTTGCAACTACACAACTTTACGATAGTGGTTGCGAACGTTCATTGCTACTATGGTTTTGGGAAACACTAACGTAGTGTAACGATGCATTGGACTATGTAAGTTCCAAATATGAATGTAATTCTGCGGCATAAAGCAGATGTAGTTGTTTATTGTACAGAAAAATAAAAATGACATGTCAAGCAGTCAATTGACTACATTGCAGTCAAGAAGTAGGGCAAATTAATTTACGAAACCAAAACGTGGGTTATAGTTGTCTAAGCCTCTATAGCGTAGCCTGTTAAAAACTTCGCAGAAGCCTACCCAAGGCTACAGAGTAATTCTGAACAGTTATTTCTCTACTGGCTCAATTATCACAACACTGTTTTGATTTGCGTAGTTGCGTTAACCCAACACTGACAATAACGTAGACAGCAAATTTCGATGTCCGTTACCACCGTGTAACGGACTTGCCTTAAGCCATACCCAAGTAGCCTAAATCGAGGTAAATCGAGCTTTTTCAGAAGGGGCGGCAGGCAGAGCGATGTACAGTGGCAGAGCGACGCACAGTGGCTGAAAGTGGTACTAAAGCTTCACGCAGCTTCACGCCTCGTAATGCGCGACTGAAGTGGCCATTTGAAAGCGATGCCCACTGTACCTAGGCTGTGAAACTAAGGTCAAGCTAGCCTATTGGTGGGTTTAATTGAACTTGAGTAATAGGATACGCAACCATTTACATCTGAGAGTTTCTAATTCCTGTAGAGCTCACCAAAATTATAGATATGATACAAGACACTTATCTGCTATAATCCAAAATAGATTTTCTTCGAGTTTTTGACCATTTATTTTACCAAATGACATGGGAAACATAATTCATTTCATCCACATATTCTTATGCACCATGCACAACAACGCTACTAAGTTGGCTTAAAACCGTGAGAGTCAAGCAAGCGTCACAGGCCGTCACGGCATTAAAGTTAACTTATGCAACTTATGCTCTTACCTTATGCACAGCACTGTATATTCTAAATAGTAATAGTTTGTACAGTGGCCTACAGTGTACAGTTGTACAGTGGCTAATACTAATAATGTAAATGAAAAAGGTGAGAGAAAAACATGAATAATCCTGTTCAAGTTCTGCAATAATCATGCTTTCTAAATGCTTGTTTGTGTTGATGGTTATGTCATAATTTGTAACTCAACCTGTCTCTTTTCTTGGGGGGGGGGGGAATAATAAACAACAATGTCAATTCAATCAAGTGCGTGTTGAACAGAACAGCCTTTGGACCCCTCTTGAAAGACCCAAAACTATCACAGGATCGGAGACCACTGGGCAACTCATTCCACCAACATGGAACCACTGAGGAAAAGTCTTGAATTTGAACTAGCGCTTATGGCTGATCAACACAACAGACGCTCATCAGAAGACCGCAGTGGCGGTTGGGGATGTACATCTTGATCATTGAATTAAGATAGCAGGGAGCAGATCCAGTCAGTGTCCTATAGGCCAAAGTGAGAGATTTAAACTTAATTCTGGCCACTATAGGGAGCCAGTGGAGAGTAACCAGGAGAGGAGTTACATGTGTCCTCTTTGGCTGATTGAAGACCAGGCGTGCTGCAGCATTCTGAATCAGCAATCTTACTACACAAGCAGGTAGGCCAGTTACAATGAACTACAATAGTCCAGCTAGGAGATAATCATTGCCTGTACAAGAAGTTGTGTGGAATCTTGTGTCAGATAAGGTCTGATCTTCCTAATGCTGTAAAGCAGGGGTCTCAAACACCCGGCCCGCGTCCTGCCCAATTCCGGCCCGCGATGTATGACAAAATAATAATGTAATCTGGCCCTTGAGGCTATTAATTGCGACAAACAACGATACTGATTAAAATAGACGATAGATCCAGGTACGGTGACAAATCTCATTTGTAGGCCTACTCTGCTCCACTATGTGCAAGACATCCAGAGCTTGATTCAAACCCAAAATCGCTGCGCAAAGTTTTCAGGAAATACTTGTATTACACGCGACAAACACAAAGACGTGCATATGTAATGATGCGGAAGCGATGCAGGCCATAGTGTTGCAGAAATTGAAGCAGAAATTAAGCAGAAATAGGCCTACACCAAATGTTGAAAAACGTTCACGTGTGATGAAGTCTTAGGTAAGCTATGTTATTCACCTATTCTAATTCTGAAGAAGAATATCCTTTTGGAGATTATGATCGATCGTCTATGACGGTGATAGTCACGGTGCGTCTGTGAATGGAGGTGCGTATACAACGGTGTCCACTAAGCATACCATGCTTGTTTCGACCCTCTGCCCAACATAGCTTGGAGGTTGCAGTGGTAATCGTGATGATGGTGTCCGGATGTGGTACTACTAGCAGGGCTAGTAGAAATAGGGCTCTAAAGAACTACAAAGTCACCCGCAATATGATGCGAACTTCTGGGTACTGCAGATTACCGGCGATAGGAACTGTTTGACCAGAATACTTTATTGTAGGCCTATATTGTAGTAATCTATTACTAAACCACAACATCTTAGGTGTTGGTATACATCTTAGGTGTTTTCCTGTTAATTTGTTATGTGGGTAATGTGAAAAAAGTTAAGTAAACCTGCTTAACTATGTTCATCCAGTATTTACTGAAAGGTGCATAATTTGAGGTGGGGGAGACCGGGGATGGTTGCAACATGTCAATTTTCTCCAATCAGAAACAAGGTAGAGTGATGACACTCACATTATGCTCAGTTGGATGCCCCCCCTAGCAGAGAAAAAGCAAGGAGATTCCTGAACTGCTCCAGGATTTATTGTAAAAAAACAGTTTTTTTTAGGTATGAAAGTATTTATTTTCTTGAGCTTTGTTTCTGTTAAACTGCTGTCACTGTTTTTGTGATTCAGCTCAAACTTATATGATTTAAATGAGTGATATGTTAACTTTAAGCTACTATGGTTAGCATGTGTCAAGGTCCCCTTGTTTAGCTAGCACATCAGGTTTTATCATGGCTGACAGGAAAGGGGACAGTTGCAACAACAGTCCCGTACAATGCATAAATATAAAATATAAAATATATATTTTTAAAAACATGTTTTACATGACAATAGTCTAAATAAAAGTGAATTGCCTCCCAAATTGTTCCATTCTTCCTATGTCACTAAAGTACTACTGTATTTTATATCAATTTCAATATTTGACATCTGCACATAAGGCCTACTCATCTAGACAAATCTATAATTGTCATCTAATCAAAGCTAGTGAATAAATAACACTGTAATATTATTATAACTTACATAACTTGTATCAGTATACAAAAATAATCATTTTGCTGCACTGACATATATTGTAATATATTGTATTTTTAACATGTTGCAACCATCCCCAAACAATGTTGCAACTGTCCCTGGGCCCTTACATGACTCCTTACATTCAAATGCAAATTGTGAAAAATGTAGATTCTGTAATTATCTTTAAATGGTTTAGACTATTAACAGACATATGTAAGTGTATTGTATAAAAAATTTGACTTTTTGTGTAATCCAAACCGTCTCTGAGTAACAGAGCCAAATGCAAAAAGTGTTGCAACTGTCCCCGGTCTCCCCTGCTTGCCATCCAGTGATAAATTAGATGGGTAAATTTACCCCCTTCATAAACTTTACAGTAGGTCTTTATCTCTGACCACTTTCAAGCCATGGCCTTTTGAAATTTTGATATCAAAATCCAATGGTGTTGCTTTCTTAACCCTGATGCCTAGTTTGCCAGGTTTAAAAAAGTTATGAGAGGAAATATTTTTATTTGGTGTGAAACACACACACATACCTGTTTTTATGTTTTTCATTTATTTTATAATTTGTATTAATATTTATTTTATCATTATTTTATGTATAAGCTAAGGTTGCTAGCACAGGTGTCTAAAACTAGATAAAAAAAAAACACTTGCACTTTCTGTTTGCAGTTTTGTGTGGTATTTGAAAAAAAGAACATTGCATTTTCAGAAATAGCCGGCCCTCCAATCAGATGACGTTGGCAGAATTGGCCCCTAGCTCATTTGAGTTTGAGACCCCTGCTGTAAAGGATAAACCGACATGATTTTGCAATTGAGGCTACATGCTCAGAAAAGTTAAAGGAACCATATGTAAGAAATGTATTTCAATTAGTCATAAAATGGCCCTGATATGTCACTAGACATTAAGAAATCATGTTCATTTCAAATACTTATATCACTGACAACAGTAGTCCGGCCAGGATATTGTCATTTAAAATGTGAAGTTGCAGCCCTCAACTGATGTTGATGTCATGTTGTGTTTTGGCCGGATGCGCCACCCTCCACCTATCTACTAATCACAAAGTCAGTAGTGTTTCGGCATCCAGATCCGGTTGCCAGCTCTGCCAGTCAGGGGGGAGGGGATACACCGCTCTACAGTAATTTGAAAGTGATTGCAGTACCAGTTTTGGCCACAATCTTACATACGGTTCCTTTAAGTTGGTCCTCAATTATGACGCCCAAGTTATGTGCCGATCTAAAGTTGGTTATCCTAGGCCCTACTGTTCTAGAGATATTCACAGAACGGTGTCCTGCCTACCCTCCTTTCGGGGGCCCGGTCCGGCGGGTGGGCGATGAATCAAAATAAAAAACAATGGTTCCGCATCATCCTACTACACAATAATCGCAACAGAACTCAAGTAACATTCTCACCCTCCATATTAAAACCCAAAAAGTATAGGCTACACACGACAGCATAATAGGCCTAATAGCTCAATTGAACATTATTTTGATACTTAGCATTAGGGAGCCCTGTAAAAGTGTCTATGTCCATGCTTTAGTTTATTTTCTTGTTTTGTTTTCATCTTGCACTTCCTCGGTACAGGTGCCATTAACCCTCTATACCCCGTAGCGGCCGTTCTATATTCTCCTGTAACGGCCGCAATTCTTAAAGAGACATCTGCTACAGTATAACCTTCATACATGAAATAATACAGCGTTAGTGGATACATAAACACCAGACTTCTATTTTGACACACTTAAATGGCTAGGTCGCTATAGGACATTTCTCCGGTATTTTTGAGTTTAGCCTGTTGACTGACCGGCTGAGGACTTACGGTGCCTCTGGAGTTATGGCTTCTAACAAGCGTCAGTGTCTTTTCTCATTAGATGAGATAGTATTGATGTGCATCCACCATGTTTTGATATAAGTGACGATCATATTGATGTAAGAAAGTGACAAAATAAAAACATGAAAGTATAATATATTTAACGTTAGCATCCTCCCGTTTGTCATGACTGACTTAGCTGCCTCTCTGGCATAAAAAAAAATCGTATGGCTGTCACTGTGAAAGTCAGTTTGAGTTTAGCTAGCACCAGCAAAATATAGGCATAATTCAGTGATGGGTCATGGCCTAATTAACAATAAAGTTTATGATAAACCCATGCCAGGTTTATTTGCAGTTATATCTTAACACATAACATTAACATGACCCCTTTCTAACATGTACAGTAAAGCTAACATTATCGTTATCCCACTTACAGATAGTTATTGCAAACTACTACTTATGTATGTCTCTCTAAATGAGTTTTTGTTTACTAATAACCAAAGCGGGAACCGTTGTGTTTTCTGCTTATGGATGTCAGGAAAATGTATTTGTATACAAGTAGGCCAATGTCTAGTCATCTTTGTGATTACAAAAAAGCCTGCTAATTTACTACCTTCACTGATGTAACGTTAGTCTGAGACTCGTAATGTTAGCACAGGATAGGTTGAAAGTTAGTGAACGAGTGCAATCAGGTTCATTATCATCAACTGATCAAGTTTAGATAAATTATATAACATGATGTGCATAAAACAAAACGTAAATCCATGTCAGGTTTAACAGTCCCTGTTCTTGGTGACATGCTTATCAAATGAGTCACAATTTCATGCGCTATGCTTCTGGCCTACGTTAGTTCATATCCTCATCATTTTTTAGCTGTAAGGCTCACTGTCCAGCTAAATCCCAAATAAGTGCAAGATATGCCAGTCTATTTCAATGAAATCAGTACTCATATAGTATCTTGTTTCCCAGCTTCTAATACAGAAATATGTGAACCATATTTATAACTTTTTGTTAGTGAAAAACTTTTAGACTGTAAGTGAGTAGGCCTATGGCTGTCTATTGGAAACATGAATATACAATTCTTAATGGATCATATATCATTTGAAAGAGCCATTTCTAATCTTTAAACTGAAAGAAACTTACAATTGACACTTTTCATTAGATTTTTAGTTATTTGAAATGTTTCTCAAATTGCCCTTTTCTCTTAGAATTCCCAGGAATCTGGGGCATTGTTGTAGAATTCCACTGGGGTATAGAGGGTTAATGGTCAAACCGTATGTTTTACCAAACGTCCACAGAGAAATGATGAGCTCACTGGGGGAAAGGAGGCTGCACTCCACATTACAGTAGGGGGGGTATTTTATTAACCACTTCCATAATGACACCCTAACAACCACCTTAGCAACCAACATGATTATCCTAGCAACCAACCTAGCAACTACTTTTATAGCATAGTAACCACTATAATTACCCCTAGCAACACCTTAGCAACCACCTCAATACCCTAGCAACAACCTAGCAACTGCTTTCAAAAGGTCAACCTAGAATCCAACTTAGCAACCAGCATGATTACCCTTAGGGCTGCAGCTATCGATTCTTTTTGTAATCGATTAATCTAGCACTTTATCGATCGATTAATCGGATAATTTTTTTTTTGCATTTTTAAACAACCAAAACACATAATGCATAACGAAAATGACATGGCTGTAAAATGATCAAGCAATTGGCACAGAGGTATTTATTCTAACTCATTCTAACCCATTTATTGCAATTTATCCATTTAGTGTTTTTTAAGTGCCAGTGCCATCAATTAAATAATGTTCAAAATGCTCTCTGTAAAATTGCAGCCTCTTGTGCATGACTTAGCTGGCTGAACAAGCTGTCCATACTATGTTGTGAAGTGCTGGGAGGGAGAAGAGGGAAAGCAATTTAAATGTATTAATATGTAGCCTACAAGTTTCATGCTGTAATCTAGACCTGACATCAACATAAATATCTGTTTTATGTAGATTTCTACACCTGCAGCATTTACCATTAGGCTACTAACAAATAATTTTACCATTAGGCTACTAAAAAATAGCCTACCATTAGGCTACTAACAAATAATTTTACAATTAGGCTACTAAAAAATCATTTCTGGGGTGAGCCTATTTGCTATGGTAACCTAGCAACCTGTGTGTGTGTGTGCACGCGTGCGGTGCGTGAGGAAAGATGAGGGTGCATGCATGTGTGTTAGGGCTTTGACTCCGAACTTCGTTATTCGAATATAATTCGATAATTTTAAAAATTAAAGATATTCGAACGAATTTTAGGGATCTCTTAATATTCGAACCTGTAGCCTATGGAAATAATTTTTTGTAAATGTATTTGGTTGTAAACGTTGTTTTCAATTCAGATTCCAAGGTTTTTTTCACGCCTGGTGAAGTAAAATCGCGAGCTCATTAGCAAGGCTATTATTGGTCATCTGGGCTCCTGTAGGTGACATTAGCATCATTGCTGGTTCGCGCTTAGTGAGCTCCCACAGACATAATAGACACTTTATTACTTTATTTTAAACTTAACCTTCCTCTGATTTTAATCACCTCAGTTATCAATCAAAGCAAACAGGGAAAAGAAATGTCAACACAATCATGAAAAACACTCAAATAAATAAATGTGCAGATAAGTCTGAATGAAAAGCAGCACTGGTTGAAGCCTGGACATATTGTAAACAAAGTAGCCTAACGTTAGCTTAATTTTCTATTTTATCATAGTCTACTGGTTAGACTGTTCAGTTTCCCCACGTGTGTTTAAGTTTCAAATGAATACTTTTTCTCCTTGGGACAGGCCCGTTTGAGTCTTGGAAAATACTTTTCCATTTGCATCGGGATTGAGATGATTAGAACTTAGCAGTCAATTTGAATGCAACAGTTTTGAACAAATTCGTGCAGCGTGCTAATGATGCTAACCGGATTTAATAGCAATTTAGCCAGTCATCTTGCACGATTAATGTTTGGATCACATGTGCATGCTGAGGAGGGATGCACCTGTTGAGAGGGAGAGAAAGAGAGAGAGAGAGAGAGAGAGAGTGCACGGGGCAAGGAGAGTCTGTGTTGAGGTAGGCCTACTTCTATCGCCTACTCTGGTAGAGTTTGACATACTACAATGCAATATATATAGTCTATTTATTTATGGACAAAGTAAGGCAGGAGGTGTGTGTTGCTTTTAATTATGAATGTTCTATCGAACATATTTTTTATTGATATCGATTACATGTCTATTGCGATACATTTCGCTATCGTTTTATCGCCCAGCCCTGTGCTCAATAATAACAATTTTAACACACGCATAAATACTCAGCCTTTAGTGCACATAGTCTATTGACATTGACTGATACACTGCCGTCTGGCAGGGCTTAAATTTCACTGCGGGATTGCGGGTATTGCGCATAATTTGTTCAAGTCCCGCAACTCTAGCCATCATAATGCGAGAAATTCCCGCATACACTTTTACAGCCTGTCTGATGACGTTAATATAGCCTAATCATTAAGTGGCGAGTTGAATTGAACATAGCCTCATGCAGACGCACACACACACGGAGAGAGAGAGAGAGAGAGGGAGAACCACTTTGCGCTTACGGGTGGATGACAAATAAGCCTGAAAAAAGGAATTTAAAAAAACTTCAAATATCATCCCTAAAAAGTGTTTATATGTGTTGCTGTATCTCTAAACTTGACTAATATACATTTTTTTTTTTCAAAAAAAAAAAGTGAAATATATATTTATATGCGAATTTGTCATGTTAGTGCCTAAAATTGTCATATGGTGTGACGTGAAAATAATTTGAAATAAAATGAAAATTAGATACTTTTTTCTACTTTAATTTATGTCACTGTACATTTTAATCATGTTTGCTTTGATATGCAACATTTCCTTATGAATATTTAGAAGAAAAACCTAACATTTAACAAGTTATTTTGTCAAGGTGGAGAATGCTCCTAAATGTAACCAGATATTTTAGCTTAATTCTGATATTTCTTGTAAGAACTCACTCAAAATTCTTGAGGTTCTTGCAGATACCATTTCCTTTGTGTGCTATTGATGTTTTAATGATTTTTCAATTATAAAGTCTTTTTTTGTGACATTATTTAATGTCACACCAAATGACATGGTGTCACGCCATATGATGAACTGCACCACTCCACCATGTGTCAGAGCAAAACAGGGTTTTTAATGACAATAAAATCATTAACAATGACTTTTGAAGTCACTCTATGAATGGTGTATGCATGTAACAGCAAAATAGATGAAAGTTTAGTATTTATTTTTTAAACTTACATGGCATGGTAACATAAAAGAAAAAAGTATGAGAAATATGAATTGTACAGATACATTTTTTTCCCAATTATCACAGATTTAACAAAAAAACATAATATCTGAATTTAAAACATGTTTTTACAAGAACTTTTATGTAAAAATGCAATTTGGTCATAGGGTGTGACAGAAATGTCATATAGTGTGACTTGAAAAAAGCTGTCACACCATATGATGCAGCGTCACACTATATGACATTTTGACAGTTAAACTAATTTTCTAGACAGTTAAATACAGCTAACTATTATTTAGCATGCAACTGACCACATGGCAGCAGTGCTTTTTAAGAATTCATGAAGAATATTTGTGAAAAATAGCTACTTTTTAGGCAAATGATGTCACACCATAAGACACTAAAATTTGGCCACGATTGATGATGTCCAATTCTAAGCTTTTTATATAAAAACCTAAAAAGCAGAACTCACCTCTTGACCATTCCAATTACTCCTGACATTCTATTGTTACTTCCTGGTTAAGCAGGGTCCTCTTCACAATAATAATGTCCAAATGAATGCCCGGTCAAAATATACAATATAGTGTCACGCCATATGACAACCATTTTATGGACAAAATATATTTGATTATAACTTAGTTGGACAGCATGCATAAACATCAAAACTTTCTGTGGTTGTAAAAAACATCCAATTATTTTATATGCATGGTAAAACTTTAAAGTAATTATACTTTTTATGGATATACACTCTTTTTAGGAAGTTCGCACACATGGTGGACAGTCACACCATATGACATTTTTTATGTTTGGATGATTATTTTAAGTCAAAAGTTAAATACAAATCCAATAAATTTAATATGACAGAACTTGAACCTACCAGACCTACAACATTTCCATATCAATTCTTAACAATTGCCATTTTTTATAAGTGTGTGACACATGGACAGTCTGAATTCTGCTATTTGTCATCTACCCACACGCAAATAGGCTACGCTACCATGGCAAACTTTTACATCTGGAAAGAGCTCCTTGGTAACGATCCTGCTAGCTCAGGTCACGTCAACACTTGATCCCAGAAAGATTGTCTTCGACATGTTAGTTTTTTGAACATTTATTGTATCTAATGACATAGAAAACATAATAATTTGCATACACATACCGCACTATGCACAACTTTTATTCACTAGCGACTATAGCCTAAAACCGTCAGGTTGAAGGGGGGCTAATTACTCCATAGAATTACTCTCACGTATTTTCTTAAAGTGACAGGCACTCAATTACACCTACTCATCAGCAATGTGCACTCAATTGGACCTACACACCACATTAAAGATATGCCTAAGTGTTATAGGTTAAACGTCAATATGAGGCATTCAAATTACTAAATATGTTTAGCTACTAGTAATTACTAGTAAAATGCTAAATGCATTATTAAATAAATACACTCTATATGAATTCAAAAATATATGATAGAAACATATCACATAAGCTATCATTTTCAGTGTGTGTTTGTGTGTGTGGAGAGTCAAGCAGAATCTAGGATGTCCACTGTTGTGAATGATCCCACTACAGTATATATTACTGATGACGTCAGGGTGGTGGGGGCCCCAAAATCAAACACTTTTTTAAAAAAAAGTATCGAAGTATTGAAATCGCAATTCTTGACTTGGTATCAGAATCGACCCCCCCTCCCCCCCAAATTGTGTAAATCCCCCCTACATGAATAACCTAAGGGGGGAATTCCCCCCCATTTTGAAAAATGAATTTTAAGCCCTGGTCTGGTGGACAGAACATATAGAACTTAAGTTTGATACCATATCGGTCTTACTGAAGACATTTAATTAAAATATTATTAACACATATTCAAATATATTCGAATTTTAATATTAATAAACAAACGAACTTCGAATATGATTTTTGGCAAAAGTCAAAGCCCTAATGTGTGTGAGGGGTTCTTTTTTAGGCATACTGTCTTGCAATTGAACGTGAATAAGTTTACTTACTTAAAAACATCAAAGCTAAACAAGCCATCACGACATCGCTACAAATACAGTATGTGATTAAAATCAGCCAACATCAATGTAGGCTATAGGCTACGTAGATAGATGATAGATAGGCTAGAATAGATAAGATTGATAAATAGCCTAGCCTACTTTATTGACGCTTGGTGAAACAGCATGGAGTGGATACTTAGGTTCAGATGCTTGTTCTTTTCCTTTTTGAGTATGTAATGATCCCAAAACTTTACTTGAAAACTTTATAGACATTCTCTGCCATTTATGGATATCTTGACTCTGCCATCGTGCCAGCTAAATTCAGAATGTTTCACGATTCACGCACTAGTGGTGTGCTTCCTGAACAACGGTCCGTGTGGAACAATCAGATCCCTGCGCGTATAGTGCGCGTCATAGGAATTTAACGAGGCTTCAAGGCAGGGTTTTTGCCTCAAGTAATTTTTGTAATCGAGTTATTCGAGTAACTCGATGATTAGTTTCAGCCCTAATTACCCTAGCAACTACTTTTTATAGCATAGTAACCACTATAATTACCCTAGCAACCCCTTAGCAACCACCTCAAGTACCCTAGCAACAACTTAGCAACCACTTCCAAAATGTCAACCTATCAAACAACTTAACTCATTGAGTGCCAAAAACGTAATATTACATTTTTAGCTTTTTTTTTAAATTACGAAACTAGACACTCCAACACACCTTATGTGATTTTGGGAACTCTGTGATGAATGGAAATGAAATATATGACGATCGTGAAACCCATGAAAACGCACAATCTGGACATTTTATCATAACTCGGTTGCCGCTTTGGGTCGAATCAGTGACACATGCACGTCAGGTCAAAACCAGGCCATTTTTGTGGGTCTAACACTAGGTGGCAGTCTCGCCAGGTCTCGCTGATCACTTCCTGGAAAGTTTACAGAAGTAAGTAACAGGCAACACTTCATATTTCATGAAAGACGTTATATCTCCATTTCTAGAAAAAAACAGCGATTTTGATGAAAATTAGCCACTGTTTAGCTTGGGATTTCTCAGGAACAGAGGCGTGTAGAAATACACGGTTTGCACCCACCGAGAGCCTAAAGTCTCACCTTTTAATCGAGCTATTGTGTGCTCATAGCTATAACACAGAATATGCTGTGGCTGTACAAAAATCATCAACAATGGTCTAGATTGCTGGCACTCTAGGACAAAGCTCCCAAAAACAGATTGGCATTCAATGAGTTAACAACCAACATGATTACTCTAACAACCAACCTAGCAACCACTTTTTATAGCATAGTAACTACTATGTTTACCCTACCAACACCTTAGCAATCATTTTAAATACCCTAGCAACAGCTTCCAAAATGTCAACTTAGCAACCAACTTAGCAACCAGCATGATTACCATACCAACCAACATAGGAACAACTTTGCATGCACTATATTTCCTTTAACATGATTACCCCATCAACCAACCTAGCAAACACTTATTATAGCATAGTAACCACTATAATTACCCTAGCAACCATCTCAAGTACCCTAGTAACAACCTAGCAACAACTTCTAAAATGTCAACCTAGCAACCACCTTAGCAACCAACATCATTACCCTAGCAACCAGCCTAGCAACCACTTTTGATAGCATAGTAACCACTATAATTACCCTAGCAACCACCTCAAGTACCCTAGCAACCACCTAGCAACCAATATGATTATAGTGTAGTTACCACTATAATTACCCTAGCAACACCTCAGCAACTACCTCAAGCACCCTAGCAAAAACCTTGCAACCGCTTCCAAAATGTCAACTTAGCAACCAGCATGTTTCAAACACACACATGACAAAATAATTAAATGAACTACAAGGCTTATCAGGACTCAGGGCCGTAGCAAGCGTGGGGGATGTGGGTGTTATAACGTACACTTTTGCTGAAACACGATTCTATCCCCCACACTTTTTGTCAGATTAAAACGAAAGTAAAATATATGGAAATAAACGCTCACGTAAAGAGTTGGAACCTTATGTCTAAAAAGGGCGGGCTCTGATAACGCGCACACACAGAGAGACACAAATAGGTCCGTTGATTTGATTGAGCGGTCATCCAGCCAATCGCGCCAGTGAAGAACCAGAGCCGCCTTGATCAAATTCTAAGTGCGTCTTTCAAGGCTATGCTGCTGCTTGGGTCTGCATTATAACGTCTGCAGTGATCAGATTTGAGGTAGAACTGAAATAATAATTGTTACCACATTATGCTAAACGAAAATTCACTGTCTGACTTACAGTTTTTGTCACAATGTAGAAATGCAGGGAGTCAAAGTGAAAGCGGGGGTGCGCCCACTAAGGCACTTCTTGTTTCTCCAGAAAGGCCCTTGGCTACTGTTCATAGAGCATTATGCTTTCTCTGCCTATGATCTGCAGCTTTTCTCAAACTATGGGCCTCCTCAACAATTAGCCTAGGCCTACTGCACGTAGCCGCGAAATTAAGTTATGCCCGGTGCTTCACACGTCATTTGCAGCAAGTTTGAATGATATGGAACCGCGGACTGAAAGAAAAATAAACTACAGGCTAAAAGTTTCCCCATTCAGAAATAGCCTACCTATTAATTTGGTGTCATCAACTATATAGACATAGCCCAGTCAGCACACATACGTCTCCAAGACGCTTGGAAAAAAACAACTTCATTACATCGCGATTCATTTAGAACGTCTTATTTGATCTTACAAACGGCGGCACATTTGAGTTCTACATCTGAGAACTAAGATTTCCACCATGTAGAACTCAAATAGAACGCTTATGAGCGCTCATGCAATGTGTGCATCCCTGCAGCAAGTGAAAGGTAACGTGGGATAGAAGCAACAATAGTTTAAACAATAATGTGGCTTCCTGTAACTAGCATTGGAAACAGCATAGAAACTGCTAATCATAATCTTTAAATGGACATTAATTAAGCTGGCTATATGCAACACAATTTATTTATATTACCTTATGTTTGGGTAGACTTCAAACGTTTTTGAATTTGAGCTTACAGTTCTTTCATTATTCTGTGTCCTTTACATTTATTTAATAGGTATTATAGTTAGGCATATTAATAGTCCAGTGATACCTCGAAATTAGGCTGTTGTCTGTTAGGCAATTTTATTGTAGCCTGCTAACCCATATGCACAAAACATAATTTCTGAAATGATTTCTTCATTTATAACATGAAATGTGTCTCCATGTAGGGTAGTGTCAAATAGTGAAGAGATAGCAGGTAGATAATGTAGGCCTACGTGTCACATGAGCCACACAGATGAGAAGCGCTGCTTGTTCCGTCCCTCCCAAACTGCATTAAAATGGTGTATTTAGCAATCAGAATTTCGAAAAAAATTTGGGGGAAAACTCTCGGACTACTGGCAATATAGTCTCAGAAAATACTTGCAACGTCTCTGTAGGGAGTTATTTATAATTTGGCCGGATTGTTTCACTTCCCTATCCCACAACCCCCACACTTTTAAAAAGCTTGATACGCCTCTGTCAGGACTGCAATTTCACACCAAGCAATTTCTACCCATTTCTACATATTAATGAAAATTCTGACAACATAGGCAAACATTAACATGGCACATAACGCGTTCTCTCAGCTGTTCAAACTGACACTGGATTGCAATAGGCCAAACAGAGTCCCACCCTTACACGCCCCCCTTGGGACATCTAAAAGCTATATTAAGACAACTTCACAGTTTAAGACAAGTTCAGAGTGGCTATATACTCTTTCCATCTAGTTGTATAAAGGAATACAGTCAAAGTCAGGCCACTACAGTGGAACACAACAGTGGAAAATAATATGCCTAACTACATTTGATAATCCACATGAGAATCCAGTACAAAGAATGGTATATGAACACCTGCAGTTCTTTTTGGAAGGCTAAGCTTATATTGAATTGAATGTGTGTTTTTATTTACTCAATAAAGATGTCAAATTGAACCAAATAAATCCAATAGTAATGATCAAATATTAATTAAACATGCAAAAAACGAACTAATGTAAAACAATAACAGGTGTGTATGGTGAGTTGTCTGTGTTCCAATCACTTGGAATATTTGTGCTTAACTGTATTGTGATGTGTGTGTGGATGTGCTAATCCTGATGGCTTGTGGTTAGAAGTTGTCCCTGGGTTGTGCACATAGGTAGGATTTTTTAAAATGCTACAATCATCACACAGTTAAATGTTTGATAGAAAAAGTCTAGGTGCTACATGACAGCACTACGGAACGCATATTTCAAAACGGTCTTTTTTTGGTGTTCTGACATTAGCGATTTCGATTAACAGACGTTAACTATTAAATATTGTACAACGAGGTAACACAAAATTACAGTAAATGTACTTCTAACAGTGGATTGTGAGTTTTCTTTTTCCATTGAGCTTTCGTGATAGCATAACTCGACAGGTAGCCTAGTTTGACAGAACAGCAGCGTCGAGGCTCTTTTACCGTCTAGAGCTATGGTGTTCCCTATCTGTCTCTACTGGGACTAGCTAGCAGCTAGCTAACTAACGTGACTTGTTGAATGGCTGGTTACATGCATTTACCGTTGCACCGGAGACGGTTGATAAAGCTACGCCTATGAGTCCGGAACTAGTGCCATTTCGTTTCAGTGGTGAATCATTTTATACTTGGTAACTAACGTTACTGTGCGTGTTATCCTAACACAACGTCAGCTAACGTAGGTCCGCATGTCCCTTTTAGCTAACATGCTAACATGAGCGATGTCAAGTTAAAGTAACATTGTGATTAAAGTCACCGCTAGATTTCTGACTAAAGCAACACAAAGCTACACTTGTACCATGCAGCTGTAACGGTAATCATTTTGAAATAAACGCAAACGCTAAAGGCTAACATTAACGTTAACCATCAAATGACGTTAACTTTAGGCTACTTCATTGACACCAAAACACTACCATGTTAGCATCGCATGGCCAATCTGTTTAAATTCTGCTTATGTTGAAGTTACCTGTTAAACGTGTCAATCATTATAAGTTAATACAAGTTACCATTAACGTTAATGTTACCTTAATAAGTTTTTCGTGCACCCCTGGCCGGCGTGAATCTTCCACTGAGCAGGTCAGGTCGATTGTTGCGCATAGTGCGTTTATCGGGCAGTCCTACTGCGTCATGACGCCCTCCTGAACCTACGGGGGAAATGGTTAAACCTAACCGCTAAAATATCTATACATACACATTTTCTGTACCTTAACCACAATGATTTGCTTACGTTTGTAAAAATAGCCTAATCTCAAGACTTGAGCAACTGTTACCTCTTTGCACTGTGAAGTTATCAAAGTAGATCTGTTTACGTGGACTACCTGATGCAATAAGCCATTCTCTTTCAGTAGGCCTGGCTATGTTCAACCACACAGTCTTCGATCCATGATATCAGCAGAAGCAAAGGCAAATCACTGCTTGTCAGTATGGCCATGTGTTTTAACAGAACATCTCAAAGTGAAATGTGTCAGTAGCAGACTCTGAAAAGTTGGTTCATGCTTTGCTCTAGTCGATTATTGTAACACACTTTTTGATGGACTGACAAAACAGACACCTAAACAAACTCCAGCTTGTCCAAAATGCGCAGCCAGAGTACCAGAACACAACGATCTCAGCACATCACTCCAGTTTTTAAATCACTAAATTGGCTCCCAGTAAAGCAAATAATTAATTTTAAAATACTTCTGACTATTTTCAAATCATTGATGGACATTTCCCTCCTACATTTCTGATATGCTCATTGCATACACCAGTCAGATCCCTAAGATAGCAGCCTATGCCCCCACTCTCTGGAATCCCCTGCCCCCTGAACTAGACTGCTCCTATTTCTTTCAAAATCAGACTAAAAACATATGTACTCTCGCAAGCTTTTAAATAGGCTTTTAAGGCTATTTAAGTAATTGAATTGTTCATTATTTTTAATTATTACTATTATTATTATTTATAATTATTATGTATTATTATTGATATTTTTTTTATTCTGTTGGCGTGTCTGGATCCAGTTTGTCCTGTCGGGACGTATTTTCCCGATAATAAATGCCGTTCTATATAGAGATGCACCGATAAGTGAACCTGACGTCAGTGAATTGCGAGTGTGTGGCTAGTGTATTCGAATCGTTTTCATTTAGGAGTAAACACTCATAAACTGCTAAGCTGGGAAAAAGCTATAGCGACCAAATCAGAGTTTGTGAGGGAAACCTATGTAAAGCTGCAACTCCTCAGACTGTATCTTATGTCCGTCTACTCTGTGGCGCACAACCTGCTGCAGGAGAAATGAAAGGGATTAGTCCCGATGGTTTTAATGACTAGTGCAGTGCCCGTTCAAATATGCTATTCAGGTATGCCTGCTTTAAAAAAAGGATGATAGGAAAAATCATCATTCCAGCTAAGCATTCAAAGTGTAAGGATATTTTGAGCCTAGGCAGTGGTTTAAAAATAGTGATTTATTTTGACATGTCTCAGTGCCCGCTGCTGCATATAAGCCATTTTGTTGCTAATGCAGACTACGGTCTAGCTCCAAAGCCCTCTGATCTATCTATCTATCTATCTATCTCTGTGTGTCTGTGTGTCTGTGTGTCCTAATGTCTGTGGCACGCATACTGTATCTCGCTGACCGTTTGTCGGACTGACCTAAGATTTCGTACGTGCTCGTGCATGGCACAAAGGTATGCAATCTCGATTTTGAAGACTTTATAATGCATATTTCGAAATATGCTTATTTACGTAGGACGTGTGTTCCTCAAAAATATATTCGGAAATTCGCAGATGAGGTGAGATTACTCAGCTGCTGAAATCCAAAGCGTGTTTTTCTCGGTGACTATCATCAAAGTGAAACCAAGCCACACAATAGACATGGGGTGGAGCTCCCCTGAAACTGGTCCCCTTGGAAACAGTGCAGTGCAGCGATAAACGTCCTACGTAAATAAGCATATTTTAAAAATATACATTAAAAAATCTTCAAAATTGAGATTGCACACCTTTGTGTCACGAGCCACACACGAAAGCTTAGGTCAGTCTGACAAATGGTCAGCGAGATATGCGTGTCACAGACATTAGGACACACAGACGCTTCTTGCTTTATAGATAGATGACCTGTCTGGAACTGAAGCAGGAATGGCTAGCATATTTTCTTGGTAATATTACAAAACCCAAGCTAACGAAATGCAAATATATTACTAAAATGCAACTTAGAACTAGGCCTACTTATGTACTCGTCCCACCGAAGAGTTTGGTTATTTGTTTCCCCGACTGGTGCGGTAAAGTGCAAACACACCAGCACAAGACAGCTCTAGATAGGGCTGAGCTCCGCTCTGCTAAGGTTAAACTGTGGATCATTCACGAGAGGATTTTGGGATGCACACCCAGGTAAAAAAGTAATATACTTTAGTGTGTTAGAAATATGATTATGAAGTATATGAAGTATAAAACAAGTATGCTTACACTTTTTGTACTTTATGTAAAGTATGTTTAATGTGTACTTTTAGAAAGTATACTTCAAAGTAGATGTTATTAAGTTCAACTTCAGTGTACTAAAATTAAATATACTAATTCTGCAATATTCAAAGTGTTTTTGTAATGTACTTTTAAAAAGTGTACTTTGTTGTTAGTGTATTTTAAATGGTAAAGAACATTATTTTGTTTAACCCTTAGAACCCGATTGACGCAAAGTGCTTTCTTCTCTGTTACATTGCTCCGGAACTGTTCATCTCGGCGAGATGAAACCTTTATTGCATGACAGAGCAGAAGTGGAGCAATCCAAAGAGACTACGCACTCGTCTGTACGATCAAGTATGAAAATTAAAATAAATCATGAAATTAAATCAAATTAAATCATATTTACAGTCTATCTACTTCTCTGCGTTCACCTGCGCACCCATTACTCTTGTTTGAATTACTCGCAAACCTGTGATCGCATAGATTATCAGATGAAAGAGGAGACACAGGGCTATCCATTGGTAGTATGTATATCGATCCTTCTGGCTTATGAAAACAGACGATGTGACTGCAAAATAATAACGTCATGTACACAAACCAACGCTGCACACACATTACTCTCGTCTGAATTACTCGCGGACCCGTGATCAGATAGATATGCCACGCATGTCAGATGAAAGAGGAGACACAGAGCTATCATTTGATACTAAGTACATCCTTCTGGGTTATAAAACAAACGAAGAGACAGCAAAATAATAACTTCATATTAGAGACAGACCGATCGATCGGCCAGCCGATTTAATCGGCCGATTTTTGCTATTTTTTAAATAAATCGGCATCGGCCGATTTTCTTCTTTGGCCGCGCCGATTTTAAGTCAGGCACATCTGCGGGCAGCTACTTGGAACACAGCGCGAGGTTTTAAAAGAGGCGGTCTATTTAGAACTAAGAAAATCTTTGGTTTCAAGAAGGAGCAAGACTGTCTACAGGTAAGGCATCAATTTTTACATTCCAGTGTCCCAAAGTCGTATATTTTCTCTTATGATTTCTCTTATGGTTGTAATCTGTGATGTTGCTTCATTTACCGAAAGTGCGTTGGGAATGCGCCGGCAAGCCCCCTCAATGCTGGACCCCGTTTCTCGAAAGCATTGTTGCTAACCACTTAGCAACTTAGTAGGTTGCCTATGGGAAAATGCAACCAAGTAAGTTGCTAACTTAGTTAGCAACGACACTGTCGAGAAACACACCCCTGGTGACCAGCGTGATGTTTCGATCTAAACTATAGTAACGGACAATCTAAGTGAAAATTTAACAAAAAGAGGACGCAAATCTCACATGTGAACGCTTTATAACACTGTCATCCCATGTCCATTCGTTTTCAACTGCATCGGAGTTGAAGAAGAAATTAAAGTTGCTTAGCGTTGTGGCTACGAGTGCGTTGGGAATGCGCCGACTATGCAAGCCCCCGCCCTCAACGCTGGTGACTGCTATGTTACGATCTAAACTTACAGTGGGCATCGCTTTCAAATGACCACTTCATTCGCGCATTACGCGGCGTGAAGCTGCGTGAAGCTTTAGTACCACTTTCAGCCACTGTGCGTCGCTCTGCCACTGTACATCGCTCTGCCTGCCGTCCCTTACATAATTGTTGCCGAGAGTAATCCCAGCCTACGAATTCAATAACAAAATAAATCAGGCATAATTAAACATTACCTCGATTTAGGCTACTTGGGTATGGCTTAAGGCTTGACTACACGAAAATCGAAATTTGCTGTCTACATTATTGTCAGTGTTGGGGTTAACGCAACTACGCAAATCAAAACAGTGGTGTGATAATTGAGCCAGTTGAGAAATAACTGTTCAGAATTAATCTGTAGCCTTGGGTAGGCTTCTGCAGAAAACAATGTTGTTGCCGATTTAGTACTATCTGGCTACGTTTTTAACAGGCTACGCAATAGAGGCTTAGACAACTATGACCCACGTTTTGGTTTCGTAAATTAATTTGGCCTACTTCTTGACTGCAATGTAGTCAATTGACTGCTTGACATGTCATTTTTATTTTTCTGTACAATAAACAATTACATCTGCTTTATGCCGCAGAATTACATTCATATTTGGCTGACTGCAGACGCGCCACTTCCCTCCCCATATTCCAAGATTAAGATAGTATGAAGTGCTTTTTGTAAAAAAATAGTTAAAACGAATAGCTATTTGCAATTTGACAAAACACTGGTCCTCATTTTGCGAATGCGAGGACGATATGAGCCTGTTGCATTTAGTTAGATGTCCGAGTCACGCATAATGTTTGAAAACCACTGGCTCGTAATCACAATAATTTAACACACGACAGTTGGATAACCTACTTCATCATGCCCCCATGCCTACATTTTTGTGAGTAACATAGAGATCGTTAAAAACAATAAAGTATGGCTCTCCGTTTGGGACATCGAAAACTTATATTTTTAATAGACTACCGTCGAAGATGCTGACTTGCAAAAGCCTCGGGATAACACGTTATCTCCACTATCATCAGTCATGCCCCTTGATCAAAGTGGGGAATGAAATAAAAGTTTGAGAACCACTGGCTTAACAAGTTACCTACAGTCCAGAACACAGAATCTGTTGTAATATTCTGATGATCGGCGATGATATCGGCAAATGTTTGTTTTCCAAAGTAAGAATTTCACTTCACCATGCACCTTCGACAATACCTGGCCTACCTGGTATCATTACAAACATTATTCTGTGTCCTAAAACTGGCATATTTTATGGCATTGTGTCATGTAAGTTCGTTGCAAAATCGAGAGAAATGTGTGAGGTGGTCAGCGGGGGACAATTGAGACACACATTGGATTGTGTTATTACTTGAACACTCCACACTATCCACAGCTGTGGTAGGCCTATCAGGGGCAGGAGGATTACTGTCAGCGCAGGCTTTATATAAAATTCTTCAACAGAAGGCCTCGAATGTTGTCTTGTTTGTGGAGCGCTTTGCTTCGCTTCTGTAATTTCGGCTTCATTGAAAATGAGGGCTTCCCTCAATGACCCTCCGAGAATAAATAAAGGTTGAATGAATTAATGAATGCAGGCTTGCCCAAAATAAAGGCATGTGGTTTGCGCAGCCTACAGTAAATAACAGACCCGCCAGAATGTGCGTTATGATGCTTTTTTACGAGCAAGATGTTTTGGTACCCTACGCACACTGCATGTTCTTAAAGGAGAATTCCGGTGTGATATTGACCTAAAGTGTATCGAAACATGATACCGAGTGTGAACGTATGTCTCATAGCCCATCTCGGCTTGTCCCCTGCACTCCAAAATCTGGCGCTAGTTAGCCGATGCTACCAACATCTTTTTCAATAGTGGTGCTTCGGCATCGGGCTAGCCATGCAAATAAATCACTGTTTTACACCCATTTACGAGGCTCAATGTATCTCCACACTTCATTGGTAGACTTCCGAGGGCCCTGACATTTAAAACGAGACATTGAGAACTTTGAAAAAGCACTGGTAGTTTACTTACAAGACGATTTATACAGACAGTATCTTCACGAAGTTTAGCGTTTGCAGCCATCTTGAATTTAGTCACGATAAGTCGAGCAACGAGTAAGAATGAACAGCTATGATAAGGGATCAGATTCCAAAAATAATTCAGTGGAAATACATGGATTCCAGTTGCTGCTACTGGAAGAAACTGGAATCCATGCCGGGCTGGACGTGGTTGGCAATATCTGGTGGATTGGAAGGGCTATGGACCAGAGGGGCGCTCCTGGGTTCCCTCTAGACACATCATGGACCCTGGTCTCATACGGGACTTCCACACCGCTCACCCTGATCGACCTGAGCCGGCAGGAGCTGGCCGTCAGAGGGGGGGTACTGTCAGACCGCACACAGTTCCTCATAGCCACCACTAGGTGGAGACATTATTTGCAAGAACATGTTACCTGGCCTTCTCAGCTACCTGTGAATTAATGAGTGGATTCACCTGGTGGTCACATGACTAATTGACAGAGTATATAAGCTGAGCTGAAAATGACTGCAGTGCTGCGACATGATCTTGTGCCTGAGCAAGCTCACAAGGTGGACTCTGCGTAGCTGAACTTCTTACTGGATATTACGTTGGATTATTCTCTGGATTTGGACTTCTTTCTCGGATTGTGGATGTAACTCTCATGGACAGTTTTCTTGTGACTTTCTTCTCTGAACTTCTCTGTGGACATTTGGATTACTTTTGTAAGTGGACTTTGCTTTGTTGTGGATACTGAACTGTATCCTGAAGCTTGGACTTGCCTCTTGGGAACTGTGTGCTCTGGTGATTTATTTTGGTGTGATTTAGCCTTTTGTCTTGCACCTCTGTGGAATTAAAGAGACTATTAATGATCACTCTCTGCCTCTGCGTCTGTGCTCAAAACCACCGCCTAACAGAAAGAGTTTGAAAGTATTACAATTATATATATGTGTGTGTGTGTGTGTGTGTGTGTGTGTGTGTGAGGGAGTGCTAGGGGGTCTCTGTGTGTGAATATACTCTATGTAGCTATGTAGGCCACTGTATGAGAGTCTGTCCATGTAGGCTATGTGTAGGAGAGAGTGAGTGAGTGTGCGTGTGAGTGTGCAGTGACGGTGATCTTGTTCCTCACGACTGTTTCACTTAGATCAACATCATAATCATCATCAGTAGAAGAATATGTAGTGCAAGTTGCCGGTGGTGGTGCATCGGTGCCACAGCTGCTGCAGCTAGCATTAGTTACACCACCCAGCTCAGCAGATGTTGTTGCATCACTGTCCAAATTACTTTCTTCCGTTGAAGAATTCTTCGACTGGAAGAAGTTGGTTAATTTAGGCAATTTCTTTCTAAATTCTTCCTCCTCCCTTTTTTCTTTTTCGTTTATCACTTCCACTCTGGAAACGTTTCATGGCTGCTGTCAATCGCTCTATTCCACACCTTACCAAGACCTCGTTCAGACTAGCTAGTTGCTGCTATGACGAATATATTTTTCAATTTTTATTATGGATTAGAATATATTGTTTGGATGTGGTGATCATTTATTTAAAAAAAAAAAAAACGATATGGGGATGACTAGGCCCCCTGGTGGCCGAGGCCCCAGGCAATTGCCTGACCATGCCTAATGGCAGGTCCGCCCCTGCCCAGGCTACTGCCCAAGCACTTTTTGCTGTAGCAAAAAATGTAGCACAAATTTGTTTTTAAACAGCTGGACAAATGATTTAGCTAATTGATTATAGCCTGTACACCAGCAATTGTTGAACATTTACCTCTACAAGGACATTGACAGTAGCCCAGCCTAACAAGCATGTTGCAAAAGACATCGAAAGATGCAACTAATCAGAAATAAATAATGTAATCTGCAGCGCTTTATTTAACAAACTGCAAGCAACAGGAGGGCTGAGTCTGAACGACACTGAGTTTTTGAAGTTTTAGAAATATTTTCGGAATAAAAATTGTCATTTAACCAATTAAGGCTGAAAACATGATAGTAAAGATATGCAGAATGAATGAATAATGACCGGCAAAAGTTAAGCCTACATGACATATCACGCTTATAATTTAGTCCTGTTTTGTAGGCTAAATCAGCATATTACCCTGGGTCATATTGGAAACGTACAGTAGCCTACTGTACCATAACGTACAGGATTATATAGGCCTAGCGGTCTTTCCTTCATAAGCTAAGACTACCCATTTTTGTTTTCTACAAAGTAGGCCTAAACATACTAAATGTTCATTATTCACATTACTGCAAGCAAAAGGAATGAAAGCGAGCAGAGGACAATGGACATGGATGCATACGATCTCTTTCCAGAAAGGGTTAATCCTGAATTGCCATGACCAATCAGGAAAGAGAAGGAAAAAAACCTGGTAGGGCTAACTACAACCACTCAAGCAAGGCCTAGTAATGGAAAAAGCTAATAATAGTCCATGAGCCACAGGCCCAAAAAGGGGCGTGTCACTACCACTTGGGGGGGCAAATTCTCACTATATTTTTCTGAATGCTACATGTCTCTGGAGTATAAAATGGTATGATAGCAAGTTGGATCTTGTAGCTTTGTGGCTGTACAGGCCTTCAAAGTTGACCTCTGATTTGAAAAAAGTAAATTCCGCCTAGTGGCTTTTTTTTGTTAAACCACTCATAAGAGCCCAGAAAATCATCCAAACCTCATTATTACTGATGCATATGTGGTGTTTGATGTTGACATACATATTTTGAATCATTATGTGATTTTGCCCTTCATTTTGGTTGATAAAATTCAAGATTTATGTGTAATAACGAGCAAATCTACGTTTTCAGAGACACAATGTGTTGCAGCACTAATTGAAATGCCCACTACCTCATTAATCAATGTATTTATACCTTCCTACCTCCCAGCAGAGATTTGAAATACAAATGATTACATAGGTCTGCATTGCTATTCTATTGACTAAAAATAGAAGTAGAAATGTTTTTTTCTGAAAGTGTCACCAAGCATGGATTTTTACACATTCACTAGCTCCAAAGAATTTCTGAAAATTAAGTGATTTAAAATGTTTTTACTTGACATGCGTGTGGTTCTAGGAATCTGATGACAGTATAATGCTATATATACAGTATATCGCTTTTTCCGGTTCCGGCGCCGACAAGAGAGGCAGCCTGTTGAGGTAGCTCCGTGTCTTTGTGTTTTTCTTACCGTCTTTTGTTTACTTTTTACTTCGCAACTTTTTTGGATTACGCACTGTGAGGAGTGTTTTTATTCTATCCTATGGATATGGATCTATTACAATGCTCCAGCGGCAACAAACTTGTGTACACAAGGAATAAGCTGCTTGCAATACGACGGAATGCTGGTAGGGTTCACGTAAACATCCCGGAGGAGCTGTGGTGCTTTCGGAGGTGCAGAGCGGGAGTTAAAGTGAGGACTAGGCGTCGGGAGAAGTGGTTCGATGGTTATGGGAAACGTGAACTCACTGGCCAACAAGACTGACGAACTGGCTGCCCTGGTAAGAAATCAGAAGCTGTACAAGGATTGTAGTTTGCTATGCTTTATGGAGATGTGGCTAACAAGCCATATCCCCCCAGCTAACGTTGAGCTGCCCGGCTTCAGTGTAGCTCGTTTGGACAGAGACAATAAACTTTCTGGCAAAAAGAAGGGAGGCGGACTGGTGCTATACATAAACAATAGATGGTGCAATCCCGGACATGTTACAGTGAAGGAGACTGTATGCTGTAAGGATGTGGAGTTACTAGTGGTCAGTCTACGACCATACTACATGCCGAGGGAGTTCTCGCACGCCATTGTTGTCTGTGTCTACGTTCCGCCTCAAGCCCTCCCGGATACAGCGTGTGACGTCATTCACTCTACAGTCGCTAGGCTCCAAACTTAGCACAGTGATGCCTTCTTTGCGATCTCTGGTGACTTGAACCACATTACACTGGATTCCACCCTCACAAACTTTTACCAGTTTGTTGACTGCCCAACTAGGAAAAACAGGACAATAGATCTCATGTATGGAAAAAGATGGCGTTTAAGGAGGGGGACATGGCAGAGCTGAGGCGAGTACAGGGGGAACTCAAGAATAATCTGAAAGAGGCTAAGGAGGACTACAGAAGGAAGATGGAACAGAAGCTGCAAGATAACAACATGATGGAGGTGTGGGACTGTATGAAATCTATCACTGGCCTTAAGAAGAGCAGCAGCTCTGTGGAGGGAGACCTGGACAGGGCGAACCAGCTGAACCACTTTTACAACAGGTTCGATTGCCCATCCCCCAGCCCCCACCCCACCTCATTACCAGTGCAACATTCACCCCCACCATCATTGGATATTGCACCCCTCCCCCACATGGCGACCACGAACAACGAGGTGACAACGACCTCAGTCAACAGCCATCAGACACACAGACACCAGATGCTGCCCCCCTCCCCTCCCCTCCCCTCCCCCCCTCCATCATCACTGCTGATCAGGCTATCACACCTCTCCCCCACATGGTGACCACGAGTAGTGCGGCAACAATGGCTTCAGCCAATGGCCATCAGTCTCTAGCCACACGACAACCCTCTCAGAAGCACCCCTCCTCCTCCTCACCCTCCACTCCCCTCATCCCCCCCATCATTACAGCTGATCAAGTAAGTTATCTTTTAAAAAAACTTCATCCTCGTAAGGCAGCCAGGCCTGACAGACTTTGTCCAAGGCTGCTCAAGGTCTGTGCTGCTGAACTGGGGGAGCCACTGAAGCACATCTTCAACTGGAGTCTACGTCTCGGACAAGTTCCAACACTGTGGAAGACATCATGTCTCACCCCCGTCCCCAAGAAACCACACCCCAGTGAGCTTAATGACTTCAGGCCTGTCGCTCTAACATCACATGTGTTGAAAACAATGGAGCACTGAACTGAACTGAACTGAACTGAACTGACACTGTGATCAGCAGCACCGGAGTGCCACAGGGAACTGTGCTCTCTCCAGTCCTGTTCACCCTGTACACATCTGACTTCTGCTACAACACCGAGTCATGCCACATGCAGAAGTTTTCTGATGATACTGCAATTGTGGGGTGTATCAGGGACGAACAAGAGGAGGAGTACAGGAGCCTGGTGGAGGACTTTGTGCAGTGGTGCAAACTCAATCACCTTCAACTAAACACTTCAAAGACCAAGGAGATGGTGGTGGATTTCCGCAGGTCTAAGCCCGCTCTGCTACCAGTCTCCATTGATGGGGTCAATGTGGAGGTGGTAAGCACCTACAAGTATCTGGGTCTCCACCTGGACAATAAATTGGACTGGTCAGCCAACGCTGATGCACTCTACAAGAAAGGACAGAGCAGGCTGTACTTCCTGAGGAGGCTGCGGTCCTTCAATGTGTGCAGCAAGCTCCTCAGGATGTTCTATCAGTCTGTTGTGGCCAGCGCCCTCTTCTATGCAGTGGTATGCTGGGGAGGAAGCACAAAGAAGGATGCTGGGCGACTTGACAGGCTGGTAATGAAGGCTGGCTCTGTAGTGGGAGCTGAACTGGAGTGCATCACTTTAATATCTGACAAAAGGACCCTAAACAAACTGATCAACATCTTGGACAATGAATGTCATCCGCTCTACAGCACTATCAAAAACCAAAAGAGCTTGATCAGCTGGAGACTTCGCTCACTGCCATGCACAACTGAAAGGCTGAGGAAGTCATTTGTTCCTAGGGCCATTGAACTGTTCAATGCCTCACTAAAGGGAAGAGGAGAGATAGACTTCTCTGCTTAGTCTGTCTGCCTCTCCACCCTCTCCATGTTTGAGTACTGACTGCCCACTACTCCTTTACTACTGTTTTCCTACTGTTGTACTAATGTACACAGCCTAATGTTTTCACTACTGTTTTACTGTTTTTTTTTTTCCAATTTCTTTTTTTTAATTTTTTTTTTTATTGGTATCCAGAGCATTACAGAAAATATTCATCATTAAAGACACCTTGCATCCTGCCCAACAACTGTACACTCATAAGACATAAGACTTAGATAAGCAATACCACTCACATTAGTACAATAAAAAAAAACATCTGGCCAATCTCCAGGTTATTACCCGTCACATTTCTCATGTGATTCACATACAGAAAAAGCAAACATATAGTACAAGCAAACAAAGAAGACACTTGACTGTCTTTTGATAACTTGTCCATGGCCTTCAATAAAAGGTCTGTCTGGTACCATACACAGAACTATATACATTATAGAACTGGGAGGAATGTGTGTACTTAAATTAAGTATATACAGTATACGTTATATAAAATCTACTCTTCTGGGAGCAATATAAAAGGTCCACTTAACCCATATGCTGTCAAAATCTTCTTGCCGGAGTTGGAGATAATATGTCAATCTTTCCATTTTGTATATATCATAAACTATGTCTATCCAGTCATCAATCAAAGGAGCCTGTTGCTTTAGCCATTTACGAGTTATGGCCTTTCTACATGCTGCTAGTAAGATGGACATAAGTTTCTTGTCCTTAGCATGTATCTCTTTTGTTGTTTTGAAAGTTACTCAAGTATAGAATGTCAAATCTAAAGGGAATAGTAACTCGGAAAACCTCTTGTAAAACCTGATGGACACTTATCCAGTAAGGGACTAGCACTGGGCAGGACCAAAATATGTGATAGTGATTTGCATTATCTGTTTGACATAGTCTCCAACAGTCTGAGTCAGTAGTGTAGTGTCGCTTTTGTTGGGGGGTTATGAAGAAACGTACAAGATTCTTCCAACAGAATTCCCGCCAGCATAGAGAACTAGTGGTTTTCCATTGTGTTTGGCAGATAATGTACCAATCCTCCTGAGAGATGACATCATTAATTTCACTATCCCATTTTTCCTTAATATACAGTGACTCTTGTGATTTCATCTGTGAGAAACAGCTGTATATCTTGGATATGATTTTAGAATTAGATTCAGTTATAAGCAGATATGAAGATTTTCATCAATCCTTTCTCTAAATTTGCCATATCTACGTCTTTCTTAAGTGTATCAAAACAATGTCTCATCTGGAGGAATCTGTAAAAATCTTGCTGTTCAAGACCATAATCTTCCTTCATAATTTGGAAGTTCTTTAATGAACCCTTCTGTATAAGAGTACAGTAAGCAGTAACACCATTCTTTGCCCATGTCTTAAATCTTTCATCACTTAAGTTAGGGGGGAAATCACCATCAAAGGGGGGAAATCTTAGGGGGGAAATCACCATCAAAAGCGCACCATTTTAACAGTTTAGCTATTTTTTGTATTTTGCACCTTTTTTTAGTTTGTTCCCAAATTTGAAGAGATAAACCAATAAATGGATTTGCCTTGTCCAGGAGGTGTTTGGTTAATTTCCCATCAGAGATAATTGCCTGAAGGGGGACCTCTGACATTGCCACTTCAAGGTCCTTCCACCTGGCAGAGTATCCAGGATTGCACCAACATATAAGAGGCCTTATTTGAGCTGCAAAATAGTATTCTAACAAGCACGGAAGCCCCATTCCTCCATATTCCTTCCTAAGCTGCAGAGTTTTGTATTTTATCCTCGGTTTTTTGCCATTCCATATGTACCTAGATATGAGTCTGTCCCATTCTGTAAATTGCTGACTTTTCACCACCACAGGTAATGTTTGAAAGAGGTAAAGCAATCTTGATAAGATATTCATTTTAACTGATTCCACTCTTGAACTTAAATTCAGAAATGGAATAACTTGCCATCTTCTTACATCTGTCTTTATTTTAGAATTCAGGGGCCCATAGTTGATGTTGGACAAAGTTGTTAAGTCTTTTGGTATGTAAACACCCAAGTATTTTATTGAATCCGCATCCCATTTTAACTGATATTTTTGAGCAATGTCCCTAGTGGGCTCATAGTTGAAGGTGATGATTTGTGTTTTAGAAATGTTAAGCTTATAACCAGACATCTGGCCATATTCCTCCATACACGACACCAGTCTAGGCAGAGATTGTGTAGGTTGTTCTAGGTAAACTAAAATGTCATCAGCAAACAATGCCAACTTTTGTTCCCCTCCGAAAGTTGAAATCCCTTTGATATTAGGATTCTGGCGGATCCATTGACTTAGGGGCTCAATAAATATGTCAAATAAGAGAGGGGAAACGGCACATCCCTGCCTGCAACCTCGCTGAAGGGAAAAGGAGGCAGTGAGGTCTCCATTCACTCTGATTTTAGCTGTTGGGTTGTTATATAGTGTTTGAATAATTTTGTTACACTGTTTTTCATGCTATATTACACATGATCAATGGCTGCAGTCAGGCTTCTGCTACAATACTGAATGAATGAATGAATGAACGAATGAATGGCTATAACCCTATTACCTCAACCTGTTCTTGCACTGAAATTGTTTTTTTATTTTACCTTGTCTACATTATACTTTACTCTCCTATTTGTCCATATTATTTATGCTGGTCTCTAGACCTTACTCTTGCACTGTTGCACTGTTGGACTAATGTTGGACTACTTTTTGCACCTTCACCATGACACTCAGGGCCAGATGTACGTACATTTGCGAACGTAGCGTTATCAGCGCCATTGACACACCACAGATTGCGAACGCTGTCAGACCCAAGTTTCCGTCGTATTTATCAATCGTTCAATCCTTAGTGTAAACTGCCCCTTTCTCTGCCTTTCTCCGCCCATAAACGCAATTTACGAACGTCCACAACTGAATGGCAGCGCCTACATACAAGCGCAGTTAGCAATCATGAAATAATACCATACATGATAAGATCGTGTGCACGTAGGCTATAGAAGATTGGTCAAATCTAGCAAGTAGGAAAGTTTAAGTGAATGACGTGAAAGTGAAAGTAAGACATTCGAAAGGCCAACGAAAGTTAAGGTTGCTTTTGGTAGTACAAATACTTTCACCACAAAAACTGTTGCTCTAAATAGCGATTCTGTTGTCTTTGAAAGGTTCTCGCGTGCGTGTTCAGGAGCAGTCTTTGTACATACCGCGGAATACATAACTAGGCGCTCTTTACTCTTCCCCTCCCATCTTTTTACGCTAAACTCCCACTTTCCCCTGGATCCTCCCATGAATGCATATACATGACATGACAATCGCAATCTGCCACTTTCAGCTCCCGCGACAGGCAGTTTGCGCTTTTACATCATTGCGGCCTGTTTGTACATACCTCGCAATGATTTTACACGCACATTGCGAAACAAATACGCCTGAAATGGGCGCAAAATCGTTAGTACATCTGGCCCTCACTCTCTTGAGTACCTTGCCATGCACACATAACTAAGGACTATGGTTGGACTACTGTTTGCACCTTCACCATGACACTCACTCCCTTTAGCACCTTACCAGTCCCGGCCCTGTCACTACAAGCGTCTTATGCTTGATCCTCCTCAAGCACATTGGACTTTCTTAATTTAATTTATATAGTGTATTTAGTATTTAGTTTTGTTAGTTTTCTTATCTTTCTTATCTTCTACTGTCTTTATTGTACAGTGGAGTTTAATTATATGTTTATACTTATACTTATGTTTACCATTTCTGCTGTAAGTGCATGTTGTGTGTGATGTCTGTATGCTACTGAGACCCTTGAATTTCCCCTTGGGGATCAATAAAGTATCTATCTATCTATCTATCTATCTATCTATCTATCTATCTATCTATGCTTTGCCAATGGGCTATATTAGGCCCTATATCTGATGCAAGCCAAAGGATAATTCTGTAGCCTGTAGGCAGCTAATAATTAAAACTGATTCATGTGTCGACGATTGTTAATGAATGTCAAATCAACTGTGTGCTACACAGATTAAATATTAGGCCTAAATGACAAATTGAAAGCCATTGCATTTCAAATAATTATATTTCAAACACTTTGACTTCAGCCCCTAGTGACTACGCTAGTTCAAGCCAGTCTATTTCTTTTAAGCGCTGCCTTCATTAGCGAGGTTGATGGTTTCTTAATCAGTCATGGGTGTGTTTGGGGCGTAACATCATTTAAACCAATGAGAATGACATCTGTAATTCCCTTTAACGGCGCAAAGCGTGTCGTCAAAGAATGCATCTGTATTTTGACAGTCAACAGCGCATTTGAAGGAGGCTTGCGAGACTGTATGGAATAGTAATTCCACTAAACCTAGCATAGCCTTCATGCATTTGCACTCGTCTATTATTTGAACTCATTAGCAAAGTGAAACTAATTTCACCATGGTGTCAGTCAACGACAAGACAGTTATACGCAGTAAGTTACTTTCACTATTGGCTGACAATGGGTTACCATCGAAAACAGGCTGGAAAAAGCAACACTTACCCTAATATTATTCAAATGGCTGAATAAAACAACGTTTATCCTGCAGAGGAGTTGTTTATCCTGCAGAGGAGTTGCTTATATCTTGTGACAGTGCGTCTTCAGCTGTGCTCCATACAGTATGTGTCTCTTGCCTCTCCCCTAATCACTTTTAACCGTCATTAACAATTTGCAAACTCATCATGAGATGTACAGTATTTCGGGATATCTTTATTCTAATTATTTTTCCCATTGAAATTGTGCAATTTGTAATGTTTTACATGGACATGCGCTGCTGTGCGTTCATGGATGATAAAAGGATGGTGCATCGTGCACCCGCCAATATGACTGTTGACAATGCGCTCTTAAAATAACATATAAACAACTCGCCACAGACTTCTGACCAGGTTTCTCTCGCGTTTTAGGTGGTGTACAATAGCGATTTTTAGACAATGCGCTAGGCCACTCCCTAGGTTGTTAATTGCCACACCCCTGGGCGCATTGTTTAAAAAATAAACATGCAAAATAAGAAAATAAACTTTGCGCCGGATGGAAAACGAGTTTTACGCCATGCGCCAGGGTGCAAAATAGGACCCTTAAAGTTGAATATAAATGGAAAAATGTTTTACATTTTCTTTATACGATTTTCTAGAAGTGTCAATAATTGTGGCACACATGTTTTTGTTTAAAATGTGTATTTTTTTATGAGAGATTTCTTTTCCTCAGAATATATTTTCTCTCCTTCAAGGTTGGATTTTCCCTCATTGTTTTCATTGTGAGATTATGATAAATCACCAAAAGATTTTAAAAAGACGAAGTTTAACCAGGGGTGCAAATAATTGTGGAGGGCACTGAGTATGCCTCCTGCAGTACTATATCAGCTCACTGATGTGTAATGCCACGTGACCTACAACAAAAAGATAAATATCAGAGTAGTCTGATGTTTTGTCTGACATGGACATGGAGCAGCATGGTGGCCTGAAGTTAAATAATGAAGTACGTAAGCTCAGCACATTTTTTGCACTCTCACTAAATCCCCCAAAGGCCCGATTGGCTCAGTCAGGAGCTCCTATGTGGACAGAGAAACAGAGAACGCTAGATAAACCAGAAAATAGCATGCAGCATAACACATGCTCACTTTACAGCCAGACATTAAATTACTGTTTTGCATTATATTTTGCACTAGAATCATTGCCAACTTTAAAGAGTGTGTTATAAGGCTTCTTTTCAGCCTTGAAAAACAGAGGCTGGTCTGTGCCTGAGCATAAACAGAAGCTGCCGAGGTAAGAGCAGAACTGAAAATGAAAAAGGCTGCTAGGGAAGCATAGTAGATTAAAAATTAGAATAAACAAAGAAAATAGAATAAACAAAGACTTATTAATAACCTGGTATTCACATGGATTACAAGTTACCCATTCATTGGTTTGGACAACTGGCAATGGTGAAAACTACTCTTTGATAAATTGTAATATTTTAGATGTGTTAATCCTGCTATAATAGAAGTTTCTTAAAGAGTTTTTTGTCTAAAATGTGCAACTTAGCAAAACTCAAATCAGCAGAGTTAGCACCATGTGTGTGAACATGCCCCAGAGTGTAGCACTGTTGCTGCCTGGCAGCTTTAGCAGTTGGCTGTAGCAACTCGAACTAGGTAGAACCGATTGTTATCAGGGTATTTTTTTTGTGTCGTCAGTACTCAGTGACCTCGAGAAACTATGATCTATGTGAAAAATTACCGGAATTCTTCTTTAAGCTCACTGGCATCTTTGAGCTCAAAAAACAGGTCATTGTCCTGCTTCATATGAATTGTCCTGTCCTGTTTACTCATAATTATTCATCGTAATTGTTCAATTATGTCATATACCGCAGGGGACTGTACTCTCTCCTTTCCTCTTCACATTATACACCTCGGACTTTCAGTACAACTCTGCAACCTGTCATCTGCAGAAATACTCTGATGACTCTGCAGTTGTAGGGTGTGTGAAGGATGGGGAGGATACTGAGTATAGAGAACTGGTGAACAGCTTTGTGGCATGGTGTGGAAACAACCACCTACTCTTAAATGTGGCCAAGACCAAAGAGATGGTAGTAGACTTTAGGAGGGCTAGGACAAAGTTGAACACTGTCTCCATCATGGGGAAGAGGTGGAGGCAGTGGAAAACTACAAATATCTGGGTGTACATCTGGATAACAAACTGGACTGGAAGTGCAACACTGAGGCTGTTTATAGGAAGGGACAGAGCAGACTATACTTCTTGAGGAAGCTTAGGTCTTTAAATGTGTGCAGCAGGATGTTGAACATGTTTTACCAGTCTGCTGTTTCTAGTACCATTTTCTTTGCAGCCATCTGCTGGGGTACCAGTATCAGGGCAAATGACACCAAAAAACTCAACAAGTTGATTAAAAGAGCTGGCTCTGTAATTGGAAAAACACTTGAACCCCTAGAGTTAGTTGTTGAGAGAAGGATGTTGCAAAAGCTCCTTAACATTATGGACAACACCTCACATCCACTGAATGAACTACTGGTCAAACAACAGAGTGTTTTCAGCTGGAGGTTGCTCCAACTTCGCTGTAGCAAGGAGCGTTATAGAAAATACAATCTCTTTAACAGAGACTATATCCAATTGTATTTATTTTTCAACTTGTACAGTATGTATATTTATGTGTGATATATGTTTATATTATTAATTGCTGCTGTAACACCATGATTTCCCTTTGGGGATGAATAAAATAATCTATCTATCTATCTATCTATCTATCTATCTATCTATCTCTCATATCTCATAAAGTCAAAACCCCCCCTCCCTATGATATTGGTTTCTTCTGTATTTTAAGGGCCTTCACACTAGGGGTGTAACAATGCATTGATACATATTGACCTAAAAGCAAACGATGTGGTTGCATCTATGTGACTCATTTAAGTATATATACTCTTTTGATCCCGTGAGGGAAATTTAGCATTGATGCATGTTTATTTTTGCACCAAAATTGTAATATTTTAAAATACTGATTTTTGGGCTGTAAGCCGTAATCATCAAGATTAAAACAAAAAATTGCTTGAAATATTTCACTTTATATAGAATGAATCTAGAATATATGAAAGAATTAAGACTTTTTGAAATTTTTTTGAAAATTTTTTCACAATATTCTAATTTTTGAGACCCACCTGTACACTAACAGTAGTAGAACCACTTCAGCTGGAAATTTGAACATGCATGGGTTCAGCTGTGATCATCCAGAACCTTACAATAATACAACTATTCTATCTACACTATTTGCCTATCAGTAACAAAGTTTAATCTGCGCAAAAATATCAGTAGCCTAGCCATCATTTGCCATTTTATCAGTAGCCTAGCCATCATTAGTCATTTTTTAAAATGTAGCAGACCTATTTAATGTCAAGCATCCTCGCCAGCTACAAGGTCAACAACATCATCGTGCATTGGGGCACCAATGACATCAGAGCGAGCCAGTCAGAAGTAGGGATCGACCGATATGTTTTTTTCAGAGCCGATACTGATATCAATTATTACCAAAACAGGAGGCCGATAACCGATATGTAAAACCGATATGTCAGTTGTCAAAAAGGGGGGTAGATAGTAAAGGCGATATGCTGCAAAAATTTCGTTCAAAAGTATTTAATTATGCAAACTTTTCTTTCTTCTTTTGATACACAATTGTCTATCAACTTGCATCACTTGCAAGTGTATATCCTGTGTAGGCCTATCATGTTAATCCAAGAGCTGAGTGATAGCAATTATTTTCATAGTAGGCCTACACAATGGCCTATGTGCTTGTTAAGGGACCGGTCACAAAGAGGATGCTTTGCCATCGTGTGTGTGAGTGCACGAAAGAGAGAGAGGAAGAGGTGCATGCGTGATGGCAAGTGTTACGGTTGAATAGTTTAACAAAACAGTTTTAAAATAGTTCTTAGGCTATTTAAGCATGCAATTTGTGTCCATATCCTACTGTATAAGCTACACTTTTGAGAGCCTAAAAGGCACGTTAATAGCCAGCTCAGGATGCGATTTAGTTCAGGTCGGATCAAATTACGGCTGGCCCTGGGTGCATGTAGTCTTTTTTGACAGTCCGTTTCAAAAAGGACTGTCAAAAAAGTTCGCTATCGCATAATTTAGGACTTGTCTGTACTATGTCTGCCGAGGTGTCCTGTTATTCACAATTAATGGACGAGGCGGAGGCAGAGAACTCCCGACGCGCAGCACCCGAGTTTGTAGGCTAACTAGTAAACAGCATACCAACGTGCATCAATCGGGAATTCGCTAAATGAAGGAAGTGGGTGCTTTACTTATTGATCCAGATCAAAGAGACAATAGCTTACAAAGTGGTGTTTGTAACTTCAGTGTAGATGATTGCTGAAGTTGCAATAAATCACAATGTAAGCTACCTTCCTTACCTTCAAAAAGTAGCTCCGTACAGCTAGCCCAGTCTACAGTCTGCCTCAGTGAGAATCCTAAACTTTCTCTGTGTTCAGTCTTCGATCCTGATTGGCTGCATTCGTGCTAACTAACAAATCAGATGGTGTAGTGGGCGGGACAATGCTCTTGACCACAGAGTAGCAAATGCAGGGAGTGAGAGACGCTTTACAGAAAAAGTAGCGCGTTTCGTTCTTTATCCATTTCAATATCGGCTTATCGGTGGAAAAAATGACCGATACCGATTATTATAAAAATGCTAAATATCGGCCCTAATAATCGGCCAGGCCGATAATTGGTCGACCCCTAGTCAGAAGTCTTGAAGGAAGACTACAAAAGTTTCATCACCACCATGATGGACAAAGGACAATGGAGCCAGGCTGCCCTCTGACATCACGACCACACTGAAGCACTGACATTCTGTAGAAAATATCACAGATTCATGCCCCCCAGGTATCGATTGAAATAACATTGTGCATATAAATGGGTCTGAAAATGTTTTCAACAGGGTAACATATAGTATTAATACTACTGTAGATCAAGCTGCTTGGCATGACATGCGCTTATACAGTGGGTACTACATTCAATTGTCCGGCTTCACGCATGATTCTCACGTGACCTCATGTGTGAATCACACGTCTTTTATTTATATTTCCCCAGTGAAGCTGCAATGACCCAAACAACCACCAGGTGGCACTTGCGAGCAGGGTTAGGAACGTCGGCTTTTGCCGCTTTGAGTCTATAAGGGCCAGTATGCAGTAAGGACCATATATTTTGCAAAAAATGTTTCAACAATATTACCCCGATGAGCTTTCATTTCCATGGCTGATAGGCCTACACTACGTCTCCTGTGACAGTCCCAACAGTTAGCACTATAATCAAACAATCCAAAAGTGAATTACTGGTAGCCCTATATCCCGAAGCAAACTGAAAAACCTTTCCATGAATCGCTATGGTAACGTAGAATGCTTAGAACAAGCTGGTAACAAACTTCCTGTTTACATTAGCCTGTAGCTGCTGCTATCAGCTAAACGGTATTAGTATTTAGGAGTATACTCTTACAACAACGCCGCTGGCAAAATGAGCACATCTCACAGATGGTCCCATGGACCTGACTATCTTACGAGTTCCGGTGATAGAACAGTTAAAATGCCCCATTCGTCTACCTTAACGGAATGGGTAGACGATATGAAATTGTCGCCAGATGTTAGCTATGTGGATATATTTCGTGCTTAGTGAGGGTGTTGATGGTGAGACACTACGAAATTATAAGAGCACAGAGGCTTACAACTATCTACACAGCAACAAAATTGGAAAAATACCGTGTACACAAAATACAGCGAGTTCATCTTCCTTAAGGCTGAGGTCGAGCTGAGTCAGAGCATCAACAAGCCCAAACAACTTGCTTGGGTGATGACGAGGCCGATTGGTATAATCGAAACAGTCGGCTGTTCATGCATTGCAGGGCTAGGAAAATCTTGTAGCCATGCAGCAGCTGTCATTTGGAAGGTAGGTATAGGCTGTTAGAGTGATCTTGCTACACATTAAATCTGTAAATTATTGAAAACAATAAAGAATACCCCTTACAAAAACAACTTAACTGCAGTTTTTATTCTAAGTAAAGTGCATGACAATTTATGCAGTAGCGTACTGTAGTGTGCAATGCCGTTAATGTACAAAAAGGTAATCAACAATATGTTATCAGGTCCAGAATGCAGTGGTTAGTGGAAAGACAGGGCTTGCATGTACTGACACACAGCGGAGATGGAATGAAGGAACATCCAAGAACCTTCAGCCCAAGCGTCTGAGCCAGATACATTTTAGGCACCACAAGGCAGAGGATGAGTATGAGGAAGAGACTAGGGCAGTTGGCAATCAGCTCCCAAACACACCACAGTATCAGTCCCACAAAGACTTTAGAGAGAGTGTGGACAAATCTCTAACAAAACCTCTATTTCTTCTCAAGAATACACTACTGGAAAAGTGTTACAATGCCACTCCATCAGCAGAACAGCAGGGGAGATCAAAAGAACAGGGAACCATCAATGATTTAACATTTTTGTCACATCAAAATCATGACAGTGATCTAAGTTGTGTGAAATACCAAAAATTCTACCAGGCTTATGTTAATATGGATGGCAAACAAGCTGATACACTAGAACTTGAGATGAGGGGGCAGAGTGCATCTGATCTGTGGCACAGTTCTAGGAAACTTAGAATCACAGCCAGTTCAGCAAAGAAGGTGCCTGTACGTGCAGGCACAAATAGTGAACGTTTTTGTGTGAGCACTTTTACCCCAGCTTTCGTGGTAACTATGCCACTAATTATAGGAAAGAAAAAGAAGAAACAGCTTGCAGCCAATTAAAAGAACAGGGAATGAACATTACACACACAGGCACAGTTGTATGTGGGGCAGAGCCATGGTTATCAGCAAGTCCGGATGGAATCATCAACTCCTGTGAGTTCTTAGAGATTAAATGCCCCGTCCCAAATAAAAATCACCAGACACTCAGTGAACTGTTATCTCAGAGATTCAGTGATTTTAAGGTAGTGGATGGAAAACTTGAGGTTCAGAAAACTGGTAGCCTGGGCTATTACATGCAAGTCCAACTAGGAATGTTTTGCACAGGTCTCAAGACAGCCAGACTGATGATCTGGACACCAGATGATATGGTATTTAGTGTACCATTTGATGAGCTGTTTGTCACGGAACAGGTGAAGCGGTTGAGAACGTTCTACTTCTCATCCATGCTGCCTCAACTTGTTGATGAATTTACTGCGGGGTGGCTTAAGTTTGATGGGAGATACACTGAAATTGTGAGGAAAATGTAAAGAGAGAGTAAGGAAAGACAAATGTGACCAAGGGCCATTGTTAGTGCTTACTGTTGAAAATAATTCAATTTACAGCAATGAAATGTTAATTCATGTTTATTACTACTCACTTAATTCCATGTTGATAAAAAAAAATCAAATGTATACTGACAATGTCTGACATGGACAACATTTCAACAATTACAAATATTAAATGTGATTTCATTACCTCTACATTACAATTCTGGAGTTCATTTGAAGCTGCACTGAATTCTCCCCATTTGGTTTTTTAAAAAAACGCATGAAGTGACCTACTGCTCGCCGTCACGAATGAGATCACCCCGCAAATTCACAAGGGCAGAACATATACGTAGAATTTTGTCTACTTTTGGGACCAGGGAAATAGGCACTACTTGTGATAAGATTTTAAACACCTTTATCTGATGGCTCTTGCTAACATTTGCAATTCTTCTAGTGGAAGTGACCTGTTCTTCAGTCAGTTGTGCACCTTTTTTTGTGAACGAGGGTATGACTAGGTTAACTTTCCTTTCGAAGAGTATGTCTCTAATTGTGAATCCACGGTCTGCCATGACCTCATCACCCGGTTGTAAGTACTCCAGAATCCCAGAGTCCATAGTAATAAACTTGTCACTACAGCGTCCACCATAAGCTGCAGAGACAAACATTATCAATCCACATGGAGCAAAACTTACAAGCTACTTAACTGTATTATGGGAATAATAATGGCTATAGGACTCTCCTCTTGAGTCTAGGTTTTTTGGTTTTTGTAACAGGCTTTCGCTACAATCCAAAATGCATATTGTGTTGGGGTATTTAGTTTTAAAAGCTTGTGGCATAGTCGCCCGAATAGTTTCCAGAGGAAGCCAAGGGATGAGGTTTCTTGTAACTTCCTCCAATTTGTCAATCCAGTAAGATATAATCTTACTTGACAAGCTCTCTGATATGAAGAACCGTCTGCTCAGATCACCAATCATGAGGTTCAATCTTAATTTCATTAATGTTAGGAGGACTTGGTCTCTTACAGACATTTTAAAAGACCCCGCAAACAGTTCAAGCACTGAAACAAGAGTATTAAATGTTTGAAGTGGAATGCCAGTGTACAGTAATGAGTCTGAATCATTGAGAAGAATATTTTGCGCCACGCTGCAGTGTGTTGCTTGATGACGGACTTCTTTAGTGTTGGTGGCCAGCTTCGCATAACCATGATGCAGTAAGGCAGGGTCTTCCCACTGGGTCTGTATCGAACACTTGGTTGCTGTCTTGATGGTTGTGTCAGAAGAGGTGTCCCCACTGCAATCTAAGTTGACAATGAAAATCAAATCAGGTTTCAGGCCTAATGTTGAGCTCTACTACTTCCGTAGCAGGTGGCAAGTTAAGTCATGTTATCTATAGCTATACCAATACTACTTACCTGTGCCGAAGAAAACTGCTCCATCCTGCTTCAATGATTACTGCCCCGTGGCACTGACACCCATCATCATGAAGTGCTTTGAGCGGCTTGTCATGTCACACATCAAATCCATTCTCCCCCCCACCCTGGACCCCTTCCAGTTTGCATACCGAGCCAAACGGTCCACAGAGGATGCAATCTGCTCTGCCCTCCACCCAGCCCTCACCCACCTGGAAAAAAGAGACTAATATGTGAGATTGCTGTTTATAGACTTCAGTTCTGCATTCAACACCATAATAATAATAATAATAATAATAATAATAATAATAATAATAATACATTTTATTTAGAGCGCCTTTCATGTCACCCAAGGTCACTTCACAAATAAACAAAAACAAAAAGGTTGTAAAATTATAGTCATCTCAAAAAAATAAAGTAAAAGTAAAAATAAAAAAGTAAAAAAGTAAAAATCAGTCAGTCAGTCAGTCCATAAGCCATCTTGAAGAGATATGTTTTAAGTGTGCTTTTAAAGTCAGTAATTGAGTCACAATGTCTCATGTAGTCTGGCAGTGAATTCCACAGCTTGGGGGCTATGTAGCTGAAAGCCCTCTCTCCCTGGGTGCTGAGGTTCACATTAGGGACATGCAGTACACTGCAAAAACTGCTTATCTAACAAAATCTAACAAAGTGTTATTAATCTTATATCAAGATAAAAAAAAATAGTTGGTATTGTTTTCAGTATAAAGAGACTTACCTGGCGCTTTCTTGTGAAATCATTTGACTTAATTAAAAAAAAAAATTGACTTATTTTAAGACATCTCATCTTGAAAACAAGCAAATTTGTCCTAAAAACAAGCACATTTGTCTGCCAGTGCGTTGAGCAAATTTGTCTTGATAAGACTCCTTAAAATAAGTTAAAGTCTTCTTAAATTAAGTCAAAATGATCTTTTGAGAGGGTGCTAGGTAAGTCTTTTCATACTAAAAACAATACCAAATAGATTTTTTAATCTTAATATAAGATCAATAACACTTGGTTAGAATTCATATTTTGCAGTGTAGGCCTGCTGAGGAGGATCTCAGTGAGCGGGCAGGAGTGTAGACTTCTAGGAGGTCAGTGAGGTAGGTGGGGGTATAATTGTGTAGGGCCTTGTATGCCAGGAGTAGGACTTTGAAATGTATTCTGTAGGCAACTGGAAGCCAGTGCAGTTGCATCAGTAATGGTGTTACATGACTAGTGGATTTGGAGCCTATAATAATCCTTGCTGCAGAATTCTGAATTAGTTGGAGCCGATGGAGTAGCTTGTTAGGGATTCCGGACAAGATGGAATTACAGTAGTCAAGGCGCGATGTCACATATGCATTTACAAGGACTTCTGCACTCTGCTGGGTGTGCGCTGGGCGAAGCCGTGCAATGTTCCTTAGATGGAAAAAAGCACTTCGAGACATACTGTTTATATGCACACTAAATGAAAGTGTGTTGTCCAGTATGACACCAAGGCTCTTGACCTGGTTGGAGCAAGGGATGGTGCTGCCATCTATACAAAGGGTGAAAAGTTCCATCTTAGCAAGAGCTGATTTGGAGCCAACCACTAAGAGCTCAGTCTTACTGCTATTCAGCTTCAGGTAGTTTTGTGTCATCCACAAGTTTATGTCATGCAGGCAGGCAGTAATTGCAGCTGGAGGAAGAGTGGCAGTAGGTTTTGTAGATAAGTAGAGCTGGGTGTCGTCAGCATAGCAGTTTCAGTACTGTGCATAGGACGAAATCCAGACTGGAATGGCTCGAAGAGGTCATTGTCCTTCAGGTGATCCTGGAGTTGAGTTGCCACTATCTTCTCAAGAACTTTGGAGAGAAAAGGCAAGTTGGAAATAGGCCTGTAATTGTTGAAGTTGTCAGAATCCAATCCAAGTTTTTTCAGTGTTGGTCTGACAATAGCAGTTTTAAAGGATGGTGGTACAGTGCCAGAGAGAAGAGAGGTGTGAAATATTGATGTAATCATCGGAGCAATAGATGGCAGGCAGCTCTTAACCAGGCTTGTTGGAAGAGGGTCCAGCTGACAGGTGGAGGAATTGCACTTTTTGATGAGGCCACAGATGGTACTTTCAGCAGGGAGACTGAATTCACAGAGTTCATTGATGGAAGGTGAGCCCAGAGTGCTCAGTGAGTATGATTGTTTCAACTGAGTAATGGAACATTCTAATTGTTGGTGGATTGCCTCAATTTTGGTATTGAAAAAGTTCAGGAAGGCGGAGCAGCGTTCATCAGAGAGTTCCTGGTGGGTGATGTTATCAGGTGGCTTAAGGAGACCATTAACAGTAGAAAAGAGAGCCCTGGTATTTCCTTGTCCTTCACTGATTATCTTTGCATAGTATGATGTTTTTGCAACACAGAGAGCGTTTTTATACTGATGCAGGTGTTCAGAATACATGTCTTTGTGTACATTAAGACCAGTCTTTTTTGACAGCCGCTCCAGGCGTCTGCCCAAGGATTTCATATGCCGAAGTTCAGGTGTAAACCAAGGAGCAGAGTGCACAAATGAAACAGTTCGCGTTTTCATAGGAGCAAGTCTGTCAAGTGCTGTAGACATGCAGGCATTATAGTGGTCAACTAAATCCCCCAATGAAGTATTAAAAGCAGGGGAGGGATAAGTGGCAATTAGAGAAGTGAGTTCCTCTGGGTCCACCTTTTTAATGTTGCGATATGACATTACACGCTGAACCTTGGACTTCATGACAGGCAGATGGCTGTCAAACAGTACAGCTTTGTGGTCAGAGATGGGTAGTTCAGCAGTACTGATATTGACAGGCTTGATACCAGAGCAACATACCAGATCTAAAATATGTCCTTTGTTGTGGGTTGGAAAGTCAACATATTGTGTGATCCCAAAGGAGTCAAGCATCCATAAAGTCGTTTGTGAATGCATTAGAACATTTGTCCATATGTATATTAAAATCCCCCATCAGGATGACATTAGGAGACATTGCATTCAAAGCAGTAAGAACAGTTGAAAGTTCAGGAATAAACATATTTGATGGTTTAGGTGGTCTGTACAATACCACAATAATGGTGGGTATGGGTCCTCTGAGTTTAACAGCCAGCAGTTCAAAAGAGGTGTGATCAGGCACAGATAGCGGTGTCAGTTTCACATTCTCGCGATAGAGCAGTGCGAGACGACCTCCCCTCCCGGATGAGCGGGCTTTACAGATGTAAACAAATCCATGTGGGACTGCTTGGTTCAGGTGGAAGAAATCATTGCTCTGCTGCCACGTTTCCGTCAGGCATATAAAGTCCAGTTTATGGTCCACAATGAAGTCGCTGACGAGACAATCTTTGTTGGTGAGGGATCTTATCAGAGAGGGTTCAAGCGGAGCGAGAGGCGCAAATGTTCGACAATTTCCGCGTTCGATTATTGCAAGGGGGAGGGGGGGAAATCCCCCTTTATGCAGACCAGAGTAAGCCCTTGCTGCACTAATGTCATGGAGACTTGTGGAATTTTACCAATAAATTGGTCATTTTGTCTTTCTGGATTTGTTGAGGGTTTTTTGGAAAATTGTGTCATAATCTGTAAGTGTTTGGGATCATTTCAAGCCTAATAGTGTAATTTTTTAGTGTTCGGATTTGTAATAAAATAACTTAATATTAGACCATGCTGCTGCCAGTTACTGTCCGGTTGTTAGCATGCTAGCTAGCCTCTTAGCTAAGGTAACATTTTAAACGGAGAAGTGTAATTTCTTTGAAATGACAACTAGCTGAATAACACTACTGACATTAGTTAAAGTGGATAGTCTATACTCAAGCGAATTTGCAGCAGTATATTAAGTTTAAGCGAAGTCCTTCAACTACTAGTCACTTGTTAGCGCATAGCTGTATTGCCATAGCTATTACCATCCACTTGTATAGCATTTTAAGCTAGCGTTAGCTAGCTAGCTAGCTCGGTTCACATGACTAATTAAATTATTCATATCATTTCCTTAAGAATGATTCATTGGTATCATACATGATTATGGACAATAATACTGTGAACACAATTATGTTTATCTGTTGTTATTGCTTATTAAGAGAGAAAGTTTATTTAGTGACGTAGGGTGACACTCCCACTTATGCAGACCGGAACTGTCCCGTTTTGCTCCCATAGTAACGAATTACGTTGCTCTATCTTGCTAGTAATCAAGGATCTTTGGATCTTATGTTGAACAATCCAGCTTTCAATCGGTTTGACTGACTGTGCACATCCGATCTGGGCAGACGGGCAAGCACAGTATGGTCAACTTGTCGATCAGGCTTCAAATGACCACGATCAACAGTCCAGAGACAGGGGATTATTTTGTCATTTTTGCGAGCCATGCAGATTTTGTTGCGACGCGATCCTCGGTGGACATACTTTGGACGTCGGAGAATGACGCATTGACACAGAAGCTCCGCAGAAGGTGCATAGTTCCCCCATAGCCAGTAAAGTTCACTTATTAAATATTTCCTCATCCTTACTCCAGCAGATGTAGCCGATGCAGGAATTTGTTGTGGGTAAGTAAGCCTAGTCCTAGAGCGCTGTTGGCTTAGGCTACTGCGATGGAGTTTAACGTTAGGCTACTTGCATCCTTCGGTCAAAGACGTAGGCAGACTTCAATTCCGTATAAAAACAAGTACAGCGGAGAGATGATAAAATGTGTAGCTATATATAACTATTGAACTTTGTTGATGAACTGAGTATGAAAATCAAAGAAAATGATAGATGTATTCGTGAGAAAAAGTAAAATTACTGAAAGTAAACAAGCCAGCCGGAGCGGCGTCAATCTCGCCAGCGTCCCCGTTACTAGGCAACATCACTACCACATAAATACCACACAACATAATACCACAATACCACACAACATAATACCACAACAACTCATCTGCAAACTTGACAAACTGGGACTCAGTACCTACCTCTGCAACTGGCTACTGGACTTCTTCTGTCAGAGGCCTCAAGTAGTACGTGTTGGCAACAATATCTCAAGCAGCATCACACTGAGCACGGGGGCCCCCCAAGGCTGCGTGCTCAGTCCGCTGCTCTTCACCCTGCTGACGCATGACTGCACTGCAACCTACAGCAACAACCACATAGTGAAATTTGCTGACGACACAACTCTGGTGGGTCTCATCACCAAGGGCGACGAGACTCAATACAGGATGGAGGTCGACCTTCTGACCACGTGGTGCAGGGACAACAACCTCCTGCTGAACGTCAGCAAGACCAAGGAGATTGTTGTTGACTTCCGGAGAGGTCACACCCAACACCTGCCACTGACCATCGACGGTGCTGTGGTGGAGAGAGTGAGCAGCACCAAATTCCTGGGGGTGCACATCAGTGAAGACTTCTCCTGGACCACCAACACTGCATCACTGGCGAAGAAAGCTCAGTGCCGCCTGTACTTCCTGCGGAAACTCAGGCGAGCAAGTGCTCCACCAGCCATCATGACCACATTCTACCGAGGCACCATTGAGAGCATCCTCTCCAGCTGTATCGCTGTGTGGGGCGGAACCTCAATATGTTCTGAAAAAGTCCAGACAACGACTCTACTTCCTTCGTCAGCTAAGGAAATTCAAAGTTTCTACATCCATCATGAAGGCCTTCTACACTTCAGCGGTTGAGAGTGTTCTAACTGGTAGCATCATCACCTGGTATGGGAACTCCACAGTTAGAGATTGTAGTACTCTGCAGAGAGTAGTGCGCTCAGCTGAACGTACTATAAGAACTCAACTCCCTGCTCTACAAGATATCTATTCCAGAAGAGTACTCCTAAGAGCCCAAAAGATTCTGAAGGACTCTTCTCATCCTAACAATGGATTATTCCTACCGCTGAAATCAAGAAGACGCCTATGTAGTCACACTGAACTGAGAGACTCAGGAGAAGTTTTTATCCCCAGGCCATCCGAACTCTGAACTCACACTATACTGACTTTGCACACATTCACTCCTCAGCACTCTCAAACATTTCCCAACTCTGAACTCACACTATACTGACTTTGCACTCATTCACTACTCAGCACTCATGACCCCCCCCCCCCCCACACACACACACACCTACAAGACTTTTAGCACTTTTACATCCCTCCATCCCAGACCTTTTATTTATTTTCTTATTTCATCACACGTCAAAACACACACACACACACACACGCCCTTGGACAATAAACTTCCTTGTATCCTTGTATCCTTGTAAGCTGCACTGAATACAACAGGAAAGCCCTGCAGCGCATAGTGAACACAGCTGGAAGGATTATTGGTGCTTCACTCCCCTCCCTGAAGGACATTTACACCTCCAACCTCACCCGCAAGGCGACCACAATTGTGAGTGATGCAAGTCACCCTGCTCACAATTTGTTTGATCCACTGCCCTCTGGGAAGAGGTACAGAAGCCTGCGCTCCCGCACCACCAGACTCACCAACAGCTTCATACACCAGGCTGTTACGATGCTGAACTCTCTCCCCCCTCCACCCTCAGCCACATAACATCCTGGACTTTTGGACCCACAATGGCTGCCTTGCACTACTCCACTTGCACTACTCCACTTGTACACTTGCACACTTTGCAACTTGTTGTTGTTGTCCTGTTGTCCTGAAAACACTTCTGAACACACTTCTGCTGCTCTTACATAACTTGCACCACTATGCCACTTGCATACTTAGGTCAAACAGAACTACCTCAGCCATTTATTGGCCTGACTTTTGCACTATTATATTGACTGTCTACTGTATGCACAATTGCACAATTTCAACCCAGATTTTGCTGCTCTTATTTCTTCATTGTATGTGCCTTCTTATTTACTTTTTATATTGTTTACTTGAATGTTATGTTTGTCTGTGGACCTAAATTGGTAAAATATGTCTTCTCTCCACCGTGGGATAGTGGGAAACGTAGTTTCGATCTCTTTGACATGTGAAGAAATTGACAATAAAGCAGACTTTGACTTTGACTTTACAGTTTTATGTAAACGTTTAGGCACCCCTGTTCATGACTAAGATTTCAGTTTATCTTCTGTGCAGACACCAGGCAGGGCTCGAAATTAACTTTTTTTCCTCAGGGTCCCGCAGCTGTCCCGAATTCTACTTGCCACTGTCCCGGACTCAAACACCAGTGTCCCAAATTCAAGTTCTTGTTTTTTCCCATTCTACATAATAAACAGCATAATGATCAGTAACTTGCATCACTTAATTAACTCGTTCTGGTCCACCATGTCAGTTCTGAACAGTTTGTTAAAGACCATTTTTATTAACATTAATCATCTGCTGTTTCACAGAGCACTTATTTTCAGAGATTGCGCTTTTGGCTCTTTTTTGAGGTTGCACTAGACATTCATTGTCCATCGTTTTGACAGACAGGGTTGTAAAACATTCTGTCAATAATCTATTTTCACGTGTCTTTAATTTCAATGTCAGTTTGGTGTGAGGTCATGGCCACAGATCTCAGTAAAAACAATAAGTAGCGTGGGAAATTACCACAAAGCTGTCAGATAGGCTACTCTCCTGCCACGCTCTCGCCCTCTTGTGCACACTCAAATGCGTTCCCAATTAAATTAAGTAGCAAAGCGTAGTTAGATCTGCTGCAACTATGTATCTCGATGTAACAAGCTGTTTTGACATTGTAAACGTTCTATAAGAAGAGTGTAAAGCAGTTTGCAGTAGCCCACAACGTCGTCTATTGCTGGAAAAAATAGCGAGCGGCCTGGTTTAAAGTGCGTGGCGGGCCGGATTAAAGTGCGTGGCGGGCCGTAGTTTGGACACCCCTAGCCTTAGAACTGCCACAGCGAAATGTCAAATGCTAACTTAAATAACTGTTTTCATTGTTATAGGCTACCTTGCAACACTATCTTTTTGTCAAAACGCAGTTGCGGTAGGCCTAGGCTATTTAGCTCAGCATGATATTGGTGACGTTTGTCTGTCACTGACAGAAAACACGTAGTCAGAGAGGGCTGTCACCTCGTTTTTTTAGAACACCAGTGTAACCTTAGGCCTGCACTATCAGTAAAAATGTTCACAATGTCATGAAAACAAATGCCATTTACCTGCCTGCTAGTTAGGTAAGTTAACCTCTATATCGGAAAGTGACCCATTAGGCCTACCGCCTGTGCCCTATTTTTGTGTCGGCCTATGAGTCACTTAATATTCATTTAACCAATATGGCGGATTCCTAAGGAAACGCAAGCACCCAGCCCATTTGGGTATCTTACTATATTTGTACCAAAAATAACATTGTAGCCAACAGTGATTTGAAGAGCAGTAGCCTAAACAGTGTTGACACTTAACTTAATCTAGACACTTAACTCATTAGCATCTCTGGTTGACCTAGTTGACCAACATAGCTTTGCATAATACAGGTTAGAATCGAACTGAATAACCAGTGTTGGGAGTAACGAGTTACAAAAGTAATGTAATTACTGTAATTAATTGCTTTTTGCTGTAACGCGGTAATGTAAGGCATTACAAAAAACAATTGGGTAATATTTTACTCGGTACAAACTTCAGTAACGCGCATTACAATGCATTTTAACCTGAAATTAAGTGGTGTTATGTTTTGATACATATTCGCAAACAACTGCGCAAATAGCAGAACGTATCTCCTGTTGAAGATGACAGTGGCTGGCTGCAACTGACTTGATGGACATAATGGCCTACGCTCATTATTTTCAATTTATCAGAGACAACGCTAATCTTTTGATTCTTGATTAAGCATAAATGCTCTTCATGTCAGCTTCGTGCTGTGAACATGAATTAAAGAGAATGAAGGGATAGAAATGTAAAAAAGAAAAAACAGTGACTTCAGACTTGACTTGCTACTCCACTCAAAAGACTTCAGACTTGACTCGGACTCGAGCTTCGAGACTCCTGAACAAGCTGTATTTCATGCAATTATTGCTTTTTTAATCTAAATGTATTCATGTATTTCTTTTTTATTTTACTGCTACATATACTTTGTGAAACGTATAACGAGCGGCATGGCCCCTTTGCCATAATGTGCAATGTAACGCATGCGCTATGTGCGCACACTCACAGATATGCATTGACCATGGCGACAAGAAGTCCTCCCGGAGTTGTGCGTTTTATCATTACTTTCGGTTACAAAAACTTTGTGCACAGAGGAAATAACCGAACAGCTATATGCAAGGTGTGTGGCACCAGGATAAATTATGCCCATTCAACAACGTCTGATTTCATCAGGCATCTCCAAACGCACCCAGATAGGTCAGTCCTTTAGGCCTAGCATATAGCGTCACAGGTGACAAGCTAACCATCGCAAAGTGTTGTTCTGATGCTGGGAACAGGCAGGGATGGGCAGAAATACTTGAATGTATTTCAAAATAAAATACCTAATACCCTAATTTTTAATGTATCAAAATAAACTACAAAATACAGTAACCATAGTATGTATCAAAATAAAATACTGTATTTTTGTATTTAGAAAATACTCAAAATACTTTTTTCAAGGAAGTATGAAAGCACTGCAAAAAAGTTGTGTCAGAGTGGGAGTGCACTGTAATCTCTGTAAGCAATTTAAACACAAACTGGGTAAGTTAAATTGGAAACCCAGAAAAGACCATCACAACACTTAGCCAACTTGAGCGCAGCAGTGCGGCAGCATCAGGTTACATTTGGCCAATTTAAAAAAATATATAATATAAAAATGTCACATAAACAAATTACTTACGAGACTCTTCCTGTTCGTGCTGTACTTCAGTGTTGCTGGTCGAAGCTGATGTCTGACTGTTAGCTTGTAGTGCTAACTCCAAGTTATCCTGGCACCTGATGAGTTTTCGCCTTTTCTTAACTGGCTGTCGTTCATAACGAAGGAATAACTCCGGTTCGGATGGAGCTTCGTTGGTTTGTGGTCGATGAAATGGTAAGAACAGACATAAACTCTCTTCGGTGGATTTTTTAGCTTTAGGGCCGCTAACCATTCTCTTGTTTTTGTCTCGTCCTTCGGCATTGAATGGACTGCGTAGGGTGCTGGGCAACAGGTCAAGCGGGTCCGTTTATGTTGGAAACAGATCCCGTTCATAAAGTCCTTCAGTTTTCGCGTGTTGTTTGTGCACCCGACAACAGCACACATTGAGCCACAAGGAGCCATTGCTTAGTCTGTCACAATTACTATTTATAAGTAATCAGTTTTCCTCGTTTTGTTTGTACCGCAAGTAATGTCCCTTGTTTGCTAGCTTCATTGCTGTCGTCTCCCTGTGCTAATTAAGGCTAAACCGCAACTTAGATACCAGCAACACGAAGTATCGTGTGTCATGGCGACGCCCAATAAGACTCGCAGGAAAGTTGCGATAGGCTAGTCTACCGATACAGCGATTTTGATGGAACAGAGGCGTGTAGAAATACACGGTTTGCACCCACTGAGAGCTTAAAGTCTCACCTTTCAAACGAGCCATTGTATGTGTTCATAGCTATAACACAGAATATGCTGTGGCTGTACAAAAATCATCAACAATGGTCTAGATTGCTGGCACTCTAGGACAAAGCTTCCGAAAACAGCTTGGCATTCAATGAGTTAAGGGAAAAAGTGTGGTTCCCAGGAATAGACCAAAAGATAGAGGACTGCATCAAAACCTGTCTTGCTTGCCAGGCAGTGACAAACACAACACAGTCTCACGCACCACTCCAAATGACTCCCCTTCCAGCTGCACCATGGACTGAGGTGAGTGTGGATTTCTGCTCATTGCCAACTGGAGAATACTTACTTGTAGTGATGGACGATTACTCAAGGTTCCTGGTGGTGGAGAAAGTGTCCACCACATCTGCAAACGCTGTTATACCAAAGCTTGACGGCATGTTCTCATTATTTGGCATCCCAGGCGTTGTCAAGAGTGACAATGGTCCTCCTTTCAGTTCTGAGGACTTCTCCAGGTTTGCTTTATACCTGGGTTTCCGCCACAGAAAGATAACTCCTTACTGGCCCCAAGCAAATGGGGAGGTTGAGCATTTCATGAAGACTTTGAAAAAGACAATCAGGATTGCCACACTTGAATGCAAAAACACTCAACAGGAACTAATCGCTTCCCGAGAGCATACAGAGCAACCCCACACAGCACCACTGGGAAACCACCTGCCACAGCCATTTTCGGTAGACAGGTGCGCACAACACTACCCAGTGTCCAAAACACAGTTCCGGACAAGATCATGGGAGCTAGAGACACAAGCAAAAGAGAAGATGAAAGGGCATCACGACAAACACTTCTGTCATCCCTCCCTGCCCTGAAAGTGGGAGACTATGTGCTGGTTAAAAGACTGCGACCAGAGAACAAATTCCAGTCCCTTTTCCATCCGGGAACTACCCAAAAAGGGTCACTGTGAAGTACCTTGATGATTTTGTGCCTTAACTTAACATGACACCATGGACTGTGTCATAGTGAAGGACTAGTTCGGTTCTTGTAGGCCTCTGAGGAAAAAAAACAATTGTTTGAGATTTTGTTGCAAGAATGTTATTCACAGAGAAGTCTATAACCTAATTATTGCCTAAACACTTTCTCTAGCAGGAATGTTATGTTGTGATACTTCCTGCGGAATTTGTTACAAAGAAACTTCAACCCCTTTTCTATTGCAGGAATGTAATGTTTTACTTTCTTGGGAATGTTGGAGGGATGTGATGTTCAGCTATTAGGGGAATACACCTTGAAGGACACAGGGAGTAAACAGAGCCACGGGGCGGGAAGCGGGACGGAAGTGATTATTGTGATGTGCACATTATGCAGGGGAAGAAATAAACATGCCGGAGTTCTATGGCTGACACCGAAACGTTGTTCTCATCTGTGAGAGTGAAAGTAGACTGCTACTAATTGCCCAATAGGCTATCCAACAAAAATTACTATAATTAAGTAGACATGGGACGTAAGAAACTTGTGGATAGCTGGGATTTTTGCTGCAACCAGTGTGAATTTGCAGCTTGTTAAACCTAGGCTACATTTGCAGACAGACGAAATGAAGCCAACACAAATTAAACTTCCCGATAGAAGCACACATCCCTCGGGTATTGTGATTTGAGCAGGCATTTCAAGAGTCTGCAACTGTTGGTGGATATTTGGCTTTTGCCCCGACTGGCAGCCTGACCATTGAAATCAAATGCATAGCCTAATCATGTCAATGTTGCAAGAAAGCAAATTAAACTTGACATTTGTTTAGTTTTAAATCTCTTGGGGAGACATAGGTTACATGATTCTGACGTTGCGTTGTCATGGACTACAGGTAGGAACTACAGCCTATGCGTTTTAAAATAGCTTTCATACACAACACAATGAGTAGGCCTAGGCTAATAATTGGATATAGGTCATTGCTATGCTGTATTGTCATAACCTGTTACCTTGTTAACCCACAAATAAGGCAAATAATAGTATATGACAACATTTTCTTTTTTATTTTATTTACTACAAATTCTGGTATAATACAGCCTAAACAATGTAGGCATTAAGTCAAGTATCAGTAGCTTAATCCAAGTAGGCAGTCTTTTTATTTCTCGTCTTCCAGAAATATGCTTAACCAACATGGACGTGCGAGAATGCTCGTGCCCAACACTACACTCGTGCATGAGTTGTCATCTACTAATCAGCATGTAAAAACTGGTGCCGGAAGTTGCAACCACGTAACGCCATTTTTTCAAAAATGTCAGCGGCCAAATGCCATGCTACAGTGGGCATCGCTTTCAAATGACCACTTCATTCGCGCATTACGCGGCGTGAAGCTGCGTGAAGCTTTAGTACCACTTTCAGCCACTGTGCGTCGCTCTGCCACTGTACATCGCTCTGCCTGCCGTCCCTTACATAATTGTTGCCGAGAGTAATCCCAGCCTACGAATTTAATAACAAAATAAATCATGCATAATTAAACATTACCTCGATTTAGGCTACTTGGGTGCTTAAGGCTTGACTACACGAAAATCGAAATCGAAATGTGCTGTCTACATTATTGTCAGTGTTGGGGTTAACGCAACTACGCAAATCAAAACAGTGGTGTGATAATTGAGCCAGTAGAGAAATAACTGTTCAGAATGAATCTGTAGCCTTGGGTAGGCTTCTGCAGAAAACAATGTTGTTGCCGATTTAATACTATCTGGCGACGTTTTTAACAGGCTACGCAATAGAGGCTTAGACAACTATGACCCACGTTTTGGTTTCGTAAATTAATTTGCCCTACTTCTTGACTGCAATGTAGTCAATTGACTGCTTGACATGTCATTTTTATTTTTCTGTACAATAAACAAATACATCTGCTTTATGCCGCAGAATTACATTCATATTTGGCTGACTGGAGACGCGCCACTTCCCTCCCCATATTCCAAGATTAAGATAGTATGAAGTGCTTTTTGTATAGGCTACTATCATAAAAAATCATCCTCATTTTGGGGGCATTTTGAGGACGATATGAGCCTGTTGCATTTAGTTAGATGTCCGAGTCACGCATAATGTTTGAAAACCACTGGCTCGTAATCACAATAATTTAACACACGACAGTTGGATAACCTACTTCATCATGTCCCCATGCCTACATTTTTGTGAGTAGCATAGAGATCGTTAAAAACAATAAAGTATGGCTCTCCGTTTGGGACATCGAAAACTTATATTTTTAATAGACTACCGTCGAAGATGCTGACTTGCAAAAGCCTCGGGATAACACGTTATCTCCACTATCATCAGTCATGCCCCTTGATCAAAGTGGGGAATGAAATAAAAGTTTGAGAACCACTGGCTTAACAAGTTACCTACAGTCCAGAACACAGAATCTGTTGCAATATTCTGATGATCGGCGATGATATCGGCAAATGTTTGTTTTCCAAAGTAAGAATTTCACTTCACCATGCACCTTCGACAATACCTGTGTCCTAAAACTGGCATATTTTATGACATTGTGTCATGTAAGTTCGTTGCAAAATCTAGAGAAATGTGTGAGGTGGTCAGCGGGGGACAATTGAGACATACATTGGATTGTGTTATTACTTGAACATTCCACACTATCCACAGCTGTGGTAGGCCTATCAGGGGCAGGAGGATTACTGTCAGCGCAGGCTTTATATAAAATTCTTCAACAGAAGGCCTCGAATGTTGTCTTGTTTGTGGGGCGCTTTGCTTCGCTTCTGTAATTTCGGCTTCATTGAAAATGAGGGCTTCCCTCAATGACCCTCCGAGAATAAATAAAGGTTGAATGAATGAATGAATGAATGCAGGCTTGCCCAAAATAAAGGCATGTGGTTTGCGCAGCCTACAGTAAATAACAGACCCGCCAGAATGTGCGTTATGATGCTTTTTTACGAGCAAGATGTTTTTGGTACCCTACGCACACTGCATGTTCTTAAATAACAATGATCATCAGTAATATTCGACCATTAATTTGGGTAAATGGGCAAGCGTGACCACCTTGATTGGCTGATTGGCTGATGATTGTAACGCGGGCTGGCGGGCATGATTCCAAACACCTCCCTTACGATGATGAGTGACAGGTCTCAGAATGCGTGCGCTACACAAGGACGGAAGATGATGAATAACTGGGGCCGTAGGCTATTCACAAAGGCTTTTATCTTACTACTAGGAGTAGGCTACTCCTAAATCGCACTTACAGATTTTAGATTGGAGTTTTCTCTTAAAAGTTATTCACAAAGCCTTTCAGACAACTCCTAAACTACGAGTGAGTCTTCGTGGCTATGGATGACGTCATTACTCATGCACGAGCTTGACTGAAGTGACCACCTTGATTGGCTGACGATTGTAACGCGGGAACACCTCTCTTCCGATGATGACTGACAGGTGACAGGTCGGAGAATGCGTGCGCTACACAAGTAGTGCGAAGGACGGAAGATGATTAATAACTGAATAAAAAGGCCTAGCCTAAATGAATAAAGAGTAAGGCAAAACAGATAGCTTAGTAGCCTAATGAAACATAGGCCTATGGATTGATGCAGTAGCCTACCTTTGCAACATTATTAAATTAATCTGTCACCATATCCCTAGGCTAGTTTGCAAAGAGGAGAACATTTTAATTTGATTCACAATGAAACGTTACATTTACATGTTAACAATGAGTAGTTTTGGTTGTTGTTGGTGGCGTTATTGCATCCCTTTTATGAATGCAAAATTGTTCCCTCGCGATTGGAAGCTCCTGTTGTGCATAGGCTATTTCAAAACATCGCATAGGCTATTTCAAAACATCGCAACGTAAAATGCCACAAAAAAGCTGTTTATGAATAGGTCTTAGTGAGTTAGGAGTCCTCTCGACTTAAGCTGTCCCAGACTTAGGTGCTACTTTTAGGTCTAAAATGCTTCGTGAATTACTTTTTGTGAAAAAATTAGGAGTCCTAAAGTTAGGAGTGACACGCCCATTATTTTTAGGAGTTGCTCCTAAATTCGCCAGTTAGGAGCTACTTTTAGCCTTAAAATTCTTTGTGAATACGGCCCCTGAATAAAAAGGCCTAGCCTAAATGAATCAAGGCAAAACAAATAGCCTAGTAGCCCAATGAAACATACGGATTGATGTAGTATCTTTGTAACATTATGAAATTATTCTGTTACTATGCCTACGTTTGCAAAAGAGAACATTTTAATTTGATTCACAATAATGTTACATTTAATTTACATGTTGACAATGATTAGCCTAGTTTTGGTTGTTGTTGGCGGCGTTATTGCATGTTAGTTATGCCTACAATGCAAAATTGCTTCCTCGCGATTGGAAGCTCCTGTAGCTGCATAGGATTTCAAAACAGCAGGTTTGTGAATAGGTCTGTGAGTAAGGAGTCCTCTTGACTTCTTTTAAGCTGTCAGAGGTGGGAAGGTGTGATTTTTTGGGGGATGGGCCGGATTAACTGGGCACAATTGTCTGATGGCCCCCCTTCCCCCCAGCCAACGTGAATCGGGTGGTTAGTTAATAGGCCTATCGTGAAGATTTTTCCTGCCATCTAAGGCACGAGCGCATCTGTGAGGCCAAGCCTCACCAAGTAGCTCGTTTGTTTACAACTAACATTCCATTTAATTAAACTGCTTTATAGGCTATGCCGAAATAGTTTTCAACATTTTGAATATTAGTGTCGGGTGAATTGAAATGTTCTCAAAGTAGCCTTATGGCTGAAAGCTGCTTGGGACACCCCCCCCCCCCCTCCGTCAAGCAATATAACCATACAAACGCGCTTCCTGCACTCATTGTTTCAAAAGGAGTAATTTTGGCTTTGTCAGAACTGAAGAGCTGTGGACGGCACGGCACGGTATGCCCAATGAAAATAAATTAACGCAACGCAACACAACACAACACAGACCCCGCTTCTCTCGCGTCAGTCACTGACATGAACGAAACACAGAACCCGCTTCTCTCACGGCAGTCACTGACAGTAACCTAGAATAAATGCATGGGGAAAAACACTTCCCCATGACAAAGACATCGTAAAACACTGAAAGTTAATATTTTGTCACTAGCAACATTCATCTTTCCTTTGTCAAATGTATTATGTTCCAAGTACCCTATGCGTAATTCTGCTTCATAAAGTTGAACAAATACATTTGCTTATTTCACAGAAAAATATAAATAGCCAGTCTACAGTGCAGAGTTGGTAAGTTATGGTAGGCCAACTTGCAGTGAACATACAAACAGGGGAAATTATTTCTCTTGCAGCTGAGTAGCCTCAGGTGCGCACGTAGACATAAGGCTGAACATGCAAGCGCCAATGAATCGTGCTTTCGCGACAATCGCGCCGTTAAACTTAAATAGGTTAACATCACTCTAACACACAAGTTCGCCTTCAAGCAAAGAAAACGATGATTTGACGATGAAGACATCTGTTTCGTTGGAAGGGCAAGGGGTAGCAACAGGGCAACACAGAGACAGGCCCGATGGCAGGGCTGTTATGAGAGTATTAAAATATGGGATATTCTACGGGAAAACATTAAAACGGCAAGACAGCGGGGAAAGTTAAAATACGTGATAAACACGGAAAAAGTTGGCATGCATTGTTTCGGTCCCCGTGCACAGGGATTATTTGTCATACTATTAATCACATATGATTATTTGTGAAATTGTGCAAACAGGCGCAACACATTTGAAAAGGAAGGACTGGTATGCAAGCTCACGGGAAAGATTGATTTAAGAACGTTATCACAAAGTGTGTGGCTGTGGCGCGGGCGGAAGACAATTGGCAGGGGAGGGTCATGTCTTTTTTAACAATTCTGTCGGAGGGTCATTGAACAATTTCTAGCAGGCAAGAGAGGGTTATGCAACTTCCAACTGAAGCACTCAAAATTCCTCCGGTGGCCCCTTCAATAAATAACGATCAGTCACTAGATTGCTGCTGGGCTATATGTCTTGGTTCTGTTAACAACTCATTGTCAAATGCATAGCCTATCTCGCGGTTGCATCCATTACAAACAAACATGCAATGTGAACGTCTGGGATTGGGGAGAGCACTACATGCTCTACTGAATAAGCACGAAGTCAACCCTTTAAATGAAAAACACTCTTTAATAATCCAAAAAAATAAACCGCTAATGAAGTAAACTTGTGACCATCAAAAATCGTTTATCGCTTGTAACTCCGTGATACCAGGACGTAACAGGAAGGCATTTGGCTGAGCAACGGAGGTTAATATGCTCCATGTTTTGTCCAAATGATGACTGTCTATCATCGTTGCACTCGGAGGAAACCGGAATGTTTCATTCGTCCCCGTTTCAATCGTCCCGGTTGTACCTACTCAAAACGCAGATAGAACCTTATTATTCTAAGGTAGCGAAATAGCGTTCAGCATGATTCATGCCCAATTAATTCCCCCTGTTAAAGTGTTCGCCTTTGTAGTTTGGTTTCGTGATGATAAACGGCTTAAGGCCAAATATGTGAAAACGTTAAAATACAGTAGGCGATAAACACGGAAAAAGTTGACAGTGATTTTTTCATAATCACTTTGGAGGGTCATAGAAAAATGTATTGCTGGCGAGGGAGGGTCACGTCTTTTTGGACTAATGCTCCCAAAACTCCTCTGGTAGCCCCTTAAATAAATAACGAACAGTCCCTAATGAAGTAAACTTGTGACCATCAAAAATCGTTTATCGCCTGTAACTCCGTGATAACAGGACGTAACAGGAAGGCATTTGGCTGAGCAATACTCCAAATGATGTCTGTCTATCATCGTTGCACTCGGAGAAAACCAGAATGTTTAATTTGTCCTGCATCTCTACGGCTGCAAACGGGATTCACTCGCAGTTAACCAAATATTTCTTTATTAGGGCAGGGCAGGCATATTTCTGGCTATTACATTATTTCTAAACCAGTCTGCTAAAGTCTGTAGTGAAGTCTGTGTAGGGTTTTCCAGGCTCCATTTCTTTTTACGAGACACCCTGCTCACTTGAGCCATCTACCGGTTGTTTGGGTTGTTGCAGCGTCTCACTGGAAAAATACAAATTAAAGTCGCGTGATACCGCGTGATCCCACGCGCGGACCGCGAGTGAAGCTGGCCAAGTCGAAGCACTGCCCACTGTAAGTGGCTGAAGCTAACCCTCCAAATCCTGACCCCCTGGTTGCAACAGTGCTCGGTCATGAACTCACATGCTCTCAATTTCAATTTCAGTTTATTTGTAAGGGAGTGTGCAATTAAAAGATAAATGTAAACATTTGATGCATTGCACCAGAGTTATTAGCCTTGGGCTAATTTAAAGCTGTAGTCCCACAGGAAGCACAAATACAACATACAAGCACAAATACAATTACATTTTAAAAACAAAAAAGCATAGATATTAGAAAGCTACTGTAGATACCGCATTGTCCGTCGAATTCTATTAGGTAGCATCGTAAACGCGGCCGCCGTATTGCTGGGGGCAACACCTTTTCTTGTCTATGGACAACACTTGCCGGCAATTAGAGACACCTGTCTGATTTCCAGTCAGAGTCACATGTTCCTCCATTGGCCTCCAGTGATTGTTACCCCCACCAAGATGGCGCCGCTATTTACGTATATTCTGGAGCCCAATGCGGTATCTAGCTTTCTAATATTTATGCTCTCAAGAATCGCTGTGACTTGGACTTGAAATTCTTGATTTACTTTGGACAAGGACTGTCTTGACCGGTTACATGCTGCTATTCTGACATGCCGCTACTTAGACATTGGCGTCTAATTGTCGAAGTGGCGGCATTAACATTAATTTTCAAGCGTCCCACTACTGCAACATTTTTTTTTCCATTGTCGGAGTAGCGACACTTGACCTTTTTTCAAACGTCCTGCCATTCCGACACAAGGTCATTAACAGTGGCGTAGCCATGCAGGATTTTTCAACGGAGTGGACTTTTGCGAAGTAGGCTAGGCCTAGGGTGGGCCTTTATTTTTTTATTCCAATATGGGTAGTATAGCCTAGGCCTACAGTAATCGTCCCAACTTTAAACAACACATGATTTCATCACAGCTCAGACGATTCATGGCAAAAAAAACAAACAATAAAAGGCTACATTGATAAATAGCAGGGGCAACAGGATTGGATTCTATAATAGCCTACGCACAAGAACTTCAACTGAAAGGTTAGTCGCGTCTCAAGGAGTCCAAGAGTGCGCCTCACACAAACCAGCTCCGTTGAACAGTGTATTTTTCGTGTTTAAGAGCTAAAAAAGTTGATTAGAGAGTCACATTTGAAATGTTGGGTAGTCTAAATTATATAGCCTAGCGCGTGCATCTCAGAGGAAGAGATTTTGGAGAGAGAGAGAGGATTTAACCTAGGTGATGATTATTTGTGTCTGGTGGTAATTAGACTTGAGTATGGATACCTACGAATTGTTTTGAATAAAAAAAGATAAGACAACAAATTAAATGTGACCCTGCAAGGCGGAACCAGTCGTTTTGGTAAAATTTACAAAATTCAGTTATTGTACTCACACGAACGGCCATAAACTAAGCTTTCCAACAATATGTATATCGAGAGTATTGCAAATAGTATTGGGCGTTGGATATAGTCGCCGACCCTATTTGGAGGTAAGGATAGCCTTCAAGAAACAAGGTTATCGCAGTTGCTGTGAGACATACGGCCCTTCTCCAGTCTCTCTCAAAATCAAATCACACCTAGCCTGGCGGGGCCATCCTATATCATTGAGATGTATAGTCTGGCATCGAACCATTCACCTCGCTTAATCCAAGGGGCGGGCAGAGAATTGTCTTTCAAACTGCCTAGGCATGCAATAAGCCAGCGCTACGACCATATCCGTATCCGGTCGGCAAAACGGCAAATACATCCTTCTTCGAAAGTAATGACTTAAGTGCATTGTGTTGCTCAACTTTCAAAGAAAAGCACAAGTCCAACTCCTCCAAAGTTGACGCCAACGCCGATTCAAACAACCGCTCTTCATTCGCCATAGCCACCTTCCTTGTTGTTCACAGTCGCAGGACTGTCGTTATCCTGTTAAGCCCGCCTTAAGACTCTCTAACAAAATAGAGCGCTGTGATTGGAGAACATCCACGGTGCTAAGCCAATAGAAATCCCTATGGTTCGATACTAGACGTACAGGCTGAGCAAATTAATTTGCTGCCGCTAGGGTGCGTCTAGATTTCTAGGCTAAATCACACCCAATTCACGCTTGGACTTTACGATTATGTTTCTAAATGTTGGGACTGATGGACACTGAACTCTGGGGGTTATTTGAACGTTCGTTGTGAAGTGGTTTACTGTAAAAGGAGCGTCGGATATCCCGCCTGTCTTTGCACAATTATAGGGCCATGATAATGCATGCGCTAGCCTAAAGTCGAGAGAAAGCCTAAATAAATATGCAGACATGTTATGTGCAATTCAACAACTGCACGCCTGACATATAAAAGATATAGGCCTAGCCTACATTATTGTGTAGTAAATTGAGTTTATCCAACCTGCTGGCAAGCCAAAATGCGTTGCACATGGCTTTATCATTGTCCTCTAAAATGCAATATAAAGCAACTATATCGCACATCCAGTTTGAACACCCTGATGGACACTGAACTCTGGGGGTTATTTGAACATTCACTGAAGTGGTTTAGGCTACTGGAGCGTAAGAAATTCCGCCCGTCTTTGCGCAATTGGCCATTGATTGACGGCCATTAATAATTAATATAGGTGGCCTGCACGCACAGAGTTTGTTTGATGCATGGAGTTTCCGACCATTTTCCCTTGAGAGCTTAGAGTCACCTAAGGTTTTGACTGAAATGTGTGCCGATATCAATTATTGGGAAAAACATTGTTTAGTGGATGGCGGGTGGATTGTTGATGTAGCTGCAGGTGCAGATGACATGACTACAGCTCATTCATGCATATAGGATGTTGGAATTTGATAGGATACAGGAACTGCAGAGATAAATTGAAAATGAGGATTGGTAGCCTAATGTCGGAATAGCGGTACTAAAAAAAATCGGAGTAGGGGCATGTCTAAATAGAGGCATGTCGTAATAACGGTATGTCGTAATAGAGGGTTGTCGTAATAACGGGATGTCGTAATAAAGAGTGAACCCCGTCTTGACCTACCCTGGACTCTTGGATCTCTGGTTGGTGAACTTTTTGGTTGGTGATTTTTTTTATAATTATTTAATTGTACTTATAGAGCGCCAAAACATTACACGTCTCATTGCGCTTTACAGAGTGTTAGACAATCAGAGAAAAGAAAAGAAAAGAACTTTGGCTGCTTACTCTCGACTCTGTTTATGGATTTCCTCTGACACACCTGGCTTCCCTTTCATGAACTACTGCTTGCCTGACTGAGACTAAGAATTGTCCTAAGAACTTGTTTGCCTTGTGACTTTTGTAAGAACTTGAAAAAGACTGCTGTGACTGCTTCTTGTGGATCTTCTGAGTGTTTAGTTTTCACCAAATTATTCAATTCAACGAGTACTGTAATCCTTTTGTCGAGGAGGCCCATAGTTTGAGAAATGCTGCAGATCAGACCAGTGGTGCCACCAGCCGTAATCCTGTACACACTTGTGTGTACAATTTATAAATGCTTTATTCATGAAATTGTAAGGCCCGTCTTTTGCTCAAACTTTTTGCATGTCTAAAGAATGCTTTTTGCATTCAATTTACATGTGTGGATACCTGTGTTTGATCTGTATTGTCTTAGCTGGCCATGGCCAAAGATTCCCAACACCCGCTCATGCATAAAGTGACCATTTGCTCATTGTTCTGGCCCCTCTACTGAGAGGGTAACTCAGTCCTGGGCCTACTTGATGTCTTATGGCGAGATAGGCCAACCTCATTATCATACAGTATTGCTCTGTAAAAATGTGTTGTGAATAATACATTCATGCTTGCTTGAATTAATACTTGTAATGTGGGCAACAGTCTGATCATGGTGGGCAACAGTCTGATCATGGTGGCATTACAATTTAATGTATCATATGTGCATAGTTGTAGACTAAGAATTACACTGTAGAATAAAGTTATGATATCCACCTGGGCCACACCCATCCACCTCAGACAACAAAGGCTCTGATGAGTCGGGGGTGACCCAAGTGAAGTGGAGGGAAAAAAAGTGGAGGGGAAAAAAAACATAGTCCAGTATTTCTTTCGAAATTGAAATGAAGTTGTATGGATTGGACTATGTTTAAAAAATAAAAAATAAAAAAAAAGGCGACGAAATTGTGAATTTCCAGAGCGTGTTACTCCACACTCAGCAATCGAATCCTACGGACTTTCCCCTGAAGATGGCAGCAAAGATGGCAACATTTCCGGAAAGGTATTGGTTTGATGAAATTCATTCTGGACTCTCTATCTGACCACATAAAGACCTCGGGATACTTCGGTTTGGCTTTAGGGACCCTCTACTCACTACCACGTTAGTGTAATGTTGTTTGGAACTGTAGAAGAGGTATATAAATGAGAATGGAGAGGGATGCACTGAACTGAACATCGCAAGACTTTGGGTGAGATCCAAAATGGCAGCGCACTGAACACTGACGCTTGTAAACAGAAATACAAAACTTTATTTTTCTTCTACTAAAAACAACCACTACCTCTCTACAACTCTCATCAAAAACCGGATTATATTCTCCACCTTTTCCAACGGCAACCTCTTCATTCTGGACGTTATGTCATCTGAACCAAGCAAGAAACGCACTCGTGACTACTCAACAGAGACTGAACCAGAATCACCTACCGCTTGCGCTACTTCTACATCCATCGAGGTTAGTTTACTACAATCCATAAACAACAAACTTGCAATACTGGAACATCTGCACGCAGATATTAAGGACTTAAAAGCCAGCCTCGAATTTTCCCAATCACAGATCGACACACTCGCATTAGAAAACCGTGAACTCAAAGGAAATATCACAAACTTATCCGACCATGTTAATCAACTCACCAGCGAAAATCGGATCATGAAAGAAACAATCCTAGACCTCCAGTGCCGCAGCATGCGCGATAACCTAATTTTTTCCGGAATTCCCCTGCCAACTTCTAAAGATACACCCGACGACCCAGAGAAAGCAGTTAAAGAATTCTTGCAGTCATCTCTCAAACTACCGCCAGAAACAGTTGACAAGATTACCTTCCACCGTGTACACCGTCTCACTTCCAAAGACAATAAAAAACCTCCTCCAATTATCGCCAAGTTCGAACACTTCAAACACAAAGAACTCATCAAAAGCAAAGGAAAAGAACTGAAAGGCACTTCATTCGGACTAAACGACCAATTCCCACAAGTAATACAGGAAAGAAGAAGAGCCCTCTTGCCCATAATGAAACAACTCAGGCAAGAGGGCAAACGAGCAGCACTGTCAGTCGATAAACTGTATGTCAATGGAACTCTGTATCGCAACCCCAATATCACCACCTGGCTATAGCACATCATACCTCATGCCAACATTCATCTTGATTATAACATTGTCACCCTCAACTCTCTCTAACCCACTGCCTACTGATGCTTGGATCACCTCTCTCTTCTCTCTTCTTATGTTTCATTCCTTTTGCTCCCCCTACCCACCCATTCTCTTTTGCTCTCTCAATGTTTAATGTTATTCATGGTGTTTTGTCTATACATGTTTGCTTGTGTGTCCTGTCTGTTTTTGTTTATTATGTCTATAGGCTAAAGTCAAATTATGATCTGTATGTTTTCAATGTTAAACAGGAAATGTTCATGCTGTCACCACTCCAGAACCAAATTCCTACCTCTTTATGCTCTATATTCTTCTCAGCCCCTACCCTTTACATCTCATTCGCACACCACATTACATACCTATTCCTCCACCCCCCCTTCCCCCTCTCCTATCTAACTGACACCTGCACACACTCTCACACACACAATACCCACCTTATCAAACATTTTCATAACTGTACAATCACAACATGGTACCACTTACATTCCTGACCTGGAACATCCGTGGGATTGGATCTCAGGCAAAGAGGCTCAAAATCTTAAATCATTTGGATAGTTTAAAAGCTGACATATGTCTCCTACAAGAAACTCATCTCTCAGAATTAGACTACACCCGCATCAAATCAAGACAATTCAATCACATTTTCTCATCTCATTACAATACAAAACAAAGGGGAGTTTGCATTCTGATTAACAAAAGAATCTCATTCATCCATAACGCCACCATCACAGACCCAGAAGGACGTTTTGTCATCATAAACATCTCAATTCACAATACCCCTGTAACAATTGTTAATGTTTATGGCCCTAATACAGACAACCCAGTTTTCTTTCAGAACCTCTTCACCTCCATCTCAACTCTATCTGGCTGTCCCATCATAATTGCAGGCGACTTTAATACCGTGTTAGACCCCACATTTGACAGATCTGATCACTCTAAAAGCAAACGAATCTGGCAATCCACAAAAACAATAAAACAGTTCATGAGCGATTCTGGCCTTGGCGATTGTTGGCGGCTTCAGCACCCAGACTCCAAATGCTACTCTTTTTTCTCTCCGGTCCACCACTCCTATTCCCGTATTGATTATTTTCTAACCAGCAACTCTATAATGAAAAATATCTCTGATTCAACTATTCATCCCATAGTCATTAGCGATCATGCCCCAGTTACAATTAAATGGAACATAACGAACCAACAGCGACCAATTAGCAAATGGCGTTTTAATACATCCCTCTTACAAGACCCAAATTTCATCAGTTTTGTTGGGAGAGAGTGGGCATTCTTTCTAGAAATGAACGGCTCCCCTGAATCATCTCCTTCCCTTCTGTGGGAAACAGGAAAAGCAGTACTCAGAGGAAGAATCATCTCATATTCAGTATACAAAAAAAAGAAGGAAAAAGAACAGGAAGTAGAACTCAACAATAAAATTAAACAGTTAGAAGAAACCAATGCAAGCAACCCAACTGAAGAAACACAGGCAAAACTTAGGAAACATAAATTCAAACTCAATGAAATACTCAATAAACAGACTCAATTTATGATTCACCGTCTAAGGCAGGAAAACTTCCACCATAGCAAAAAATCAGGTAAATACTTAGCAAATCAAATCCAACGTAACAAAGAAAAATCAACAATCCCGGTCATAAAGAACTCAGCAGGGAAGCTAACCAGCTCACCTGAAGAAATAAATCATGTCTCAATCAATCAATCTACAAACAATTTTGGACCATCTTAGCTCCACTTTTCATCAGAATGATTAATGAATCAAAACAGAAAGGACGTCTTCCAACTAGTTCCACCACAGCCTCAATTTCACTGCTCCTCAAGCCCAATAAGGACCCAACAATGCCATCCAGCTACCGACCAATTTCTCTCCTCAATGTGGACAATAAGATAATCGCAAAAATGCTAGCACACAGATTAGCAGAGGTCACCCCATCCATTATCCACCCAGACCAAACAGGCTTCATTAAAGGTAGAATTTCATCCACCAACACCCGCAGACTGTTAAATATAATGTATCACTCTACAAATTTTCAAGATAATACCATCATAGCAACTCTGGACGCAGAAAAAGCTTTTGATAGGGTGAACTGGAATTTCCTGTTTTCCACATTAGGGAGGTTTGGCTTCGGGGAGTCGTTCATTAACTGGATTAAACTTCTATATACCTCTCCTTCAGCCACAGTAATCACCAATGGACTAACATCACAAAGTTTCACTCTTCACCGGGGAACTAGACAGGGGTGCCCACTCTCCCCCTCACTATTTACAATCTTCATTGAACCCCTAGCAGCTGCCATCCGTCAGAACCCCCTCATCAAAGGTGTCCAGACTCCATATATGCATCACAAAATCAGCCTTTATGCTGACGACATTCTTCTCTTTCTTCAAGACCCCACAACATCAGTAGAAGAAACCATCAAACTCATTGACACATTCTCTAAAATTTCTGAATACTCAATCAATTGGAATAAATCTGCAGTTCTCCCATTACATCCCAACAGCTGGGATGTGACAGCCAACTCTTCACCTATCCCACTCTGCACTAACTATATCACTTAAAATAAAAGTCTCCCCCAGGCTGTCAGACTTATTTAGCCTAAATTATTCCCCTCTACTCACTTCAATAGATGATGACCTTCAACGCTGGAAGAACCTCCCATTATCCATCATGGGCAGAATCTCAGTAATCAAAATGACAATACTGCCCAAAATAAACTATCTATTCTCTATGATTCCAACCCAGCCCACCACCCTCTGGTTTAAGTCTCTCGATTCATTAATCACTAAATTCTACTGGAAAGATAAGACCCCAAGGATCAAACTCGCCACTCTCCAAAAACCAAAAGCAATGGGAGGACTAGAGGCCCCACACTTCCAGCACTATGCCCTGGCCAACCAGCTCCACTTCATCCACAAATGGCTACACCCCACCCCCTCAGACAACACCTGGTTAGACCTAGAACAAACAATCTGTAAAGAAATTAAAATATCAGATCTCCCTTTCTGCAGTCAGTCGGTCAAAAAACATCCATCCTTCAAAGCCCCAACAATTTCAGCTACTCTGACAGCCTGGTGAAGATTCTACCACATCACTGATTCACCTATAGCACCATCAATTCGCACCCCGATTTGGAATAACCCAGATTTCACCGTCAATAAAAAAACACTTAACTTTCACACATGGATGGGAAAGGGCATCACTCACCTTCAACACATTCTTCAAGACAATAATCTGGCCTCATTTTCCTGTTTGGTCCAGAAGCACGGCATCGAGAGTAAACACTTCTTACAATACCTGCAAATTAAATCATCTATCCTAGGAAAAATTAACATCCAGACAGCTAACCTTGACATTCCCCCACCAATCTCAGAGCTGCTTAATATTCCCTCTCCCAAAAAAATACTCTCCCAAATTTACAAAATTATATCTCGTTCAGAAAAAACAATTGGCCTGCCATATCACAAATGGGAATCAGACTTATCAATTACTCCCGGTGCCGACTTCTGGACCAAAATGTGCAAAAACATCTACCTCATGACAAAGAATAGTAATCTACAACTAATACAATACAAGGTTCTTCACAGATTCCACTTCACTGCACATAAATTGGCTAAAATGGGGTTTGGCTCGGATCTTTGCACTCACTGCACACAAAATAACCCAGATACATACATTCATGCGGTTTGGCATTGCACTCCAATCAACCACTTCTGGGTGAGTGTCACAAAATCTCTCTCTTCCATCTTTGGCTGTCACATCCCAGCATCCCCTTCCTTATGCATACTTGGTGATACATCCACAGTCAATTTAAGCAACTCCTGCAATAAAACACTGCTGGTAGCGCTGACTATCGCCAAGAAAACAATCCTCATGAACTGGAAATCTAAGAAAAAAGCTCACATCACTCATTGGAAAAACTTGTTAACAGACTATATATCATTAGAAAATCTATCAACTACAAACTTAATCAATACTCAGGATACAACCTCTCCTTGGTACCCCTTTATCACCTACTTACAGTCCTGACCCTCTTTGCCTGAGTTCCATCTCCACACGATCATAACACACTTCATCAACAGATACACATATCATCGAACACTAGGCAGGGGAGGGTAGCTGGAACTATTATTGTTGTTATTATTATTATTATTATTATTATTATTATTATTATTATTATTATTATTAGTAATATAAATAGCACCCCCTTCTTTCCCTCCCCCTTTTATTTACATTCTCTGATAACTTTACTAATTTCACTCTTTCTCTCTGCCTCTCCCATCGTTATTCTGACGGGGCCCCATTGGATGGCTTGGGAGACTCGGTCCTGGCGGGTCGCTGTGTGGTTTTGGCATTGGTTGGGTCCTGTGGGTTATCTATTGGCCCTGGGCCCCCGGTGTGCACCCTCCTCATACGCTCATGCACATGCCTTGTCCTGGAAGCACACAGCACGCTTTACTCTCTTTTAATCGCACTACATGTTAGGTGACATACATAAACAAAAACTACAAAACAGGCTAGGGTAAGAGTGGAGTGCAGGTAGATGCCTCATCAGGTGTCTATCTGCATGCCTCACTTATTTTAATGCACACATTGAGGAGGCATACATCTTACACAGGGTAAGTGTGGTGTGCATGGGGAAATCCTGACAGATATTCACCATGCATGCCCACTTCTTTTAATGCTTCACTCTAGATAGACCCCTCAACCTAGCCATTCACATACTGTACATATTTAGGTCAAGAGTGGCGTGTTGGGTGAAGGTCTGGGCGCGAGGTGTGGTTGGTCGTGGTAGTGGGGGATGTGTGCATATGCTGGGGGCCTGTGGCGATGGGTGGCACGCAGGTCCTCCCCTCTGTCAGCTCGTCACAGTATAACTGCAGGGGCTGGGTGGAACTGTGGCCATTAATGGGTGCCCAGGTTGGCAATCAGTCAGGCAATCAACCAGGCAATCAGTTATTCCTATTATTATACTTATCATAAATAGAATAATTACAACTCCTCTCCTCTGAAACCCTCCCTCTCTATGTTCCAGCTTCTCTCCTCCTGGCCCAACAGCAAGCCAGCCTTATACATATGCGCACACACACACACACACATACATCCTCACATACTCACTACCCCTCACCCCCCATCCCCACCCCCATCCCAACACCACCTCATTCACACTCTTAGAGCTACCATCCGCAATTTCATCCCTGATAATCATATCTGTAATCATCCTGGACGCAAATCATCCTTAGCCTTTCTGTTATTAATGTTATGTTGTGTTATGTTCGTGGAAGCCAAGTCAATGTGATGTCTTGTTAAGTTACAGTATGTGTTTATGTAATGTACGTCTGTTTGTCGTATGTAGTGTTCATGTGCATGTCGTAGTGTTGCATTTTCTGTAATGTCAATGATGTTTGCAAATAAATAAAAAAAAAAAAAAAAAAAAAAAAAGAAGAGGTATATAAATAGTGTTTTGTAGCGGCGAAATTACATGCCTCGGTCACGTCCAGGCTAACGAGTTTTGACTAAAAACGGTAAAATCAAACTTTCTCAAAACACATCCGAATGACATGATTTGGATTTCAACTCAACGTATGTACTCTCAATCATCCGTAAATTGATCTAAAGTGCATTTTACTCCGGATAATTCCTTTAAGGACGATGGCAGAGTCCTCTGCCGCCCCTGCCTCTCCTTCGATTCTCTCTGTTGCCCGGCGTGTCACATGCTAGCTAACTCTTCAGCCTCCTTTAGTGGACATGCTACTTGTAATAAATGCAGACTAATAGCTAGCTTGGAGGCGAGGATAGGTGAACTAGAGAATCGGATCCACACACTGGATCAGATTAGCAAACAGCTAGTGGCAGAACCCCTGGTAAATTGTATGGATGCACCAGCCGTCAGCACAGTTAGCACAACCATGACAGCCCCCTCGCAGCAAGGGGATGACTGTTAGGGGAGCTAGACCCAAGCGAAAGCAGCCCGTTGGGCCTGTTTCGCCTGGATCTAAAGCGACTCCATCGGCCATAGTAAAATCGATATCTGGGGCCAGAGCTAACAACATCGAATTAAATTTGAAAGTGCTGGCTAAAGCTAATCGCAAATACTCGAAAATAGTCATCCGCACCGGCACTAATGATGTCCGATTGCGTCAATCGGAGATCACCATACAAAACTTTATCTCACTTTTATCATCACTTTGTGATGAAATGCTCAGCAGAATTTTGGACCTCAACCGATGGCTGTCAAAGTGGTGTGCCAATAACAATGTGGGCTTCATAGATAACTTTAGCTCCTTCTGGGGGAAACCTAGACTGTTTAAAAGAGACGGTATCCATCCCAGGAGGGTACTGCCCTCCTTTCAAGGAACATAGACCGTCACTTAACCGAGGCTAGTTCCTACGGAGCCCCCCGGGTGACATGGGGGAAAAAAAACATGGGTTAAAAAAAAAAAAAAAAAGTCATGTGGGAAAAAAACACGAAGAAGAAAAAAAAAAAAAAACGATGTACTTTTGCGGGATCTCGCAAAAGTTTTGTGAGATCTCGCAAAAGTTTTTTTCTACTTTTGGAACTTGCTGGGCTTCCTACTTGACCCCAATAGGCCCACAAACCACTACCGCCAGATGGCAATCATATCAGAGGGCCGAACGAGCGAACCGGGAGGAACAAAATTCTGTCAATAATTGCATAGGCCTTTGATCATAATTGTAGCGCCGAGCTTAGTTGCATTGTGATGTTCCTGTATGTTGTGTGTGTGTGTCAGAGGCGTATCAAGCTTTTTAAAAGTGTGGGGGTTGTGGGATAGGAAAATGAAACACTCTGGCCAAATTATAAATAACTCCCTACAGGGACGTTGTAAGTATTTTCTAAGGGGTGCTGACTATATTGGTGTCCGGGAGTTTCTCCCCTGAAAAAAATGGAAATTCTGATTGCTAAAAACACCATTTTAATGCAGTTTGGGAGGGACAGAAGAAGCAGCGCCCGTCATATGTGTGGCTCATGTGACATGTAGGCCTACATGCTACCTGCTATCACTTCACTATTTGACACTACCCTACATGGAGACATATCTCATGTTATAAATCAAGAAATCATTTCAGAAATTATGTTTTGTGCATATGGGTTAGCAGGCTACAATAAATTGCCTAACAGACAGCAGCCTAATTTCGAGGTATCACTAATACCTATTAAATAAATGTAATATGGAGACGTACTGTATGTGTGCTGACTGGGCTATGTCTATATAGTTGATGACACCAAATGAATAAGTATGCTGCAAATGAGCAGACGTGTGAAGCACCGGGCATAACTTAATTTCGCGGCTACATGGAGCAGTAGTAGGTTAATTGTTGAGGAGGCCCATAGTTTGAGAAAAGCTGCAGATCATAGGCAGAGAAAGCATAATGCTCTGAGAACAGTAGCCAAAGGTTTTCCTGCAGAAACAGGTGCCTTGGTGCATGCACCCCGCTTTCACTTTGACTCCCTGCATTGTGACAAAAACTGTCAGTCAGACAGTGAATTTTGGTTTACTAAATTACCATAATGCGGTAACAATTATCATTTCAATTCTATCTGAAATCTGCTCACTGCAGACGTTACAATGCAGACCCAAGCAGCAGCATAGCCTTGAAAGACGCACACTTTGAATTTGATCAGAGCGGCTCTGGTTCTTCACCTAAATTGATGTGATTGGCTGGATGACCGTTCAATCAAATCAACAGACCTATTTGTGTCTCTGTGTGTGAGTTATAGATACGGTTCCAACTCTTTACGGGAGCGTTTATTTCCATATTTTACTTTCAATTTAATCTGACAAAAAGTGTGGGGGATAGAATCGTGTTCCAGCTAAATTGTGTACGTTATAACACCCACATCCCCCACGCTTGCTACGCGCCTGTGTGTGCGTGTCTGCACGCAGGTGTCTCCCTCTCCCTCCCGTGTCATAGGCCTATGTAATGTGTCCAGAAAACCCACAAAAAGCAACAGTGATAGAGCAATCATAGTATCATGATATGATTGCCATCTGGCGGTAGTGGTTTGTGGGCCTATTGGGGTCAAGTAGGAAGCTCACTAAGTTCCAAAAGTAGAAAAAAGTTTTGCGAGATCCCGCAAAAGTACATCGTTTTTTTTTCTTCATGTTTTTTTTCCCATTACTTTTTTTTTTTTTTTTTTTTAACCCATGTTTTTTTTCCCCATGTCACCCGGAGGGCTCCGTAAGTTCCTGACGAACCAGAGATCCAGGATGCAGAGATAATGTCTTACACAGATCTCTGCCGTCCTAACAGTCACCCAGGTATACAGGGAATACAAGGCCAGACAGAGGGTGTCTGTACCAAGACTGTCAACTCTTACTCGACCCTCTAGGGGAATTATTCGTAGCAATCTTTATTACGATAAAAACTTCTTCGGTTAAGCAAATTCCGCCAAAAACGCAACTTGCACTTGCTTTACTTAATATTCGATCACTGTCAAATAAAACTGCCTTGGTTAATGAAATTATTACTGACAATCATATAGATGTTACTGTATGTGCGTTACTGAAACCTGGCTTAAACCAGATGAATACCTTCCATTAAATGAGTCTACACCTCCCTCCCATTTGAATTATCATGTACCACGCCACACTGGCAGGGGAGGGGAGTAGCTACAATCTATCAATCTAGTCTTCTCACATCTCCCAAGCTCACACACAAGTTTAAATCTTTTGAAGTTCTAGTCCTCAATTTTTTACCGCCAGACTGGAAATCTAATCAGCCTGTAACTGTGGTCACATTGTACAGACCCCCTGGCCCCTACACTGAATTCTTAGAGGAATTTTCTGATTTCCTTTCCACTTCCAACTATCCAAACAGAAAAAATACTTATATTGGGTGATTTTAATATTCATATGGATAATGTGAACGATTGTCTCACAATTGCATTTCAATCCCTAATTAACCATGTCGGGTTCTGCCAAAATGTTAATTCACCCACGCACCGAGATAACCAAAAAATAGTGTCAAAAAAATTGGTACCTTCTTGCATATGAATAAAATCCAAGAATCATATCAGTCTGGTTTCAAAGCTCACCACAGTACTGAATCAGCCTTAGTTAAAGTTTTTAATGACCTCCTCATTGCTGCCAATGATGGACATATATCAATATTGGTCCTCCTGGACCTCAGTGCTGCCTTTGACACCATAGACCATAACATACTACTCCACAGGCTTGAGCATTCGATAGGCATTAAAGACTCAGCACTCGCTTGGTTTCGATCATACCTTTCTAACCGCATACAATTTGTACAGGTTCACAATAAACCGTCTACCCAGACTATGGTAAAATATGGGGTGCCTCAAGGCTCAGTACTAGGGCCCCTGTTATTTTCTCTCTATATGCTTCCTCTAGGCTCAGAAATTAGGAAACATGGCATTAAATTTCATTCTTATGCAGACGATACACAACTATACCTTTCCATAAAACCTTTCCATAAAACCTGACGAATTTTGTTGTCAAATTTCGAATGAAACATCTGTCCCACCCAATTTCTATGGATCCTGGCCTGATCCTTGTTGCACAGGTGAGTTTCTTGTAACATGGCTATCCCAACTTCCAGGTGTTTTAAGTGTGAACGTTAAGGTTAAGGCCCTTCACATTCCAGCTTATAATATTGATATCCCTGTTACCTGGGATTACTGTGGAATAATTATGTGTCATTGCAAGTAAATATGTAAAAAGTACATGGGCCTGTCCTATTTAAGTCATACTGAAAGAGGATGGATGCACAAAGAAAAGAAAAGAAATAAACACAAATACAATTACACTTAACAATTATGAAACATAGCCCTAATGCCTGAATGCCTGCCATGCTTGCAGTCGGAGAAGGCTGCATGACGCTTGTTGATGTCAAGATTGAAGTCAGGGAATATATGAAGTCTTGATCCGTTGTAGGTAAGCGTTCCTTTCTCACGTGCAAGGCGCAGGATCCGTTCTTTGGTCTGAAAGCGATGAAGCTTGACCATGAAAGATCGGGGTTTATTACCCTCTGCTGGTTTAGGGGATAAGGTTCTGTGAGCTCTATCAACAGGCAACGGTAGTTGGAAACTTTCTTCCACGAACAACTCCACAAGTAGATTTGCGATGAACTCAGTTGGCTTCGTCCCCTCTGTGTTTTCCTTTATCCCCACGATTCCTATGTTCTGTCGTCTCGTGTAGTTTTCTAGGTATGATACTTTCTTCTTAAGCTCACAATTCTCTCTGGCCAGGGATGCTTGAGCTAGCTCCACACTTTCCAGTCTTTTATCAAACCCATTAAGTCCTTCCTCCACACATCTTCTGGCCAAGTGCATGCAGTGTTGTGTGTAATGAGGCAATCGACGTTCGGTTTTCTCATTGCGAAAGGACTCGATGGACACTTGTATAGCACCAACCGCTTTTGCTAATGCATCGATGGACTTGGTATTAGCATCTTCCGAGGTTGTGGTGTTTCTCGAAGTTGACCGGCTTTCTCTGCCGTCCGTATCGGAGTTAACCGTTTTGTTTGACATCCTCTCATTTAGTTCACGGCCAATGAACGAAATATTAGAATCCGGGTAATTTAAGGTCCACAAAATATGAATCACATATGTCAAAATGAATATGAAGTTTATTGAAAGATTGAGGGCAAATGCCTTACTTTGTGTATTGATGATGAAATATACTGTAAAATGTGATTGTGATACACAAAGAAAATGCTTGATCTTGATGAAGTAATGATATAAGATTATGAACTGATTATTACTGGTGAACTGATGGGACAATGGGGCTAATGAGGCTACAGTGCTTGATGCCTAATTGGGCTCACCTGTGTATGCAGTTGAGCAACGAGAGATAGAGAAGCCGAGACTGATCAAGCGTCCAGGTGGAACGCTGGGAGAGCGTTGCTCAAAACCTAGTGCGAATTGTGCTGGTCGTGGTCAGTAGGATACCAGTGAAGATAGCTGTAGGGGGGAAACTTCCCAGATAGCAAACATACACTGGGACGGAACTGGGCCACACCTACCACAACGTCCGGCACGGATCTGCATAATGGACCTGATCCGGAGTCCAAACGCACATCGGTCCAAAACTGGTCTGGATCCGTTTGACGGATCTGGTTCCAATAAGGGCTAAGTTCCCAAGGCCCAGTTCCGTATGATAGTCTGTGTTACTGACGTGTTCCAGATCTGCTTATCACATGCAATACGGATCCACTTATTGTGTGTGGTACGGACCCGTTTATCAGATATCAGCTGGCTTTATTTGACATGTGAAATGTGATTGGTAATTAATTATCCTGAAAAATCTGTTTGCTACACATTTGCTAACAGGTTCGTTATAGGTTCACCCAGGCTAAAGTTCGTAAGGTTTTCCCAACAGCTCAACTAATAAACATAAGCTAGGCTACAAACACAATAACGTTAGGGGGGTAAAAAAAACTTTACACATAAGTGTCTTATTATTTTTTTTATTCAACAACCTGGCTGTAGAAGTGCAATCCCAGACAAAGTTTAAGTCGTGTTAATTCCACTGTTCCCATCGATATTCAGGCTGTCTTCCTCAGTCATCTCCATGGTCAATCTGAAACAACAAAAAATAAACATTAGCCATTTATTCCTTTTTGAAAATAGGTTAAGTCACAATTACACTCATTTTTTTATCATCAGTGATCCTGTTAGCGTTAGCTGTTACCAAAATAGGCTAGTTATTGTGATGGCTGTTTTGCTCAAGCTAAGCTAGTAGCCTAGCCTATATTGCTGGAAAACAATAGTATAAACTTACAGTAAAGTTATCAATCGCTCGGCTGCTTGTTGTTGTCTCTGAATAAACCAACAGAGATAAAAAGCAGATACCTTGAAAAGTTGGGCTGTGTCCTAGTCCAACCCCAGGCTGGCAAATCATGTCAAAAGATTGATAGTGAGCAAACCAAAGATCCTTGATTAACGTTACTTCTTGGACTTCTGCATGCGTGGCAAGAATATGGGGTTGTCTCATAGCACTGTTTGATCTGACACAAACAACAATTGACTACTTTTACCACTGCTAGGTAATAATAAAAATAATGAAACGAGCATATGATCAATACTGAGCCAACTATATATTCTTTTCCAGCCTTACTGTAGAAATGAAGTGGCCATGGGAACATAGTGCACCCCCATAGTTTCTAAATTTGTGCCATTCCAAAATACCTTTTTTTTTCTTTAGCAGCCAGTTGACAATGAAGTAGGGAAAGGTCAATTTAGCAGAATCAGCACCTTAAAGGGGAACTTGGCAACTATTTCAACTTAATAAACCCGTTTAGAAATCATTTGGATGGTTAAATGACCTGTTCCGGTGAAAATGGTGACTTTCCCCGCTGCGCCTAGCGTCCCCAGGCGGAAAACCAACCTTGCAACATTGAGACTACCGTCCCGGAAAGAGAAGTGAGAAACAAGAAACTCGTTTTAAATCGTGTTTCTTACCTTGTAACATCCACATAGTTCTGCCAAACTTATGCTAACAGTTCGCTAGCTTGTTAACAAATCCATGTGCTTTATCATTACCTTTTCACACAGTTTGAAATAGCATAATGTGCAATTTCTCCAGCAGAGGGGGAAATCCTGCCAAGTTTCCCTTTAATTAATATCATTACCACCGGGGTCTGCTGTGAAAAAATGGTCCTTCGGCTCATATCCGTATCACAGGTTTGGGCCAAATCAGTGTTTTGTATTTTAAACGCATTTCCTGACTTCCAGTTGAGTTGCGGAAATCGGACCTGGGACAAATCTGTAAACCGGTGATAAAACAGCATTACTAGCAGAGCTGAAACCTCTATCAGGAGCAGATCTGGCCCACAGTCAGATACCGTATGTCCACTACAGGCGGATCTAAAGGCTTTTATGCGGATCCGGCCCAAAGGAAATTGCTATCTGGGTTAGTATAGGCCCTAGTTAAAATCTAGACCAGTGGTCCCCAAACTTTTTCTTCCGAGGGCCAGCTCACTATAAGCGCTTCCAGACATATGCCGATGTTAAACGGTGGAGCCGTATATCTGAACGACATAACCGGTCATATGGAAGTCCGAATTTAGCCGGTTGTTCTACTATGAGCCGAAGGACCATTTTTTCATGAAAAAACGAACAACTTCACTGTTATGTTAGTATTTTGTTTGTTGCTTAAAAACGTTGTATGATGGCCTTGAAGTCTTGAGTTAGCCTGCTGAATTGGCTAGTAGCCTACCATAAAGTTTGTGCATGCTCTCTCTCTCCAACACAAACCAGATTTGGGGTTCTATAGCCAAGTAATTCTGGTACATAACATTGAAAACAGATAAATGTGTTTATTCGAAGCACACATACAAATACTGTAGGTCAATTTCAAGTGCGCACTTATGTGACTAGCCTACTCCAAGTATTAGCCTACGCACAATAGATTTCTCTTCTTTAGCCTACATAATGCATAGGCTACACTTTGTAAACAAAAAGCAGCTGTGACAGGCAGCGGCCGCATATATTCTGCGTCATGTCTCGCATCTTCCCAGACAGCATTTACATCTGTGCCAGATCCGTTTTTGAATCAGCAGATTCGTGCAGCAGTCGCACTCACTATGCAGATCTGCACCAACTTTGCGCCAGACTTGTCTGTAGCTTCTGACTGTGACAGTCCATCCAGCGGGTGCGGCGCCTATCCGGGGCAGCTTCGCAGACCAGACGCGCCGCAACTGAATTGAGTCCGCCCGGCGGGTGTAGGCCGGATCCGCAGGAGCTGCGCAGACCTGACGCGCCACAACTAACGGAACACTTTTCCCCCCACATAAACCTGCAACTCTATGTTATGTGATTATGCAGAGTGGAAGACTACAGGCTGCACCGTCTTTGTGATTATTGGTAAGTACATAATACAAGTATCATTTTAAATGTAAACTGGTGTTGATGTCATCTTAGTCTGCTAAATATTTAGGCCTGTATTAAACATGAAAGTTTACAAACTTAGTTTACTCTGAAATTCTGACAACCTGAAACGGCCCTGAAACGTGCCAGTATACGTAGTAGCTACGGTTAGCTTGTAGTCTAGCAGCTAGGTTCTTTTAAACATGCATCCACAACAATGTGAACATGAGCTTTAAGGCTAAATTGGTGAGCTTTGCTTATTATTCACCAAAATCGCTGAATATCGTGTCCATTGTGTGTTCGCTGCAAATTCGTAGCCATGTTAGCGCTACCCACTTTGTCTGTAGCTAGCCGCTAGTAGCACTGCATGTATTGCATAGCCGGGCGGCCGGCCAGCGTTTTTTTAAGCCCGTTTAAAATTAATTCAGAGTGGAAAAACTTGGCAGTAAACACTAGGCTTTTTATCGAAGTTCCACAATTGTCGCTGTCCTCCAGTTTATCCGGTTTGCATGTTAAGTTGATGAGGCCTGTTCAAGCAGGTTTTTTTTTGTTTTGCGATTGCCTACCAAACTGAAATGCGTTGACATACTATACTGTTATAAAATAAATAATCTTTGGATGTTGAATCTAATATTTACTCTTTGTTTCTTTGCTTTGTGTGCTTTTTGTACGTCTCACAGGAGCAGTGAGGAAGAATCACAGGTTGATGCGGTTGAACGTTAACGTTAGTCCAATTGGGCTAGTTTTTGCCCTGGTCCTCTGACATCTGTGAACGGCGCTGCAATTCACCGTCTGCTTGAAAATATTTCTCAGGACAGCTAGCCTACATTGCGAGAGATCTGCCGCTTCCGCGACCAAGGAACTGCTGTTGACCTGCGAGCTGCCATGCTAGCAGCCTGCTGCACTCTGGATTGAGTAGCCTAACTAACGTCGAAGAACTCACAAACAACAAACTGTCGCTGTCAAAGTCCACCGAGCTGCTGATCTGCAGGATCGCCAAACTGTACTTTCAGTGCTCCCCAGACTGCCAGTAATCTTACATCCTCCGACACAGCTGAGCGCCGTCATCATCATCATTGGACATCAGCCGGTTAGATGCAACGGACTATGTTAACATGACATTTTCTTTCAGTGCGTTTAGCAGAGTTTGTTTATCAACATAAGCCAATAAAGTAGCAAAAATTAAAAAAGACACATTACGCTTACATTTCACTATTGGTTTGTATTATGTTGTAGGCCTTAGACAAAAAGAGTATTACATGTGTACTGTTAGGACTCGCCATAGAGAATGAATGGGGAAATTACGGAGGTTATAGTTTGACGATGTCGTACTCCCATGCGGGCCAGATGCTATATACCACGGACATGTTTTGGGGGGCCACCCAAAATGAGTTGGCGGGCCGTAGTTTGGGGACCACTGATCTAGACCAACGCCGCGACTGGCAGGCATGTTTTGGACTACTGGACCCTTGAGCCCCCGAACTCCCTAGAACTTACATAATGGAAATTACAGACTGGAACTCACATGCTGGAATTTACATAATGGAACTTTACAGCTACTGGCCACCTGAAGGCTCAATCATCTGTCCATTGCCATCAGGCCCCAGGGGAGGGTCTCGGGGAGCAGGGAAGTCTCCCTTTTAATTAACTTGACTATCGTGTATCTGTGTCTGTTTTTATGAATGGCCTACAATCATCCAGATCTACCTCAATGCAAAAATAGGTGGGTTTTTATTGCATGTTTTGGTAGATACTGGGGCACAAGCCTCTATTATCCCTAAGCACAGGTGGTTACAGATAACAAAGGGGATGGGGGAGTTAACAGGGTATCAGGGGGCAGCCTCAGCCGCAAATGGGAGTGATATGTGTGTAGTGGGGAGGTGGCAAACTATTTGTCAATTTGACTCATTGGCTTTGGTCGTGGAGTTTTTAGTGGCTGATGTGTCGACTGACTTGCTTGGGATTGATGTCCTGTCAAAATATGGGGCTGTAGTTAATATGGCTAATAAATGTTGCTGTTTGATGGGAAAGAAATTGCCACTGATATCTTTGAATGAGGCTAGTCAATAAAATTAGTGACTGTACAGACTCATACTGTGGTGCGACCACGCTCTGAAGCAATTATTTCAGGGGCGGTGGAGGGACTCTTGGCAGGCCGGGCCGTCGGACTGCTGGAGCCGTCTTCCCTGTCCTCCCACTGTGATTTGATGGGGGAGCGGGTGGTTTGTAGAGCTCAGCAGGGGAGGGTACCAGTGAGGGTTATAAATGTGACTGAGGAGCCTTGTATTTTGAAGGAAGGTCTAAAGGTGGGCACTATGTATACCGACTTAACTATAGAAGAAAATGTCGAATGTCTAACAAAGTCACAGTGAAAGATGCTTACCCTCTGCCGAGAATCGATGATGCCTTGGACAGCCTGGCAAATGCGCAATGGTTCTCCACCCTCGACCTTGCCAGTGGCTACTGGCAGGTCGAGGTTGACCCTTGCGATAAGCCTAAGACAGCGTTTATTACTAGACAGGGGTTATTTGAGTTAATTTAAAGGTGAAGCCTGGTAAATGTAATCTGTTTGCGACAGAGGTATGCTATCTGGGACACATTATTTCAGCCCAGGGGATTATGGCGGACCCCTCGAAAGTGGAGGCTGTGAGGAGCTGGCCGGTTCCAAAAACTCAAACAAAAATGAAAAGTTTTCTTGGTTTGGTTTGGACCACTTCATCAGTTTACTGAAAAGGGAAGAAAGTACAAGTGGGACCATTCATGTGAAGAGGCTTTTCGGCAATTAATTGATTGTTACAAAGATTACAACGCCAGTCTTAGCGTATCCAGATCCCCAGAAACCCTTTGGATACAGACGCAAATGATTTTGGTATCGGGGCAGTGTTGTCGCAGGAAGGGGATGGGGGTATGGAGAGGGTAGTGGCATATGCCAGTAGAGCACTAACTAAAGATGAGAGAAAATATGCAGCCACAAAAAAGGAATTGTTGAGCAGGATGTCTTTTACTAAATATTTTAAACATTATCCATTGGGTAAAGAATTTATTTTATGTACTGACCATGGCTCACTAAGATTGCTACATAATTTCAGGGCCTTGAAGGGCAATTGACTCGTGGGTGGAGCAGCTGGCAGCGTTTCACTATAAAATTATACACCTGGCCTGGCAAATTACACATCAATGCGGCTGCGTTGCCACGCAGGCCCTTACCTTTACCTGAGACAGTGACTATGGCAAGTGTTCCTGGTGGTTCTTCAGAAAAACAGAAAATATCTACGGAGAACATTTGTACAGTAAGAGTGGAGGCTCAGACCTAGACAGGTAGTGTAGGACTGAGTTCAGGGGATGAGTTGACTCAAGCACAGAAGGATGATCTGGAAATCAGTTTAATTATAACGTTAAAATTGGATCCGCAGGGAGGGGTGGATGTGGGGCAGCGTGGTGTTATTTATAATTTTATGTTTTGTACATTGTAATTTTTCTGAATCACATGACAATGAGGCTCCTGTGTTTTTTAATCTGACAGAAACAAAGTCACTTTAGGCAAAGACACTTTAATGCTTCCATAATGCACAAACAGAAATGGAAGTGTATTCCTGAATTGCAACTTTCAACTTGCTTGGATACAAAAAGGACATGTATACATACTGTACATGTATGTTTGCAGCAACATTTGAGCACAATTGATTTTTATCAGTAAAATGAAGCTTTGAAGAGGATTTTTTTCCCACGGAAATGTCATCCATTTTCTCTTTTTGTTTCTTCTTATATTAACCTCTACTCTCTTCTCCGAAACCTATGTTCCAACCATCGTTGTTGGGGTCGTCTCTGGAGCTGCCTTACTGGTAGGCTGATTGGATGTTTCCCAAACCTCTCCATGATTTCCTTTATACGTGACAAGTTGGTGCGACTGATAACAAAGTCACAGCGGGTCGCTCCGATCTCATAGCCCACCTCACACATTTTACTGGTCGGGGTGTATCCATCTGCTCTGACCGTCACTTTGTACTCTCCAGGATTTAACACCCGCCAGTAGTCACCATCTGCAGCTGTAAGAAAAAAGTGCTAGATGTATTATAATAATAGTATGTATTAGTGCTTGATATCATTTATGAGGGGCCGCTCAGGAAATAATTCATACTTGGTCATACACAAACACTATCATAACCTTACATACACACTATCATAATGTCATATACACACTATCATAATCTCACAAACATCCATATACTCACATACAAATACTACTATACTCCGTTTACATGAGTACACTCTACACTTTAAATTATTCTGTTGTATGTACTTTACTTTTTTATTTACTTTAAAAAAGTGCTCTAATTCATGTAAAGCACATTGACTTGCCAATGTGAATGATATGTGCTATTTTTGGAACATTTTTTTTGTGGATCAGTGCATATGTTTTGTTGTTGTTGTCAGATTTCTTACCTGTACGAATGTCATGGTTTATGCCTTCCACAGAAATGATTGCATTGGTAACGCCCCTTCCCTTTACATCTTTCACCACTCCCTTAATTCCACGATGTACCTGTGTATGACAGAGATAGGGCACACATGAAAACATGGCCAGATCCTGTTCCGTACAACTTGTGGCATAGCATAGATTGATGTAATACAAATGTGGCTGAATATCAACATATTCTGGTTTTATTCGGAATAATACCAATATTCAGATGGCACATGAGTCAATACATATAGGCTAGTTGTCACATACGTTTTTTTTTTTTATTGTTGTAGGCTAATATTGAATAATTTCACAAATAAAGCTGTGAAAAAATTGTACACACAGTGCGTACAGGATTACGCCTGCCAGCGCCACTGGAGGTCATTAGTAAACATAAAACGAACACAACAACAACACAAGGGTTAAGCAATTTTCAGTGAAAATGTTGCATCTGCTGACAGTGAAGTAGCTGATGGCAGTGGTGGAGGATTGAGAAGAGACTTGAAAATGTAAAAAAGTTTTCTACTGTCAGTTGCGCTCTCAATCTTGCTCTGATAGAATGTCTTTTTTTGCAAGTGTAACAGTGAATGAAAAAGATGATAGCAAAGACTGGTAGTTACTAAGATAATTTCCATTTCTGGATTTACGTCATTTTCTCTCAGTAGCTCTAAGTATTACTATTATTAATATAGTAATAGTAACAATATATCTAGCCGAGTGATAATAGTTCCATAAAGGTGATGGAATTATAAAAAATACTATCTTGTTTCTTATATCAATTAACATTTGTCAAAATGTTTTTAATAGGAAAAAAAAACCCTCTAGCTTAGCCAAAAGTGTAGGCCCAAAAATTCACCATTTTGGGGATATTATTGAATTTATATTGAGTTTTTTGAGAAAATGTCTAAATGCCATATGTTTTAAATCTGTTTAAGTTAAGATACCCAATTTATTTGAACTGTATTAAACCTGTAAGAGGTTTATGTTTGAGGGAAATTTGATGATTTCTGATATTTGACAAATATCTGACAAAATTATATTTTTTTAATGATTTAAAATTGTTAGAAAAATACTTAGGGTTTTAAAAATCATCAGTTAACCTCTGTAAATATGTATTTGATAGAAAAGGACAGTTTTTTGCTAAAATGACACTGTTTTTAGAGGAAATGTCTCCATAGCATAGCAAAAAGTGTGTAAAAATGTGCCATTTTTGAAAATGGCGGCCATATTGGATTTTTGGACAAAATTCAACATGCCCCAATCTGTAAAAAAATAGGCCTAGGACTTAAAAAGATTGAACGAAGCTTCCCGAAATTTGAAATTGCGATCAGTGACTGGCATCGGGTGAAGCTTTTGAACAGGCCCAGTTGAACAGGCTATTAAAAACTATTTGCACACCTCAATGTCACAGGAGAGACTGGGCTCTCCCTTATATAAATTGAAAAAGCTACGTTATGCTACCTGCAAAATGGCCTATGATTTCATTGCTGAGTTTGCGGCAAAGCAAGAAAATGTTTTTTTCAGAGTAAGGATATGGTCAGTGTCATTTATTTGTCCAATGTTAGCCTACAGACCAGTTTCCATAGTGCACATCTTTTCAACAGTTTGAATGTCGTGTGTGTTTCTGCTCATTGACAAATACCGTTCAGCACAATGATTCATGCCCAATTAATTTCCCCTGTAAAATTGTTTGCCTTTGTTACACTATTTGGTTTCGTGATGTAGCCTATGATAAACACCATATGGCCAAATATGTGACTCAGCTAATGTTATAGGCTATACAATTTCCCCTCTTAAAGACAAGCTGGTGTAGCTTATTAGACTAGGCTACTAAAATGCACCGACGGTAGCCTTGGCTATGTGTAAAGTAAGCTATCGCATGATTTCATGCACGTAAGTTCATGCATTTGTCAAGTTCGCACAGGGCATTGCACTATCTATCAAGTTCGCACAGGGCCTCGCACCCCCTTCCGACGGCCCTGCAGCTCCTCCTAAGACAGCGAGGAAAAAGTTAAAATACGCTATAAACCCAAGGCATTTCAAGGAAGGTGTTGTATGCAAGCTCCCAAATTGACCCAGTAGCCTACAGAAGGCATCAATAAATTGTTGGGACTGGGGAGGGTCATGCGTTTTTTCTCAATCACTTTGGAGGGTCATAGAAACATTTCTTGCTGGCGAGGGAGGGTCACGTCTTATTTGACTAACGCTCCCAAAACTCCTCCGGTAGCCCCTTAAATAAATAACGAACAGTCCCTAATTGATTATAGCCTGTAGGCCTACACCAGCAATTGTTGAACATTTACCTGTACAGGACATTGACAGTAGCCCAGCCTAACAAGCAGATGTTGCAAAAGACATCAAAAGACGCAATTAATCAGAAATAAATAATGTAATCTGCATTGCTTTATTTAACAAACTGCAAGCAACAAGAGGGTTGAGTTCGCTGTGAGGCCAAACCCAAGAGCAGAGCCTATCTGTTAAGGCACTCGATAGGCTATATGGTAACGAGCTGTGTGCGCCTGGAAAGACAATAGAAGATGCTTTCTGAATAGCACAGCGAAGACGGCTCTGGCAGAGGCGTATCAAGCTTTTTAAAAGTGTGGGGGTTGTGGGATAAGAAAATGAAACAATCAATTATAAATAACTCCCTACAGGGACATTGTAAGTATTTTCTGAGAGGGGTGCGGACTATATTGGTGTCCGGGAGATTCTCCCCCGAAAAAAAAAAAAATTGAAATTCTGATTGCTAAACACACCATTTTAATGCAGTTTGGGAGCATGGGCGGATTATGAAATTTCGGGCCCCTGGGCCCAGATGTATTAAGGGCCCCCCACTTATTGTTGTATATGTGGGAGGGGGGGTTTGGGGGTCCTTCCCCTAGAAAATGTTTAATTTGTTTGATGTGATTTCCTGTATTCTGGTGCATTTTGGGGATGGCCAATACTAAATTCAATCAGATTCATAGCCTACATCCTGATTTGTTGATATTGAGGCAATGATTCCATGCAAAGGTTTGGGCTTCAGGGCCCCCTGACCCCTTGGGCCCCTGGGCCTGGGCCCGGTAGGCCCGTGCAGTAATCCATCCCTGTTTGGGAGGGACAGAAGAAGCAGTGCCCCTTATATGTGTGGCTCATGTGACATGTAGGCCTACATGATCTACCTGCTATCACTTCACTATTTGACACTATACCCTACCTGGAGACATATCTCATGTTATAAATTAAGAAATCATTTCAGAAATTATGTTTTGTGCATATGGGTTAGCAGGCTACAATAAATTGCCTAACAGACAGTAGCCTAATTTCGAGGTATCACTAATATCTATTAAATAAATGTAAATGACACAGAATAGTGACAGAACTGTAAGCTCAAATTCAAAAACGTTTGAAGTCTACCCAAACATATGCAAAGGGAATATAAATAAATTGTGTTGCAGCTTAATGTAAATTTAAAGATTATGATTAGCCGTTTCTATGCTTTTTCCATTGATAGTTACAGAAAGCCACGTTGTTGTTTAAACTATTCTAGCCCACGTTACCTCCAGTTTCACTTGCTGCAGGGACGCACACATTGCATGAGCGCTCATAAGCGTTCTATTTGAGTTCTACATGCTGGAAATCTTAGTTCTCAGATGTAGGCCTAGAACTCAAATGTGTCTTGATGCCGCCGTTAAGATCAAAATAAGACGTTCTAAATGGAACGCGATGTAATTAAGCTGTTCAGATCTTTTCCAAACGTCTTGGAGACGTATGTGTGCTGACTGGACTATTTCTATATAGTTGATGACAGCAAATGAATAAGTATTTCTGATTGGGGAAACTTTTAGCCTAGTTTTTTCCTGTCCGCGGTTCCATACCATCTTGCTGCAAATGATCAGACGTGTGAAGCACCGGGCATAACTTAATTTCGCGGCTGTGTTAATTGTTGAGGAGGCCCATAGTTTGAGAAAAGCTGCAGATCATAGACAGAAAAAGCATAATGCTCTAAGAACAGTAGCCAAAGGTCTTTTTGCAGAAACAACAAGTGCCTTGGTGCGCGCACCCCTGCTTTCACTTTGACTTCCTGCATTTCTACATTGTGACAAAAACTGTCAGTCAGACAGTGAATTTTGGTTTACTAAATTAGCATAATGCGGTAACAATTATCATTTCAATTCAACCTGAAATCTGCTCACTGCAGACGTTATAATGCAGACCCAAGCAGCAGCACAGCCTTGAAAGACGCACACTTTGAATTTGATCAGAGCGGCTCTGGTTCTTCACTGGCTAACTTGATGTGATTGGCTGGATGACCGTTCAATCAAATCAACAGACCTATTTGTGTCTCTCTGTGTGTGCGTTATGGTAGATACGGTTCCAACTCTTTACGGGAGCGCTTATTTCCATATTTTACTTTAATTTTAATCTGTCAAAAAGTGTGGGGGATAGAATCGTGTTCCAGCAAAAGTGTGTACGTTATAACACCCACATCCCCCACGCTTGCTACGCGCCTGGGCTCTGGTCATCCCATACCCTCCCCCCACTTCCTGTAGCCTACCATTATGACTTGTTGCCGTTTTGGGACATTAAGCTTTTTCACGTTAAGCCCCCCTCCCCCACCCCTTTCTTTCACAAGCGGTGGGGGAGCGCGGGGCACAAAGTAACACTTTTTGGTAGACAAAGGAGGGTTCTCGCGCTTCTGTCGTTTGGCGACAATCCGGTGCAACCAGGCCAGGACAGATATTTTAGAGAGGAGAAGACGCCGGTGCAGCTCAGATGTCTTCTTAATTTTCTTTATTCTTTAGTAAAAGGTGCAGAACATTATTAAACTTTGACTAACGTTTCAATGTGTCGATGTTTTTGACTAACGAACATCGAAACGTTAATCAAAGTTTAATAATTGGCTAAATATTTCTAAAATCATTTGAGTTTCAATAGTCACATGTTTTAACAAGGGACACTTGTTATTGAACTAATAACAGATGTGTGTCGAAAATTGACTTTATTTTCCATACGGAGAAATAACATATGCAGAGTCTAACCAAGGTCAATCTTGCCAAAAAAGCCCTCAAACCTGAAAACACATGAGGCAAAAGTGCAAAACATCACAAAACTAACTAAACTAACACGCGCATATTTTTGTATTGCAATCATTGTAGCCTACAGTTGTAACAGCGCCATGGGTGGACTGGCCATCTGGCATACCGGGCATTTTCCCAGTGGGCCGACGCACCTTTTGGGCCGATAGAATAGGCTATTAAATCATTAATTAAATAATTTTGGCCAGCGATCGGCCCAAAGGAAGGGCAATCAGCGGCCCATTGGTTACATTTTAATATTGACACTGGACTGATCCAATAACAGCTCACGTCAGGCCCCACCCCTCCCATTTTGGCTCAGAGCCAGGATTCTGTGAGCGCATCAAAAGTTAATCGAAGTTGCCTACACGAAATTGCGGCGGGTGCCGGTAGTGACAATTGTGCAAAATTAACACCAATGTAGAAGCTTCAGAAATACAATATTGCAAGTAGGCTAGCATATGTCACCAACATGTTGAAGTTTGTTGAGTTTGAACGAGAATGTAAGCAAGCATACAGAGCAAGGGACAGTGTGCAGGTGGAGAGTGCGAGCCTAGTTGAGGCTACATGATAAGAACTCAGTGGTGGAGCAGGTAGGCTGTGACATGCCATGCTGACTATGATGATTATGATTACTTATTAATTCCGATAATGTAATGATATGGTAGCCTAATGATAACATGACCGTGCTGTGATTATAATAACAAATAGCGCAACTTTCAAAATTCGCCCAAAATTCAACATCGATGGCATGAGTGGTGGTTCAGTTGGTCTCTCAAAGTAGAGAAGGGTTCTATCTTGGAAGGGTTATCATGGTAAAGAAGGGCTAAAAGACTGTAGACTGATGGAAATGTAGGTTACAAAACGTCACGTCATGCACTAAGCCAACTAAGCTACAGTAGCCTATATATAACCTATACGATAGGCTACTGGAAGACACTAAAGATAATTAGTTCATGTAGCTGTACTGTTCCAAAATGTACCAGCAATGTAGGTAGGTAGTATAGCCTACAGGAATAAAATATTTCCAGCAACAGCCCTGTTTATTTTGTGTTGTTTCAGTTGTCCTACAGTGATAACTGGTATAAATTACATTAATGTCTAAGACAATCTGGGTAATTTAACTCTTTACATAGGCTTCAGTAATGTTTGGTGCTGCTGTCAATTATAGCCCATTGAATAATTTGAAATGATACGTTGAATTCAAGCAGAAACTCTTCTTTAATAATTGCTTGTTAGCCTACTTGAATATGGAGATCATATGCTCCATGCCTACCTCTGATCAGTCAGAGAGATAACCAATGAGGCCTACATCACTTCCAGTGCTTCATGACAGTTAAAAATCTGCATATTTAAAGGTAATGCAAAGATTTTGTATTTAATTAGGTGTGCCCGACCGATTTGAGGGCCGCTTGGGCCAAATAGCCTATGCCAGGGCCGATTTTTGGTCCCAGTCCGCCCCTGAACAGCGCGTAACAGTTGTTTTACTCCCCGTATGCGCTCATTATCAAGAACGTTTAACGTGTCCCAAAAACAGCTATCAACTAATCACTAAACGTCTTATAAACAAGTATTGCCAGGAGCAACACCTTTCAAAAAAGTATAACAATAGGCCTAGGCATTTATATGGCTCTGCTCCTGCCTAGATTCGAACTCAGAACTGCCTGAAAGTTGCAGAACTGTTCTGGAAATACGTGCATTAACCCACTCGACCGTCAGACAACGCTATCTGCTTCGAGTAGGCCTATTGGGTAGGACTGTAGCCTACACTGGTTGCTGTGGCACAGTCTTGAGTGACCAAATTCGTTTTCCTTTGTCATATGAATGCTGTCATGTTGTTGACATTACTGTTAAGGAGATGCCTGTAGGCAAAGGCTATATTTAACATCGTTAGTGTAGTAAAACAAATCAGAACTATTCACGATTTCTGGTTTCTGGGCAGCATATTTATGTTCTGTTAGCAAGCGAACTTCTCATGACTGCCGACAAAGTAGCCTACTGCCAGCTGACGAAGCTCTCATTTTAAAACATTACTGAGAGACAGGCACTGTACAATCAAGACATCTTGCCACTGAATCCAAAACTATGTTTTAACATTATGTACAGAGCTTATAGGCTACAGTGGACTAGCATGTTGCAGGGGCTGCTAAAAACACAGAGAAACGCACTGAAAACTTGGCCAATCACAGCCCTTGCTGTCGAATGCTCCGCCCGTGGACCGTGGAATGCCACAGCGGACTATGCTGCCCCCAAGCGACTGCAGTTGTACTTACATTTCACCCAGCCTTGATGGTGAATGAAGTGTCAATTCTTAACTGGGACCCACTGTACCTGTCAACTTTTTTCCAGCTGTCTTCCTGTTATTTTCCCGTAAAATATCCCATATTTTATTACTCTCATTACATATAGCCCCATCAAACTTGTCCGTCTCTGTACTGTTGTCCTTTTGCTACCCCCTGCCCTTCCAGCGAAAAGATGTTTTTAAAGCATCGTTTTGCTTGCCTGAACTGAAGGCGACCTTAAGGTGATCAGAACAGTGTGGGAGAGAGCATTTGACGCCAAACTTTAAGCAAAGTTTAGACCTACTGTAGCTTCACACCTCGTTTAGTTAGTGCAGTAGTTTTTTCACCAGAGGGATTGCAACAGAAAGACGAATGTTGACATTTCCCTGTATTTTGGGTGAGTAAACTGGAAAATCTCCCTTATTTTCAATGTTCAATGTTGACAGCTACAGTATGGTCAGAAAACGAGAAGAAAATGACTGAGGAGTTGAGTCAGCGCAGGAGAGACTTGTGGCTAGATAGGATAAACAGGCTAAACTTGCAGCCAACTCCTCACATCCATCGCCATTATTATATTTGTATTAGGCTATTAATACTATATTAAGTTAAATACGTTTTAGACAGTACAAACAGCAGACAGCTGCCCCTATGCAATATACGGAGACATCAGCAGTAGCCTGGTGTAGTCGCCTACCGTAGATTACCTTTGGACGTATTGCATTTAGTATTGCTAGGTAGACAATGTTAGCCAAAGTTTTACAGTAGCCAAGGCTAATATTTTTTATTGATGGTGCGCCCCTGTCAGCTCGTCGGCTATGCATGGCAAGTGGCAAATAATAGGAACAAACTCAGCGGAGAAAGATATCAGTAGATAATTCTGATTTGTATAGTGTTTTGTTCACTTGGATTTTGGAAATGTAGAGAAATATGTTAGCCTTTTCTGCCTCCAGAACATTGCATCATAGATCCCCCTGTAGCCTAGAAGTTATCAGACAAGAACGATCACTGGCTAACCCACTTTAGTCAAGTCAAGTTAAGTCGGCTTTATTGTCAAAAAGGACTTTAAACTACTTTAGCAAAGTCCTTGGGTGCAGGTTGTGAGCAACAGGCAAACGCAAGATACAATTGCAGTCCAATGAGATGCAACTTTATTCTCTGCTATCATGGCAATGTTAGACGATGACGATGAACAAATATAAGTTCACCGACCTTGACTCAGGCGACTTGAAAGCCTTCCCCTTCAGCGGCGATGTGTGCCGAGGTACAAGACAATTAGGCTATAAATAAATGTCGGGGTAATTGCTACAGCTGACAATAATGACGGATCTTAACTTAATGCTATTGGGTCTATTAGATATGGGTCCATAAGTTTATCTACTTATATTCACGAGATGAAGCCGTTACTATGCTCTGCTCAACTCAAATCTACACGCTACAGGCGATTGTCACATAGAGTAGCCTATAGAACTGGAATGTCATATCAACAATATGGCCGCAGCGGTGTTTGCGAATAAGCCCTATTGTGACATCATAATACGGCCATTAAGCAATTAGAATCCTATCCCAGGTGTTCAGGCCACCTGCAGCCTCAGGCTTTAAAGGTGCGATTTGTAGGATTGTTACCGAACATTCTGTAGGCCAAAATCAAAACACTGGTGAACGTTCTCAAGACTACCAGACGCGAGCCTCTTCTGGGTTGCCAGATGTAATGAAGACTTAGCTAACGTTAGTTGACCTGCAGCTGCTTTAACGTTTCTCCAACCATGACCCAGCTACACATTAAGGAAACAATGAAAACAAAAAATACCTCTCTAACCAACGTAACATATTTAGCTGAAGTCAGCGATGCAGATGAAGTTTAGCCTAGGCTACCTGTTGTGGAGAAACATGGCCAGCTCTGCGTCAGACTTGATATTCTTCGTTTGACGAAGACGTCACCATATCAGGAAGCTCCTCCGATGTCCACTTAATTTGTTTCTTGTTTTAATTTTGTAAATTTGCCTGCCTCTCGTAGGCGTTCATGACTACAACTGACAGCTGTTGACAGTTGGCCTTTGCTAATTTGGCAACCCAAATAGGAGGACGTGCTAGCCCATTATTAATACACTATTCTAGAATGAATCGTTCAAAACATAAACGAAAATTCCAAGAGATTCCGCCCCGTAACTCATTTTTTTCATGGGTTTTACGGGGTTTTACGGGTTAGAGTAATGTTGTCAAATAAGCCATTACGTCAATTCATCGTGTTTCCTTACTCTCTGACAACATATGGTGATCATTTTCTGAATGGTTACAGTTTATTTTCCATTATTTCCTACATACTGGACCTTTAAGCATACAATCTGGGTCAATTAAGACTACACATCCTATTCAACTGTTTCCTCTGCCCAAAACTGTTTCACAATAAAAGTCCCCACTACAATAATTCACTGTTAAACAATTTAACCCTTTAAACTTTTTTAACTGTTCAGCCATTGTAACTGTCACTTCCCAGATAGCAATTTCCTTTGGGCCGGATCTGCATAAAAGCCTTTAGATCCGCCTGTAGCGGACATACGGTATCTGACTGTGGGCCAGGTCTACTCCTGATACAGGTTTCAGCTCTGCTAGCAATGCTGTTTTATCACCGGTTTACAGATTTGTCCCAGGTCCAATTTCCGCAACTCAACTGGAAGTCAGGAGATGCGTTTAAAATACAAAACACTGATTTGGCCCAAACCTGTGATACGGATATGAGCCGAAGGACCGTTTTTTCACAGCAGACCCAGGTGGTAATGATATTAATTAAGGTGCTGATTCTGCTAAATTGACTGTCCTTTCCCTACTTCATTGTCAACTGGCTGCTAAAGAAAGGTATTTTGGAATGGCACAAATTTAGAAACCATGGGGGTGCACTATGTTCCCATGGCCACTTCATTTCTACAGTAAGGCTGGAAAAGAAGATATAGTTGGCTCAATATTGATCATATGTTCGTTTCATTATTTTTATTATTACCTAGCAGTGGTAAAAGTAGTCAATTGTTGTTTGTGTCAGATGAAACAACCCCATATTCTTGCCATGCATGCAGAAGTCCAAGCAGTAATGTTAATCAAGGATCTTTGGTTTGCTCACTATCAATCTTTTGACATGATTTGCCAGCCTGGGGTTGACTAGGACAGCCCAACTTTTCAAGGTAGTATCTGCTTTTTATCTCTGTTGGTTTATTCAGAGACAACAACAAGCAACCGATCGATTGATAACTTTACTATTATTTTCCAGCAATAACAACTAGCTTAACTTAAACAAAACAGCCATCACAATAACTATTTTGGAAAAAACAGTGATAACGCTAACAGGATCACTGATGATAAAAAACGAGTGTAATTGTGACTTAGGCTATTTGCAAAAAGGAATAAATGGCTAATGTTTATTTTGTGTTGTTTCAGATTGACCATGGAGATGACTGAGGAAGACAGCCTGAATATCGATGGGAACAGTGGAATTAACACGACTTAAACTTTGTCTGGGATGGCACTTCTACAGGCAGGTTGTTGAATAAAAAAAATAATAAGACACTTATGTGTAAAGTTTTTTTACCCCCCTTGTGTTTGTAGCCTAGCTTATGTTTATCAGTTGAGCTGTTGGGATTGGGAAAACGTTACGAACTTTAGCCTGGGTGAACCTATAACGAACCTGTTAGTAAATGTGTAGCAAACAGATTTTTCAGGATAATTAGCCCTAATTACCAATCACATTTTACATGTCAAATAAAGCCGGCTGATGTCTGATAAACGGGTCCGTACCACACACAATAAGCGGACCCGTATTGCATATGATAAACAGATCTGGAACACGTCAGTAACACAGACTACCATACGGAACTGGGCCAGTCTTAGCCCTTATTGGTACCAGATCCGTCAAACGGATCCAGACCAATTTTGGACCGATGTGCGTTTGGACGCCGGATCAGGTCCATTATGCAAATCCGTGCCGGACGTTGTGGTAGGTGTGGCCCAGTTCCGTCCCAGTGTATGTTTGCTATCTGGGTTGTCATCAACTATGACTCCTACCCACTGTAGCTAGTTAGCATAGTTAGCATTTTTAGCAAAACTGCTAGAAAACATTAGCTAAGTTAGCTAAGTAGCATGGTTAGCATAGTTAGCATTTTTAGCAAAACTGCTAGAAAACATTAGCTAAGTTAGATAAGTAGCATGCTAACTATGTTAACTTAGCTAATCATTTTTAGCAGTTATGCTAACTATGCTAACTAACATGCTAACTATGCTAACCATGTAACTTAGCTAATCATTTTTAGTAGTTATGCTAACTATGCTAACTAGCATGCTAACTATGTTAATAGTTAGCAAACATTAGAGCCATTCCAACTGTTAGTCATCGTCAACTATCTACCTAAATAATTTAACCATTTAAACTATCCACCTATTTAACTGTTCAGTCATTCCAACTATATTAAACCTCATCTACCTAGCAACCAATATAGTTTGTTTTTACTCTGTATGATATTTTACATCATATTTTTGCATTTTCATGCACTGTATTTCCTTCAGGAAATGCTTTTCTAGTTATTATTATTATAACCTTTTTTTTCTTTTTACCTTTTCAAGAATGAATGTGACTCTAACCGCTTAACGTACAAACATGTTGAAATAACCGTTTTGTAGGTCTGGAGTTGGACAAGAGAGTTACTTTTTTCAGATTTTCTTAAAAGTTTATACTTTTTGAGAAATAGGGGATTATAATATATAGGGAGAATAGGGAGCTCATTTTTCCCCCATGGACTTGTATGGCTGTGATGTCATAATGGCCTAAAGCCAGCTGCGCTCGTTAAGCTCCCAGAGTAGTTCCCGGGCTAATTAGAACACTGGCACAGGTGTCACCTGTGAATTCAACTGTCTCAGCTTTTAATGCATACAATCTGGCGCTCTCTAAAACTACACATCCTGTTTAAGTGTTTCCCGTGTGTCAAAATAAGTCACAGCCATATCTCATGCGTTGCGCATTATATCTCCAGAACGGTATACTTCAAATTTGGTACAAGTGTTTGTATGGACTCAGAGATGAAGTGAGTTGATGTTGGAGGTCAAAGGTCAAGTCAATGAACACTCTGAGTGCAATGTCTCAAGAATTCCTTGACATACGTGCCTGAAATTTGGTATGAGTATTTGGATGGAGTCAAAGATGAAGTGAATTGATGTTGGATGTCAAAGGTCAAATTTTAAGGTCAAAAACACCTTGAGTGTGATATCTCAAGAACGCCTTGCCACACAAGGTCTTTTGGTATGAGGGTTTGTATGAACTCAAAGATTAAGTGATTTAATGTTTTTTTTCCAGGATTTTCCCCACCAACTTTAGCAGCTTTCCATCCACTATTGTAATTCCTCTGGCATTACATTCTAGTCTTATCTTTCTTATCTTCTACTGTCTTTATTGTACAGTGGAGTTTATGTTTATACTTATGTTTACCATTTCTGCTGTAAGTGCATGTTGTGTGTGATGTCTGTATGCTACACTGAGACCCTTGAATTCCCCCTTGGGGATCAATAAAGTATCTATCTATCTATCTATCTATCTATCTATCTATCTAAAATTCTTTGTGAATACGGCCCCAGATGCACTGTCTATTATGTCACATTTTCATTACAACTGGATTTGAAATTATTATAGACCTACATATTGCAGTAGTGAAAGCTGGCTAGATTAAAACCACTATTCAACATATTGGAGGATTACGAAAGAGGCAAGTCGATCTAATTGAGGACGGTACTTGTGGAAGCAGCAAGAGCATCACAAGGGTTACAACTTTGCTGAAGCAAGTGTGCGTTGCGGGGGTGATGAGACTGGAAAGGAGAGGACAAATGCGCATTGGTGGAAGAACAGCCTTTGTGTCCATTGATGAAAGCAAATTTCGACACAAAAGAAAAGTAAGGCACTTTGTGTGTGTGTGTGTGGGGGGGGGGGGGGGGGGGGGGTAACAGATTAGCTAACAATCCACAGTAGCATATTGGAACAGATAAACATTTGTGACCACTTGAAAATTTCCCCGAAATTTCAAAATGCCTTAATTCTGCAAAGTGATTTGGTCCAAATTTGAGCATGAATAACTCCTTTTAAATGGCATGTGAAACTTCAAAACATGTTTACAAGGGCCAGGTCCAACTGTAGAGTTAAAAGATGTAATCAGATCCGGTGCCTCTAATATTACTTTCCATCTAAAAAATGACTACATTTTGTCAAACTTTGAATACAAATAGCTCCTTTGATGTGGCTTATTCAGCTTTGAAGCTTGAAAAGTTCTATTAAAGATCCCATAGCAGGGCTGTTTATGTATGCTTTTATATATGCCTTAGTGGTCCCCTAACACATTATCTGAAGTCTCTTACCCGAAAATCAACAAAGATATTGCTATTTAACTGTGAACTAAAGGGCGTGCTGTTATTTTCAGTAATATTGATAATTAAATGGCCTGTTTTTGTATATATATTCATAAGATTAAATTTAAAGGAACCGTATGTAAGAAATGTATTTCAATTAATCATAAAATGGCCCTGATATGTCACTAGACAAGAAGTCATGTTCATTTCAAATACTTATATCACTGACAACAGTAGTCCGGCCAAGATATTGTCATTTAAAAAGTGAAGTTGCAGCCCTCAACTGATGTTGATGTTGTGTTTTGTCATGTCATGTTGTGTTTTGGCCTGATGCACCACCCTCTACTTATCTACTAATCACAAAGTTAGTAGTGTTTCGGCATCTGGGTTGGCAACCTCGAGTCAGGGGGGAGGGGATACACTGCTCTACAGTAATTTGAAAGTGATTGCAGTACCAGTTTTTTAAGATGATGTGGGATTTCATATGACACCAAACATGACATAGGCCTACAGTGGGCATTGCTTCGATTTGGCCAGCTTCCCTCGCGGTCCGCGCGCGGGATCACGTGACTTTAATTTGTATTTTTCCAGTGACGCTGCAACGACGCTGTAACAACCCAAACAACCGGCAGATGTCTCTTGTGAGCAGGGTGTCTTGTAAAAAGAAATGGAGCCTGGAAAACCCTACACAGACTTCACTACAGACTTTAGCAGACTGGTTTACAAATAATTTAATAGCCAGAAATATGCCTGCCCTGCCCTAATAAAGAAATATTTGGTTAACTGCGAGTGAATCCCGTTTGCAGCCGTAGAAGAAACACAGGACAAATGAAACATTGCGGTTTTCTCCAAGTGCAACGATGATAGACAGACATCATTTGGACAAAATATAGAGCATATAACCTCCGTTGCTCAGCCAAATGCCTTCCTGTTACGTCTGTTATCACGGAGTTACAGGCGATAAACATTTTTTGATGGTCACAAGTTTACTTCATTAGCGGTTTATTTTTTTTATTATTAAAGAGTGTTTTTCATTTAAAGGTTTGACTTCGTGCTTATTCAGTAGAGCATTTAGTGCTCTCACCAAACCCAGACGTTCACATTGCATGTTTGTTTGTAATGGATGCACTTGCGACGCGCTTGACGGCAATGAGTTGTTAACAGACATGAACCATGACTGTTCGTTATTTATTGAAGGGGCCACCGGAGGGATTTTGAGTGCTTCAGTCAAAAGTTAGAAATTGTTCAATGACCCTCCGACAGAATTGTCAAAAAAGACATGACCCTCCCCTGCCAATTGTCGCACACATTTTTGTTTGCGTAGGAGAGAGAATGACAGCGATTAACAAATTGCACTTGTTGCTGTTTACCAATAAATACTATATATTTTTGCAAACAACAAAAACAGAAAGGATGGAGACAGCAAAGCTAGAGATTGGACAGGAACAAGGTCAATTGGTAGATATGCTTGTCAAAACGTTAGGAGCTGGATGTGGATTAATGAAGCACAAGTATGCTTTACTAATGTTAAGCATGCATGCTGTTTAACGTTACACAGTATACTAAAAGTAAGCCAAAGGTAAATGTAGCCTTTTTAGGGCTGTGTAAAGTTGACCAAATAACTGTAATATAGGCTGTTAGGCGTGAATAAAGTAGGCTACTTTGTTGCTACAACCCTTCCGACGTTAATGGGGACGATGTTGACATTTTCCCGTATTTTGGGTGAGAAACCCGGGGCATCTCCCTTATTTTCAATGTTCAATGTTGACAGCTATGGAACGAAAGAGAACGTAATATGGCACCAGAAATCACATTCCCTCTAGAACCTTTGCTAGTGCCTATGTCCCTCAATCTCCATTGAGTCTCTACGAAAGCCGCAGCGCGAGGCCTTTATCTTGCTACTCTGCAAGAAAGAAGGAAATGAGGGGTAAACGTGGTGTGCAGAGAGGGGTGCCCGAAGTGTGAAGACTGAGACTGAGAGCTACATGGAAAAATATGCACCTGGGCCACTTTGAAATGTTGCTGTTTTCATGATTACAACATTTGGTGACCCTCCCCTCAACAAAGAATAAAAAGACATGACCCTCCCCTATTTTCCTCCGGTGGTCCATTCCATAAATACCGAACGGTCCCCTATCTAAAATAACACATACTTGAAGTACCATTCATGATATGTTGTCAAATATTGAAGTCGTGGGAAGTTTACATAATACGATGTCTTTGTCATGGGGAAGTGTTTTTCCCCATGCATTATTCTTGGCTACTGTCAGTGACTGCCGTGAGAGAAGCAGGTTCTGTGTTGCGTTCATTTCAGTGACTGACTCGAGAGAAGCGGGGTCCATGTTGTGTTGCGTTGTGTTAATTTATTTTCATTGGGCATGCCCTGCCGTGCCGTCCACAGCTCTTCAGTTCCGACAAAGCCGAAATTACTCCCTTTGAAACAATGAGTGCAGGCCGTGCGTTTGTATGGTTATATTGCTTGACAGGGGGGGATCCCAAGCAGCTTTCAGCCATAAGGCTACTTTGAGAACATTTCCTAATTCACCCGACACTAATTCAAACTGTGGAAAACTATTTCGGCATAGCCTATAAGCAGTTTAATTAAATGTAATGTTAGTTGTAAACAAACGGGCTACTTTGTGAGGCTTGGCCTCACAGATTCGCTTGTGCCTTAGATGGCAAGAACAATCCGCCCGATTCACGTTGGCTGGGGGGCAGGGGGGGCCATCAGACATTTGTGCCCAGTTAATCCGGCCCTGCCCCCAACAAATCACACCTTCCCACCTCTGTGACAGCTTAAAAGAAGTCGAGGACTCCTGACTCACAGACCTATTCACAAACCGGTTTTTGTAGCATTTCGCCATGTTTTGAAATCCTATGCGGCTACAGGAGCTTCCAATCATGAGGAAGCAATTTTGCATTGTAAGCATAACTAACATGCAATAACGCCACCAACAACAACCAAAACTAGGCTACTCATTGTCAACATGTAAATTAAATGTAACATTATTGTGAATCAAATTAAAATGTTCTCTTTTGCAAACGTAGGCATAGGCATAGTAACAGATTAATTTAATAATGTTACAAAGATACATCAATCCGTATGTTTCATTAGGCTAATAGGCTATTTTTTTTGCCTTACTCTTGATTAATTTAGGCTAGGCCTTTTTATTCAGTTATTCATCATCTTCCGTCCTTGTGTAGCGCACGCATTTTCAGACCTGTCACCTGTCACTCATCATCGTAAAGGAGGTGTTTGGAATCATTCCCGCGTTACAATCATCAGCCAATCAAGGTGGTTACTTCAGTCAAGCTCGTGCATGAGTAATAACGTCATCCATAGCAACGAAGACTCACTCACTCTTAGTCAAAGATTTTAGAGCGCTCCGCTCCAGAAGTCTTAATCTATTCTAGCATGCTCTCTGACAAGAAATCTGAAGAGAAAACACCTAGCAGATGACTGGTCTAACTGGTTTGCTGCCAGAAAAGATGTTGATTTTAAAGCAATAACTTTGAATTAAACTTACCTGTGCTTTAGGGAAAACAAAAGGAAGGCAAGAGGAGGAAATAGAGATCTGTTAACTTGAATAATGTCAAGGGTTTATTTTTTAGCAGTATAACACCAATATTGTTTGGTTCTCAGTAAGTGAATGCTAACAATAACAGCTAGTCTAACAGTTATCAGCAGCAGCAGAATGACTATCATGCATGAAATGCAATAGTTTGTTTACAAGTCTACTCAACCCCAGACTCACAGTATCATCTCTGTCGGCCATCAGCAGTGACGGACTGGGATTAAAAAACGGCCCTGGCATTTTCACCAACCAGCGGCCCAGAACAGCATAGAGTAGTGCTCTCCATGAAAAGAACAAAATGAGTTTTTGTGCTGAAAACTGCACCAATTCGAAATCACGATGGTTAGAGAATGTTCAATATGTTCATTATCCCTAAAGGAATGCATGTCTTCGCCAAAAATGACAAAATACAATGTTAATGCAAATGAACGGCAAACTCTGAAATATAGCCTGAAATGAGATGTTATTATCATTGAGACAACAGGGGACCAGGGGTATATAAAAAATTCCGATGTTGTGGTTCCGATCCAAGTTTATAACGTTGTGGCACCAAGCGTCTTCTGCCCCACGGCTGCGCGCAAATGTAGTTTTGTTGGTAAGCGGGAAACCCATCAGAGCAGCCGCTCCACAAACGTGTCTTAATTAACGTCATGCAGTTAACAAGGTGCGAAGGAGCTTGCTCTTCTCCACAACCCTGTCTATCACGTCATCAGCATCCAAGTTCATTATAGGACCTCTTTCTCTGTCGCCATCAGCATAAAGGCCTCCAAATTACCCTGTGACAATTGTGTCCTTAGGCGATTCTTGATGAATTTAAGAGTGGAAAAACTCTGTTTGCATGCCACTTGAGTACATGACAGTGTTAGTAGGAATTCATTTGCTAACCATAGTTGTAGGCACAGGTAAAGAGGTTTAACTGCTGGAGAAGAAAATAGCAACAGATTGCACAATTCTTGCAGGTAGCACATTTCTTGCTCACCAGGTTTATTTCTGTATCTTCCTATATCTCTGCGGCATCATCAAAGTCCGACGCTTTGACTGTATACTCGTTTAGAGGAGACTTTTTCAGGCTGTCCCAGTGCGTGGCGAGATGTGTCAATTCCAACTGTAGATTTTCAACCGTAGCACCTTCACTGAATTTAAGCATTCTCTTATGTTTCGAAGTGCATTTGGGGGAAGTTTATTAGCTTTTATAAGGGGAAAATTCCGAGAATCAAGGCATGCTAGATCGGCAATTCCCCATGCTGAAGAAAGTAGACTCATTCGGTTTTGAAATTCCCAGAAGTCATTGCTTCATGTAGCCTAATATTTGTAAACCAATAATAAAATAAAAGATACAGGCAGCATATTTATTGTATTCCAATTTCAAACAATGCACTTATAAATCATTTGATTGAATAAGGTTACAAAAGAATGTAGACTGATGTAAATATTGAGGGTCACCATGACTGTAGTGTAGAGACTCATGTCTGGTATAAACAAGGGCGTCAGTTTGTTTTTAGAAGTGGTGGGGACAATAACCATAAGCTTGAGTGGGGTTTGAAAACTGCGGGGTACCCTTATGTAAGCTATTCATCCATTCAACGCTGCATTACAATATGCTCAACAGTAGTGTTGCGCCGGTTAAGGTTTTCTAACATCCGCACCCACCCGACCCGTCAGGAGAGTCAATCTGCACCCACTCGACCCTCAATATGCACTGATTAACTACACGAACCTGACCCGACCCGACAAAAAAAAACCAATGAGACGTCTTTTTGCCGCAACGTGTGTCTGAAAACAAGGTGAAAATTTGCAGGCCTGCTGATCTGTTCACATGATGCGGCATTTTGGGGAGCCAGGAGGCAGCATCAGCTATTAATGTGACGTGCAACAGGGGCGTGTAGAGTGATAGGCGTAGGCCTTATTATGCGTGGGCCTTCAGATGCAGCAGGTGTGTGATTTCCAAAACCATGGCGGGAGAACCGACTGCACTTTGGTTAACTTGCATTTGCTTTGCTGTTGCTTAGAATGTTAGATTCTTCCGATAGATGTCTTCAGACAATAAAAAGTAATTTGGAAGGGAAATTGAAGAGAAGAGTTGCCCCCTGCGTTGGCCGTGATTCCCCTTTGAAAATCAGAGGTTCACAGGCTACTGTGGCCTTGGTCAGTGGCGCGCCAGCCGTAATCCTGTAGCCTATGTGCGTACAATTCATTCATGAAATCATTCAATACAACAAAATAGCTTGTGTACTGTCTTAATTGAAACATGCTTCACGCACAAATGATAGCCTAGAGCAAAGAGAATGGACATCTCAACATAAGGATACATTAGAAGATGATGATTGGTGTAAACTTTGTCACACAACGTGATAAGCAGTTCTGGTGCTTAAAAACGCTCCATTCAGTCATAAATCATTCAAACAGCAGCTTAATATTTTTCAGGTGTTTAACAGTAGGCCTAGGCGCACTGTATCAGTTATGCCGTAGGCAGTGAGATAATTACTGTAGGCATTGCATCCTGTCACTCTGTTTGGAACATCGCAGTTCGGGTTGATAAGATTCAGTTAATGCGAGTATGGGTCGTCTCAAAGTTTGGGACAACCAAACAGCAGAGTAGGCAAAGCAAATCCTACTTGTTAGGTTACTAATAGCTGTATTTTCTCTAGGCCTAGGCCTATCGGAAATCGTAACATAAGCTCATTGGTTTCTTTTTTCTTTTCTTTCTTGTTCGCGTGTTGGATAGTGAAACGATAATGCATTTAAATCAATGTACATCAGAGCCGATATGGCCAGCCCTGATCTGCTGCTCTGTAAAGGTATTTCTGTCCCACCCAAATTTGCTGAACTACTTGCGAAGTAGCCTATTCATCACAGACATCACATGTATCACACAAAAGAGCTTTTTCTCAGCTTTTAAACAATGTTGGTGGTTAGTTGTTGTGGTAAACGGTTCGCGAGAAAAGTAGCCTAACTTTAATTTAATCATATTTTCTGCGCCCGTCTCCCTACCCATTCATCTTGGCTTCGTGAACTTTCCCTCAACACATGACACACCATATATCAGAATAAACAGCAGACCTTACCGAACACAAAGGTGTAATTAAAGTTTAAAGTTTTTATTAAAGTTTGAAGCACTCCCCTGTACAGTTAGCCATTCCAGAGTAATCCGGTTTTAAATTTGCAGCAATGTCTATACGCATGTCTCCAACTTTGGGGTTGACAATGTGTTTAAATTGTTCAATAGGCCTACATGATTTTATAACAGGCCAAATACAAAATAAATGTTACAAATATCGCCTAGATAGCCTATCTGTAAACATTACAATCAGAGGATATACATATAGGGCAGACCGACACTCATGAGTTCATGCTTTGTTTTATCGCTGGATTTTAGGATAGCCTACTATGGCAACCGATTGCATTCCGAGCTACAGTCAACTCTAGCAGGCATTAAATGACCATATAATTTCTTGATATTACCATATTGTTACTGGGTAAATACCTAGTTATTAGGGGACTGTAAAAGAAAGGGTTACCCATGAAGGGTAATATTTAGCCCATTGACTCAGATGTGATGTAATCAACAGCCTAATGGAAATAAAACAATATTATACAAACCATAACACATAAGAAGCGCTTAAAGAACTAAGTGCATGTTGAACAGGAATGTCTTTAGACCCCTCTTAAACGACCCAAAACTACCACAGGAACGGAGAGCACTGGGCAACTCATTCCACCAACATGGAACCAGTGAGGAAAAGAGTCTTGAATTAGACCTAGTGTTTATGATTTAGAAAAACTCATTCAAATGCATTTACAGTTAAGGACACAATTATTCATACCCCTGCCAAATATTGATCTAATGTTGATTTTCTCTTGAATTGAGAGAAATGTTTGTTCTGACTGAAAACGACACTGACACATGCCAAAAGGTTGTAACACAATGTGGTAGAAACATGGAATCAAAAAAAATAATCGTGTTTATCTTTTTTAACATTTTTATGAAAAATGGCATGTCCAAAATGATTCATACCATTTTTAAATAATCAATGGAAACATCTTTATTTGCTCTCAAAATGGTTCTTACCTACCAACCCTCTCCATGTCTCCACAATGATTGTAGACCACACCTTTTTAGCAGCAATCTGGGTTTTGAGGCAGGAACGATTATTTGCCATCACTTTGGCCTTGTGTTAACTTTTTTGACTGATTGAGGTCTGGACTTTGGCTGGGCCACTCTAAAATGGTGACATTGTTCTCTGTTAACCATTTCTTGCCTTGTTTGGCTGTATGGTTTGGATCATTGTATGGTGTAATGGTCCAATGATGCCTATTGGGGCAGGTCTCTTGGCACACTGCCTGATCTTTTCCTCCAGAATCTCAGTGTAGCCTCTTGCTTTAGTGTTACCGTTTACTTTGAGAAGGTCACCAGGTCCCCCTGGTTGAAAAACATCCCAAAAGAATACTTTTCTAGCCCCCACAATTGAAATGGACATGGTGTCATTGGAGTTTAATGCTTCTTTTTTATGCCAATCTCAGGCCATGTCCCTGGGTCAAAAAAAGAAAAATCCAGCGAAAACTAAATTCTTTGTCCAGGTGTGCCGTTATGAAGGTTTAGCTAAGTTGTGCATGTTTGGAGAAGAGTGATCCATGATCAGTATCCAAGATGACCAAGTGATCCATTTTGAGATGGAAGATGAGATGAAAATGTCAACCACCAAAACACCATCCACAATGTGGAGAATAGCTATAGAAATGTATTAGTTTTTGGGTGTTTTTCAGGCAATGGGATCTAAAACCATACAGCCAAACAAGGCAAGAAACGTTTAACTGAGAACAATATCAATATTTGAGTCCAGACCTCAATCTGTCAAAAAAGTGAGCCAGAGGCCAGAGTGATGGCAAATAATCATTCCTGACTGAAAATCCTGATTGCTGTTAAAGTGTGGTCTAGAATCATTGTGGAGACATGGAGAGGCTTGGTAGATATTACAAGAACCATTTTAAGAGTTGTGAATGCAAATAAAGATGTTTCCATTGATTATTTAAAAAGGGTATGAATAATTTTGGACTTAAAAAAGATGAAAACACATTTTTTTAATTCCATGTTTCTCCCACATTGTCTTACAAACTTTTGGCATGTGACAGTGTCATTTTCAGTCAGAACAAACATATTGATAAAGAGAAAATCAGCATTAAATCAATATTTGCCAGGGGTATGAATCAATTTGTTCTTAACTGTATCTCCAGCAGGGTTGATTAATACAATGGACTTTTCACATGCCTTCCTAAAAAGACTCAAACAGTTTCAGGTGATGCAGCAGCTAGGGTTTTCACAAAAACTAAAAGAACTGACCACATTACTCCAATTCGTAAGTACCTGCACTGGCCTCCAGTAAGTCACAGAATTGACTTTAAAACACTACTGCTTGTTTATAAATCACTAAATATCTATCAGACATGCTCCAGCAGTACACACCTTCTCGTCCTCTCCGGTTATCAGGAGAAAAACCTGTTGATAAAATTCCACGGCATCCCTGGACTGGCAGTGGTGTATGACGATCTTCATGATGAATTTTGAATGAAGTTTGTGTGAGTGTGATGATAATAATCTTGGTAAAATTCCTTTATACCTGTTCCATGAAGACCAAGAGAGATTCACGATTGTTCTCCCACTCCTCCGGCAGCTCAGTCTCATGGGGGAATTTGTCGCAACCCACATACATGGATAGCTCAAAGCAGTTTGTATGCAGGTAGCTAAAGTCATTCATACCTGCCAATTAAGCAGAGCAACTTTCAGTCAGCTGTTTCATGAAAACATTAAGCATTATAGACTACATGTTTATACAATCATTATCATCACTACATAATGCCACTGTAAGAATATATGGATATCCTGTTTACAATGCACAGCATATATTCAGCCACACTATACAGAGCTACGGTCAATGTGATCGGACGATTCTTTTTGAGGTGGAAATGTGTTTTTTACTTCTTTTGAATTAATTTGCAATACTTCTTCTCAATTAACTCAGGAGGTCAGAAAAAATCACCACTATGACCCTTTGGGACTCCCTAGATTAAGTATAAGTATATATACTTTTTTGATCCCGTGAGGGAAATTTGGTCTCTGCATTTAACCCAATCGGTGAATTAGTGAAACACAAACAGCACACAGTGAACACACAGTGAACACACTAATCCCGGCGCAGTGAGCTGCCTGCAACAGCGGCGCTCGGGGAGCAGTGAGGGGTTAGGTGCCTTGCTCAAGGGCACTTCAGCCGTGCCTACTGGTCGGGGTTCCAACCGGCAACCCTCCTGTTACAAGTCCGAAGCGCTAACCAGTAGGCCACGGCTGCCCCAAGGTAAGACCTTTCTTACCTATTTGTAGTAAATTTTGCAGCCTCTAAAGCGAGGACCATGTAGCCTATAGCTCCACAAGCCCGACCTTCTATCTCTATATATCTACTGTATCTATCTATCTAGCTTGGTTTAGCTGTGAGAAATGCCCCGGTCTTCTGCGTCATAGAGTGGCTTGAAGTGGTAATGCAGCCCCGTAATGCAGCCCCAATGTGCATATTTTTGTTTTTCAAAAAATCCAAACGCTGTGGAGTTTATTATCCCATTTATATCACTGTTGCCACTTTGTGTTAATTTGAAGTTATAAAATCCACTTTTTATTGGCTAAAACTGACTTGTTCTTGATGTCGAGTCAAAACATGGAGCATTTACATTCAAAGATTGTTAGGGTGGCCTTTATGTGAATAGAACAATCACACTCTGTTTCGGAAAAAAACAAACAGAATGAAACTCCCCAAAAGGTCCGTTCGAGGCACATTTCCAATCAAACTCTAGAGCAGTATGTTATGTCTGAAATATCTGACAAAATTGAGGCAATAATCTGACCAAAGTTAGTTAGGTCACTTGTGCTGAGAGTTTGGAGGGGGTGGGGGCACACGTTGTTTTGCTTCAGAAATTCGGTTGCTTTCTTTTTCGTTTTACCTTTTGCCTTGAGGTGCCTGTGTATTGCAATTATGTTCTGCTCACACACATTTTATTGATTGGCTACCCTTATCACTTATCTTTACTCTATTTTAAGAGACATCAGCTAAAAAGATGTTTTAAAAATCCCTGCTGTTGTGTCTGGTCAGTCATTTAAATCAGTGATTATTATTTACTCCTTGGACTGCCCATTTGTAATCATCATCTTTAAATTATTATATTAATATGTGGCTTGGCTTGTGGATCCAGTATAAACTTAAACAAATTACTAAATAACACTGAAAGGTGCTAACTCCCAGCTGCAGTATGCCAGGCTGCTCCATTTATAGTGCTGTCTTCCTTAGCAAAGTCCTTAGTGTGACAGACACGGCGCCTGGCATCAGTCATGAGTCGGTGGGTGGAGGCATATGAAAAAGCCAGCCAGCGGAAGATGTGGTCATCTGGTGTTGGTGTCTGCTCCTGTGTGATCCCAAGTGAGCGTGTGCGGTCATAAGGATAAGTCACAACAAGCTCCCCTCCCTGCAGGTTGCCACCAAGAACAAATGGGATCTTCTCCATCCAGGCAATTAAAGCCCGTGTTTCCATGGCAACCTGTCCATAACCAAAATTAGGAAATTAGATCAATACCACAAACAATAAAATAGTGTTGCAGTGAATGCATCTTTTTCATACAAGGTTATGCAATCATGCTTCCAGTTTTGGCTAATATAAGTTTTGTGTCTAGTTTTACAGTCCTTTTTTAACTACCAATATTTCTTGTACATGGTAAACAACGGATACAAAATGAGCATTTCGCAGAATTTTACATTTTAAAATGGTTTATTTTAAAAATGTCTGACCAAAAACTGACCATGTGGAAAATGTATATGTTGATCATATGTTAACAGTTATGAAACTCGGGCTTGATGGCCATTCCAGGAAATGGCAAGAATGCCCTCTTAATGACTTGCATTGGGTATACAGTATGTGTTTCTCTCCTGGATATTGCAACTAGCTATCCACCTCTGATAGAGATTGTTCCAGTTTCCAGATTTTCATCTGGATTTTTACAATATGGGTTCATGCAGATTCTGCACACCACCATGTAGGAAAGCCTTGCCACATATGGACAGGCATGATCTGTGTTTTGTCATCACTCTGTGACCCGCTGGAATTTCCACACTGCAAAGCCCTGAACTTTGGGTTTCAGAGCAGCTGTTATCAGAGACATCCTACCAACTTTGTGGCTCAATTCTGTGGCACTGCAATTCATGCTTCCATGGAAGACTGCCCCACTATAGCACATGGCCACTGTGCCCTCTGTGCTACAGGTCAGCTACAGAGATACGAGCCATGCAACCAGTGCTTCCACAGCTGCTCCCCCTCATGTCTGTTCAGAAATGTGCGCGTCACAGCCTGCCTTGGGGTACCTTCATTTGTATTAGCTCACTGATATTGCAACACCCTGTGCACCCCGTGTCTAAAAAGTGTAGCACCCTGATGTGCGGACACTGTTACATATTAATGTACCCACTGCTAACTTACTTCCAGTGCGCACTGAGCAGTTCATAAACCACATCACTGATAACCATTTTGCTGATTTTGTGTGAATTTTCCTCTCACCGACCCTGCACGTTCTGAGTGTGATTCCCTTGACTGGCCCACGGAGCTATAAAAAGATAGATAGATAGATAGATAGATAGATAGATAGATACTTTATTCATCCCCAAGGGGAAATTCAAGGTCTCAGTAGCATAGGCAAAGCAGATATATTTATATAGCGCATTTCATACAATAAGAGCATTTCAATGTGCTACAGATGCTAAGGAACAGTTTATCAGAAAAACACAATAAAAAGTTAAAACAAGATGAAGAATAAAATATACATTACACATTACACACAACATTCACTAACAGCAGAAAAAGTAATTAAAAGTATATAATATAAAAAACACAACAAGCAATAAGGACAGTAGAAGATCAAGAATATACTAAAATACAAATTATACAAAATAACACTAAATCTAAATCAAGTCTAAAACAGTAACCACATAGTGGGTGATTTAGCATGAGACGCTTGCAATGACCGAGGCAGGGACTGAGCCTGTGATTCTCTGTGCATAGTAAGGTAGTGAGTGTCATGGTGATGTTGCAAATGAGTCCAACAGTGCAAGAATAAGTCTAGAGACCAGCATAAAATACATAACTATATTAATTAAAGCTATAAGTGTGACCACAATCTGGCTGTGGGATGGAGGGAGGATTTATGCATATGTGCTAATATAGCACGTAAACAGTGAAGCAGTAATACAGTAGTAAAAAGTGGCTAGTGGACAGACAGTACACAAACATGGAGAGGGTGGAGAGGCAGACAGACTATCTGTCTGTCAGTCAGTCTATCTCTCCTCTTCCCTTAAGTGAAGCATTGAACAGTTCAATGGCCCTGGGGACAAATGACTTCCTCAGTCTGTCTGTTGTGCAAGGCAGTGAGCGAAGTCTCCAGCTGATCAGGCTCTTCTGCTTTACAATAGTGCTGTGGAGTGGATGACACTCATTGTCCAAAATGTTGATCAGTTTGTTCAGGGTCCTTTTGTCAGATATTGAATTGATGCACTCCAGTTCAGCTCCCACTACAGAGCCAGCTTTCCTTACCAGGCTGTCAAGTCGCCTATCATCCTTCTTCCTTGTGCTTCCTCCACAGCATACCACTGCATAGAAGAGGACGCTGGCAACAACAGACTGGTAGAACATCCTGAGGAGCTTGCTGCACACAAATTTGAAGGACCGCAGCCTCCTCAGGAAGTACAGCCTGCTCTGCCCTTTCTTGTAGAGTGCATCAGTATTGGCTGACCAGTCCAGTTTATTGTCCAGGTGGAGACCCAGATACTTGTAGGTGCTTACCACCTCCACATTGACCCCATCAATTGAGACTGGTAGCAGAGCGGGCTAAGACCTGTGGAAATCCACCACCATCTCCCTGGTCTTTGAAGTGTTGAGTTGAAGGTGATTGAGATTGCACCATTGCACAAAGTCCTCCACCAGCCTCCTGTACTCCTCCTCTTGCTCGTCCCTGATACACCCCACAATTGCAGTATCGTCAGAAAACTTCTGCATGTGGCATGGTGTTGTAGCAGAAGTCAGATGTGTACAGGGTGAACAGGACTGGAGAGAGCACAGTTCCCTGAGGGGCTCCGGTGCTGCTGATCACAGTGTCTGAAAAAAAAATCAACTTTCACAGTAGAGTCAGCTAGACATAAGGTCTATGACAGTGGTCACCAACCTTTTTGAGCCCAAGATCCCTGACCTCGGCCCTGAACAAAGGCAAGATCTACCTTGAAGTGTCAAAAGAGAATCAGAGCCAAAATACTTCCAATTTAAGGCCTTTTATTTAGGCAAATGTATCAGGTCAAAAATATCACATCCTCCACCCCCTTATACAGACGTTAATGAGATAATAACAGTTAACATAGTCTTTAATTACATGATTTTGGTTTTGATTTTCTAATTGGAGTATGTGTTTGTGACAACACGTCATGATAAATTTGATAATGTTTGATCGCTGTTTTGGTATGAAGCATGAAAGCACACTCTAGAAAGTGAAAGTAACCTAGGCCTGGGCCTACGATGCGCTCTGTGTCTGTAGCTGTCTGTGCACGTCTGCAATCGATTACGTTCTTCAAATGGAGAACAAATTCCTGACAGTTCCTGATTGCTAAACTTTCGTTTTCATTTTCTGTCAGTTAGCAGTTGATGTAGAAGCACCTAGCATAATTTGACTTCAACGGTGACAAGTCCTGTTGCGAGAGAGAGAAAGAGAGCGCGCACCTGCAAAGTGGTGCTGTGCGCGTGTGTGTCTGCATGGGGTTATGTTCGGTTAGAAGTTGGTCCGTCCGGTCCCGCATTCATGCCTCTCCATTATTAGATTAACGTTATCAGACAGCACTGTAAAATGTGTACGGGAATTTCTTGCATTATGATGCTAGAGTTGCGGGTCTTGAATAAATCATGCACTATACTCGCAATCCCGCGCTGAAATTTAGGCCCTGTAAACGTTGGCGAATATGCGGGAATTTGGTGAGTGTGTTTTTATTTTTCCTGTTATTCTCGGGATCTACTGGGTAAGTCCTAAAAATCTACAGGTCGGGTTGGCGACCACTGGTCTATGACATGCAGGTGCGCTCTCACACCACAGACGTATCTCTCTATGCAAAGGCAGCACTATGCATGGTGTTTGGACGTATCCAATGATATGCCTCTGCATTAATGTATTAGTACTGTTCAGTTCATCTTGTACAAAAGACCTTTGTTCACTTCTTGGAAGGCTCACATGTGCTAATAAGAATGGGCAATACAACCATTTGGCATATCTGAATAGTGGGGAGGTGTTACTGTAACTCCCCTCAATTGTTTGGTGGAAGGGGGTCACTTGCGCTTCAGCCTGGTTGGTGCTCAAGGAACAGGACGCAGAAGTCAAAAAGGGAGATCCAAGGTCTAACAAGAGCCAAGGAGCAGGACCGGAGCACTCAATGCTTAAAGTGATTTTTATTAGTGCAAACTGACTAACGTTTCGAAGTCGAAGAAGACGCATGGGCATCGAAACGTTAGTCCGTTTGCACTAATAAAAATCACTTTAAGCATTCAGTTCCCCTCAAATGTTTCTCTTAATCAAGATCCTTGAGGGCTCAAAGCCAGTTCCTATTGCTTTGTGCAATATATCTGCCCAGCGTGTTGAATCCAATGTGGACCTCTTCAGAGGAGTACAGTAAAGCACCACTTATCATTCCTAATCACAGCACAGACATGTTAGCCAACCCATAGACCAAGCATTCTACTTTATATTCTCCCTCCTCTTCAGCTCATTCAGCACACAGAGTGTGTCAGGAAAAACATAAATTGATTCTGATTGCTTTCTACTGGCCAACTCAGTCATGGTTTGCAGATCACATTCCACTGCTGGATGGCCATCCTCGGCAGATCCCATGTCACAAGGACCTGCTGGGTCAATTGAGTGGACCAGTTGGCATCAGGCTCCAAGGCCAATGGTGTCTGAAAGTCTTGCCCCTGTACTGGAGAGATTGCTTGATGATGGCCTCCCTCATGAGGTGATAGAGGCCATTCAGAGGGCTATAACCCAAGGTGCCTATATTCACTATCATGGCATGGGTTCGTAGATTGGGGTGCTGAACGTAACAGACCGGCTTCAGGTCCTTAACAACCGTCCTTAAGGACGAACTCAGAGCACAAGCAAACCAGAGCCGTATAGAAAGACATTGAAACAAAGACACAAGGTGCTTGAAAAGAGGAAAGCAGACTGAATTTCCTGTGTGCAGTACAGGAGACATCTCATATTTTGTGATGTGTCTAGAAAAGTGAAAATGTGGGAAGTATCATAATTTACAATAGCATTTTTCTGCCTCCCCTGTGTTGCCGAGACTATCGAACGCCTTGCAACAGAGACTCCGGTCTACAGAGGTGACCTCACTCCAGGTGAGTAGGTTTGAGGGCTACTTTCTAAGACACCGTATATGGGCAAAAAACATTCATGCGCAATGCACTGAAATACACAGGAGTAGTGAACTCAGCCAGGAATTGCGGAAAGAAAGTCTTATGCTCCAGGGCAGTCAAAAAAAAACGAATATGCTTTGCTAGCAAACTTATTGTTTGTGAAACTAAGTTCTAGGACCCGTTGTGGTCTAAATGCCCATCACACAAACAAGGATACGGAAATCTGTCTGATAAATACAAGTGTATTTAGGGATAGAACCTAAATTGTTATAGATCCATTGTGATGAATTATATTTCATGTGTTATAAGAACTGTCTTCAAGAAGAGCTTTCATTTTGACTAAACTCCCCTAAGAATAGGGTAGTTAGTTTCCTCTTAGCCCCAGACGGGCAGACAAACGTCCGTAGTAAGGAGTTTTGGTAACACTTTACTTGACAGTATCGCCATAAGAGTGACATGACACTGTCAAGAACACATGACACTGTGTCATGGAAACCTAACCCTAATCCTAACCCCAACCCTAACCATAACTCTAAACCTAACCCTAACTTGTTAAGACAAAAAACGAATGTCACTTAATAACAGAAGCGTTATGTCATAAATGTTTATGACCTGTTTATGACACGTTCATGACAGTGTCATGTCACTCTTATGACGACACTGTCATTTTTGACCTCTCATTTTTAAGAATGACTAAACAACTTTTTGTTAACACAGCTCTGAAGTTCTTCCCCATTTTATTGAGTTACACATTATGAAGTACGAGCCAAGGGCATAGGGACTCCGAGACAAAGAGAGACTCTGAAGTAGTCCACCTTTGTCAGCCCCAAACCCCAAATTAGGGAATTTGATTCAGATAGACAGAACCTCTCAGTCAACCCCCTCGTACATCCTAAACCTGTTGAAAAGGGGCCCTCGCACCAGACATATACACTGAAAGATACTTCCTCTTTTGCTACAATGTGGAGAATACAATGCAATCAAGCATTATGGGTGATGTGGAGTCACAAGCTGGCAGCAGATGAAATGCTTGAGAGAGAGAAAAAGATGCGGTTTTAAAAGGATGTGACCAAAGCAAGCCAGGCGATATGCCTATAAGCCCGACGGTAATTGTAAAGCAATTTACAAAAGATTCACTAAACAAAAATGCTGATGTGGTACATAAAAATGTAGCTAAAAATGTGGAGAATGCAATGCAATCAAGCATTTTGGGCGATGTGGCGCCACAAGCTGGCAGCAGATCAAATGTACGTGTAAGTGTGGTGCTATTTTAAGCCTTGTTGTGCTACCGTGTAAGTGTGGTGCTATTTTAAGCCTTGTTAGTGGTATAGAAATAGCGATTACTTTTTACTGTACGTCTGCCCCAAAGGCTAGCATTAAACGCTTAGCGGTTTGCAATAAAACTGGTCATACAGTTGGCATCGCTTTCAAATGGCACTTCAGTCGCGCATTACGAGGCATGAAGCTGCGTGAAGCTTTAGTACCACTTTCAGCCACTGTGCGTCGCTCTGCCACTGTACATCGCTCTGCCTGCCGCCCCTTCTGAAAAAGCTCGATTTACCTCGATTTAGGCTACTTGGGTATGGCTTAAGGCTTGACTACACGGTGGTAACGGAAATCGAAATTTGCTGTCTACATTATTGTCAGTGTTGGGTTAACGCAACTACGCAAAATTTTCTGTACAATAAACAAATACATCTACTTTATGCTGCAGAATTACATTCATATTTGGAACTTACATAGTCCAATGCATCGTTACACTACGTTAGTGTTTCCCAAAACCATAGTAGCAACGAACGTTTGCAACCACTATCGTAAAGTTGTGTAGTTACAACTACACCTCTCGACCTGTGGTAGAATGCTAGTAGAAGCATAGTTCCAGGGATCTTCATGTCAAAGACGTCACTGACGCCAGTTATTTGTTTACAAATTAATAATTATAAATATATTTAGGTTTCTAATTGATATTTACACTTCTAACCACCATACATCCATATTTTAAAATGCCCAGGGCAGAAAATACATACATTAAAAGTCAATTTGTAGCCATGTGCACGTAAGTAAAAGTCACACACCTGCAGATAATAATAAGGTGGTGCGCACTTTTTGACGAGTCAGCTGAGAATATGTAGCCTTTGATTTTCATGGAGGGGTCCTTGTTAGTTTACGCAAACCAAGCCAAGAAGGCTGATTCTGATTTTGATAATATGATCTGCACAAAAGATAAACTTAGGTAAACAACAATGTCAATATTGTTGTCAAAATCTTAACCCAGATTCGAACTCTTGGACAGGGGACTGGTAACTGCTGTGCAACGGCGGCTGTCATCTGCCGGCCTTAACGCAATGCGCCACAGAAGTATGTGCAGGTGCCCATTCACGTGCTACTAAACGTCATTAACCACCTTAGTCCAGACTACTGAAGTTTGGAAACTATCATGTTCCAAACTTACAGAACTATGTAAGTACGACAGTTTTGGGAAACAGTCGTAATTTACATGTTGGTTAGTTGAACGATGCATCCTGTTAGTAAAAAGCTAACCTCCGTAGTTGTACGGGAAACGCAACCCAGATCAGCTTGTAGGCCATTAGCAATCTGTTTATTTTATTTTATGAAGCCTACACAGTAGATCACATGCCACATTCTCACTTTCAATAGACAGAGGTCAAGTATTGAGTATAAAGCAATTAAGATAGTACCCTATACAAAAAGTACTTCATACTATCATAAAAATTCGTTAAAACGAATAGCATTTTGCAACTTGACAAAACACTGGATTAAATATCGTGGCCCGTGGGGAGATCACATGCCAGTTGCCTCTCCCTTCAGTGCTATGACTCGTTCGGCTGTGAGCTTGTTTCGCCAAAAAAAAACTATTGCAGATATCAATGCATCTTTGTTCATGGGTTTGGCCTCACAGCAGAGGCTTAGACAACTATGACCCACGTTTTGCTTTCGTAATTTGCCCTACTTATTGACTGCAATGTAGTCATTTGACTGCTTGACAGGTTATTTTTATTTTTCTGTACAATAAACAAATACATCTGCTTTATGCCGTAGAATTTTGCACTTGGCCAGCCTATAGAACGGGCACATTTTGGAGAGAATAGAGAATGTACACACGCAAGAATCTGTAGGCTATTTGTGGCGGGTTACCAGCAAACAATGTTTAATGCATTAACTCAAGACCTCAAACGTTTTCTAAACAATAAAAACAGAAAGGATGCAGCAGGCAGCAAATGTAGAAGAGTAATTTCCAGTGGAAAAACAAAATGCTGAATGAAGTCCAAAGCTATGAAGGCATATCTGGCAAGTTGTTATTTTATGAAGACGTAAATGGTTGCGCTATAGGCCTCAGGGCTCCAGACTAACTTTTTGTACTGGTTGCACTGGTAACTTTTTTCTTAGGTGCACCAGCACAAAAGTTAGGTGCACCCAAATTTTCAACCACATCGCATTTAACACCGCAGCAGGTTCACTTTTTTTCCTTAATTACTGTCCTATATAGGTTGTCCTATGACTTATGATTTACAATTCTACAAGAAAAGTAATTAATGAAGTGTTGGTGCTTTAAGTGCTTCACTGAGCTGAAATTTAAACTTAAAACATCTCAAGATGAATTAAAAAAAAATAACATTAATTAAAGGAGAATTCCGGTGTGATATTGACCTAAAGTGTATTGAAACATGATACCGAGTGTGAACGTATGTCTCATAGCCCATCTCGGCTTGTCCCCTGCACTCCAAAATCTGGCGCTAGTTAGCCGATGCTACCAACAGCTTTTTCAATAGTGGTGCTTCGGCATCGGGCTAGCCATGCAAATAAATCACTGTTTTACACCCATTTACGAAGCTCAATGTATCTCCACACTTCATTGGTAGACTTCCGAGGGCCCTGACATTTAAAACGAGACATTGAGAACTTTGAAAAAGCACTGGTAGTTTACTTACAAGACGATTTATACAGACAGTACCTTCATGAAGTTTAGCGTTTGCAGCCATCTTGAATTTAGTCACGATAAATCGAGCAACGAGTAAGAATGAACAGGTATGATAAGGGATCAGATTACAAAAATAATTCAGTGGAAATGCATGGATTCCAGTTGCTGCTACTGGAAGAAACTGGAATCCATGCATTTCCACTGAATTATTTTTGGAAGTCGCACTCTGGAGCCCTGGGCCTAGTCAAGTTTGCAAGGAGACATAACGCGTGAACATGCCACACTATCCAGGGACGCGCTCACACAGCAGTGGTAGGGGGGGCAGGAGGATTACTGTTAGCGCAGGCTTTATATAAAATTCTTCAACAGAAGCCTTATTAAATAAAGGCCTGCCTCGAATGCAGGCTTGCCCAAAATAAAGGCCTGTGGTTTGCGCAGCCTACAGTAAGTAGGCTAAATAACAGACGCGCCACAATATGCGGTATGATGATTTTTTACGAGCAAGATGTTTTTGGTGCCCTACGCGCACTGCATGTTCTTAAATAACAATGAAATATCATCAGTAATATTCGACCATTATTTTGCGTAAATGGGCTATGCATTGGGTTAGACACCAGGGGCCATATTCACAAAGCCTTTTATCTTACCACTAGGAGTACTCCTAAATAGCAATAAAATATTTTAGCTAGGAGTTTCTCTTATTAAGTTATTCACAAAGCCTTTCAGAGCTACTCTTAGTAAGGAAAAATGACAACTCCTAAACTAAGAGGGAGTCTTCGTTGCTATGGATGACGTCATTTCTCAGGCACGAGCTTGACTGAAGTGACCACCTTCATTGGCTGATGATTGTAACGCGGGAATAGACCTCTCCAGAATAAGTCCCGCCTCCTAACTTCCGTATCCATCCAACTTCCTGGCGTCGATTGTCTATGGGAAATAACATGGCGTTTTGAAAGATCGTACCTGTCAAACTCTGTAGATGACAAAGTAGAAAAAGCTGCTGGGCAGATTGGCCTACACACTTCTGCCATCTAGTTTCCACTGGATTTTTTGATTTTTGGTGCCGTTTAAGTAGTATAGTCTATAGTATACTACTTAAGTCGGAACTATCCATTGTAGGCTACGTAAAAATAAACTTCCAAAACTAACGAAAAATATTTATCTTCTTTCAGGTAATTCAAAAGTTTCCAAAAAGTTAAAAACAGATGACGTGATGCGCGTCATTGACATAATGCGCAAATAATATAGCCTAGATATTCCAATATATTCGAATACATGTGTTTATTTTAGAGGGAAAATTCAAACGTAATTTTTGAGCAATTTTGACAGCCCTAGTCTACGCCAATCGGCTATTAACACCTTCCACCTAGCCCCGGTGAGTGGGGGTCGCTATAATGCGTGTGAAATAGCACCAATGAGTAGCCTATCCGAATAGCCTTAAAATCCTTAAACCTGAGAGAGGAGGGAAAGGGCGAGTGGGTAGGCCCGAAACGTTAGGAAATCGTTACGTTAGGAAGTCATCCAATGCAGATGTAAATTAGGTAAATAATGCAACCTTAACAAAACCGAACTCTGGGATTTATTTATACATTTATTTTGAAGTGTTTCAGTTGATTTGATGTCAGATTTACATGATTCAAACGTCCCTACCAAGGCAGGCTACTTGCTGTAGGGTTTAATAAGCCCAAGTAATGTATCCATAGCCTACCATTCAAATATGTGTTTCGAAAACCCAAACTGACTTTTTCTATATTATTTTTTAATCATTAGTAAAACAAAAGCAAACAGTTTATGTCTATGAACACAGTTTGTAATGATCAATTCTGAGCTGCATGACATCTGCTGCAGCTCTAATTATGAAAAGCCAAGTGGATTGTATGTGACTTGTCTGTTCTGAAAACCTATAACCCTTATGAAAAACAATTAAAGACCTGTTATTTTCATTTTTGGATTAGACTAGCCAGTCTCTATGCTGTTTTCATGGACAGCAAGACCCACTTCATTCATTGTTTTAAATAACGTTGTTTGTTGCACACGCCATCTCCAGTGGTTCACTTTTACTTGCGCAGCAGACGCGCAGATTGGATGAGCGCTGACACCACTACCCCCTAATTGCATGTCTCTTTATTTGATAACACTAAATTAAGACATATTTTCTAATCAGGAATATGTTTAGGCTAGTTTATTTTTTCTTTCGGTCCGCGGTTCCATAGGCTACCATTCAATTGCAGCACATTATCCGCGGACTAGCAATCTCCTCGTCAAGGAGGCCCTATAAGCCTGCAGATCATAGACAGAGAAAGCATGCTCTGGGAACAGAGCACAGTTGCCGGCCTAGTGTAACCATGGGTAGGCCTATTTGGATATATCGTGTTAACTGTAACCCACCCTCTGAAGCCTTTCGTGATACATAGAAAATACTTTTTAATGAACCTGACGTGTTCTTCATTCTCAGATTTTTACTTAAAGGAGAAATCTGCCCGATTTTTTCATGGATCTTGATCGCTATACTGCAAAAAAACACTTATCTAATAAAATCTAACCAAGTGTTATTAATTTTATATCAAGATCAAAAAATCTAGTCGGTATTGTTGTAAGTATAAAGAGACTTACCTTGCACTTTCTCGTAGAATCATTTGACTTAATTTAAGAAGAGTTTAACTTTTAAGAGGTTTCATCCTGAAAACAAGCAAATTTGTCTGCCAGTGCATTAAGGAAATTTGTCCTAAGAACAAGCAGTACTGGCTGCCAGTGCAGTGCGTTAAGTAAATTTGTCTTGATAAGATTCCTTAAAATAAGTCAAAGTCTTCTTACATTAAGTCAAAATTATCTTTCAAGAGATCACAAGGTAAGTCTCTTCATACTTGAAATAATACCAAATAGATTTTTTTGATCTTAATATAAGACTAATAATGCTTGGTTAGATTTTATTTTTTGCAGTGTAGACATCACCGAATATTGTCGATAGGAAAAATAATGACAAAAATAGGTGCTACCAAACTGGAGTAGCTGCAGCTAATGGCCAGTACTCCCATTGACCTACAATGCTAGGTCTGGGGGCATAATCTAAAGTCCTTACGTGACAAAACGATGCATTTTCTACTTATTACCTGTGAAGAAACCATTTGAATTCAAAGTTTAGAGTATAGTAAAGTAAGCAGTAAGCAGTAGAATATAATAGGGCATAAAGGCAGGGAATACTCAGGGTAAACTAAAAGGATTGCTAGTGGGACAGGTTTATAGCTTATTAGATTGTGCTGATGTATCACTCGTGACTAACCGTGCCATTTTTAGATTGGTACCACTCAGGAATGGGCACATGGTGGTTCAGAACCTTACGAGGGACCAAGTTCCGGATTTCAGCCTCCCACAGGATGGAATTCAGATCTGGGAAATTGTGATGAATGTCAAAGCCATCATGACTCCAGCGTCCAAGAGACCAGCCCCCCAACTCTGATCCCTAAGGGATAAGATAAAATAGGTGCGTTCAAATTTGCAAACATAGGCGAATGTTTGCAAACAACATGTGGGGGTAGTTCTCCGCGAACATATAGTGAACCTGGACATGAGCTTGATGAAGGTAAACATGCTTTTACAATGGAATGTTAACATCAAATCGTTCAAATTTAACTGTTCAAAAAAAACATGTTCACCATGAAGGTTTGCCACTGTTTGCCAAATTTGAATGCACCTCATATTTGCCAGCCGTCATTCTACAATATGTCAAGTAAAACATCAATATGCCCAATCAATATTTGCTAAATATTCTGCAACATTTACTGAAAATAAGTGAAAACCTTAATATATATTTTTTTCCTTTTGTAAGATCCTGGGCTGTTATATCTGTGATGACTTCCTGATTTATGTAGTGATTTATTAATGTTATGATAACAGCACTGTCTTCCACAATTTCACAACACATTGAAACTTTCTTTCTCAACAGTGAGTTTTTAAATGACAATTCCGGCGCAAAATGAACCTAGGGGTTAATAACACATGTGTACCGAGTTCAACCGTTCGCTGGGATTTATTTTCATGCTAGTCGAATGTGACCAGTTTTATTGCAAACCGCTAATTAGCGTTTAACGCTAACCTTCGGGGCACACGTACAGTAAAAAGAAATGGCTATTTCTCAAAATAGCACCACACTTACACGGTAGCATTATGAGGGTCTCTACATGTAAACCAAAGCATTGAGAACTTTGTAAGTGCATCTGGTTAGGGTTGCCAACTTCCTCGACCCCAAATGAGGGACACTTCAGTTCCAATGCGGGACCCCCAACCCCCCCCCCCCCCCCAAAAAAAAAAAAATATATATATATACATACAATTCAAATGGTAATAATGACAAAGTAATTTTGTTTTTATTTTATACACTTCTTAAGAAATACTACCGATTTGATGCTGATGGTGCACTGTCACTTCAAGAGCATTGTCTACACGGTAGGCCTATTCATAATATTTTGCCAGCTCCATTCAAATATAGCCTATGGCTAGTTGTCTACAAACTCTAACATTGTTTGTGCCACATTTATTAACAATGATAAGTATATTAAGTTGTTATAAACAACCTTCATTCCTGTGGAAATAGAAGCATGTAATGATGCTAGCTTGATATTTTCTGTTTGCAATTAAAAGTGAATTATGAACCGATAGCCACCTAGCTATCTGAGTGGAAAGTGTTTCAATTGGCAATTGGCATTCATGTAAATGCTTAGTTTAAGGGAAACGGATTAAGACTTCAAGACTCACCAATTCAATTCCATTACAGAAAGGCAAAGACCACTCTTCATATTCTATCACAGTCTAAATCACAGTGCCTGCAGCCTATGTCAAAGTGCCCTCACATTTTATAAATAGTCAGTAGTGTGAACCAGATAACTCCGCAATCTCCTCGCGTTGTTTTCGTTGTTCTCATGATTTCCTTTTAAAAGTTTCTTATATTAAAAAGGTGAAATCAATTACCAACAATGACAAGCCAGCTGGAAACTTCCACCCTCTCTCCCTCTCGTTCCCAATTAAAACGAGTAGCATAACGTTCAAGTTAGATCTGGTGCATAGGCTAATGGAGACTGAGAGGACCCAAAAAGTATCATCGTTATGTAAGATGCTGTTGCTGCATTTTGACATTGTAATCAAGAGTGAAAAGCAGTTTGCAGTAAAGCTTCTCTTGGTAAATTGTGGTGCCCCTCTGTCCCTTGGTGTCGTGCACACAGTGCGAGATGCGTGTGGTTGCGGTGGCACTGGACACTTTGTGCACTTACAGTAGCCTAGTTACAGTAACAAGGCCGCTGAGCTGTGACTGAAAATCGGGACTGGAGCTGTCCCTGACGGGACAAATCAAAATCACCCAAAACACGGGATGTCCCGCACAATTCGGGACGGTTGGCAACCTTACGTCTGATTCACATACAGGCAGGTGATGTGAACTAAAATCAAACGTAATTTGCTCAATATAGGCCTATCAGAAATAATAGCTCCGATGTAACATAACTTGTCTAGTGTACTTACTTAGTGGATGTCCATCTGGTCCCTCTGGTATGGATCGCCGCCTCCAATTTCTTTTCGGGACATGGAAAAAAGTTTCAACTACAGCCCTGTTTATCAATGAGGGGAAATCCTCAGACTCTACAAAACACTGCATCTCTTGGGTGTCGCGACGCAACAGGTCCCACTCCATGCAACACAGGCACTCCTCTTCGGTGGCCATAGCTTCACAATGTCCGCAGGTACACCACCAGTTTCCAGAAGTGCGAGGCTGTGTGCGGCATTGACTACAGGTAGCTCTCTCTCATAGCCCTTTCACGGAGCTCCCGCAGCTCTTCGTCGATATATTCCGGCTCGAAAAGATAAGGACGTCCATCAAACCGAAAGGGTTCATCCTCGATGTCTTCAAATTCGTTCAAATAACCTGCCATCTCTTATGTCTCCTGTTGCGTTCAGTGCTTCTCTTATGCGCTCAGTGCTTTCTTTCGGTAACAACGTTTCACGTGAGATTCACTTCACATCCCAGAGTTCTGTTTTCCCACGGCGCCTGTCTGGATGTGAACCAGACGTGAATGGTAATGTTTTTCTTTTTAATAAACTGCCTGTACACTTACAAAGTTCTCAATGCTTCGGTTTACATGTAGAGACCCTCATTATGCTACCATGTAAGTGTGGTGCTATTTTGAGCCTTGTTAGTGGTATAGAAATAGCAATTGCTTTTTACTGCCCCGTCTGCCCCGAAGGCTAGTGTTAAACGCTAATTAGCGGTTTGCAATAAAACTGGTCACATTCGACTAGCATGAAAACAAATCCCAGCGAACGGTCGAACTCGGTACACATGTGTTATTTACCCCTAGGTTCATTTTGTGCCGGAATTATCCTTTAAATTATGAATCAAGTATGTCTTGACTCTTTATAAACAAACCTCAGAGCAAAAGGGACATTTCATTAAGTCAATTTTTTGTTAGGCTATGTGATGACACACCATTAATGCTACACAGAAGGGTATACCATGATCAGACAAAATAAATGCAATAATGGCTGTGCGTTGACATTACAGCCCTGTTGGGAAAAAAACAGCCTGACCAGCTAAAGATGGTTTGCTGGTTGACCAGCTTGTTTGACCACCCTTTGATGGTTGACCAGCTAGACCAGCAAATCTCTTGTGAAAACATACCTTCAGCTCGTTTACCCAGTTTACAATGGTGATCCAACTGGTATTGCTTGTCGCACCACCTCAAGCTCGTCATTTTAGTTGGTGTGGCTGGTCTACATTGCTGGTTTAACTGGCCATGCCAGCTTATGTTGGTCATTCTAGCAAACCAGCACGACCATCTTACACCAACAATGTCAATCTTGGCAAGCTGGTCACCAGCATGACCCTCTTACACCAGCTGTATCCAACATGACAGGCTGACAGCTGTATCCAACATGACAGTAGTGATTGGACTTGAAAAACTTTGGACTCGGTATTGCCTTGGACTCGAACCTCTTTTGACTCGGTCTCAACTAGTCCTGGTCTTGGACTTGTCTTGGACTCGACAAAGACGGTCTTGACTACAGCCCTGGACAATACCAATTAGAAGCCACACCTTAGTGAGCTTAATGACTACAGGCCTGTGGCTCTAACATCACATGTGATGAAGACAATGGAGCGACCCCAGGTATGCTCAGACCCCAGGTACGCCATGCACTAGACCCGTTACAGTTTGCATACCAGGAGAAAGTGGGCGTGGACGATGCCATCACTTATCTTCTACACAGGACACATTCTCACCTAGACAAGGGGAAAAGTGCTGTGAGAATCATGTTCTTTGCTTTCTCAAGTGCTTTTAACACCATCCAACCCCTCAGACTGGGAGACAAACTCTTGCAGATGGGTGTGGACGCTCAACTGGTAACCTGGATTACAGATTACCTGACCGAGCGACCACAGTTCGTCAGACTGAAGAACTGTCTCTCTGACACTGTGATCAGCAGCACCGGAGCGCCACAGGGAACTGTGCTCTCTCCAGTCCTGTTCACCCTGTACACATCTGACTTCTGCTACAACACCGAGTCATGCCACATGCCGAAGTTTTCTGACGATACTGCAATTGTGGGGTTTATCAGGGACGAGCAGGAGGAGGAGTACAGGAGCCTGGTGGAGGACTTTGTGCAATGGTGCAAACTCAATCACCTTCAACTCAGGCTGGTAAGGAAAGCTGGCTCTGTAGTGGGAGCTGAACTGGAGTGCATCACTTCAATATCTGACAAAAGGACCCTGAACAAACTGATCAACATTTTGGACAATGAGTGTCATCCACTCCACAGCACTATTGTAAAGCAGAAGAGCCTGATCAGCTGGAGACTTCGCTAACTGCCTTGCACAACAGACAGACTGAGGAAGTCATTTGTCCCCAGGGCCATTGCACTGTTCAATGCTTCACTTAAGGGAAAAGGAGAGATAGACTTCTCCGCATAGTCTGTCTGCCTCTCCACCCTCTCCATGTTTGGGTACTGTCTGTCCACTAGCCACTTTTTACCACTGTATTACTGCCTCACTGTTTGCGTGCTATATTAGCACATATGCATAACCCCTACCTCCATGCCACAGCCGGATTGTGGCCACACTTAAATACCTTTTCTTAATATAGTTATATTAAGATATATAGATATAGTTTTTTCTATAGTTTTTTTTTATATTACCTTGCCTACTCTCTTATATGTCCATATTTATTTTATGCTGGTCTCTAGACTTTATTCTTCCACTGTTGGACTTACTCATTTGCACCATCACCATGACACTCACTCACACAGAGCACCTTACCTTTAGCCTAGAAATCTAGACGCACCCTAGTGGCGGCAAATTAATTTGCTCAGCCTGTACGTCTAGTATCGAACCATAGGGATTTCTATTGGCTTAGCACCGTGGATGTTCTCCAATCACAGCGCTCTATTTTGTTAGAGAGTCTTAAGGCGGGCTTAACAGGATAACGACAGTCCTGCGACTGTGAACAACAAGGAAGGTGGCTATGGCGAACGAAGAGCGGTTGTTTGAATCGGCGTTGGCGTCAACTTTGGAGGAGTTGGACTTGTGCTTTTCTTTGAAAGTTGAGCAACACAATGCACTTAAGTCATTACTTTCGAAGAAGGATGTATTTGCCGTTTTGCCGACCGGATACGGATATGGTCGTAGCGCTGGCCTATTGCATGCCTAGGCAGTTTGAAAGACAATTCTCTGCCCGCCCCTTGGATTAAGCGAGGTGAATGGTTCGATGCCAGACTATACATCTCAATGATATAGGATGGCCCCGCCAGGCTACCTTACCTTACTATGCACAGAAAATCACAGGCTAGGTCCCTGCCTCAGTCATTGGAAGCGCCTCTTGATTAATCAGCCACTATGTGGATACTGTTAGAATTGATTTAGATTAAGTGTTATTTAGTACAATTTGTATTTTTAGTATATTCTTTATCTTCTGCTGTCCTTATTGCTTAGTTGTGTTTTTTATATTATATACTTTTAATTACTTTTTTCTGCTGTTAGTGAATGTGTGTGTGATGTCTGTATGCTACTGAGACCTTGAATTTCCCCTTGGGGATCAATAAAGTATCTATCTATCTATTTCTTTATCAGTTTTCTATGCATTTACTTTTCATGGATATATTCATTGTGTAAAGTTTCATTTTGATAGGAGTTAAAAAAATAGCCCCATTGAGGTGCATTGTTGCCTGGCCTTATTGGCACACATCTCGGATTGATGAGAATTTAACATATTTCCTCAACTAGGATTTCTTAGGACTTTTAGTATGTTGTTCTGGAAACCTCATATAAATGATTTATGCTGGAAAAAATATTTTACAGTTAGTCGGTCGTAAAACGCTACTTTCCCTGGACTACTATGCACAGTGCATGATGCGCTTGGTGGTGATCACTAATCAGGCAACTTTTTAAAACTGAAAATTTTCACCTACAAGCTCCTCACGTTCCATCTTTAGCTAACTCCATAGACAATAAAATAAACAATCTTGTTGCTTCAGGTTTTGCGGCCTCTGTTACATGACATCAGCCCCCCACAAAGGAAATAGGTAAACACAATGCGTTTTGCGTTAATATTTCATAACGTGTTATGAATTTGTGTTATGTACATGTGTTATGTACTTTTTACTTTATTTTACTGGCTAACTCCCTCCTCTTTCAGTCTATGCTTCCTGCTCTGGCTCCGTTCGTTCTTCTAATTCCTTGTGTTTTCTGGTAGATGCTCCGTTCGTTTCCATGGTCTCTCGCGCTGGTTTCACCGCAAATTGCGCGCAGCCAATGAGACTATGGGCGATGTCATCACATAGCATTACGGCACAGTGGTCATGGAAAATGTAGGAAGTACTGCCAGGGGGATATATCACCGGCCAAACTGGCTAGTAAGTTTTTATTAACACCTGGCAAAATTAATTTTAACCCGCATTTGGCTGGTTGGCGGGTGTTAATTTAGAACCCTGCTTACAATTCCAGCAGCACGGGCCCATGCTGCTGATGCACCCTTGGGAAATGACTAACTTTAACTGACTTACACTCGTTGTCCCGTGTCAATGCTGCTGGTGTCAGTCTAAAGGGGACGGTTCAGGAATCACGCATGTACATTTTTACCTCTACTGGAATGTGTCAAAGACGTTAGCGGGGAAAAACTCGTATAACATTGTTTTATCATTCGTTTTTGACCATCAAACCAACTGAAATGACCATAGGATGTTTGAATGGAAGTATCCAGGGATGGGTACATTAACCAGATCAGCAACAGCGCCATCTATCCATAGAGTCTAGGCCGTAATCCACCCTTTGACCTGCATTATAATAATAATATAATAATAAGCTTTATTTGTATAGCACCTTTCATACACAGAATGCAGCTCAAAGTTCTTTACATTTGAAGCATGTAACACGATAATAAGTCAGTCATTATCAATCACTTTTCTTCATTGCTGTGGCCGTTTATGATCCAATCAGCAACATATCAAAAATATAGAAAATAACATGTCATAAGACTGGCAGCCTTAACTCTTTACCCCCCACAAGCATGCCATATGGCAACTGTGGCAAGGAAAAACTCCCATATTCCAGGAAGAAACCTTGAGCAGAACCTGACTTAATAAGGGGTGCCCATCTGCTTCTGGCTAACTGCGCCCTCCAATGGCAGCAGATGTAGAATAATCCGAAAAAGTAGTCTACAGGAAAAGATGAGTTAACTAAAAGCTTTCCTATACAGGTATATTTTCAGATCTTTTTAAAAAATATTTACTGAACTCGCCTGCTTGATGTACAGAGGCAGGGTGTTCCATAGTTTTGGGGCATAATGGATAAAAGCAGCTTCTCCACTTTGCTTGTGGAGCACTTTGGGTACGATTAAAAGATTAGAATTGCATGATCTAAGTTTCCTTTGTGGTTGATAAGATATTAAAAGCTCAGAGATATATAAAGGTGCTATGCCATTTAGAGCTTTGTAAGTAATTAACACCTTAAAATCAATTCTATAGGAAATAGGGAGCCAGTGCAGTGTTCTGTATGAGTGCCAATTTCTTTAGATGTTTTTTGGGAAGACCAGTGAAAAGTGCATTGCAGTAGTCTAACCTGCTAGTGATAAAGGCATGAATTAGTTTTTCTGCATCTTGTAGAAAGTCATGTCAACATAACTTTGAGGAGGGATATCTCTCTGACTATGATACAGTAGTTGTAGTAAACATTTCTGTAACTGCCAACGTTTTTGTCATTTATGAGATTTGTTTTATTGTGTTATGATTTGTAGTGTTATTGTGCATGTCATTTTGGTTTATTTCTTTTGATTTGTTACATGTTAATGTTAATTAATGACGTCATGTTGCACACGGACATTTGTATGTGTGGCACAGCTCACCTGGAAGGCCAAACAAAAGGCATGTAAGATGCTGACTCGTGGTCCACGCCATACCACGTAATTAAGAGGATGTTAAGGGTTATGTGATACATGGACACTCTGGGGCTTTCATTCCCTCATGGTTGTGTGCAGCCAGCGAGGTATGTTGCACTTTATTGTATGTATGTATGTATGTATGTGATTGATTATGTTTATACTGTGTTTTAACTGAGTGAATGTATTGTTTTTGTATTACTGTAATCTAACAGTTCGACGGTGGATAATAAAGAAAGAAACCATCAGTAACTAAGAACCAAGGCCTTGTGTATTTCCTGAGGGAGTGACCATTTTAATGGTATTTGTCATGAGCTCTCTCTCTGCCTGGTAACACGTGCTGATTGAAGTCTGATGACCTCCACCTGTTCCTGCTCTGCTCTGCCTCACCCTCGTTACCTACCAGCTGCACTGCATTCACCACTCATCATGCCCTCTATATAAAGCCTTGCTTTTCAGTCCACACTTGTCAGATCGTCTGCAACCAGCACCAGTTACCTGCCTGTTTATTGAAAACGCCTCTGACTCTTTGCCTGTGATCCCGGACCCGCTCGACTACTTCTGTGTTCTCCAGCCCCGGTAATCTTGACCTGCCTTCCGTCCCTCTTCTACGTATACCGCCTAGTCCTTGACTGTACTGCTGCTTCGTTTCAATTGCTGTTGTGTGTGTGTTTCCCCCAGGACTTCCCGGATCATCCAGCTCCTGCCTTCGCTGTTCGGCTACTGGGGGAACACACACACGCAGACTCTTGGAACTCCTGTACCCCCCCCCCGGAACCCCTGAAACCCCCAACCCTTAAATAAACTTTTGAACGTGACGCAATTGTGGTCCTCGTCCTGTTTGGTGTCTGACAGTACGATCTGACCAAACATGGACCCAGCGCACGGTCGAACCAGCATGGAAACCGACGAACCAGAACCACCCACCGCCATGCAACGCCTGGAAGAGACAGAGAGAGAGGTAAACCGCAACACTGCTGACATTGCCTCCCTACTTCAAGCCGGCTTGAGCCAGCGTCAGCAGTTCCAGCAGCAACAGCAACAACTTGCAATGATCATTCAACTTCTCACCAACCTTTCTCCTCTGCCTGCTCCCACCGGCCCAGCCCCAGCCAGCCTGCTCACCGGCCCAGCACCCGAGTCTCCTGACCAGTCCACTGCTACCGTGGCTGCCGGAGCCCCAGAACCCAGGATCGGCAATCCAGAGCGGTTCAGCGGCGACCCAACCCAGGTACGGGCGTTCCTGACGAGCTGCCGTGTCCAGTTTACCCTGCAACCCAGGACTTTTGCCACTGAAGGGGCGAGGGTCGGTTACGTGATCACTCACCTGACGGGCCGAGCTCGACTCTGGGGAACGGCGGAGTTCGAGCGCCAGACCCCAGCATGTGCAACCTTCAACCTATTCGCAGAGGAGATGCTCAAGGTATTCGATTTGGAATCCACAATAGCCGAGGCATCTCGGATCCTGATGAGTATTCGCCAAGGCAGAAGGACTGTTGCGGATTACTCCATCGACTTTCGAACCGTGGCAAGTCGAAGCTCCTGGAACATGGAAGCATTGGTGGATGCTTTCCTCCACAGCCTGGCGGACTACATAAAGGACGAGCTGGTTTCCCATGATCAACCCCCCACTCTTGATGAAGCCATTGCTCTGGCTGTCCGCATCGACCGCAGGATCCAGGCCCGCCGTCATGAGAGAGGGCGCCAGAGTCCATCCACCAGCACACGGAGTGTCCCAACTGCCCTTCTGTCCGCACCTGCCACACCATCTAGCCAGCCGGACCAGTCTGAACCGATGGAGATCGGCCGCACCTCCCTAACCCCTGCAGAGCGCCAGCGACGCATCACCTCCAACTTGTGCCTGTACTGTGGTGGTGATGGTCATCGAGTCGCCACCTGTCCAGCAAAAGCCGGAGCTCACCAGATGTAGGAGGAATCCGGATGAGCTCAATGAACATTCAGCCCTCCATCAGCCGTAAACCCCTCATCCAAGTCTGTCTTCACCTGTCTGATTCCACCCACACCCTGGCAGCCCTGGTGGACTCTGGCGCAGAAGCAAACATTATTGACACAGGACTTGCTCGTCAGCTGGGCTTGGAAAGCCATCGCTTGTCCACTCCTGTTCCAGCCCGGGCCCTGGACGGTCACGCAATTGGCACAGTTACCAGCATCACAGCCCCCATCTCAATGATGGTGTCAGGAAACCACCGAGAGACCATCCGCTTCCACCTGCTCAGCTCTCCAGGCCAACCCCTAATCCTGGGCTACCCTTGGCTCCGTCTCCACAATCCTCACCTCGATTGGGCCTCCGGAACTGTGAAAGAGTGGGGAAATGCCTGCCACCTGACCTGTTTGCGTGCTGCCTCGCTGCCCCCCGGCTCAGTACCCCCCAGCATTGCCCACGACATTTCTAATGTCCCTGAATGTTACCATGGCCTCCGAGAGGTGTTCAACAAGACCAAAGCCACATCTCTGCCCCCACACCGTCCGTACGACTGTGCCATTGATCTCCTCCCTGGGACTGCTCCACCCAAAGGTCACCTCTACTCACTATCCCCTCCTGAAAGAAAAACTATGGAGGATTACATCAGGGACTCCCTGGCAGCTGGACTCATCCGCCCGTCTTCCTCTCCTGCTGGTGCCGGGTTCTTCTTTGTGGGAAAGAAAGATGGTTCTCTTCGCCCCTGCATTGATTATCGAGGTCTGAATGATGTCACAGTGAAGAACCGGTACCCTCTGCCTTTACTCACCTCTGCTTTTGAATTGCTCCAGGGATCCACTATTTTCACCAAACTGGACCTTAGAAATGCTTACCACCTAGTGCGAGTAAGGGAGGGTGACGAGTGGAAGACAGCATTCAACACCCACACCGGCCATTATGAGTACCTGGTAATGCCATTTGGCCTCACCAACGCCCCAGCGGTATTCCAGGCGCTGGTGAATGATGTGCTGCGGGACATGCTGAATAAATTCGTCTTCGTGTACCTGGACGACATCTTAATTTTCTCCAGAACTCTGTCCGAACACACCCGTCATGTCCAGCTGGTTCTTCGACGGCTCCTGGAGAACTCTCTCTATGTCAAGGCGGAGAAATGCGAGTTCCATGCTCAGACTGTGTCATTCCTGGGATACATCGTCGCTGAAGGCAATATCCAGATGGACCCCGCAAAGGTCTCGGCAGTTACCTCCTGGCCAGTTCCGGGGAATAGGAAGAAGCTGCAGCAATTCCTCGGTTTTGCCAATTTCTACCGGAAATTCATCCGGAACTACAGCTCCGTCGCCGCTCCCCTCACAGCTCTGACCAGCATCAAACACCCCTTTTCCTGGACCCCAGAGGCCAACACAGCCTTTCATACCCTCAAGGCCCGGTTCACCACTGCCCCCATCCTCCAGATGCCGGATTCAGACCGGCAGTTCGTTGTCGAGGTGGATGCCTCAGACGTGGGAGTCGGGGCCATACTCTCTCAACGGGCAGAGGAGGACAACAAGTTGCACCCCTGTGCATTTTTCTCTCGCCGGCTTTCACCTGCAGAGCGCAATTATGATGTTGGAAACCGTGAGCTGTTGGCTGTCAAGCTTGCCCTGGAGGAGTGGCGTCACTGGCTGGAGGGGTCCACAGTTCCGTTCCTGGTCTGGACCGATCACAAAAACCTCGAATACATCCGCAATGCCAAACGTCTTAACCCCAGACAGTCCCGCTGGGCCTTGTTTTTCACCAGATTCAACTTCACCCTGTCATACCGCCCAGGTTCTCGGAACACCAAGCCGGACGCTCTCTCCCGTCAGTTTCATAAGGATGACGCCCCTTCCCAGGAACCTGCATAAATTCTGCCCGATCCCTGCGTCGTAGCTGCCCTGACCTGGGATATCGAGGAGGAAATTCAAGAGGCCCTCCGTGACCATCCCAGTCCCAGTGCATGCCCAGACGGTCGTCTCTTCGTCCCAGATAATTTGAGGTCCCGGGTCATACAGTGGGGACACAACTCCCGCCTTGCCTGCCACCCGGGCTCCGCCCGCACCTGCCATCTCCTTGCCCAGCGCTTTTGGTGGTCGTCTTTGAGAAGGGATGTCCGAGAATTCGTCCGTGCCTGCCCCACCTGCAATCAGAACAAGTCCTCCACTCGGCCCCCCGCTGGTTTACTCCAGCCCTTGCCTGTGCCCACACGACCCTGGTCCCACGTCTCCTTGGACTTTGTAACTGGCCTCCCACCATCAGGTGGGATGACTGTCATTCTCACTGTGGTTGACCGGTTCAGCAAGATGGCACACTTCATTCCCCTCCCTAAACTGCCATCTGCCAGAGAGACTGCCCAGGCTGTTCTTGATCATGTCTTCCGTCTACACGGGCTGCCCAGGGATGTTGTCTCTGACCGAGGCCCGCAATTTACCTCTACATTCTGGAAGGAGTTCTGCCGTCTTCTAGGGGCCACTGTGAGTCTCACCTCTGGGTTCCACCCCCAGTCCAATGGTCAATCCGAGCGGGCAAACCAGGAGCTGGAGAAGGCGCTGCGGTGCATGGTTTCTCGCAAACCCCAGGCTTGGGCACAACAACTGATGTGGATAGAGTATGCTCACAACTCCCTCACCTGCTCTGCCACTGGTATGTCACCTTTCCAGTGTGTGTATGGCTACCAGCCCCCCCTGTTCCCCAGCCAGGAAGGAGATGTGTCCTGCCCGTCTGCCCTCGCCTATGCCCGCCGTTGCCGTCGTACCTGGTCACAAGCTCGTGCCACGCTACTCAAGTCAGCTGTCAGCTATGCCACTGGGGCTAACCGCCGAAGATCGCCGGCACCCGCCTACCGTGTTGGCCAGAAGGTGTGGCTGTCAGCCAAGGATCTCCCACTGCGGGTGGAATCGCGTAAACTGGCACCTCGATTCCTCGGCCCGTTCCCTATCCAGAGGGTCATCAGCCCAACCGCAGTCCGGCTCCAGTTGCCAACCTCCATGAGGGTGCACCCTACTTTCCATGTTTCGAAAGTCAAGCCGACGCATGAAAGCCCGCTGGTCCCCGTGCCGCTTCCTCCTCCTCCTCCTCGCCTCGTTGACGGTGGGCTGGTGTACACCGTTCGACGCCTGCTTCGGTCCAGACGGCGAGGTAGGGGCCTCCAGTATCTCGTCGACTGGGAGGGCTATGGACCTGAGGAGAGAACCTGGGTGCCAGCCAGTCGGATTGTGGACCGGACACTCATCGCCGACTTCCACCGTCTGCATCCTGATCAACCTGCAATCCGTAGGGGCCGCCCCAGAGGGGTCCCTAACCGTCCTGCCCGCCCGGCTTCCTGTCATGTGCCTGACCCTGACCCTGTCTCGGTACCTGTCCCGTCTTCTGTCCACGACCCTCCAGCTCCCTCCGAGGATGAGGATGTTCACTCGGACCGCTCGGAGGAATTCTAGCCCTCCACCGGCTCCCCTCCGCCCTCCCGACGTGGTGTCACTCTTGGGGACTTCTGGGGCCGTCCCTTAGGGGGGGGGTTCTGTCATGAGCTCTCTCTCTGCCTGGTAACACGTGCTGATTGAAGTCTGATGACCTCCACCTGTTCCTGCTCTGCTCTGCCTCACCCTCGTTACCTACCAGCTGCACTGCATTCACCACTCATCATGCCCTCTATATAAAGCCTTGCTTTTCAGTCCACACTTGTCAGATCGTCTGCAACCAGCACCAGTTACCTGCCTGTTTATTGAAAACGCCTCTGACTCTTTGCCTGTGATCCCGGACCCGCTCGACTACTTCTGTGTTCTCCAGCCCCGGTAATCTTGACCTGCCTTCCGTCCCTCTTCTACGTATACCGCCTAGTCCTTGACTGTACTGCTGCTTCGTTTCAATTGCTGTTGTGTGTGTGTTTCCCCCAGGACTTCCCGGATCATCCAGCTCCTGCCTTCGCTGTTCGGCTACTGGGGGAACACACACACGCAGACTCTTGGAACTCCTGTACCCCCCCCCCGGAACCCCTGAAACCCCCAACCCTTAAATAAACTTTTGAACGTGACGCAATTGTGGTCCTCGTCCTGTTTGGTGTCTGACAGGTATTTATTTCAGAATAAGTGTGTGTATGATTTCAATTAGATAAAAAAAAGTTCAATCTATGTATTTATGTTTTTTTGCCAATCAGATATTTAAAATGAATAAATAAATAAATACATATTTTGATGCCATATTTTGGCACCTCCTCCACAACGCTGCATAGGTGCACTGGAACAATCCTTCCTAAAACGCATTAAACTTTCGTTTACAAAGACGTGAAACTCACCGAGTGGTCAGGGGTGTTCGCTGATATGCTCACACAAAAATCGCTGCAAAAGATGCTCAGGACAGCAACATGTGTCCAAATTTCAATCTTAAACGTTCTATTTAATCATAAACTATCTGAAAACAGGGCTTTAAGTGTAAAATACCGAACTTGTCCTTTAACTTTAAGACATTGGTCTATTTGATTATTTCAAAAGATGTGCAGCAGATGTGCATCCTTCAGAAATATAGCTGATATAAACTGAAATAAATGCTACAGCAGAAGTGCATGCGCAAAATGTACACACATTATAAAGGGCTAGGGCATAACAGAAAATACTCCATATAGCTTATATTCATATACATCTGTAATGCTCACAAGTCTACATCCCACCGCAAGTCAGCACAGACATCGCTGCATCCGAGCTGCAGGAAGTGATTAACAAGCAACAACATCAGCACCCGGAGGCTGCCATCATTATGGCTGGCGATTTCAACAAGGTACACCTCAATCGGACCATGCCTGAGTTTATTCAACAATTAAACATCCCAACGAGAGAAGAGAACACACTTTACCACTGTTACACGCAGGTTAAGGAGGGCTACAAAGCAACATCTTTACCGGCTTTTGGCAAGTTGGACCATGCCGCTGTTTTCTCCTCCCCAAGTATAAACAGAGAAGTCAGAGGGAGCCCCCTATGACGAAGGAGGTAAAGTGCTGGACTGACCAATCCGAAGCCCTGCTGCAGGATGCCCTTAGCAATGTGGACTGGGAAATGTTTTGCTCGTCGTCATCTGACGTCAACGACTTTACGGAAATAACATTGAGCTACATCAATCTGCTTACTGACAACATCATTCCAACTGTGGAGATTAAGATCTTTCCGAACCAGAAACCATGGGTCGATGATGTGAGAAACGTGTTTAAGAAGGCAAAGTGCAGGAAGGCTGCAGGACCAGATGGCATTTCTGGGAGGGTACTGAAATCCTGCGCTAACCAGCTAGCCCCTGTGTTTACACACATTTTCAACACGTCATTGGCTCAAGCTACCATTCCAACATGCATTAAGAAGTCGACTATTGTACCTGTGCCAAAAAACAAAAGCCCATTATGCCTAAATGACTACCTCCCAGTGGCCCTGACATCAACAGTGATGAAAGGCTTTGAAAAGCTTGTGAAGAATTTAATTTGCTCATCTTAACCAAGCTCCTTCGACCCCCTCCAGTTTGCCTATAGAACCAACAGGTCAAGAGATGATGCCATCTCCAACCTCCTGCACAACACCCTAAGGGAGGAAAGGGGAAGTATGTGAGAATGCTGTTTATTGACTATAACGTACTATAAGAACTCAACTCCCTGCTCTACAAGATATCTATTCCAGAAGAGTACTCCTAAGAGCCCAAAAGATTCTGAAGGACTCTTCTCATCCTAACAATGGATTATTCCTACCGCTGAAATCAAGAAGACGCCTATGTAGTCACAAAGCCAGAACTGAGAGACTCAGGAGAACTTTTTATCCCCAGGCCATCCGAACTCTGAACTCACACTATACTGACTTTGCACACATTCACTCCTCAGCACTCTCAAACATTTACCAACTCTGAACTCACACTATACTGACTTTGCACTCATTCACTCCTCAGCACTCATGACCCCCCCCACACACACACACCTACAAGACTTTTAGCACTTTTACATCCCTCACCCTATGCTACAGACCTTTTATTTATTTTCTTATTTCATCACACATCAAAACACACACACACACACACACTAATATCTGACTTTCTCCAACTTTTGCACATCTCCATAGAACTTTTTATTTATTATTTTTGATTTCTCCTCCATCTAGCCTTTCTGCCCTTCCCCTCCCCCCACCCCACCACACACAAAAAAAACACACACACTTACATCATCACTGTAATCACCTCACATACATACAGCACACTGCTTGCTACAGTAAGCCTCCTCTACTTGCTGCACACTGCCCCCCCCCCTCCCTACATACACAGCACATTGTCTTCAGGTTCTTCTTCAACACACACGCAGCACACTGTCCCCCCCCCAATACACAGCACATTGTCTCATGAGGAAGCTTCTCCAACACACATATTGCACACTGCCCTCTCCCCACATACACTATCCCATCTCCCCTGTCATCCCCCCCAACACACACACCAAGACCCCTGGCAGTTGGGTTAGCCCCTTGAGCCGTGGATCTGCCCAAGGTTTCTTCCTTGGTAAGGGAGTTTTTCCTTGCCCCTGTTGCTCTTGGGTGCTCCTTGTTGGTGCCCCCCACCCAATCCCAATCCTCCCCCACCTTTCTTATGCAGCCCTTGCCACTTAATCTACTAAACCCCTCTTCTACTGCACCCCCCCCCCCCCCCCCCCCATTAATGCACAAATAGGCTGACACCAGACATAATTTCACTGCATTTCTTACTTCCAGTAACTATATGCATGTGACAATAAACTTCCTTGTATCCTTGTATCCTTGTAAGTTGTTTTAGGCGGTTTGAAGTCGCTTTTCATACGCCATGAGCGCTCGGCTACATTACAGCCACTCGGACAAAAGACATGTAAAAAAGTATATGTTTTGAAAACTAGCATTAAACTGGATTCGCAAAAGCAACACACGCGTGACTCTCCATCCTGATTCCCTTACTCTTTGAGCCAACTAATATGTTACGCGAATCAATTAACTATTGTAGGCTACCATTAATTAATAACGTAGGCAACACCCAGGTAACATGTTGTCCAGGCTATCTGAAACAAGGGGTTGCCTCTCATCTACAACAACTGGTTACCTTGGGCTGCTACAGTCGCCAGTGCACTGTGCACAGTAGGCCTATGCTACTCTTTGTGGTTGATCAACTAAAAATAAAAGATGTATTTGGTGATGACGTTATTGTAGGCCTAGTAGACCTAAATTCTGAGAAATTAAATGGTACGAGAAACGATCTACATAGCGCACCAGACCGCAATGTCTTCATGGGTTGAATGAAGGGAGTTTGCAAAAATTAGTATATTTTTCAAGTCAATAAACATTCTTAATTTTCGAATGTCTTTGTCAGGGAACATCTGACTTAACCATAGGCCTGGTAGTCGCTTAGACAAGGAGTTATAAGATAAAGGCAATACCATTTGTGTCACCTAATGCAGTTCAGTGAATTAGCAAGATACCATCAGAAGCCAACAATCATAAAGCACCTATGCGTGCGCGCGCTCTCTCCCCTGCGCATGAAGCTGTCTGCGTGTTGTAGGCTAGATTTGCCTGAGTTCTTTCTATCTGCTTTACTTTTGTGAGTTGCGACCACCTAGGCTATGTTATAGACGTTCTATGAGGTACCAGTGTTTAGCTGTGTCACAAAACGATAAGCTTTGTCAGACTACTTTTAAAATGATATTCAGGGCTATATACATTTTAAACATTCGGGGCTGAAGACCCGACAAAGCCTTGCATTAATTCTTCAGGTGGGAAGTGTCAGGAATTTTGATACGAGAGACGCTCTCATTGGTGGTTAGTATATGGAGTAGGGAATTGACAGCAACATATCCAATCACATTATCTCATTGAGTGCCAAAAACGTAATATTACGTTTTTAGCTTTTTTTTTTTAAATTACGAAACTAGATACTCTAACACACCTTATATGTGTTTCTGGGAACTCTGTGATGAATGGAAATGAAATATATGACGATCGAAAACTCATGAAAACGCACAATCTGGACATTTTATCATAACTCGGTTGTCGCTTTGGGTCGAATCAGTGACGCATGCACGTCAGCTCAAAACCAGGCCATTTTCGCGGGTCCATCACTAGGTGGCAGTCTCGCCAGGTCTCGCTGATCACTTCCCGGAAAGTTTACACAAGTAAGTAACAGGCAACACTTCATGTTCATATCCATATCACTGTTATGCTAATGCCCGCATACAGACAAAGAGTGAAAGCAAACAAACCGGTTCACAAGCAGGTAAAAGTGTGGCCTGAGGGAGCCTCTGATGCTCTTCAAGACTGCTTTGACACAAGAGACTGGGAAATGTTTAAGCAGGCAGCCACTTACAACAACCAGACAGACATAGAGGAGTATACAGACACTGTAACCTCTTACATCACCAAGTGCATTGATGATGTGACCCACACAAAAGACAACTCATCTGCAAACTTGACAAACTGGGACTCAGTACCTGCCTCTGCAACTGGCTACTGGACTTCCTCTGTCAGAGGCCTCAAGTAGTATGTGTTGGCAACAATATCTCAAGCAGCATCACACTGAGCACGGGGGCCCCTCAAGGCTGCGTGCTCAGTCTGCTGCTCTTCACCCTGCTGACGCATGACTGCACTGCAACCTACAGCAACAACCACATAGTGAAATTTGCTGACGACACAACTCTGGTGGGTCTCATCACCAAGGGCGACGAGACTCAATACAGGTTGGAGGTCGACCTTCTGACCATGTGGTGCAGGGACAACAACCTCCTGCTGAACGTCAGCAAGACCAAGGAGATTGTTGTTGACTTCCGGAGAGGTCACACCCAACACCTGCCACTGACCATCGACGGTGCTGTGGTGGAGAGAGTGAGCAGCACCAAATTCCTGGGGGTGCACATCAGTGAAGACCTCTCCTGGACCACCAACACTGCATCACTGGCGAAGAAAGCTCAGCGCCGCCTGTACTTCCTGCGGAAACTCAGGCGAGCAAGTGCTCCACCAGCCATCATGACCACATTCTACCGAGGCACCATTGAGAGCATTCTCTCCAGCTGTATCGCTGTGTGGAGCGGAAGCTGCACTGAATACAACAGGAAAGCCCTGCAGCGCATAGTGAACACAGCTGGAAGGATTATTGGTGCTTCACTCCCCTCCCTGAAGGACATTTACACCTCCCACCTCACCCGCAAGGCGACCACAATTGTGAGTGATGCAAGTCACCCCGCTCACAATTTGTTTGATCGACTGCCCTCTGGGCCTGTAGACAGAAGCCTGCGCTCCCGCACCACCAGACTCACCAACAGCTTCATACACCAGGCTGTTAGGATGCTGAACTCTCTCCCCCTCCACCCTCAGCTACATAACATCCTGGACTTTGGACCCACAATGGCTGCCTTGCACTACTCCACTTGCACTACTCCACTTGCACTACTCCACTTGTACACTTGCACACTTTGCAACTTGTTGTTGTTGTCCTGAAAACACTTCCGAACACACTTCTGCTGCTCTTACATAACTTGCACCACTATGCCACTTGCATACTTAGGTCAAACAGAACTACCTCAGCCATTTATTGGCCTGACTTTTGCACTATTATATTGACTGTCTACTGTATGCACAATTGCACAATTTCAACTCAAATTTTGCTGCTCCTTATGTGCCTTCTTATTTTTACTTTTTATATTGTTTACTTGAATGTTATGTTTGTCTGTGGACCTAATTGGTAAAATATGTCTTGTCTCCACCGTGGGATAGTAGGAAACGTAATTTCGATCTCTTTGTATGTCTTGACATGTGAAGAAATTGACAATAAAGCAGACTTAGACTTAGACTTAGATATTTCTTGAAAAAAAACAGCGATTTTGATGAAAACTAGCCACTGTTTAGCTTGGGATTTCTCAGGAACAGAGGCGTGTAGAAATACACGGTTTGCACCCACCGAGACTAACAATGGTCTAGATTGCTGGCACTCTAGGACAAAGCTCCCGAAAACAGCTTGGCATTCAATGAGTTATGAGAGATGCTGAATTTAACATAAACTGCGATGTTTGAATTTAAATTAATGTAAATTTAGCCGGGACTGTAAGCTGGCACACGTGGGTGCTCGATGTTTTCAGTGGGTGCCCGAGAGACGGAGCACCCACGGTATCGGCGCCTATGACAAGCGTATCTCGCGGTTGCATCCATTACAAACAAACATGCAATGTGAACGTCTGGGATTGGGGAGAGCACTAAATGCTCTTCTGAATAAGCACAAAGTCAAGCCTTTAAATGAAAAACACTCTTTAATAATCAAAAAAATAAAACGCTAATAAAGTAAACTTGTGACCATCAAAAATCGTTTATCGCCTGTAACTCCGTGATAACAGGACGTAACAGGAAGGCATTTGGCTGAGCAACGGAGGTTAATATGCACTATATTTTGTCCAAATGATGTCTGTCTATCATCGTTGCACTCGGAGAAAACCATAATGTTTAATTTGTCCTGCGTTTCTTCTACGGCGGCAAACAGAATTCACTCGCTGTTAACCAAATATTTCTTTATTAGGGCAGGGCAGGCATATTTCTGGCTATTAAATTATTTCTAAACCAGTCTGCTAAAGTCTGTAGTGAAGTCTGTGTAGGGTTTTCCAGCTCCATTTCTTTTTACGAGAAACCCTGCTCACTTGAGACCTCTGCCGGTTGTTGCAGCGTCGTTGCAGCGTCACTGGAAAAATACAAATTAAAGTTGCGTGATGCCGCGTGATCCCGCGCGCGGACCACGAGGGAAGCTGGCCAAGTCGAAGCACTACCCACTGTATTACGACACTGATAATAGGCCTAAGCTGGTTAGCCTATTGCTATTATTTAATTATTATGATTATGATGATGATTATTATTATTATTACTATTATTACAGTGCATGAAAATGCACTGTACTGTTCTTCCTAGGCAACTTCAACAACTTCTTCTTCCGCTTACCACTTTTTCCGTACGCAATTTCTCTTGAACAGTTTAACTTAGAAACTTCGTTCAAACTTTGTAACGTAGGTCTTCAATGTCATGTGACCGTTTGTTTACAACTAGAGTGGTAGGCAAGAATGGTAGGCAAGGCACTGCAGAGAGTGGTAGGCAAGTCTACAACAGTCGGGTTGCATAGGCTACACATAGTTACAAATAGCTTCAAAATTGAATATCAAATATTGACCGGGATGCCGACCACTGTAGGCCCTAACAGTTGGTTTTACAATAAGAAGCAAAAAGGCGATGAACGACCGTTTAGCCTACCTATCCTCGTGGTTGTGGAGGATGATCGTTAGCAGCTGTGAAGTCTTTTATTATCAAGATAGCCTAATGGTGTAGCCTACTGTCTATAAAGACGTAGGCTAAAATACAACTATCTACAGTGGGCATCGCTTTCAAATGACCACTTCATTCGCGCATTACGCGGCGTGAAGCTGCGTGAAGCTTTAGTACCACTTTCAGCCACTGTGCGTCGCTCTGCCACTGTACATCGCTCTGCCTGCCGTCCCTTACATAATTGTTGCCGAGAGTAATCCCAGCCTACGAATTCAATAACAAAATAAATCATGCATAATTAAACATTACCTCGATTTAGGCTACTTGGGTATGGCTTAAGGCTTGACTACGAAAATCGAAATCGAAATTTGCTGTCTACATTATTGTCAGTGTTGGGGTTAACGCAACTACGCAAATCAAAACAGTGGTGTGATAATTGAGCCAGTAGAGAAATAACTGTTCAGAATTAATCTGTAGCCTTGGGTAGGCTTCTGCAGAAAACAATGTTGTTGCCGATTTAATACTATCTGGCGACGTTTTTAACAGGCTACGCAATAGAGGCTTAGACAACTATGACCCACGTTTTGGTTTCGTAAATTAATTTGCCCTACTTCTTGACTGCAATGTAGTCAATTGACTGCTTGACATGTCATTTTTATTTTTCTGTACAATAAACAATTACATGCTTTATGCCGCAGAATTACATTCATATTTGGCTGACTGCAGACGCGCCACTTCCCTCCCCATATTCCAAGATTAAGATAGTATGAAGTGCTTTTTGTATAGGCTACTATCATAAAAAATAGTTAAAACGAATAGCTATTTGCAATTTGACAAAACACTGGTCCTCATTTTGCGAATGCGAGGACGATATGAGCCTGTTGCATTTAGTTAGATGTCCGAGTCACGCATAATGTTTGAAAACCACTGGCTCGTAATCACAATAATTTAACACACGACAGTTGGATAACCTACTTCATCATGTCCCCATGCCTACATTTTTGTGAGTAGCATAGAGATCGTTAAAAACAATAAAGTATGGCTCTCCGTTTGGGACATCGAAAACTTATATTTTTAATAGACTACCGTCGAAGATGCTGACTTGCAAAAGCCTCGGGAGAACACGTTATCTCCACTATCATCAGTCATGCCCCTTGATCAGTGGGGAATGAAATAAAAGTTTGATAACCACTGGTTTAACAAGTTACCTACAGTCCAGAACACAGAATCTGTTGCAATATTCTGATGATCGGCGATGATATCGGCAAATGTTTGTTTTCCAAAGTAAGAATTTCACTTCACCATGCACCTTCGACAATACCTGGCCTACCTGGTATCATTACAAACATTATTCTGTGTCCTAAAACTGGCATATTTTATGGCATTGTGTCATGTAAGTTCGTTGCAAAATCTAGAGAAATGTGTGAGGTGGTCAGCGGGGGACAATTGAGACACACATTGGATTGTGTTATTACTTGAACATTCCACACTATCCACAGCTGTGGTAGGCCTATCAGGGGCAGGAGGATTACTGTCAGCGCAGGCTTTATATAAAATTCTTCAACAGAAGGCCTCGAATGTTGTCTTGTTTGTGGAGCGCTTTGCTTCGCTTCTGTAATTTCGGCTTCATTGAAAATGAGGGTTTCCCTCAATGACCCTCCGAGAATAAATAAAGGTTGAATGAATGAATGAATGCAGGCTTGCCAAAAATAAAGGCATGTGGTTTGCGCAGCCTACAGTAAATAACAGACCCGCCAGAATGTTCATTATGCTGCTTTTTTACGAGCAATATGTTTTTGGTACCCTACGCACACTGCATGTTCTTAAATAACAATGATCATCAGTAATATTCGACCATTAATTTGGGTAAATGGGCAAGCGTGACCACCTTGATTGGCTGATTGGCTGATGATTGTAACGCGGGCATGATTCCAAACACCTCCCTTACGATGATGAGTGACAGGTCTCAGAATGCGTGCGCTACACAAGGACGGAAGATGATGAATAACTGGGGCCGTAGGCTATTCACAAAGGCTTTTATCTTACTACTAGGAGTAGGCTACTCCTAAATCGCACATAAAGATTTTAGATTGGAGTTTTCTCTTAAAAGTTATTCACAAAGCCTTTCAGACAACTCCTAAACTAGGAGTGAGTCTTCGTGGCTATGGATGACGTCATTACTCATGCACGAGCTTGACTGAAGTGACCACCTTGATTGGCTGACGATTGTAACGCGGGAATTCCAAACACCTCTCTTCCGATGATGACTGACAGGTGACAGGTCTGAGAATGCGTGCGCTACACAAGTAGTGCGAAGGACGGAAGATGATTAATAACTGAATAAAAAGGCCTAGCCTAAATGAATAAAGAGGAAGGCAAAACAAATAGCTTAGTAGCCTAATGAAACATAGGCCTATGGATTGATGCAGTAGCCTACCTTTGCAACATTATTAAATGAATCTGTCACCAAAGTCAAAGTCAAAGTCAGCTTTATTGTCAATTTCTTCACATGTTCCAGACATACAAAGAGATCACCAATATCCCTAGGCTACGTTTGCAAAGAGGAGAACATTTTAATTTGATTCACAATGAAACGTTACATTTCATTTACATGTTAACAATGAGTAGTTTTGGTTGTTCTTGGTAGCATTATTGCATCCCTTTTATGAATGCAAAATTGTTACCTCGCGATTGGAAGCTCCTGTTGCGCATAGGCTATTTCAAAACATCGCAACGTAAAATGCCACAAAAAGCTGTTTATGAATAGGTCTTAGTGAGTTAGGAGTCCTCTCGATTTAAGCTGTCCCAGACTTAGGTGCTACTTTTAGGTCTAAAATGCTTCGTGAATTACTTTTTGTGAAAAAATTAGGAGTCCTAAAGTTAGGAGTGACACGCCCATTATTTTTAGGAGTTGCTCCTAAATTCGCCAGTTAGGAGCTACTTTTAGCCTTAAAATTCTTTGTGAATATGGCCCCTGAATAAAAAGGCCTAGCCTAAATGAATCAAGGCAAAACAAATAGCCTAGTAGCCCAATGAAACATACGGATTGATGTAGTATCTTTGTAACATTATTAAATTATTCTGTTACTAGTTTTGGTTGTTGTTGGCGGCGTTATTGCATGTTAGTTATGCCTACAATGCAAAATTGCTTCCTCGCGACTGGAAGCTCCTGTAGCTGCATAGGATTTCAAAACCGCAGGTTTGTGAATAGGTCTGTGAGTAAGGAGTCCTCTTGACTTCTTTTAAGCTGTCAGAGGTGGGAAGGTGTGATTTTTTGGGGGAAGGGCCGGATTAACTGGGCACAATTGTCTGATGGCCCCCCTTCCCCCCAGCCAACGTGAATCGGGTGGTTAGTTAATAGGCCTATCGTGAAGATTTTTCCTGCCATCTAAGGCACGAGCGCATCTGTGAGGCCAAGCCTCACCAAGTAGCTCGTTTGTTTACAACTAACATTCCATTTAATTAAACTGCTTTATAGGCTATGCCAAAATAGTTTTCAACATTTTGAATATTAGTGTCGGGTGAATTGAAATGTTCTCAAAGTAGCCTTATGGCTGAAAGCTGCTTGGGACCCCCCCCCCGTCAAGCAATATAACCATACAAACGCGCTTCCTGCACTCATTGTTTCAAAAGGAGTAATTTTGACTTTGTCACAACTGAAGAGCTGTGGACGGCACGGCACGGTATGCCCAATGAAAATAAATTAACGCAACGCAACACAACACAACACAGACCCCGCTTCTCTCGCGTCAGTCACTGACATGAACGAAACACAGAACCCGCTTCTCTCACGGCAGTCACTGACAGTAACCTAGAATAAATGCATGGGGAAAAACACTTCCCCATGACAAAGACATCGTAAAACACTGAAAGTTAATATTTTGTCACTAGCAACATTCATCTGTCCTTTGTCAAATGTATTATGTTCCAAATACCCTATGCGTAATTCTGCTTCATAAAGTTGAACAAATACATTTGCTTATTTCACAGAAAAATATAAATAGCCAGTCAGTGCAGAGTTGGTAAGTTATGGTAGGCCAACTTGCAGTGAACATACAAACAGGGGAAATTATTTATCTTGCAGCTGAGTAGCCTCAGGTGCGCATGTAGACATAAGGCCGAACATGCAAGCGCCAATGAATCGTGCTCTCACGACAATCGCGCCGTTAAACTTAAATAGGTTAACATCACTCTAAGTTCGCCTTCAAGCAAGGAAAACGATGATTTGAAGACATCTGTTTCGTTGGAAGGGCAAGGGGTAGCAACAGGGCAACACAGAGACAGGCCCGATGGCAGGGCTGTTATGAGAGTATTAAAATATGGGATATTCTACGGGAAAACATTAAAACGGCAAGACAGCGGGGAAAGTTAAAATACGTGATAAACACGGAAACAGTTGGCATGCATTGTTTCGGTCCCCGTGCACAGGGATTATTTATCATACTATTAATCACATATGATTATTTGTGAAATTGTGCAAACAGGCGCAACACATTTGAAAAGGAAGGACTGGTAGCATGCAAGCTCACGGGAAAGATTGATTTAAGAACGTTATCACAAAGTGTGTGGCTGTGGCGCGGGCGGAAGACAATTGGCAGGGGAGGGTCATGTCTTTTTTAACAATTCTGTCGGAGGGTCATTGAACAATTTCTAGCAGACAAGAGAGGGTCATGCAACTTCCAACTGAAGCACTCAAAATTCCTCCGGTGGCCCCTTCAATAAATAACGATCAGTCCCTAGATTGCTGCTGGGCTATATGTCTTGGTTCTGTTAACAACTCATTGTCAAACGCATAGCCTATCTCGCGGTTGCATCCATAACAAACAAACATGTAATGTGAACGTCTGGGATTGGGGAGAGCACTAAATGCTCTACTGAATAAGCACGAAGTCAAACCTTTAAATGAAAAACACTCTTTAATTCTCCAAAAAAATAAACCGCTAATGAAGTAAACTTGTGACCATCAAAAATCGTTTATCGCTCGTAACTCCATGATACCAGGACGTAACAGGAAGGCATTTGGCTGAGCAAAGGAGGTTAATATGCTCCATGTTTTGTCCAAATGATAACTGTCTATCATCGTTGCACTCGGAGAAAACCGGAATGTTTCATTCGTCCCCGTTTCAATCGTCCTGGTTGTACCTACTCAAAACGCAGATAGAACCTTATTATTCTAAGGTAGCGAAATAGCGTTCAGCATGATTCATGCCCAATTAATTCCCCCTGTTAAAGTGTTCGCCTTTGTAGTTTGGTTTCGTGATATAGCCTATGATAAACGGCTTATGGCCAAATATGTGAAAACGTTAAAATACAGTAGGCGATAAACCCGGAAAAAGTTGACAGTGATTTTTTCATAATCACTTTGGAGGGTCATAGAAAAATGTAGTATTGCTGGCGAGGGAGGGTCACGTCTTTTTGGACTAATGCTCCCAAAACTCCTCCGGTAGCCCCTTAAATAAATAACGAACAGTCCCTAATGAAGTAAACTTGTGACCATCAAAAATCGTTTATCGCCTGTAACTCCGTGATAACAGGACGTAACAGGAAGGCATTTGGCTGAGCAACGGAGGTTAATACTCTATATTTTGTCCAAATGATGTCTGTCTATCATCGTTGCACTCGGAGAAAACCAGAATGTTTAATTTGTCCTGCGTCTCTACGGCTGCAAACGGGATTCACTCGCAGTTAACCAAATATTTCTTTATTAGGGCAGGGCAGGCATATTTCTGGCTATTACATTATTTCTAAACCAGTCTGCTAAAGTCTGTAGTGAAGTCTGTGTAGGGTTTTCCAGGCTCCATTTCTTTTTACGAGACACCCTGCTCACTTGAGCCATCTACCGGTTGTTTGGGTTGTTGCAGCGTCTCACTGGAAAAATACAAATTAAAGTCGCGTGATACCGCGTGATCCCACGCGCGGACCGCGAGTGAAGCTGGCCAAATCGAAGCACTGCCCACTGTACAGTCATCCAAAAATGAATTGCCAGAGATAGGCTATGAAGGGGAAAAGTGCAGCATTTTAAACATGGCAAGATTATTTTTACCGAAACAGTTTGTTCTAATTTGTCTCGTGAAATTCGTGCTTGTGGACATCAATCACCTATCTTCTGTCCTTCTATTTCAAGTTATCATGTGTGTCATTTGATTATATAATCACAACAAATGCTAATAAATGAAAACAGAATAGGCTTTTGTGCTATAGGCTAACGTTACAGGTCACTTAGGCTAACTCCCGTATGTCAAAATAAACTGATTTGATCCTAATTGTTTAGCGATCACACACAACAACTTAACACAGCAACCTCAAACACCACTGTTGAACCTAGGCTACTGCTTCAGTTATGTAAGAAATAAGCAGTTTATGAATTATCTTTACCCGTTTAATCAAGTCCACATGACCAAAATAACAACATATTTAAAGGCTGAGCTAGCATAACAGCCTAATATAGGCGATGCTGCAATGGATAACTAATAAAAAGTTTCACACAATTAATGAACTTTATCACTCTTCATTCTGAGTTTTTCTGGGTGGTTATATATCCATGCAGATCGTCTTGGAATAAGCCATCGCTGTTATATGATATAATATGTTACAGGATTCATGACTAACGCCATTAATGTTATGATGCTGACTGACGCTGGCTATAACAGTAGCTTCTAGGCTACCGTTTTAAAGTCTGCTGAGTCTACTGCCTACCAAAACCTGTCGCTGTTCAGTTGAAGTTAAATGATCAAATATTTGATTTTGTGTCAGCTTTCAGAAGGAAGACATGTTCCTTTCTGGTCAAATTTCACAGCTTCTAAGAAAGGCTATCGTCTTCGTGTAAACCGAGTTTTGAACAGAGAAAAAAAGTTAGGCTACCATTAGGCTACATGCAGGTTCTCCGATACAGATCAATGCACCAAATCAGGGAGATTTTAGCGAAACAACGTTCCTGTGACAGGCTATCAAATATTGAACAATGGGATAACGTTTCATCATCACCTTTATTGATGCCTGAAATGTTGACATTGCTGAAATACAGAGATGTAGCCTACTGAGAGGCAGCTGCAGACAACAATGTTCAATGGGTTCAACTTGTCCCTTGCCTACCAGCTGGATGTAAACAAAGCTATAGAACCTAGAATACGTCACATGAAAAACGTTAATACACAGCCATTAAACTATTTGAATATCAACATTCATTCAACTTCCAGTCTGTCAACAACTTTTAAACTATCTACATTCAGCTTTTAAACAGTCTACTTTTAAACTATCAACTTTTATTAAGCTATGCAACCACCATGTCTATCCTAGCATCACCGTAGTAACCATCTCTGTATTATCTGTTTTAACTATACATGATATTTTACATCACAACTTTAGCATTTTCATGCACTGGTAATTCCTTGGAATTGCATTTCTAGTTATTATTATAGGCCTATTATTATTTTATTTTGTACCATCTGTAAAGCACTTTGGGTCAACTGTGTAAATTATTGAATAACCTATACTGACCGCATTTTTTTTTTTATTTGTATTGCAAAAGGGTGCAAGTAGGCTACAAAAGCAAATATATAGTAGGCTATAAACTATACTCAGTCAAATAGCCTACCCAGTAGCCTACATTCATTTCACTGACCATTTGTCTATCAACACGCATTAAACTATCAGTCTATCAACAACTTTTAAACTATCTACATTTAACTTTTAAACTTTCAACATCCATTAAACTATCTGTCTATTAAACAATCTGTCTATTAACAACTTTTAAACTATCTACATTCAACTTTTAACTTTGTACTTTTAAACTATCCACTTTTATTAAGCTATGCAACCACCATGTTTGTCCTAGCGTCATTTTCATGCACTCGTAATTCCCTGGAATTACATTCTGTAGTTGCATTTATGACTTTCGGTTATGGTGCAAACGACATGCAATTTATGACAACAGATGCAAATCAACAAAACACGTGCAAATAGACAAAACACAAACAACTTAAGAAAACATTTTCATCTTCATTTGACAACACGTGCACATCATTTAGAAAACGCGCTGCAAATTCAGAATACATTTCAGAAACGAGCTGCCAATTCACAACACGCAATTCAGAAATGTGCTACAAAAAACACAACACAACGGAAGTGTTTCCGGGGGGGCACTTAAAAGTGATGAACACCTCTGAATAGGTGGCGAACTACATACGAGGTGTTTATCACTTTTTAAGTGCCATTAAAATGTTAAGATAAACCCAAATACTTACATTTCAAGCCAGATTTCTTTAAACAGGAGTTGTTGTTGTCACACCCGTTTGCCAACTTTCAGAGGGGTTCATCACTTTTAAGTGTCCCCCGGTAACACTTCCGGTGTGTTGTGAATTTCGTAGCACGTTTTTGAAATGTAAATGTTGTCTGAATTTGCAGCGTGTTTTCTAAATGATGTGCACGTGTTGTCAAATGAAGATGAAGATGTTTTCTTAAGTTGGTTGTGTTTTATCTATTTGCACGTGTTTTGTTGATTTGCATCTGTTGTCATAAGTTGCATGTTATTTGCACCTGTCGGCCACCATAGTCTGTTCGTCAGGAATTACTTTTGAATTTTGGATTATTTGTATTTTTGTCTTGCCTCTGTATTGAACCTGACTACCGAGATTTACCGAGTCTTGCTGCTGCTGCCTACCCTATACATTCTGACCTTATATCCATTTCCCATCTTGGTGTCTGCATTTGTATTCTACATTTTACAACCCTGGCCTTACAGACCGTGACAGTATGCTTGCTTTTTTGGCGTAGGATTAGAGGATAATTTAGAGTACATGAATATACTGCCAAAACATGGCACATTAGACTCGACCTGTGCATTGCAGACTTTTTTCTCTCCACATTGTGAAGTACACCGAATACATCTATCCATTTCCAAATGCATTTTGCTCTGGAAATTCAGAGCATTACATAATTCCCCTCTCACCACCACTCTTCTTCCTCCTCTTCCTCTCAGTGCTACATTGCTTTCTATTTCTGTTGCTGACTAGGGCTCACCTGTTGCCCTGTGTTTAGGCCTGATTGTTGAGTTTACAGTTATGCAGCTAGGTGTCTAGTTTTGAATGAAACGCCAATGTATTGTGTTCACTAGTCATTCCAATTAAGCATTCCATTTATCTAACTTGAATCACATAAGGTAAGTGTGTTTACTGTGAAAAAAGCAACAGGCTTTGTCGCAGTTAGTGATCCATGTAATTACATTGAACTTTATTATTTTACCTCCGCAATGAATTGATCTGACAGAATCATGTAAGATCTCATGTACAGTATATAAGTGCAGCTAAGTACTGAACCAGAAAAGCAAATGATCATATGGGAAGTCTTGGTGTCACCGTTTCATTGTGTTCCCATGAGCCTTTGCAAGAATACTGCAATAATCACACAGTGTTGCCAAAAGTTCTTGCATGGGTTTTTATAATATATTGTGTTTTTATATTATATACTTTAATTACTCTTTCTGCTGTTAAAGAATGTGTTTGTGTTGTATGTATGCTGCTGAGACCTTGAATTTCCCCTGGGGATCAATAAAGTATCTATCTATCTATCTATCTATAAAGACATTTATGCTAAGAGTAAATTCGATTTTGGTGCTGGGTTGTATCTTATGTTATGCTTTGAGAAGAACCCTGCTTTATTCCCACCACGAGTAGGCTACATTAGGTATTGAGCATAGCCTACATAAAGTATCAGTGGTTCTGTGACATATAATGTCCACCACAATGAATTCTTGTGAATACTACGGCCTGACATGCATGTGGTGTGTCAAGGCTTCAAGACAGTATTTAATCTCAAAATGATTTTGGGTTAAAGGTATCCAATGTAGTTTAGAGTATTTTGGCTCAGAACACTTATATTTTACCTTGCCTTGTGAATACTTTTCCAGGCTTGCGCCTTTCCCTCCTGGACAGATGTATCCAGCAGGTCATCTGCTGGAGGCCTATTTTTCTCCATGGATTCCTGGTCAGAACCCCTATTGGAACAGATTAAAACTTGGGGCATGTTGAATTTTGTCCAAAAATCCAATATGGCCGCCATATTCCAAAATGGCACATTTTTACAAACTTTTTGCTATGCTATGGGGACATTTCCGGTAAAAACAGTGTTTTTGTCTTTCTCTCCCTCTCTCAAGCACACACACACTTACAACCTACCCCCTCAGGGCCCTGGAGCCATGACGTTAGGCACGCTTGCCCCTGAACCTTCAATTTACGATTCATTTCTTATTTTAGTTCACAGAAATATGAAAGATATCATTTATTTATGCTCTTGACATGATCAGATACACACAGACACACAACCCTGACACATGCTAATTTCCATAATCTTTGTTCAGTGAACGCAGTCAGTTTGTCAGCAGTCTAAAGATATTATGCCAGCTTTGTATATAGTTTGGTTACCTAGCAACCGAGGCTTAAAGATGACAAGTGGGTGCATTCAAAGTCGCAAGCATAGGCGAACGTTTGCGATCGATTTGAAACATGTTTCAGTTTGCCTTGAACAGAGGCGAACATTTGTGGTCTGTCACTGCACTTTTGGAATTTTACCAATAAACTGGTTATTATGTCCCTCTGGATTTGTTGAGGGTTTTTTGGAAAATGTTATCATAATCTGTAAGTGTTTGCGATCATATCAAGCCTAATAGTGTATTTTTTTAGAGTTCGGATTTGTAAACAAAATAACTTAATATCAGACCCTGCTGTCAGTTACTGTCTGGTTGCTAGCGAGTTAGGCGGCTAGCCTAGCTAAGATAAAATTTTACCGTGACTCGAAGAGCTGTAAACAGTGTTGTAAGGCTGCGTGTACACATCCGCTTGGAGCTCCAGTGGAATTTTAATTTCATGACGAGAATTATCGGTCTATCCGTTCATGTGCCGTTGAAATGGCTTAAATAGGCGACCCATCAGCCCAGCACTATAACTCCGAGCGTGGTAAACAAAATCGGATATTTCAGGCAGGAAATGCTCCCATTAAGAACCAAATCAGATTTTGTTCAAATCTACACACCTATGGCTACTGAAAAAAATGTAAGGTTCATTTAGCAAATGTTATTTTGAAGTGTTAAAAAACATTGTTGTTTTAGAATTTCCGAACAAAAGTGGTGATAATTGGGGGTGATACATTATTAAGTTTAAACAAATTTCCTCAACTGCTAGTCACTTGTTAGCACATAGCTGTGAAGATTTCAACTATATGCATACAGGAATGTAGCTCACTAAGGAGCAGGTCATGCTATGACACAGGAGACCGGGGTTTAATACCTGCTCGCTGTAGTAATTTTGAAGGTGCATTTCTCACAGCTTGACCGAGCTAGATGTAGAGATAGAAGGTTGGGCTTGTAGAACTATTAGTGGGGTACGAATTGTATTTCCGTAGGATTTTTTTGCTAAAATTTATATTTTTGTTTTATTTGCTTTATTTGGGGTCCTACTGTTGAAAAATGATGGGGTGCAAATTTTCTGACCCCGTTTTGCCCCCCCCTCTGGGGGGCGCTTTGTCACCTTGGCCAGGATACTGACCACACACGACATCTACTAATAATGATCACATTTTCACAATCTTGGTGTCAATTTAGGGGTTATTGAGGATGCTGAGTCCATTTATGACAGTTTCATTGTGATCAGAAGTTGTTATGACTCATTTTTTGCAGTAATAAAGGCAAATCCAATGGGGCAAAGTCACTAAAAAGTAAGTGAGCTCATATTTTGGGAACACTTTGATGTATAGAGAAATTGATGTGGTAGAAAGAGTGCAGATTATAGGACATAAAAAATGTCAAGACCTTATCGGTCTCCACAATTTCTCTGGTGCTGACTGGGGTGGTACATTTGTGGGTGTCAGCAAAAAGACCTGAGTTGATGCCTACATAAAAACTTGATGATGATGATCCTGTCATCAGTTGCTTTAAGAAGCTTGGTGAAGGTCCATTGCCATCTAATCTCATCAATGGTGAACTTCCCCAACAAGTCAGAGGTCTAGAGCAGTTTGTCTGCAGTGTCTATAGGTCAACTGGTCACACAACTCTACCAAAACTGAGGTGGGAGCTATTTCGGACCAGGAACTTGGAGGGAGAAATGTTACCTCCATCACAAGCTGCCTTGTTGCCTCATATCCTTCGTGCCAATTACATTGCCATGCGTGATAAATCCTACATTTCAAACTGTCCAGTTCTTCCACAGATTGAAGAAAATGGTAGGACTTTCCAAGAAGGAGTTTATGTTCCTGTGACATGTCTTACACTCCCTGCCCCTAGAGCTGTGATAGAGTTGACAAAATGTGTGTGCAAAACCCAGTGCAAAACACTCAGGTGCACTTGTCACAGACATGGAATTCCCTGTTCCCTGTACAGCAAATGCTTTGCTGGTGACTGTGAAAATGCGAGCAAGCATACTACAAATGAGGATGATGCTGATGAATGATCGATTTATGTAGAAGTGTATTTCTAAGGTGTTTTATTTCCTGTTCATGTTTATGCAACTTTACATTAATAATTAGTTAATTTATCAATTAGTTCATCAATTAGTTCATCAATTAGTTCAGTACTTAGTTAATGTACACTGCCATTCCAGTAGAGCTACAGTACATTTTGTATTAGTTTTATTTCAAAGATGTTAAATGATTGATTGCTTTATTAGCTATTGTAAAGGAAAATATCAGATTGTTCACCAGATTGTTAAAAAACAACAAGTATCTAAACACATATCTGCTCACTGAGGCCTTTAGTCTCTAACTCTTTCTAAAGCCGCTATATCTAACAAAGTTATTATTATTATTATTATTACTATTATTATTATATAAATTACTCTTCAAGTTTATACAGTGTATTAACTTCTTGAGTGCACATAATTTAGAGTGTATATAATCAATTTGACCAAAAAATATGATAAAATACCCTAGAAAAGCCTGAAACCACTACCAAAAAATGAGACATAACAACTTCTGATCACAATGAAACTGTCATAAATGGACTCAGCATCCTCAATAACCCCTAAATTGACACCAAGATTGTGAAAATGTGGGGATCACGCGGTATCACGCGACTTTAATTTGTATTTTTCCAGTGAGACGCTGCAACAACCCAAACAACCGGTAGATGGCTCAAGTGAGCAGGGTGTCTCATAAAAAGAAATGGAGCCTGGAAAACCCTACACAGACTTCACTACAGACTTTAGCAGACTGGTTTAGAAATAATGTAATAGCCAGAAATATGCCTGCCCTGCCCTAATAAATAAATATTTGGTTAACTGCGAGTGAATCCCGTTTGTAGCCGTAGAGACGCAGGACAAATTAAACATTCTGGTTTTCTCCGAGTGCAACGATGATAGACAGACATCATTTGGACAAAATATAGAGTATTAACCTCCGTTGCTCAGCCAAATGCCTTCCTGTTACGTCCTGTTATCACGGAGTTACAGGCGATAAACGATTTTTGATGGTCACAAGTTTACTTCATTAGGGACTGTTCGTTATTTATTTAAGGGGCTACCGGAGGAGTTTTGGGAGCATTAGTCCAAAAAGACGTGACCCTCCCTCGCCAGCAATACATTTTTCTATGACCCTCCAAAGTGATTATGAAAAAATCACTGTCAACTTTTTCCGGGTTTATCGCCTACTGTATTTTAACGTTTTCACATATTTGGCCATAAGCCGTTTATCATAGGCTATCACGAAACCAAACTACAAAGGCGAACACTTTAACAGGGGGAATTAATTGGGCATGAATCCTGCTGAACGCTATTTCGCTACCTTAGAATAATAAGGTTCTATCTGCGTTTTGAGTAGGTAGGCCTACAACCGGGACGATTGAAACGGGGACGAATGAAACATTCCGGTTTTCTCCGAGTGCAACGATGATAGACAGTTATCATTTGGACAAAACATGGAGCATATTAACCTCCGTTGCTCAGCCAAATGCCTTCCTGTTACGTCCTGGTATCACGGAGTTACGAGCGATAAACGATTTTTGATGGTCACAAGTTTACTTCATTAGCGGTTTATTTTTTTGGATTATTAAAGAGTGTTTTTCATTTAAAGGTTTGACTTCGTGCTTATTCAGTAGAGCATTTAGTGCTCTCCCCAATCCCAGACGTTCACATTGCATGTTTGTTTGTAATGGATGCAACCGCGAGATAGGCTATGCGTTTGACAATGAGTTGTTAACAGAACCAAGACATATAGCCCAGCAGCAATCTAGGGACTGATCGTTATTTATTGAAGGGGCCACCGGAGGAATTTTGAGTGCTTCAGTTGGAAGTTGCATGACCCTCTCTTGCCTGCTAGAAATTGTTCAATGACCCTCCGACAGAATTGTTAAAAAAGACATGACCCTCCCCTGCCAATTGTCTTCCGCCCGCGCCACAGCCACACACTTTGTGATAACGTTCTTAAATCAATCTTTCCCGTGAGCTTGCATGCTACCAGTCCTTCCTTTTCAAATGTGTTGCGCCTGTTTGCACAATTTCACAAATAATCATATGTGATTAATAGTATGATAAATAATCCCTGTGCACGGGCACCGAAACAATGCATGCAAACTGTTTCCGTGTTTATCACGTATTTTAACTTTCCCCGCTGTCTTGCCGTTTTAATGTTTTCCCGTAGAATATCCCATATTTTAATACTCTCATAACAGCCCTGCCATCGGGCCTGTCTCTGTGTTGCCCTGTTGCTACCCCTTGCCCTTCCAACGAAACAGATGTCTTCAAATCATCGTTTTCCTTGCTTGAAGGCAAACTTAGAGTGATGTTAACCTATTTAAGTTTAACGGCACGATTGTCGTGAGAGCACGATTCATTGGCGCTTGCATGTTCGGCCTTATGTCTACGTGCGCACCTGAGGCTACTCAGCTGCAAGAGAAATAATTTCCCCTGTTTGTATGTTCACTGCAAGTTGGCCTACCATAACTTACCAACTCTGCACTGACTGGCTATTTATATTTTTCTATGAAATAAGCAAATTTTGTTCAACTTTATGAAGCAGAATTACGCATAGGGTAGGCTACTTGGAACATAATACATTTGACAAAGGACAGATGAATGTTGCTAGTGACAAAATATTAACTTTCAGTGTTTTACGATGTCTTTGTCATGGGGAAGTGTTTTTCCCCATGCATTTATTCTAGGTTACTGTCAGTGACTGCCGTAAGAGAAGCGGGGTCTGTGTTGTGTTACTCCTTTTGAAACAATGAGTGGGGGGGGTCCCAAGCAGCTTTCAGCCATAAGGCTACTTTGAGAACATTTAAATTCACCCGACACTAATATTCAAAATGTTGAAAACTATTTTGGCATAGCCTATAAAGCAGTTTAATTAAATGGAATGTTAGTTGTAAACAAACGAGCTACTTGGTGAGGCTTGGCCTCACAGATGCGCTCGTGCCTTAGATGGCAGGAAAAATCTTCACGATAGGCCTATTAACTAACCACCCGATTCACGTTGGCTGGGGGGAAGGGGGGCCATCAGACAATTGTGCCCAGTTAATCCGGCCCTTCCCCCAAAAAATCACACCTTCCCACCTCTGACAGCTTAAAAGAAGTCAAGAGGACTCCTTACTCACAGACCTATTCACAAACCTGCGGTTTTGAAATCCTATGCAGCTACAGGAGCTTCCAGTCGCGAGGAAGCAATTTTGCATTGTAGGCATAACTAACATGCAATAACGGCGCCAACAACAACCAAAACTAGGCTAATCATTGTCAACATGTACATTAAATGTAACATTATTGTGAATCAAATTAAAATGTTCTCTTTTGCAAACGTAGGCATAGTAACAGAATAATTTAATAATGTTACAAAGATACTACATCAATCCGTATGTTTCATTGGGCTACTAGGCTATTTGTTTTGCCTTGATTCATTTAGGCTAGGCCTTTTTATTCAGGGGCCGTATTCACAAAGAATTTTAAGGCTAAAAGTAGCTCCTAACTGGCGAATTTAGGAGCAACTCCTAAAAATAATGGGCGTGTCACTCCTAACTTTAGGACTCCTAATTTTTTCACAAAAAGTAATTCACGAAGCATTTTAGACCTAAAAGTAGCACCTAAGTCTGGGACAGCTTAAGTCGAGAGGACTCCTAACTCACTAAGACCTATTCATAAACAGCTTTTTTGTGGCATTTTACGTTGCGATGTTTTGAAATAGCCTATGCGCAACAGGAGCTTCCAATCGCGAGGGAACAATTTTGCATTCATAAAAGGGATGCAATAATGCCACCAAGAACAACCAAAACTACTCATTGTTAACATGTAAATGAAATGTAACGTTTCATTGTGAATCAAATTAAAATGGTCTCCTCTTTGCAAACGTAGCCTAGGGATATGGTGACAGATTAATTTAATAATGTTGCAAAGGTAGGCTACTGCATCAATCCATAGGCCTATGTTTCATTAGGCTACTAAGCTATTTGTTTTGCCTTACTCTTTATTCATTTAGGCTAGGCCTTTTTATTCAGTTATTAATCATCTTCCGTCCTTCGCACTACTTGTGTAGCGCACGCATTCTCCGACCTGTCACCTATCAGTCATCATCGGAAGAGAGGTGTTTGGAATTCCCGCGTTACAATCGTCAGCCAATCAAGGTGGTCACTTCAGTCAAGCTCGTGCATGAGTAATGACGTCATCCATAGCCACGAAGACTCACTCCTAGTTTAGGAGTTGTCTGAAAGGCTTTGTGAATAACTTTTAAGAGAAAACTCCAATCTAAAATCTTTAAGTGCGATTTAGGAGTAGCCTACTCCTAGTAGTAAGATAAAAGCCTTTGTGAATAGCCTACGGCCCCAGTTATTCATCATCTTCCGTCCTTGTGTAGCGCACGCATTCTGAGACCTGTCACTCATCATCGTAAGGGAGGTGTTTGGAATCATGCCCGCGTTACAATCATCAGCCAATCAAGGTGGTCACGCTTGCCCATTTACCCAAATTAATGGTCGAATATTACTGATGATCATTGTTATTTAAGAACATGCAGTGTGCGTAGGGTACCAAAAACATATTGCTCGTAAAAAAGCAGCATAACGCACATTCTGGCGGGTCTGTTATTTACTGTAGGCTGCGCAAACCACATGCCTTTATTTTTGGCAAGCCTGCATTCATTCATTCATTCAACCTTTATTTATTCTCGGAGGGTCATTGAGGGAAACCCTCATTTTCAATGAAGCCGAAATTACAGAAGCGAAGCAAAGCGCTCCACAAACAAGACAACATTCGAGGCCTTCTGTTGAAGAATTTTATATAAAGCCTGCGCTGACAGTAATCCTCCTGCCCCTGATAGGCCTACCACAGCTGTGGATAGTGTGGAATGTTCAAGTAATAACACAATCCAATGTGTGTCTCAATTGTCCCCCGCTGACCACCTCACACATTTCTCTAGATTTTGAAACGAATTTACATGACACAATGCCATAAAATATGCCAGTTTTAGGACACAGAATAATGTTTGTAATGATACCAGGTAGGCCAGGTATTGTCGAAGGTGCATGGTGAAGTGAAATTCTTACTTTGGAAAACAAACATTTGCCGATATCATCGCCGATCATCAGAATATTGCAACAGATTCTGTGTTCTGGACTGTAGGTAACTTGTTAAGCCAGTGGTTATCAAACTTTTATTTCATTCCCCACTGATCAAGGGGCATGACTGATGATAGTGGAGATAACGTGTTATCCCGAGGCTTTTGCAAGTCAGCATCTTCGATGGTAGTCTATTAAAAATATAAGTTTTCGATGTCCCAAACGGAGAGCCATACTTTATTGTTTTTAACGATCTCTATGCTACTCACAAAAATGTAGGCATGGGGACATGATGAAGTAGGTTATCCAACTGTCGTGTGTTAAATTATTGTGATTACGAGCCAGTGGTTTGCAAACATTATGCGTGACTCGGACATCTAACTAATTGCAACAGGCTCATATCGTCCTCGCATTCGCAAAATGAGGACCAGTGTTTTGTCAAATTGCAAATAGCTATTCGTTTTAACTATTTTTTATGATAGTAGCCTATACAAAAAGCACTTCATACTATCTTAATCTTGGAATATGGGGAGGGGAAGTGGCGCGTCTGCAGTCAGCCAAATATGAATGTAATTCTGCGGCATAAAGCAGATGTAATTGTTTATTGTATAGAAAAATAAAAATGACATGTCAAGCAGTCAATTGACTACATTGCAGTCAAGAAGTAGGGCAAATTAATTTACGAAACCAAAACTTGGGTCATAGTTGTCTAAGCCTCTATTGCGTAGCCTGTTAAAAACGTCGCCAGATAGTATTAAATCGGCAACAACATTGTTTTCTGCAGAAGCCTACCCAAGGCTACAGATTAATTCTGAACAGTTATTTCTCTACTGGCTCAATTATCACACCACTGTTTTGATTTGCGTAGTTGCGTTAACCCCAACACTGACAATAATGTAGACAGCAAATGTCGATTTCGATTTTCGTGTAGTCAAGCCTTAAGCCATACCCAAGTAGCCTAAATCGAGGTAATGTTTAATTATGCATGATTTATTTTGTTATTGAATTCGTAGGCTGGGATTACTCTCGGCAACAATTATGTAAGGGACGGCAGGCAGAGCGATGTACAGTGGCAGAGCGACGCACAGTGGCTGAAAGTGGTACTAAAGCTTCACGCAGCTTCACGCCGCGTAATGCGCGAATGAAGTGGTCATTTGAAAGCGATGCCCACTGTATGTGTGCAGTCATTATCCTGGCCAAGGTGAGAAAGCGCCCCCCAGAGGAGGGGCAAAACGGGGTCAGAAAATTTGCACCCCATCATTTTTCAACAGTAGGACCCCAAATAAAGCAGATAAAACAAAAAAATCAATTTTAGCAAAAAAATCCTAGGGGACCATTATTTTATGACAATTCGTACACCACTATATAGGCTACATGGTCCTCACTTTAGATTGGGGGGCTGCAAAATTTACTACAAATAGGTAAGAAAGGTCTTATAAGCGTATTAGTTATCCACCTCTTTATCTTATACAATTAACAAGCATTAACAAGCTGCTTGTTAACTGTTAACAAATATGCTTGTAAGGAACTTTTAAAAGGCTGCTTATTAACACGTACAAGCTGCATGTTAACAATACGATATGATACAATACGATACAACTTTATTTGTCAGTTTGTGCTGAAATTCTTTTTGCATCCCTGGGCAGCTCATTTAAGTATAGGAGGACAGCATACAAAGGACAGAAAACCGTTAGTTAATGTTATTAAAGGATAACAACAGTTAACTAATTGTTAGTAATGAATTGTTAACTGCTTATTATGCACTGTTAATACCTAATAAGCACATGTTATTCTAAAGCATTACCGATTCGGTTTGGTTTTAAAACAAGGTTTGGCAGAATCCGAATCAAAAAGCTGAAGATTCGGCCGAATTCAAAACCGAACTTTGGATTCGGTGCACCCCTACTCTTGATCAGGCTTGTGGCACACAGCGGAAGTCCCGTCTCATCAACCGGAAGTCCCACCCACCTGTCACTTTTTAATTGATCTGAATGAGAGAAAAGGGTGTTCTTTACCTCTCTTCTCTGTATGTCCATTTTATATAATAATAATAATCTTTATTTATATAGCACTTTTCAAAACAAAGTTACAAAGTGCTGTACAATATCAACATAACATAAATTAGTCATAATAGTATAACAATCAAATAATATATACTAATTCAATTAGAACTTAACATAAATTTGAAAAAGGAAAATAAACTTACACTGAAATAAAACTTAGGATACTGAAATAAAACTTGACACTGAAATAAAACTTACTGAAATAAAACTTAATAAACTTAACACAAAATGAAGTATATTACTTAAACAAAACTAAGGAAGGCTTGCTTGTAAAGATGAGTTTTAAGGAGGGATTTAAAAGAGTATACTGACTTGGCTGACCTGATTTCATCAGGCAGGTCATTCCAGAGCCTAGGTGCCCTGACACTAAATGCTCTCTCCCCTTTAGTTTTGAGATTGACCTTAGGAATAGTTAGGAAACCACTACCAGATGATCTTAAAGTGCGCACAGGTGTATAAGGTACTAGGAGATCAGATATGTAGTTGGAAGACAGGCCATGTAGAGCTTTAAAAGTAATCAGAAGAATCTTAAAATCAATTCTAAAGCTTACTGGGAGCCAGTGCAGTGAAGCTTAAACAGGAGTAATGTGATTACAGTACTTTGTCTTAGTAAGAAGCCGGGCAGCTGAATTCTGAACAGTTTGAAGTCTCTTTATAGATTTTTGGTTCAGACAAGAAAAAAGACTATTGCAGTAATCCAGGCGTGAAGAAATAAATGCATGTATAATGGTCTCAGTGTCTTTAAAAGTTAAGAGGGAACTAATCTTGGAAATATTTCTGAGGTGATAGAAACAAGACTGTATGAGCTTTGTGATGTGACGTTCAAAGCTTAAATTACTGTCAAACCAGACACCAAGATTCTTTGCAACAGGTTTTACACAGTCTAAAAATTGAAAGGGACCTAAGGATGGTATCATTTGTTTCACTATGTGCTGGGATCCAATGATGAGGACTTCTGTTTTGTCAGAATTCAACTGGAGGAAATTGTTTGACATCCAGTTTTTTATGTCACAAAGACATTCATTTAAGGAATTCAGCATACTAGGATCAGAGGAACTAATGGGCAGGTACAGCTGTGTATCAGCATAGAAGTGTAAGGAGACACTTTGTGTTTCTGGATAATGTGCCCAAGAGAAAGCATTTATAAACAAAATAAGATTGGTCCTAAAACTGACCCTTGAGGTACCCCATACTTGACAGGAGAAAATGAAGATGTGTAACTGTTTGCAGAAACACAAAACTTCCTATTTGACAAGTAAGATGAAAACCATTGTAAGGCTGTACCAGAAATTCCCACCCAATGTTCCAGTCTATGCAGCAGTATGCTGTAATCAATAGTGTCAAAGGCTGCGCTAAGATAAAGAAGTACATAACCGCCAGCCAAACTGCAATACACGAATAACTTGCACGGCTTGTGGGCGTACTTGAACCAAAGAGTATACACCTGTCGGGCTGTGGCTAGTAATTTAGCATGCTAATTCAGGTTGATATCTCTGCAACACTATACCTTGTCATTTTTTTAATTACATCATCGCCCTTATTTCTTCTCATTCTTTTGATGCGTGTAGCTCATTTTTTTGGATATTCTTACCTCAATTCTTACACATGGCACCTTTTAAAAGGTCATTTGTAACTTTCAGCAGTGCTGTCTCAGTGCTATGACACTTTTGGAAACCAAATTGTAGCTTTTCAAAAAGATTATTATTTTCCAGTGCAGAGACAAGCTGCTTGGACACTAATCTTTCAAGAATCTTTGATACAAATGGTAACTTGGAAATAGGTCTGTAGTTGAGGTAGAGATGGATCAAGCCCTGATTTCTTTAGCAATGGGCTCACACTTGCAGTTTTAAAGTAATCAGGGACAATGACATTTAAAAGTGAACTATTAAAAATAGAAAGCAAACAGGACCCAACAGATTCAATTACTTCTAATAGGAACTTTGTTGGTACTACTGTACATCAAGAGTACTGGAAGATACTGTCATATGTGACACTGTCTCTAGAAGTTCAGATAGAGTAACTGTATTGAAGTGGTTTAAAGTATGCCTATCCTGTAAGAAAGAGACTTCATAGTGCATAGTATTAGGAGTGATAGAAGTTCTAATTGACTCTACTTTCTCAGTAAAAAAGGACAAAAACTTTTCACAATCAGCATCACTTTCCACTGGGACACAGGGAGTAGATGGCTTTACCAGCTGCTCTACTGTTTTAAATAGAAATCTAGGATTATGCTGATGATCAGAAATAAGTTCTGAAAAGTAATGTGATCTTGCATCCTTAACCAAGATGTTATAGTGTTTAAGTGATTCCTTCATAATGTCATAATGAACTTGAAGACCAGACTTCTTCCATTTACGCTCAGCTTTCCTACAATCCCTTTTACAACTACGAATGCCACTATTAATCCAGGGCTGCTTTCTTTCTGATGACTTAGTTCTAACCTTCATGGGTGCAATAACATTTAGAGACGACAAGCAGATGGAATTAAACTGGTCAACCAGATCATTGGTACAAGAGTATTCAGAGAGGTCAGGGCATTGACTCTGGAATAATGCACAGAATTTTGAGGCACTATGCTCATTGAATATGCGGGAACAGAAAGAGCTGGGAGTGACAGTATTGATGATGGATGTTTCACAACTAAAAACTATACAGTTATGATCAGATACAGTCATATTAAAACAATCAACAGAGGATATTTTAAGACCCAGAGTGAAAACAAGGTCCAGTGTATGACCACGGTTATGTGTTGGTCCAGACACATGTTGGCAAAATTGAAAAGATTTAACAATGTTTAGGAAATCAGTAGCATGAACATTACTTGAGTCATCAACATGAAAATTAAAATCACCACAAAGAACAACACTGTCATAATATAAGACAAGAGTGGAGAGAAATTCTTGGATTTCATTTAAAAAACAACCTGATGGTTTAGGGGGACGGTAAATTACAACAAACAAAATTGGATCAGGACCACAAAGTTTAAAAGTGAGGAAGAAAAGTCATCACAAGGTATTTGGTGACATTTTAAGCTCTACAATGCCTCCCCCGCGACTGCTGACTCTAGGTTTGTTGAAAGACTCGTACTGAGGAGGACACAGTTCAACAAGCTGACTATGATCATTTGTTTGTAGCCAGGACTCAGTTAAAAACATAAAATCCAAGTTGGCAGATGAAATAAAATAGTTTAAAATAAATGTCTTATTTGAAAGAGATCTCACATTAAGTAGTGCCACCTTAAGACACGCCCTCGTGCTTGAGTTAGGAGCAACAACGTCATCACATGATCCTGCCGCAGAGGAGGTGATAGTGGACACAGTCTGTATGTTGATCAGATGCTGGCCTGTCGCTCTCCTGCTAGATGTAGAGGCAGGAGCGAACCACTCTGGGATATTGTGTTTTGCAGGCAGGCATTTCCGAGGAGATGTTGGTTGTCTCAGCGTCGGAATGCTATCCTCAGTCACTTGCTGGATGATGAAGGAGCGACGTGAGCCACGGTGCACATAGCGTTTCCGCTGGACTATCCCCGCTACCCGACAGACATGGAGTACGTCGATGTTGGGCTTGACATTGGTGGAAGAGAACTGTCAAAGCTCAAGGGCTGTGTATTGAAACCCTCCCATAGTCAGCACACACCTCTCACTCAATCCCAAGCATCAGTCCAAGAGAAATGAGGTGGATAGAAAGCTCCCACGTTAGCTGGTCAGTCAACCGACTATATACCCAGCAGCTGGACAGTCAACCGACTAGATACCAGCAGGTTCACAGACAGGAGAGATGAGGATAGAGATGGACAGGGGAGAGATGCAAGCAGCCCGACAGCACGTAGCACCACACAGAGAGCCAGACAGATGATAGTGGTGAAGCAATAGGCCCACTGAAAATGCGCTCTCGAAAACGCATCCAACTCGACAGGCAGCAGAAGCAGCGTAGGTAAGGCCAGCCAGGCGCAGTATCCAACTTTCTCTTTAGAGATGATGTTTGTCTTGAGAAAAATAGCGGAAAAACTAGCAAAATATATAGACTATAAGATACTATGTATTGATTGGAAGAAAATGTACATTAAATCATTAAACTTTTTAAAATGCCAAACAAAAACATGCCAGACGGAGCGGCGTCAGTCTCGCCAGCGTCCCCGTAACCTAACAACAGGAAATTTTACCCATCGAGCCACCGTTATTTTAACTATGCCAAAGTAAACTAGGTTTTGTCTTCTTTGGCCTCTTTAAGTAAAGAATTAACTGTAAGAAGTAAATCATGGATAACTCTGGTCAACACAGTTTCAGTGGAGTGACAGGACTGGTAACCAGATTCAAATTTCTCAAAAAGACTATTGTGAGATATGTACATATTAAGTTGCTCAGCAACAGCCCTTTCAAGTAACTTTGACATAAAAGGGAAGTTGAGTATCAGTCTAGATAGATAGATAGATAGATAGATAGATAGATAGATAGATACTTTATTGATCCCCAGGGGAAATTCAAGTTTATGTCTATGGTTACCATGGTTATTCAGAATGTGTGGATTCATATAAGGCTTTTTAAAGGCCCTATGCAGTTTCAGGTATTTTTGGCAACTGCAGAGCTCCCCCTAGAGTCGTGCTATATTTATATTTTACTCTGCCATACTGTAAATAGCCCACTTCTCGTGGCTTGTTTGTACACAATGAAAATGCTTTTGTTGTGGAGGCCAAGGATTAACAAGAGCTATATCTACTGACAAGATCATGTTTCACAATTCTCGCGAGATGTATCCGGGTCGGCAATTCTTGAAGTTACGTTGCTGGCTCTCTCGGTAGCGACCCGCTATGGTTATGCGCTATGGCTATGCTAGGTGACCGATTCCCCTATTACAAATTTGTTTACCATCAAATTGTCTTTGGAGAGGTTATAGGCTATTAATGTAGAAATCCTTTATAGTGTACCTTTAATCTAGATTCAACACCAAGGACTTATAGACATCCTCTTTGAAAAATCTTACAGCAAAATGCTGATAATAGGGACACATCTTGGATATTTCTGACACCAAACTAGAAAATCATGTTAATGTCCTTGAGGAAGGAAAACCTACCACTTCAAAGGCTTTATCATAGCCATCAGGATTAACTGAAGGCAGTAGGTGAATGCGTGTCTCATTCACAAGGTGCTGTATCCGCTGATTACCAGAAAGATACTCCTGGCACATGAACTGGATAAGCAGCAGTAACAGCTCTCGTCCCAAAACCTCATTACCGTGGGAGCCTGCAGTATAGCGGAACTCTGGTTCACCTTGGGGTACAAACCACAGATAAATCATTAACATATTTGACATTATTTATTTCACATGTTTTATAGAGATTCCACCATAGGCAAAGTAAAAAAAAATACTCACCCAATTCATGCTCCCCTGGGTTGTCCGATATTTCAATGGCATACAGCTTCTGACCATTATAACTTTTGCCAATATTATATATTCTGGTAATGTTTGGACATAATTCATTCACTACTTTCATGACCTGTAGAGGAATGGATAATGGTAGGTGACAGCATAACAGGGTGAATTTGTTTCTCTGGATTTACCTACTGATATGCCTTGACAATATTTGGTCTTTAGGTAGGTTAATAGAATTTCTGTGTGTATTCATATTTCCACATTTCTGTTGATGTGTGAGACAGTGTCAGGGTCCAAGGAATTTAGTGCTAGAGACCCTTAACTTTCCACATTATTCACTGGTCTTTTGATAGTCAGTAGTGGTTTTTGGCATGGGCGAAATGGGCAGCCATCAGGCGCAGCATTTTTTCATGACACTAGCACTTAAAAACAAATTGTTAGTATTTTAGACTTTTACAGGCTTTTCCCAAATCACGGAAGAAACGTCGACGCAGCAGTATAGTAGCAGATGCAGAGGCAAGTGTTATTTAAATAAACTCCTTAAAACTCCTGGTGCACTTACAAACTTTCTAATGCCTCGTTATTGGACTAAAGGTCATAGTTCAGGGCTCCAGACTAACTTTTTGCACTGGTTGCACTGTTGCGCCTAACTTTTTTTCTTAGGTGCACCAGCACAAAAGTTAGGTGCACCCAAATTTTCAACCACATCGCATTTAACACCGCAGCAGGTTCACTTTTTTTCCTTAATTACTGTCCTATATAGGTTGTCCTATGACTTATGATTTACAATTCTACAAGAAAAGTAACTTAATGAAGTGTTGGTGCTTTAAGTGCTTCACTGAGCTGAAATTTAAACTTAAAACATCTCAAGATGAATTAAATAAAAATAACAGTGACTAAATTAACAGTGCACGTCTTTTAAAAATGTTCCAAGTAGCCTGGGGGAATTTTATGTGATTTTGCAATGATGATTGCAATAATCATTTGACAGCCCCACAATGCAATTTACTTTTTAATTTTAGTATTTTTACATTTTCATGTATTTTTACATTTTTAGTATTTTTACATTTCCATCAGAATGAGTTTACACAACTCGCGCGCAAAACGAATATTGCTGTTGAAAACCGGGTTACTCCCTGCATGTAACTGCGGTCAATGACGCACTCCTTTTCGGCGATATCTGTATCTCTGTCGTTCGGGAAGGCCTTGTATGCATTGTTCGCAATTTTAAGACGTCTTTTCATCTGCAATGACTCCTATAAATTTGGTGCAAGTGGCATTCCTGTACATCGGGTTTACGTTCAAACTATTTTTCTGGTGAATAATTATTTCGGACTGAACTTGGTGAAGGGAAGTTTCACTAGGCCTATCGTAGGCAATGATAAACTTGATCATCATCTCGGGCTCGTCTGATCGGTTTGCTGCTGCCAGCCGCCGAAAGGCAGTGTGGAGAGGGGACATTTATCTCGGCCTATGTGACCACACTGTAATGCAACTACATCCACTCTGTTTATCTGATGGGTCTCTGACCTCTCTCTCTCTCTCTCTCTGCAGCACACGCATTTTCAAATTTACACACAGGCACTGGGCCACGGCCAGAGGGGAGGTCCCGCCCTTCACTACAGTGGGCAGTGCTTCGACTTGGCCAGCTTCACTCGCGGTCCGCGCGTGGGATCACACGACTTTAATTTGTATTTTTCCAGTGAGACGCTGCAACAACCCAAACAACCGGTAGATGGCTCAAGTGAGCAGGGTGTCTCGTAAAAAGAAATGGAGCCTGGAAAACCCTACACAGACTTCACTACAGACTTTAGCAGACTGGTTTAGAAATAATGTAATAGCCAGAAATATGCCTGCCCTGCCCTAATAAAGAAATATTTGGTTAACTGCGAGTGAATCCCGTTTGCAGCCGTAGAGACGCAGGACAAATTAAACATTCTGGTTTTCTCCGAGTGCAACGATGATAGACAGACATCATTTGGACAAAATATAGAGTATTAACCTCCGTTGCTCAGCCAAATGCCTTCCTGTTACGTCCTGTTATCACGGAGTTACAGGCGATAAACGATTTTTGATGGTCACAAGTTTACTTCATTAGGGACTGTTCGTTATTTATTTAAGGGGCTACCGGAGGAGTTTTGGGAGCATTAGTCCAAAAAGACGTGACCCTCCAAAGTGATTATGAAAAAATCACTGTCAACTTTTTCCGGGTTTATCGCCTACTGTATTTTAACGTTTTCACATATTTGGCCATAAGCCGTTTATCATAGGCTATCACGAAACCAAACTACAAAGGCGAACACTTTAACAGGGGGAATTAATTGGGCATGAATCATGCTGAACGCTATTTCGCTACCTTAGAATAATAAGGTTCTATCTGCGTTTTGAGTAGGTACAACCGGGACGATTGAAACGGGGACGAATGAAACATTCCGGTTTTCTCCGAGTGCAACGATGATAGACAGTCACCATTTGGACAAAACATGGAGCATATTAACCTCCGTTGCTCAGCCAAATGCCTTCCTGTTACGTCCTGGTATCATGGAGTTACAAGCGATAAACGATTTTTGATGGTCACAAGTTTACTTCATTAGCGGTTTATTTTTTTGGATTATTAAAGAGTGTTTTTCATTTAAAGGTTTGACTTCGTGCTTATTCAGTAGAGCATTTAGTGCTCTCCCCAATCCCAGACGTTCACATTGCATGTTTGTTTGTAATGGATGCAACCGCGAGATAGGCTATGCGTTTGACAATAAGTTGTTAACAGAACCAAGACATATAGCCCAGCAGCAATCTAGGGACTGATCGTTATTTATTGAAGGGGCCACCGGAGGAATTTTGAGTGCTTCAGTTGGAAGTTGCATGACCCTCTCTTGCCTGCTAGAAATTGTTCAATGACCTTCCGACAGAATTGTTAAAAAATACATGACCCTCCCCTGCCAATTGTCTTCCGCCCGCGCCACAGCCACACACTTTGTGATAACGTTCTTAAATCAATCTTTCCCGTGAGCTTGCATGCTACCAGTCCTTCCTTTTCAAATGTGTTGCGCCTGTTTGCACAATTTCACAAATAATCATATGTGATTAATAGTATGACAAATAATCCCTGTGCACGGGGACCGAAACAATGCATGCCAACTTTTTCCGTGTTTATCACGTATTTTAACTTTCCCCGCTGTCTTGCCATTTTAATGTTTTCCCGTAGAATATCCCATATTTTAATACTCTCATAACAGCCCTGCCATCGGGCCTGTCTCTGTGTTGCCCTGTTGCTACCCCTTGCCCTTCCAACGAAACAGATGTCTTCAAATCATCGTTTTCCTTGCTTGAAGGCGAACTTAGAGTGATGTTAACCTATTTAAGTTTAACGGCGCGATTGTCGTGAGAGCACGATTCATTGGCGCTTGCATGTTCGGCCTTATGTCTACGTGCGCACCTGAGGCTACTCAGCTGCAAGAGAAATAATTTAACTTAATTTAATAAAAACTCCCGCATATTGATAGCGGCTCCCTGACACCCGCAAATTAGATAAAATCTCCCGGAATGTAGAGTGAGCGATCAAGAGCGCGCATGCGAGACCGCGTGTGCATCTGAGTGATGCCTCCCTGAAATGACTTTTTGCAAGTTGGGATGTCTGTGTATGTTGCTAGTGACAAAATATTAACTTTCAGTGTTTTACGATGTCTTTGTCATGGGGAAGTGTTTTTCCCCATGCATTTATTCTAGGTTACTGTCAGTGACTGCCGTGAGAGAAGCGGGTTCTGTGTTTCGTTCATGTCAGTGACTGATGCGAGAGAAGCGGGGTCTGTGTTGTGTTGCGTTGCGTTAATTTATTTTCATTGGGCATACCGTGCCGTGCCGTCCACAGCTCTTCAGTTCTGACAAAGCCAAAATTACTCCTTTTGAAACAATGAGTGCAGGAAGCGCGTTTGTATGGTTATATTGCTTGACGGGGGGGGATCCCAAGCAGCTTTCAGCCATAAGGCTACTTTGAGAACATTTCAATTCACCCAACACTAATATTCAAAATGTTGAAAACTATTTCGGCATAGCCTATAAAGCAGTTTAATTAAATGGAATGTTAGTTGTAAACAAACGAGCTACTTGGTGAGGCTTGGCCTCACAGATGCACTCGTGCCTTAGATGGCAGGAAAAATCTTCACGATAGGCCTATTAACTAACCACCCGATTCACGTTGGCTGGGGGGAAGGGGGGCCATCAGACAATTGTGCCCAGTTAATCCGGCCCTGCCCCCAAAAAATCCCACCTTCCCACCTCTGACAGCTTAAAAGAAGTCAAGAGGACTCCTTACTCACTGACCTATATCACAAACCTGCGGTTTTGAAATCCTATGCAGCTACAGGAGCTTCCAATCGCGAAGAAGCAATTTTGCATTGTAGGCATAACTAACATGCAATAACGCCGCCGCCAACAACAACCAAAACTAGGCTAATCATTGTCAACATGTAAATTAAATGTAATATTATTGTGAATCAAATTAAAATGTTCTCTTTTGCAAACGTAGGCATAGTAACACAATAATTTAATAATGTTACAAAGATACAAAGACTGCAAGAAATCTAGGAGTTGTTCTCGACAACCAACTAAACTTCTCAGATCATGTTGCCTCAGTCGCCCGGTCATGCCGTTTCGCACTCTACAACATACGGAAAATCAGGACTTACTTGACTCAAGATGCTACCCAACTTCTGGTTCAGGCAATAGTCATCTCACGACTCGACTACTGCAATGCCCTCCTGACAGGTCTCCCAGCCTGCGCAGTGAAACCACTTCAGATGATCCAGAACGCGGCGGCGCGCCTGGTCTACAACCAACCCAAAAGGGCACATGTTACCCCGCTGCTCATCCAGCTACACTGGCTACCTATGGCGGCCCGCATCAAATTCAAGTCTCTAACGCTTGCCTACAAAGTAGTCTCCGGTTCTGCTCCCACCTACTTGAATGCCCTCATACAGACTTACATTACCTCCAGACCGCTGCGCTCCTCTGACGAACGACGTCTAGCTCTACCACCAGTACGCTCAAGCCAATCCAAACTTTTCTCATCTGTTGTTCCTCGTTGGTGGAACACACTGCCAGTTCCTACAAGGGCAGGGACATCCTTTTCCACTTTCAAAATACTCCTGAAGACCCAGCTCTTTAGAGAACATCTACTCTCATAGCAACACTTACAACAAGTCTTACTGATCCTAGCACTCACCAGCCGTTAAACTGACAAGTAACTGTTAAAATACAGCACTCACCGACGCACTTATTCTTACTGTACTCTAATGTGTTTTTTTTAAACTGTCCTAAAATTGTGAGAATTGTTCTAAAACTTACTGTTTACCATGTTGTTAGTCGCTTTGGTTAAAAAAGCGTCAGCCAAATGTAATGTAATGTAATGTAATGTAATGTAAAGATACTACATCAATCCGTATGTTTCATTGGGCTACTAGGCTATTTGTTTTGCCTTGATTCATTTAGGCTAGGCCTTTTTATTCAGGGGCCGTATTCACAAAGAATTTTAAGGCTAAAAGTAGCTCCTAACTGGCGAATTTAGGAGCAACTCCTAACTTTAGGACTCCTAATTTAAAAAGTAATTCACGAAGCATTTTAGACCTAAAAGTAGCACCTAAGTCTGGGACAGCTTAAGTCGAAAGGACTCCTAACTCACTAAGACCTATTCATAAACAGCTTTTTTGTGGCATTTTACGTTGCGATGTTTTGAAATGCGTAGCCTATGCGCAACAGGAGCTTCCAATCGCGAGGGAACAATTTTGCATTAATAAAAGGGATGCAATAATGCCACCAACAACAACCAAAACTACTCATTGTTAACATGTAAATGAACGTTTCATTGTGAATCAAATTAAAATGTTCTCCTCTTTGCAAACGTAGCCTAGGGATATGGTGACAGATTAATTTAATAATGTTGCAAAGGTAGGCTACTGCATCAATCCATAGGCCTATGTTTCATTAGGCTACTAAGCTATTTGTTTTGCCTTACTCTTTATTCATTTAGGCTAGGCCTTTGTATTCAGTTATTAATCATCTTCCGTCCTTCGCACTACATGTGTAGCGCACGCATTCTCCGACCTGTCACCTGTCAGTCATCATCGGAAGAGAGGTGTTTGGAATTCCCGCGTTAAGGCCCATTCACACCAAGAACGATAACGATAACTATAACCATAACGATAAAAGCGTTCACACTGAACAACGATAAACAAAGTCTCTCATTGTGTTAATAAATGTGAGGGCTAAAATTCGATGGGTTCTGATTGGCTATTAGCATTTTATCGTTGTGAAAAATCGCTCTGAAAGTGATCCCCAACGATATCGTTCTTCATGTCGTTATAAAAATATAAGTTTTCGATGTCCCAAACGGAGAGCCATACTTTATTGTTTTTAACGATCTCTATGCTACTCACAAAAATGTAGGCATGGGGACATGATGAAGTAGGTTATCCAACTGTCGTGTGTTAAATTATTGTGATTACGAGCCAGTGGTTTTCAAACATTATGCGTGACTCGGACATCTAACTAAATGCAACAGGCCCATATTGTCCTCGAATTCGCAAAATGAGGACCAGTGTTTTGTCAAATTGCAAATAGCTATTCGTTTTAACTATTTTTTTATGATAGTAGCCTATACAAAAAGCACTTCATACTATCTTAATCTTGGAATATGGGGAGGGAAGTGGCACGTCTGCAGTCAGCCAAATATGAATGTAATTCTGCGGCATAAAGCAGATGTATTTGTTTATTGTACAGAAAAATAAAAATGACATGTCAAGCAGTCAATTGACTACATTGCAGTCAAGAAGTAGGGCAAATTAACTTACGAAACCAAAACGTGGGTCATATTTGTCTAAGCCTCTATTGCGTAGCCTGTTAAAAACGTCGCCAGATAGTATTAAATCGGCAACAACATTGTTTTCTGCAGAAGCCTACCCAAGGCTACAGATTAATTCTGAACAGTTATTTCTCTACTGGCTCAATTATCACACCACTGTTTTGATTTGCGTAGTTGCGTTAACCCCAACACTGACAATAATGTAGACAGCAAATTTCGATTTCGTGTAGTCAAGCCTTAAGCCATACCCAAGTAGCCTAAATCGAGGTAATGTTTGATTATGCATGATTTATTTTGTTATTGAATTCGTAGGCTGGGATTACTCTCGGCAACAATTATGTAAGGGACGGCAGGCAGAGCGATGTACAGTGGCAGAGCGACGCACAGTGGCTGAAAGTGGTACTAAAGCTTCACGCAGCTTCACGCCGCGTAATGCGCGAATGAAGTGGTCATTTGAAAGCAATGCCCACTGTATCTGTGATTTGTTTAAACCACGATATTGGCCAAATATGTGTCTGTTATTGAACCAAAGGTAGAGTTTCAATGCGGACACTTTTTCGAGGTTTCCTCTCTCTAATAGCTGGTCGCACTTTTGAAAAACATGTGACCAAATTGGTCGCACTCTGGAGCCCTGTAGTTGTACTACTGTAGAAGTTTCATACCATTCAGGGCATTATTAGTGGGGTAATTTACGAGATAAAAGTTGGTTCCATTACGACTGCAGAACGTCATTAGTTTCTGACAGCGCTACTCGACCAGGGTTCGACCAAGGGAAAAAAGGTTCTGGGAGGGTGTTTGGCTCAGGGTCATGGTGCAAAGGACCCTAGGGTGAAATTACTCCGAACCATCGCTTTAAAGAGGTGATGACATCACTTGTTACATTTGGTAGGTTGATAACTTAACTAACCCCTGAGTATACTCTTGATATGACTGAGGTTACATGAGTTATGTAAGCTACTTTTGAAAAAGAAAAAAAAAACACTTACCTGTCTCATTTCTTTATAGTTGTGGTGTTTGAAGTCCAAACTGTCTGTTGTTGTGATTTCATTTCGTCTATGGTAATAGTTATTGGGGTCTGCCAAAAAGAAGGTATATTTAATGAAAACATTAAATTTATGATTTTATGATTTTATTAGGATCTCTATTAGCTGGTGCAAGGCATACATAAATAAAAAAATAAATAAATGAATAGCAATACTAGGGGTGGCACTGTTCACAAAACCCATGGTTCGGTTCGTATCACGGTTTTAAGATCACGGTTTTCGGTTCTGTATGGTTCTTGTTGTTATTTTTTCTTTTTAATCTTTAACACACAGAAATACCGTTCTTCAGCATATGATGTATAGCTTAAATATCCACCCAGGGCCCCAGACTAACTTTTTGTGTTGGTTGCACTGGTGCACCTAACCTTTTTTTTAGGTGCACCAACACAAAACGCCAAAAAATCGCCTTTAATGCCAAAAGGTCACCTTTTTTTTATCCCTCTCCTTTCATATAATGTGAATGTTTTTTTTTAACAACAATTAGGTGTAGAAAAAGCTTGTCTTTATTTGAAACACAATATATAGGCTACATATATTGAATAGATTATAGAATACATATAAGAATATAAAGATTTAAGCTACATTGAGCTTAAATTAAACATTTCAAATTGAAACATTTAAGCAAAATAAAACATTTCCAAAAATAAAAGTGTTTGTGCTTAAAGTGCTTCAGTGAACTGAACTGTCTTATTTTTCATTGTGTCGGCTATTACACCAATAAATTGGGCACATGCCGTGTCATTGCTGTAGGTTGGATTGACATTTAAGCCATTCTTCTTCATTAGAATTATCTCTGACTTAAATTTGGTGAACGGCATTTCCTCCTTGGCAATGTTGTATGCGACATTGAATTTTGTAATAATTTCTGATTCCTCCGAGGACCTGATTAATACAGCCTGACGCTCAAATGCAGCTGGGAGAGGGGCTACGTTATTTACACACTTGTCAGGGCATGTAGTGTGCTTTTTGTACTCATTGTGCTTTTTCAACGTTTCATCGATTCGAAACGTTGTCGACCCTTTAATGAATGCACATTTCCCGGCCATAGTCTGCCCGCACTCCCGACAGTATATACAGTGCATTGAGTTATGTTCTTTACTGTACCTTAGCCAGGGAAATCGATTTAACCATTCTTTCCGGAAAGAATATGTTTTGGGCTTTTTCCTTTCATTCCCGTTGGCGGGCTCTACCTCAGTCTCCTCTGGTTCCGAGTCTACTGTGGAAGGACCTAGGCTTGGCATCCTCCTAGGGACCTAGGCTAAGGTCGAGTCTTGGCTGCATGGAGTGACAGTAGGGCTAGGAGTCGGCTTCGTTTTCTTAAGGAAAAAAGTTTCAATATCTCTACCTCTCTTCATATTCATGTATTTGTCGCGTTTATTTTCTTTAATCGTTTCAGTTCTCTGCTCAGGTCGTGCGCATTTTTTGAGCTGACAACAACTTAGAGCAGTGAAAAGGACCACAGCCAATCAGAGGCAAGGACCTGCCCGAGCTCTGTCTCTTATTGGTTTAGACCACGATACAATCAGGATAACCAGAGGAGAACACAGAGAGATGCTGCACTTGCGAAATAAATGTATGTCAGGTGCACCAGTGCGACATCAAATTTTTTTCAGTCGCACTTTTAAAAATTTCGGTCGCATATGCGACCAAATTGGTCGCACTCTGGAGCCCTGCCACCATTTAGGCTATAGTATTATTATAGTTACAGTTAACCCTCCTGTTGTGTTCGTTTTATGTTTTGTGTTCCCGGTCAAAAATGACCGGTGCGTTATAACTTGTTATAAATCCATAGTAGCACACATATTATCATCTAATGTTGTGATAGACCTTTGCATCAACTTCATGTTCTATTGGATATAACTAGTTTTGAACTTACATTTGCTATTTATGGCCAGCAGGCCTCACTGACCTGAGCTCATGCAAGTCAGAAAGGGGATTCTATTGGGGAAAGGTTCCAGTTGGGGCTGAGTGAGGGTATGTTTGTGTGTGTGTTTTAATGTACAGAAGCACATATACAGTCCATCTGATCAATACATTTGTGCCTGGACCCAATTTTATACACTGGCCATTTTCTCACCCATTCATCTCTAATGGCCGGTCATTTTTGACCGGAAATACACATGGGTGTTCTAAAGTTAAATAAAACACTCAAATTGTTATAAAAATGACAAGAACCAAGACAAAGAACCCCCTACTCTTTGCGATAAGTGCCATGGGATCTTTAATGACCACAGTGAGTCAGGACCTCGGTTTAACGTCTCATCCGAAGGACGGCATCTCCTACAGTGCAGTGTCCCCGTCACTGCACTGGGGCATTGGGATGGATCTTTTTGCCAGAGGGCAACACCACTTCCAGCAGAAACCTAGTTGCTAGTAGCAACAGGAGGGTTTTTGACCAATATGTTTGTTCTGACTGAAAATGACACTGCCACATGCCAAAAGGTTGTAAGACAATGTGGTACAAACATGGAATCAAAAAAGAATCGTTTTCATCTTTTTTAACATTTTTGTGAAAAATGGCATGTCCAAAATTATTCATACCCTTTTTAAATAATGTTTAAATAATGGAAACATCTTTATTATAGTGGATGGAATCCACTATCTTGAAATATCCTGGCTTCTTCTTCTTATTGCATTGCATGTAAATGCAATGGACTATTATCACTGTTCTTATAATTATTCTTCTTCCAACCAAATTCAACATTTAATGCGACTGAAACCACTGAACCATCTGACCTCATTCAAAGACTCCTACAAAGCTCTTGTAACGAACAATCGTACAATGTATTTTTCATATTTGTGAACTTTATACTTTGAGATATTTAAGATAAAAGAGCAAGAAATTCCCATAGAGTTAACATTGACCACCGTGGCGGCAACTTTAGGCATTATGACGTGACCGGCAGCTGAAAGTAATCAACCACCACAATCTTTCTCCCACTGGAGCTGTGAATCTTCTGAATGATTTGGACGTTTTCGCCTGCCGTGATACTTTACTTGCTCGTAAAACTCTTCTTCAGAGGCACATTTCTCCAATAACAGACAAGGTAAGTGTTTTGGTTTTTGGTATTTGAGTCATTCATGTCGTCAAACTATGTTTCCTATTAGACATTCTCTGGCTATAACGTTAGCGTGTAATAGAATGTTCATTATTTCAATAAACACGTTTTCTCTGAAGCACTTTCCCGACTTTGTCTTTCTACAAGCATATTATGGAGATACAGTGGGCAGTGCTTCGACTTGGCCAGCTTCTCTCGTGGTCCGCGCGTGGGATCACGCGACTTTAATTTGTATTTTTCCAGTGAGACGCTGCAACAACCCAAACAACCGGTAGATGGCTCAAGTGAGCAGGGTGTCTCGTAAAAAGAAATGGAGCCTGGAAAACCCTACAGAGACTTCACTACAGACTTTAGCAGACTGGTTTAGAAATAATTTAATAGCCAGAAATATGCCTGCCCTGCCCTAAAAAAGAAATATTTGGTTAACTGCGAGTGAATCCCGTTTGCAGCTGTAGAAGAAACGCAGGACAAATTAAACATTCTGGTTTTCTCTGAGTGCAACGATGATAGACAGACATCATTTGGACAAAATATAGAGCATATTAACCTCCGTTGCCTAGCCAAATGCCTTCCTGTTACGTCCTGTTATCACGGAGTTACAGGCGATAAACGATTTTTGATGGTCACAAGTTTACTTCATTAGTGTTTTTTTTTATTTTTTATTATTATTAAAGAGTGTTTTTCATTTAAAGGTTTGACTTCGTGCTTATTCAGTAGAGCATTTAGTGCTCTCCCCAATCCCAGACGTTCACATTGCATGTTTGTTTGTAATGGATGCAACCACGAGATAGGCTATGCGTTTGACGGCAATGAGTTGTTAACATGAACCAAGACATATAGCCCAGCAGCAATCTAGGGACTGTTCGTTATTTATTTATTTAAGGGGCCACCGGAGGAATTTTGAGTGCTTCAGTTGCAAGTTGCATGACCCTCTCTTGCCTGCTAGAAATTGTTCAATTGTTCAAGTTTTAGGACACAGAATAATGTTTGTAATGATACCAGGTAGGCCTACGTTTAACAGTAACAAGTGTAATGAGCTATTCATTGTCAAAGGTGCATGGTGAAGTGAAATTCTTACTTTGGAAAACATTTGCCGATATCATCGCCGATCATCAGAATATTGCAACAGATTCTGTGTTCTGGACTGCAGGTAACTTGTTAAGCCAGTGGTTCTCAAACTTTTATTTCATTCCCCACTTTGATCAAGGGGCATGACTGATGAGAGTGAAGATAACGTGTTATCCCGAGGCTTTTGGAAGTCAGCATCTTGACAGTAGTCTATTAAAAATATAAGTTTTCGATGTCCCAAACGGAGAGCCATACTTTATTGTTTTTAACGATCTCTATGCTACTCACAAAAATGTAGGCATGGGGACATGATGAAGTAGGCTATCCAACTGTCGTGTGTTAAATTATTGTGATTACGAGCCAGTGGTTTTCAAACATTATGCGTGACTCGGACATCTAACTAAATGCAACAGGCTCATATCGTCCTCGCATTCGCAAAATGAGGACCAGTGTTTTGTCAAATTGCAAATAGCTATTCGTTTTAACGATTTTTTTATGATAGTATGAAGTGCTTTTTGTATAGGCTACTATCTTAATCTTGGAATATGGGGAGGGAAGTTGCGCGTCTGCAGTCAGCCAAATATGAATGTAATTCTGCGGCATAAAGCAGATGTATTTGTTTATTGTACAGAAAAATAAAAATGACATGTCAAGCAGTCAATTGACTACATTGCAGTCAAGAAGTAGGGCAAATTAAGACACTGTTTTGATTTGCGTAGTTGCATTACCCCCAACACTGACAATAACATAGACAGCAAATTAAGATATTTACATAGATTTAACACTCAATATGTTCTGAAGAAGTCCAGACAACGACTCTACTTCCTTCGTCAGCTAAGGAAATTCAAAGTTTCTACATCCATCATGAAGGCCTTCTACACTTCAGCGGTTGAGAGTGTTCTAACTGGTAGCATCATCACCTGGTATGGGAACTCCACAGTTAGAGATTGTAGTACTCTGCAGGGAGTAGTGCGCTCAGCTGAATGTACTATAAGAACTCAACTCCCTGCTCTACAAGATATCTATTCCAGAACAGTACTCCTAAGAGCCCAAAAGATTCTGAACTCTTCTCATCCTAACAATGAATTATTCCTACCGCTGAAATCAAGAAGACGCCTATGTAGTCACAAAGCCAGAACTGAGAGACTCAGGAGAAGTTTTTATCCCCAGGCCATCCGAACTGTGTGTGCAAAGTCAGTATAGTGTGAGTTCATTCACTCCTCAGCACTCTCAAACATTTCCCAACTCTGAACTCACACTATACTGACTTGGCACTCATTCACTCCTCAGCACTCATGACCCCCCCCCCCCCCCCCACACACACACACACACACGACTTTTAGCATTTTTACATCCCTCTCCCTATGCTACAGACCTTTTATTTATTTTCTTATTTCATCACACGTCAAAACACACACACACACACATACACACACATATCTGACTTTCTCCAACTTTTGCACATCTCCACAGAACTTTTTTTTTATTTATTATTTTTGATTTCTCCTCCATCTATCTACCCATGTCCTTGATTGCCTAGCCTTTCTGCCTTTCTGCCCCCACCCCCATCCCCAACACACACAAAAAAAAAAACACACACTTACATCATCACTGTCATCACCTCACATACATACAGCACACTGCTTGCTACAGTAAGCCTCCTCTACATACTTGCTGCACACTGCCCCCCCCCCCCCCCTCCCTACATCCACAGCACATTGTCTTCAGGATCTTCTCCAACACACATCCTCTACATACTTACAGCACACTGCCCCCACCTACCCACACACACACACACAGTCACTGCTCCACTCCCCTTCCGCCCACACACACACATCTTCACTGTCATCACTCACATACATCATACATACAGTACTCTGCAATAGTAAGTCCCTTCACCATACTTGCAGTACACCCCCCTCCCCTACATACACAGCACATTATTTCATCAGGAAGCTTCTCCAACACACATCCCAGTTGCAGTTGGGTTAGCCCCTAGAGCCGTGGATCTGCCCAAGGTTTCTTCCTTGGTAAGGGAGTTTTTCCTTGCCCCTGTTGCTCTTGGGTGCTCCTTGTTGGTGCCCCCCGCCCAATCCCAATCCTCCCCCACCTTTCTTATGCAGCCCTTGCCACTTAATCTACTAAACCCTTCTACTGCACCTTTTACCTCCCCCCCCCCCCCCCCCCCATAAATGCACAAATAGGCTGACACCAGACATAATTTCACTGCATTTCTTACTTCCAGTAACTATATGCATGTGACAATAAACTTCCTTGTATCCTTGTATTTTTTCGTTTTGTGGAGCGGCACCGGTAGGCTATCAAAAGCAGATTTCGATTTTTTCGCTACCACCGTGTAGTCAAGCCTTAAGCCATACCCAAGTAGCCTTAATCGAGGTAATGTTTAATTACGATTTATTTTGTTATTGAATTCGTAGGCTGGGATTCCTCTCGGTAACAATTACGTTTAAAGGTAGCCTAGCCTCCTGCTTTTTCAGAAGGGGCGGCAGTCAGGCTACTGACAGAGCGATGTACAGTGGCAGAGCGACGCACAGTGGCTGAAAGTGGTACTAAAGCTTCACGCCTCGTAATGCGCGACTGAAGTGGCCATTTGAAAGCGATGCCCACTGTAGATAGGGTAGAAAACTGGATTGAACTAAAAAAATGTAACTAAGTAAACTGATTGTTTACTCTACAGTAGGCTATGTTGTTCCTCTCAGGCTGTACAGTAGGCCTATTGAAAGTAGGCCTAGGCTAATAAGCTTAATAGACACATTAACGCTTCCAGCCTAATGACTTTCACACAATTTGAAGGATTTACAGTAGACACATTAGCGCTCCACGTGTAGAGACTGTGCTGAATACAATGTGTGAATGGTGTTCAATGATTTGCCAATATAATAGTGTAACGTCTGCGCACAGGGCATGCTGGGATGCGGGAGAGAACATTTGGGGTTTATGTCTGTATTTCTCCTTAGTTATCAGTCTAATGTTAGCGTCTTTATTGTAACATGTTTCCCTTTTAGTTCTCCCTCGTGTGTGATCCTCTTTGTGTGGGGGGCTGCGTCCACCCCTGTATGTGTAGCGTGTGTGTGTACTTGACCTGCTCCTTGTGTATTGTGTTCTGTGTCTGTGTCTCTGCCCTCGATCCTGAATAAAGCTTGCATTGAACGAAGCTCTGTGTCCTGAAACCTGAAAACGTAGTTTTGAAAACCTGAAAATAGTCTTCTGCTGGGTTGCATGTAGCCTACATGTTTTCAGCCTTTATTGGTTAAATGACCATTTTTATTACAAAAATATTTCTAAACTTCAAGAACTCAGTGTCTAAAACTCAGGGTCATTCAGACTCAACCCTCTTGTTGCATGCGTGCGCAACTAAGAGGCAGAAAGCACCACAGAACAGCATAGAGCAGTGCTGTCCATGAAAAGAATAAAATTAGTTTTTGTGCTGAAAACTGCACCAATTCGAAATCACGATTGTTAGAGAATGTTCAATTATGTTCAATATCCCTAACGGAATGCATGTCTTCGCCAAAAGTGACAAAATACGATGTTATATTAATAATGCAAATGAATGGCAAACTCTGAAATATAGTCTGAAATGAGATGTTATTATGATTGAGACAACAGGGGTATACAAAAAATTCCGATTGTAGCTTACAGCAGCCGACTATTTAGATTAAGTTTATAACGTTGTGGACGGCCACCAAGCGTCTTCTGCCCCACGGCTGCGTGCGCATCTAGTTTTGTTGGTAAACGGGAAACCTGTGTATTTTAACGGTGCCAATTTTTTTATCGCAAGATTAACGTTCTTTTTGGTGTAACAAACGTTGTACTTTTTTTCACACGCTGTTGCAACAACTAGTAACGTTAGAACAACTACAACACCACACCAGATCTAGCTAGACCGGAAACTAAACAATACGCACTGATGAATAGATATTATTTTTTGGTCCCGTTTGAATTGTGCCACGAATTTCACATATGACAATAATTTTTCACGTCAAGAAAGTACTGTTGTTCGATAGACTTAAAAAGTTAGTTGGTTTTGTGCGAATCCGCTCAGTGGACTACATCTCTCGTCTCGAACGATGTACGTCACCAACGTAATGAAACTATAAGATTAGCTGTTATGCTAGTTTACAGTTACATCTTGCTGCCTGCTATGTCACTTAACAGTATCTTATGTACAGTCTATGGACGAATACAATTTACCTGATTGATCTCAGTAAAAATGTAAAGTTTTTGCCTGAAATTGCACTGTGCCTATTTACAACAGCATTATTCCCACCTCTTTTGGGGTCAACCATCAAATGCTGGACCTCTATAGAAAGCTGAGAACCTGTAGTTTTCGTAGGAAACAGTCAAAATAACTGTGTGATGTAGGCTACTGACAAAGAGTTACAGAGGCTAGAATATAGTTTTTTCTTTCTGCCGGATTACAAGCATCTCTGAACCGACCACATTTCAGCCCTCTAGGTCACTTGATATCCCTTAGAAACACAACTGAGCCCTAGCACCAGGTCTTGTGAAGCTGTGTGCAAAAAAGTAGATCAATATAGAATGAAAATATGAGTGCTTTAGACTATTATTTGCCAAGGTATGCCCATGCGTTTTGTAAAATGCCTATGGATACTCCCCATAGGACTTTTTGTAATCCAAAATGCATACTGACAATCAAATGCTTACTGCACATGAACCCCTTTGTGTAGAAGCATAATCATGGTCTCAAATGAAAGGTAACACTTTGAGGTTTTTTGTGGACTACTTAGATTGTATGTCATGTGTTCTGATATAGACTGACTACACAAAATATGGAATAATTACAAAAAAGTCTCTATTTTTGCATTTACTTTGTTGGTTTAATGAGTGTGTATAAGATAGACTATACATCTGTACAACTAACATTGGATAATACAACATGAAGATTCAATTTCTATGGATTCTTGTGAATATTTCAGTACCCAAAATATGTTGCATCTACTTATTGTGCTGCAGCTTCACTGCAGCCAGAAGTCAGGGTAGCACCAAAAGCGGGGGGAGGAGGGCATTTGGATCAAATTTAATTGAGACATAATAAAATTAATCTGAGAATGTAAAGCACTATACATATTGTACATGAAAAAAGTTGTCATTTTTGGATTCCCAAGAGTCAAAGCTTTGAAATGGTTTATAACATTACTATGCTACATAGCAATATGGTGCATACAATTGATTTAGAATGTTGGGGGGAAGTGGGGGAGGGGGGTAACCGTCTCGCCGGCGGGACACTGAAAATTATTGGGTTAACGATTTACCCATTGTCTTTTCAACCGGGACCAGAAAATAATTCTGCCATAGCCATAGGCTGCTGTTCAAATTTTTTTGAAAGATAGGTCCCATGGTGGCTAATGGAATGGGCGTGACTTCGGCTCTCTATGGAATGGAACGTTGTATGTGCTGATATAATGGAAACCTATGCTGCATCGAAGTGGGGAGCGAAAAGGGCTTATACTTATTAAATCTAGAAACAAACGTGAATAAAAGGCACAAAATAAGGTTGGTATAAGAGTTATCTGTGTGTTTATGGGATTAATGTGACCATTATTGATATATATATATATATATATATATATATATATATATATATTTATTTTTTTTTATTTTTATTTTTTCCTTCTATTTGTTTTATCTGTGTCCTGAAAGGCGTTTTTAAATATGTAAATGTGTTCCTATTTATTGCGCTTTCCACTTTAGGAGTGTTACGAAAGTAGGCACAGTCAAACTGCCCGTGGCTGACTATAATTAAGTTCGGCAAGCTTAACTTTACATGTCATAACATCAACTAAACATAAGTCACACATTCATTCTATCACTTGTAATATGAACGTAGCCTATTTCCTACAACTAGGTGAGAATTGGCTATGTTATACTGAAGTTCCACAGTTAGCTAGCTAGCAAGCTAACCATTTTGCATGGGATATTATGGTAAGTGTAGATACGTGCTAAATTTGGTCTCAACATTGGGATATTGCAAACGAATTAGGTTGGTAATGTACATAGTTTCGACATGAGTAAGTTACATACACATAATTCTTCATAACTGCAGTGTTAGTAAAATGACTGAATGTCCTGTGAATTAATAAGTAAGGGATATAGAACGCCGAAGGGATGTATAGAACGCCGGTCATTGTCAGGAAATGGGTCCCGACAGGGCGGACCGGACCCCGGCAACACCGGCAACAAAATATTGATTTAACAATAATTTTAATTGGGGGGGGGGGGGGGGGGGATGCTAAATAGGCCGTTAAATAGCCTAATGGCAACGTTCTGTTATTCAGAATTAGCAGACCGCCGAACGTTGGGAAGGCCCATTCAAGTGAATGGAGCATTCTGCAGCATTATGAAGAGCCGTGTAATAACTAGATGTAACGTCAACGTGTAATTACTAGCTGTCTTTCCCATTGGAATCAATGATATAATGTTAACTTGTTTTCCGCTAAAATGGGGCGTGATTCAGATTAAATGTATCTTTATGATGATGCGCCGTTACGTAAAGGCATGCTGCACACACTTGTTTGGGCTTACGAGCCGGCCAAAGAGTAGTAGCCTAGGCTGACGCATTAATCGTGTGCCGCCAAACCATCATTTGTTCTGTTATCAACAATCCTCTTTGGCTTTTGATGCACCATTCCTTGTCCTCCAACTGCCAGACACTTCCTAGCAAATATTCTAAGAACTTTACTTCCTCCTAGTCCTCCTCCTGTAGTCATGGAGATAATAAACACCAACGCAGTTCTTAACTCCCGGTCGGCTGGTGTTTTAAATAGCTGTGGACACCGATGCCGACATGAGTGCGATGCACTCTGCTTTCGACATTCATTTACATTAGATTCCATTCTTTTCAATACAACTCCGCACACCAGCATCACACTTTGCTGCCGTAAATCACGATTCAGTTATATTTGGTCGACGCTGCTCCATAAAATCCATTGTTCATCCAGTGTTTGCCTGTTAAAAACTTCGGCGCTGATGTGTGTGGCAAGTGACAGTGCACCATAGACTGTAGGCCTATAAAATGGCAGTGCACTCATGTCGAAAAGTTCCTTATTTTCAGCTGAACTCAAAGATAATGAAAATAGTATGAATATAGTATTTTCTGTTTGTTATGCCCTTTATAATGTTTGTAGGCCTACATTTTGTGCATGCACTTCTGCGGTAGCATTTATTTCAGTTTATATATTTCTGAAGAATATATTGTTTTGCCTCAGGTCTGCTGCACATCTTTTGAAATTTGATTTGAAATAATCAAATAGACCTAAGTTCAGTTAAAGAAGCCCTATGCAACAATTTTAGCAAAAATGAACTTAATTATGCAGGTTGAGAGTCGTTCTGATGGTTCTACAACACTTTCTGGGTTGTTTGGTGGGTGTTTCGTCTCCCCCTATCGCTTCTCCGCGGAAAAAACGAATATGCAACTTTCTGAACCCGAACCGGGTAAATCCAGATGTGACTCAGAGGAAGTATCCAATCGCGCCTCGAAAATGTAGTCAGATTGTAGTTTCTAAGAAGACTGCAAAACGGACTCTGACTTGGCTTGGTTGCTGTTGAAATTGTAAGTAGCCCAACCTTGGGTGAACTTTGTTTTTGTAAGGTGGTTTGATAGTCTCTTGAACAATGTGTTTGCTCGACCGTTTTATTGTGAGCCCTGTATGTGTTTAGTGGGGGTTTAGCGTAGCAGTCACTAGCTGCAGGGGGAGCTATGCGAGCCCAAATCCTGCGAAAACCCAGAAACAGCGAAGGAATAACCAGACCTGCATAGGGCTTCTTTAATAAAGTAACTTGCTTTCATTTGAATCCCAATCAAGATACACAATAATTGCTTTATATTGTTAATATGGACTCCTGGAAAGTTCAGAAATGCAAAATAATAGAATTTTAATCATATGATAAAATATGTGATTAATCGTGATTAACTATAGGAATTCAGCAATTAATCGTTTAATTGCTTGACAGCACTAGTTAAGATCAATTTCCAAAAGATGATTGTTTTATTCCTCTTTTTAGCCAACTTTAGCATGGGTGTGCTAACTTTGTCACATGACTGTATCTCATCCAATATTCAAAACAGTCATGTTTATCCCACCCAATATTTTTTGCTTTAACAAAAAAAAAAAAAATCTCATCTCAGTTAAACTACTCAAGGGTAAAACACTAATTCAGCTGCATAGCTTACACATGAATGTCTGTTATTATTGAAATGTTTAGCAATTTCCCATATCAAGCATTGTTGAGAGGGATTGTGAGGACATAGCATGCATTTTGAGTGAGTACAAGAGAGAAAAAATGCCGGTATGCCATTTGCCAGTAGAGTTATCTATGGGCATAAGTAAGAGTAAAGTTATCTAATCACACAAAGCTGAAGTTAGCCCCAGAATCGAAACACAATCGACTCCTGGGGAACACCACAGGTCAAGGACGTTGGTGTTGAGGTACAGTTTCTGATGGCAACAAAGAAGCTCCTTTCTTGTAGATATGATTTTAGCCAGTTGATAACTATGCCTGTAAATCCAGTGTTCTAGTCTGTGCAGGCGCGCCGGCGGCACAGGGTACGTGGGGGATGTCCCCCGCAGTGTTGAAGAGACGGCCGTCGTCCCCCTCACTTTTGATAAGGGAAAAAAAGCCTTATAGATACTGCTAAATAAATAATAACCTATAGGTTTGCGCTGGCTATGTAAAACTCCTCATTAACAGCATCACACCACTAACCACAGCCATCTAAGACTGCACAATCTCATATTCACTCTGTTGGATATCTGAAGCCAGTTTGTCTAACAACCATCATAAAATAATCCAAGCTACTTAGTGTAAATCCTCAAATTATGGCTGGGGTATTTTATTTAGCCTACTTAAGCTGTGCAAAGCACAGCACTTTATTTGGTGCAGGCTGGTATTCGAGGCGTTAGGAGTGGCATACCGGTACGCTATCAAAAGCATAACATTTTCGGTTTGGTTTGGGATTTAATTTACTTTTGGACTGTTTGATTATATTTCTAAATGTTGGGACTGATGGGCACTGAAATCTAGGAGGTATTTGATGGTTCACTATTATGTTTCATGCAGTTGAAAAAGTGTCGGGATTTCCACCTCTGTTTATTGTGAGACAAGGCAGCCGTTCATTGAACAGGGGCTGTGCTATGGTGGAAACCTTTTTATGGAGCCAAGTAGCCTAAATTGAGTTATTGTTTAATTATGCATGATTTAGCCTACTTTTTATTAAATTCGTAGGCTGGAATGCCAATCAGCTTGAAGGGGGCGGCAAGCGAATGAGTTTGAGACGACTCAGAAAACGACTTTCTTTGCCAACAGTACTAATCCAACCCACATGTGAGATTGAGGCTTGCCCACGCCTCTCTCATATCAGGATGACCGCAAGAAGAACGACTAGGCAACTCAAAACTAAAGTGAAGCGGGTGCGAGTTTTATTTACAGTGCAGTAGTAGTGATTAACAAAAGAGAAAACAAAAACTGAGGATAAACGGAAAACAAAACCGGCCTCAATGAGGCAACACAAATATAACTACAACAAAAGACTGTTTAGATAACTATCACAATAGCACTTTCTCTTGCACTTACTTCTCTGCACAGCTTCACAGCAAGCTTGTTTTCCCCTGGCTCTCTCTCTCCCCAAATGAAAACCCCTGCCCTTTCGAAGAGCTCACAATCTACCAGAGAGCAGTGATTGGACAGACACTAAACTAATCAGAAAATGGCATTACAAAAACCTTTAAAACATACATTTAGAAGTACATACAAATTACCACAATATCCCCAGAAAATAGCCTTTAAAAAGTAGAAAACATACATCCCACATTTACTCAGTATATGCATGAAATAAAGCTACAAAACAATAATTACTCACATATTACGTCACCATGACAATCAAAGCAAAGATTGTTAAGGCGGAGCAAGATATTTCATCAGGAGCCACTTCCGGGAACCCGGATCGTACGAGGGGGGTCAAATCCCCCTTTATGCAGAGCAGAGGCAGCGACTGCTCTCAGAATTTCACCACATATGCTAAGGTCTGGGTTCTATAGAGTTAGGAATGTGAATTTCGGGCACATTTCCATGATCCTCAAACCCTTCTGAACATTTCAGGTACATTTTTAGCATTTTTGAGCAATCCAGTCTGGAGAAAATCAACCTTATATCAGGTGTGCGCTGGTTATTTATGCCGCTGCAGTTGGCCGGTTGCAACTTACGCTCGTCAATACGTCATCGGCACGCCTCTTTATGCAGACAGGATTCGATCCCAATTTCGCGCCCATAGACATGAACTACGACAAAGTATCTTGCTCCGCCTTAACAATCTTTGATCAAAGTTCGCACCACTGAACCGGACAGTGGTTAAGAACATTGGTTCTGCAATGGCTCCGGTTTCCGCCACAGACCATTCTGATGGAACACATATTGGCAGCGGTGAGTGAGAAATGTTTGTTTGTAGTGCGGTGAACTATTGTGTTGCGAGTGGAATATGGGACGAGACAACTGGTACCTGCACTGCTCGCAGCTATGGTAAGTACATGTTTTAACTGAGAAATGTGTGCGTTTTCACGATAGCCGCGCTAAAAGGCAAAAGTTTGAATAAGGTGTGTAGGAGATGCTAACAGGTGTCTGGGTCTATGTGTGTGTGTGAGTGCGCTTGCGTGTCAATGGGAGTGTCTGTGCGTGTCGGGAGGTGTGTGTGAGTGTAGAAAGGATGTGTCGCTGGCGTTTTGGTGAAAAATGTCACTACCACACATCTTCATTTTTCACACAACAATTTAATAAAATATTAAGAAGAGGTCTTATTTCATTGAATTAAATCGAAATAATGTCTTCTAGTGCTGGTGGACTGATAGCCCTACTGGGCAATTATTACCCCGTCTTGTATTTGGGGACCAGCCTTTATTTGTCCGGCTATAAATATAATCAATCCCGTGCATAATTTGAGGAGTTATGGTAGCCTAGTCTCCTGCTCATCCCGACATTAGCTGTTACGTTTACTGAAACTCAACTAGCCTGATCAACTCATTTTCACTAACTTATAAAATACAAGTCTATACCCAATGATTTTGTTCTATGACATTTATTTCAAACATAATTTCAAGACACAAATATATTGGCTACTTCAGTTACCTTGGTGCATAAATCTCAGAGAGTAGGCTACCACACCCCACAGTGATGGGCCTTAGCGTTCTTACGCGTTCAGTGTGGGGTCCTAAACAAGCTGAGAATTTAGCGGTGTTACGTCTGCCTGTCACAGACGTCAGGAGTTCTTTGAAGCTTGGGATAATAGTGCTACAGTAACAGTATTTTATTTTACTTTTTTTTTTCAATTTTATAAATGCTTTGTTTAAATGCTGTTGGAACGGCCCCAGCCGTGGCGCAACTGGCTGCACCGTACGCCGGCGACCCGGGTTTAATTCCCGCCCCGTGGTCCTTTCCGGATCCCATCCCTACTCTCTCTCACTCTCGCTTCCTGTCATTCTCCACTGTCCTATCGAATTAAAGGCATACAAAGCCCCCAAAAATATACTTAATAAAAATAAATGCTGTTGGAACAAATAGTAATTGATTATAAAGGCAACTTTCTGTGGTCTGGACTGGTAACTTGTTAAGCCAACATGTTCTACATTGCATCAATAAATGTTAAAACACATAGTGGAGAGTTGATTTGGTTTATACCAGACAATTTTAAGTAGGCCCAACTAGGCTATTTGATCATGTAGCCTATGGTTGGATCATAGGCATGATAATTCATTCATGGCTTCATAAAATATCAACATCCCATGTTGCTTTTAGAGTACTCTACCATTGGCCCAAGTAGTGTGAAATAAATCTAAAAAATAAAAGTAGAATTGCGCATAGCAAGAAGCTGGTCTGGGGGCAGATCTGGCATTGTGCTCATCTCACAGTTTTGACCATTTTTATTAAAAAAATATTTTGAAAACAATCAATGGTATTCTGGCTGATGGTCGAAAGCGGGCGAGAGGTGGCGATCCAATATCTGATCTCACTATGGGTTTGTGTTCACAATTTGGTCCCCCTTACTTTCAAAATATCTCCTGCGCCCCTGAGTCTGTGTAGTAAAATATTGCGACAGTGTCAAATGCTGCACTAAGGTCCAGTATCGCTAGGACTGATGTTTTACCTGAATCTTGTGTTGAGGCGTATGTCATTGAAAACTTTAATGAGAGTGTGGCGTATGTCATGGAGCCTTCACCATGCCCGCCCATTTTCTTAAAACAGCCTTTACCCATTTCTCTTTAATAGTAAGTTATCTCTATCCTTTACTATGCAAGAGTAGGCCTAAACTGTTTTCTAAACTTTAAAAGCTGATCTCTCTCATATTCTCTCTTTTATAAACATGCTATTTTTGCTACTTGAATCTCAAACTTTTCTTGTCTCTATTGATTATTAGTCTGATTGAGTAAATGTCATTGGCTGGCTGTGATTGACCTAGTAGGCTTCCATAGAATATAGCCACGTTTACTTCCTGTTGCGAGAGTCTTTTTGTTTGGCGGCCAATTCGCTTGGATTATAACATGGAACTTGGCTACCGAAGCACTTGTGGACTACGGGGTGTTGCTCTGCGAACTGGCTCTCTCTCTCAGGTGACTAATTGCTGCACACACGCTATTTAATCGGCCTAGCTGTTTTGTGGTCGACGTTTCTGTATGCTGGTCGTTGTCTGTGACAAGATACAGACCGTAACGTTTTCTCGGGGATTTAGAGACTATAAATAGATTCTGCAATATCGTAACATTTTCTCGGATATTCAGATACTAATAATAATTATAGTTAATAATAATAATAATAATAATAATAATAATAATGCTCAGATACAAGCATTTACAAAGCATGATTATTACAGTACTTGAACAGGATTATTCATGTTTTTCTTTCACCTTTTTCATTTACATTATTAGTAATTAGCCACTGTACAACTGTACACTGTAGGCCACTGAACAAACTATTACTATTTAGAATTATTTACGATACATTTAATTAAGGCATTAAGACAAAAGGCAAAAGATGTTTTTTATTCCTCCCTTTAGTCAATTTCAGCATGGGTGTCTTAACTTTTGCACAGCACTGTACAGTGGGCATCGCTTTCAAATGACCACTTCATTCGCGCATTACGCGGCGTGAAGCTGAGTGAAGCTTTATTACCACTTTCAGCCACTGTGCGTCGCTCTGCCACTGTACATCGCTCTGCCTGCCGTCCCTTACATAATTGTTGCCGAGAGTAATCCCAGCCTACGAATTCAATAACAAAATAAATCATGCATAATTAAATATTACCTCGATTTAGGCTACTTGGGTATGGCTTAAGGCTTGACTACACGAAAATCGAAATCGAAATTTGCTGTCTACATTATTGTCAGTGTTGGGGTTAACGCAACTACGCAAATCAAAACAGTGGTGTGATAATTGAGCCAGTAGAGAAATAACTGTTCAGAATTAATCTGTAGCCTTGGGTAGGCTTCTGCAGAAAACAATGTTGTTGCCGATTTAATACTATCTGGCGACGTTTTTAACAGGCTACGCAATAGAGGCTTAGACAACTATGACCCACGTTTTGGTTTCGTAAATTAATTTGCCCTACTTCTTGACTGCAATGTAGTCAATTGACTGCTTGACATGTCATTTTTATTTTTCTGTACAATAAACAATTACATCTGCTTTATGCCGCAGAATTACATTCATATTTGGCTGACTGCAGACGCGCCACTTCCCTCCCCATATTCCAAGATTAAGATAGTATGAAGTGCTTTTTGTAGGCTACTATCATAAAAAAATAGTTCAAAACGAATAGCTATTTGCAATTTGACAAAACACTGGTCCTCATTTTGCGAATGCGAGGACGATATGAGCCTGTTGCATTTAGTTAGATGTCCGAGTCACGCATAATGTTTGAAAACCACTGGCTCGTAATCACAATAATTTAACACACGACAGTTGGATAACCTACTTAATCATGTCCCCATGCCTACATTTTTGTGAGTAGCATAGAGATCGTTAAAAACAATAAAGTATGGCTCTCCGTTTGGGACATCGAAAACTATTTTTAATAGACTACCGTCGAAGATGCTGACTTGCAAAAGCCTCGGGATAACACGTTATCTCCACTATCAGTCATGCCCCTTGATCAAAGTGGGGAATGAAATAAAAGAGAACCACTGGCTTAACAAGTTACCTACAGTCCAGAACACAGAATCTGTTGCAATATTCTGATGATCGGCGATGATATCGGCAAATGTTTGTTTTCCAAAGTAAGAATTTCACTTCACCATGCACCTTCGACAATACCTGGCCTACCTGGTATCATTACAAACATTATTCTGTGTCCTAAAACTGGCATATTTTATGGCATTGTGTCATGTAAGTTCGTTGCAAAATCTAGAGAAATGTGTGAGGTGGTCAGCGGGGGACAATTGAGACACACATTGGATTGTGTTATTACTTGAACATTCCACACTATCCACAGCTGTGGTAGGCCTATCAGGGGCAGGAGGATTACTGTCAGCGCAGGCTTTATATAAAATTCTTCAACAGAAGGCCTCGAATGTTGTCTTGTTAGTGGAGCGCTTTGCTTCGCTTCTGTTTCGGCTTCATTGAAAATGAGGGCTTCCCTCAATGACCCTCCGAGAATAAATAAAGGTTGAATGAATGAATGAATGAATGAACGCAGGCTTGCCCAAAATAAAGGCATGTGGTTTGCGCAGCCTACAGTAAATAGCAGACCCGCCAGAATGTGCGTTATGATGCTTTTTTACGAGCAAGATGTTTTTGGTACCCTACGCACACTGCATGTTCTTAAATAACAATGATCATCAGTAATATTCGACCATTAATTTATGTAAATGGGCAAGCGTGACCACCTTGATTGGCTGATGATTGTAACGCGGGCATGATTCCAAACACCTCCCTTACGATGATGAGTGACAGGTCTCAGAATGCGTGCGCTACACAAGGACGGAAGATGATGAATAACTGGGGCCGTAGGCTGTTCACAAAGGCTTTTATCTTACTACTAGGAGTAGGCTACTCCTAAATCGCACTTAAAGATTTTAGATTGGAGTTTTCTCTTAAAAGTTATTCACAAAGCCTTTCAGACAACTCCTAAACTAGGAGTGAGTCTTCGTGGCTATGGATGACGTCATTACTCATGCACGAGCTTGACTGAAGTGACCACCTTGATTGGCTGACGATTGTAACGCGGGAATTCCAACACCTCTCTTCCGATGATGACTGACAGGTGACAGGTCGGAGAATGCGTGCGCTACACAAGTATTGCGAAGGACGGAAGATGATTAATAACTGAATAAAAAGGCCTGGCCTAAATGAATAAAGAGTAAGGCAAAACAAATAGCTTAGTAGCCTAATGAAACATAGGCCTATGGATTGATGCAGTAGCCTACCTTTGCAACATAAATCCTAAATTCGCCAGTTAGGAGCTACTTTTAGCCTTAAAATTCTTTGTGAATACGGCCCCTGAATAAAAAGGCCTAGCCTAAATGAATCAAGGCAAAACAAATAGCCTAGTAGCCCAATGAAACATACGGATTGATGTAGTATCTTTGTAACATTATTAAATTATTCTGTTACTATGCCTACGTTTGCAAAAGAGAACATTTTAATTTGATTCACAATAATGTTACATTTAATTTACATGTTGACAATGATTAGCCTAGTTTTGGTTGTTGTTGGCGGCGTTATTGCATGTTAGTTATGCCTACAATGCAAAATTGCTTCCTCGCGATTGGAAACTCCTGTAGCTGCATAGGATTTCAAAACCGCAGGTTTGTGAATAGGTCTGTGAGTAAGGAGTCCTCTTGACTTCTTTTAAGCTGTCAGAGGTGGGAAGGTGTGATTTTTGGGGGGAAGGGCCAGATTAACTGGGCACAATTGTCTGATGGCCCCCCTTCCCCCCAGCCAACGTGAATCGGGTGGTTAGTTAATAGGCCTATCGTGAAGATTTTTCCTGCCATCTAAGGCACGAGCGCATCTGTGAGGCCAAGCCTCACCAAGTAGCTCGTTTGTTTACAACTAACATTCTATTTAATTAAACTGCTTTATAGGCTATGCCGAAATAGTTTTCAACATTTTGAATATTAGTGTCGGGTGAATTGAAATGTTCTCAAAGTAGCCTTATGGCTGTAAGCTGCTTGGGACATCCCCCCCCCCCCGTCAAGCAATATAACCATACAAACGCGCTTCCTGCACTCATTGTTTCAAACCCGCTTCTCTCACGGCAGTCACTGACAGTAACCTAGAATAAATGCATGGGGAAAAACACTTACCCATGACAAAGACATCGTAAAACACTGAAAGTTAATATTTTGTCACTAGCAACATTCATCTGTCCTTTGTCAAATGTATTATGTTCCAAGTACCCTATGCGTAATTCTGCTTCATAAAGTTGAACAAATACATTTGCTTATTTCACAGAAAAATATAAATAGCCAGTCTACAGTACAGAGTTGGTAAGTTATGGTAGGCCAACTTGCAGTGAACATACAAACAGGGGAAATTATTTCTCTTGCAGCTGAGTAGCCTCAGGGGCGCACGTAGACATAAGGCCGAACATGCAAGCGCCAATGAATCGTGCTCTCACGACAATCGCGCCGTTAAACTTAAATAGGTTAACATCACTAAGTTCGCCTTCAAGCAAGGAAAACGATGATTTGAAGACATCTGTTTCGTTGGAAGGGCAAGGGGTAGCAACAGGGCAACACAGAGACAGGCCCGATGGCAGGGCTGTTATGAGAGTATTAAAATATGGGATATTCTACGGGAAAACATTAAAACGGCAAGACAGCGGGGAAAGTTAAAATATGTGATAAACACGGAAAAAGTTGGCATGCATTGTTTCGGTCCCCGTGCACAGGGATTATTTGTCATACTATTAATCACATATGATTATTTGTGAAATTGTGCAAACAGGCGCAACACATTTGAAAAGGAAGGACTGGTAGCATGCAAGCTCACGGGAAAGATTGATTTAAGAACGATATCACAAAGTGTGTGGCTGTGGCGCGGGCGGAAGACAATGGGCAGGGGAGGGTCATGTCTTTTTTAACAATTCTGTCGGAGGGTCATTGAACAATTTCTAGCAGGCAAGAGAGGGTCATGCAACTTCCAACTGAAGCACTCAAAATTCCTCCGGTGGCCCCTTCAATAAATAACGATCAGTCCCTAGATTGCTGCTGGGCTATATGTCTTGGTTCTGTTAACAACTCATTGTCAAACGCATGGCCTATCTCGCGGTTGCATCCATTACAAACAAACATGCAATGTGAACGTCTGGGATTGGGGAGAGCACTAAATGCTCTACTGAAACCTTTAAATGAAAAACACTCTTTAATAATCCAAAAAAATAAACCGCTAATGAAGTAAACTTGTGACCATCAAAAATCGTTTATCGCTTGTAACTCCATGATACCAGGACGTAACAGGAAGGCATTTGGCTGAGCAACGGAGGTTAATATGCTCCATGTTTTGTCCAAATGGTGACTGTCTATCATCGTTGCACTCGGAGAAAACCGGAATGTTTCATTCGTCCCCGTTTCAATCGTCCCGGTTGTACCTACTCAAAACGCAGATAGAACCTTATTATTCTAAGGTAGCGAAATAGCGTTCAGCATGATTCATGCCCAATTAATTCCCCCTGTTAAAGTGTTCGCCTTTGTAGTTTGGTTTCGTGATAGCCTATGATAAACGGCTTATGGCCAAATATGTGAAAACGTTAAAATACAGTAGGCGATAAACCCGGAAAAAGTTGACAGTGATTTTTTCATAATCACTTTGGAGGGTCATAGAAAAATGTATTGCTGGCGAGGGAGGGTCACGTCTTTTTGGACTAATGCTCCCAAAACTCCTCCGGTAGCCCCTTAAATAAATAACGAACAGTCCCTAATGAAGTAAACTTGTGACCATCAAAAATCATTTATCGCCTGTAACTCCGTGATAACAGGACGTAACAGGAAGGCATTTGGCTGAGCAACGGAGGTTAATACTCTATATTTTGTCCAAATGATGTCTGTCTATCATCGTTGCACTCGGAGAAAACCAGAATGTTTAATTTGTCCTGCGTCTCTACGGCTGCAAACGGGATTCACTCGCAGTTAACCAAATATTTCTTTATTAGGGCAGGGCAGGCATATTTCTGGCTATTACATTATTTCTAAACCAGTCTGCTAAAGTCTGTAGTGAAGTCTGTGTAGGGTTTTCCAGGCTCCATTTCTTTTTACGAGACACCCTGCTCACTTGAGCCATCTACCGGTTGTTTGGGTTGTTGCAGCGTCTCACTGGAAAAATACAAATTAAAGTCGCGTGATACCGTGTGATCCCACGCGCGGACCGCGAGTGAAGCTGGCCAAGTCGAAGCACTGCCCACTGTATAAACTATCTAGACTTCTCTTTCATGTCATTACACTGTATTGGTGCTATGCAAGTCGAATTGAGTGCCTGTCACTTTAAGGCCGTGACGGCCCGTGGGGCTTGCTTGATTCTTACGGTTTTAAGCTAATTTAGTAGTGTTGTTGTGCATGGTGCATAAGAATATGTGGATGAAATGAATTATGTTTTCCATGTCATTTGGTAGAAATGAAAGAAAGAAAATCGATCTTGGATTATAGGAGATAAGTGTCTTGTATCATTTCTATAATTTTGGTGAGCTCAACAGTTTGTAATTCCTATCTCCAGATGTATATGGTTGCGTATCCTATTACTCAAATTCAATTTAACCCACCAATAGGCTAGCTAGACCTTAGTTTCACAGCCTAGGTATTTTAGCAACACAGGGCTTGAAAGCATTGCCTGGATCACAAACAAAAACGAAGCAATGCGTGGAATTTATCTGGGAATAGGCTACTGAAGGTAGGGGCGAGCTACCTCGCTGGCGTGTTTAATTTGGTTCCTTGGTTAACATAATGTAGGCTACGTTTTTTTGCACAAAATTGCATCTGCTAATAAACTTAAACATAACCACAAACAAGCGTGATCTCCTGTGGAATCCCTGACTGTGCCTTCAACGTTAGCCTACTATTATTTGTTGACATCAAACCTGAACGAACGGCAGATGTTCCTGAAGTTCTCTTGCGTGTTTTTTTTTAATTAGGCAACTTTTTTTGCAGTGGCGCTTGAATTCCAGGAGCGGCGCTGCTCCGCTGATGAATACATTGTAGGGGAAACACTGGAATTAATAGCTGAACTGAAATGTATTATGTGATGAATGTGAGTTGTGCTGTGTACTGCTTATGAACATGAGCCTGGGGTTTTGTGGGAATCGTATTGATTGCTGACTCAATTGTTTGATTTCTTTTCATTATTATTATTTTATGAGTTAACCCAGTGATGGACTTTGGCTTCACAATTACCTTATTTCTTTTCATATGGGTCTTGTCATTATTCCCCTGCTGATGATTGAAGCTCAGGGTAAATACACTTGGTATATGATTGACTCTGTCTCTATTGCCTATTGCTTTTCCTGAGATTCACCTGAGCTAGCCGTACAGGTTTAGCATTAGCCTAGTCCCTTCTAGCTTCAACCTGGCTGTGATGAAGCTGTTTTTGTTTCCCCTTCTAATCCTTCACTGTCAGGATATTTAAGAGGCATGTTTGTTGGGAAATCACCGATCAAAATACAGTTTCCTTGCTTTGGTAGGAAAGAGGATGATCTTGACCCTTTAAGATATGTTGAGAAGTGTCATGATTATCTTGCTCTGAACCCTCTGCCAGATGAGGACATCATTGCTACATTGCGGAATGTTTTGTATGGAACTGCCAGAGATTGGTGGGATGTTGCACGTGAATACATAACCAACTGGGCTGACTTTGAAACCCGTTTCATTTCTGCTTTCCTAGCGGAGGATTATGATGATGAGTTGGCTGAGAGGGTGCATACCAGAGTTCAAGGACCGGCGGAGTCTATCCGGGACTTTGCCTATAACTATCGTGCCTTGTGCAAGAGGTGGAAACCGGGGATTACAGAGCCTGAGATCATCAAGCTCATTTTAAAAAACATTTCCCCTCGCCTAGCCAGTCAACTTCGAGGTTGAGTCAAAGAGGTGGAGGAAATGGTGAGACTAGGCACTCAGCTCGAAAAGGACTGGGAACATCACCAACAGCTTGCTCAAGTTAGCTCAGCCTCTTGTATCCCTTCAAGTCGTCCTTTCACTACCATCCGATCTACACAGACTGCAGAGAAGACTGTATTGTGCTGGAGATGCAAAGGCCAACATCCTCCGGGATCCTGCCCATCCTACTCCCAAGGGCAGATGAAAGAGAGGAAGGGCACTGGACCTGCGCAAGCCTCTCAGGACAAAAGGGGAGGAATGAACACTGTTGTGGGGACAGATGTCCCTGAATCCTCTCTGACGACCGTACTTGAAGAGACCTTCTCACCCCCGTGTCTTATTCCCTTGCCTCGTCAGCTCCTGGTGCCAGTGACTATCCATCAATGGATGGGAAAAGCTATTCTGGATACTGGCTCTACTTATACGCTGATTCAGGAAGTCCTCTGGAAAAAGATGGCCTGTTCACAGGAGAGTTTGAAGCCCTGGGTGGAAGGTCCCCTTTCCGCTGGGATGGGTAGATCTTACCATCCAGTTCCATGACTTGGAAGTCCCTCTGCCGGTGGCTGTCCTACCCGCATCTTGCTTGGCCTTTGCTGTTGTGCTAGGCTTAGACTTTATGCACTTCAGTGGGCTTAAACTGTGCATTCGAGATCAGTCCTATTACTTGTCTTCTGACCCTTCCCTTCCTTATCTTTTCCAGCATGGGACAGCTGATGTGTCTGGCTGGAGTCTTCAAAATCCGTCATACTCTGATTGCCCTGAGCAAGAAAAAAACACTTGTATTAAGTCTAAAACTTCTGCTCTTATGACTGCTGTTCCCCCCGTTGCTGTTGAGACCTTGAAACCTACAGCCTCCTTTTACCTGCAAAGAGCCATTGAGAATGCTATACTGGAAGAGGATCAGAGAGACTCTTTTAAAACCATGATGATGTGTGCACTTTGACCCCGGGTAGAACTTCTGTCTTTCAACATGCCATATACACCCAGCACCAGGTTCCCATTAAACAGTGTCCCTATCATCTGTCACCAACTAAACAGCACATTGTCATGGAGCAGCTCAATGACATGCTGAGCTAAGGCATAGTTGAACCTTCTAACTCAAGTTGGTCCTCGCCTGTGGTGCTGATTCCAAAAAAGATGGTGGTCATCGTTTCTGTATAGATTATCGACGCCTAAATGCTTTTACAGAAAGTGATGCGTTCCCTTGCCTACCATTCAGGGAATCCTGGACTCTTTGTCTGGAGCGACCATCTTTTCCAATCTAGACCTCAATAGTGGATATTGGCAGGTTGCTATGGACCCCCTTAGCAAACCAATGACTGCATTTGTCACTCCTGCTGGTCTTTACCACTTTAATGTAATACCATTTGGGTTAAAAAATGCACCCGCCACGTTCCAACGACTTATGGAAAGGGTTTTAGGGGAACTGAGGGGACAGATATGTTTTGTTTATTTTGATGATATAATTGTATATTCCAGTTCAAGTAAACAACATCTTTGTGTCTTGCAGCAAATCTTTGACAGACTGAAATCAGCCGGCCTCGCCTTGAATTTGAAAAAAATGTAGCTTTTGCCAGACATCCATCAAGTTCTTGGGACACATCGTTACCCCTCAGGGCATCCAACCCGATCCAGATAAGATTTCTGGAGTAATGAACTTTCCAACACCAACGTCCCTCAAAGAGGTACAACGCTTTCTTGGCATGGCAGGGTGGTACCACCGTTTCGTGCCAGGTTTCTCCAAGGTGGCCGAGCCCCTCAACACCTTGAAGAAAAAGGGTGTGAGGTTTAGCTGGAGTGAGGCATGTCAGAGGGCTTTTGATACTCTAAAAAGTTTTCTGACTTCTCCACCTATCCTGGGCCACCCTAACTTTCATTTGCACTTTGTGGTGTATACTGACGCCAGTGAAACCAGCCTTGGGGCGGTACTCACTCAGCAGACCTGGATTGGTACGGAAGAGGTCCTAGCATATGCTTCTCGGACCCTCAACAATGCGAAGAGAAACTACACCACTACCAAACGCGAGTGCTTGGCTGTAGTCTGGTCTTTAGAGAAGTGGCAGTATTATTTGGAGTCAAAACTCTTCACTGTGGTGACCGATCACTTGGCACTGAAATGGATCCTCTCTTCTAACAGCACAAACAGTCGATTAATCCGTTGGGCTTTGCGTTTGCAAAAATTCAACTTTGTCATGGAATATCGCAAGGGGAAGCTTAATAGTGTTCCAGATGCCCTGTCCCACACTTCCAAACTCCCTGAGGTGCCACCTAGCTGCAATGCTATCCAAGCCTCTTCTCCTGTGAAAATCTCCATCAACAAGGTTAAGCCTGACCCGGTGTTCCCTTTTGATGATGAGCAGCTGTGGAAAGCTCAGCAAGAGGATCCTACCAAAATGGAGATTCATCAAAGTCTGTCAGAGGATAGAGAAAGCAGCAAATTCAGTGGCCGATTCTGCATCTTGGAGGATAACGTTTATTTCAGAACTGAGGAAACCGGTTGTCCACCCAGTATCCATTATCAGATATATGTCCGATAATTAATAATAAGCCCTCCCGTCTTTCACATGAGATAATACAAGCTTACCATGATATCCCTGAGTTTTTAAGACTCATCGTCGATTGAGAGTAACTGTGTACTGGCCTGGAATGTGGAAATCGGTAAAGAAATACATACAGGAACGTCCCATATGCCAACAGTACAAACCCGAGGTGAGCCGGCCTGCTGGAAAGATCCAACAGACAAGGACTCCACAGCCCAATATGATGTTGGGTGTGGACCTTATGGGACCCCTACCTAGGAGCCCCTCTAACAATGAGCACCTACTAGTGGTAGTTGATTATTTCTCATCATGGGTGGAGCTTTTCCCTCTTCGGAAAGCAACTGCTCCTGTTATTTCCCAAATCATTCGAAAAGATACCTTCACACGCTGGGGTGTCCCCCAATTCATTCTTTCAGATCGAGGGACTCAGTTTGTGTCTTCCCTCTTTCAAGAGTTTTGTTCCCATTGGGGAGTGGTGTCTAAGCTTACCACTGCTTATCACCCGCAAACTAACTACACTGAGCGTGTGAATCGTACTCTAAAAACCATGCTAGCATCATATGTGGGTGGACAACATAACCATTGGGATGGATTATTGCCGGAGTTCCGTTTTGCTCTGAATAGCGCTGTCCATGAGTCACTGGGAGTCTCTCCAGCTGAGGCCCACATGGGAAGACGTCTGATGGGACCCATTGACCGCGTTCTACAGACTACTCCTCCTCCGGAGACACCCTCATATGACATTGTGGACCAACAGAAATCCATGTTAAAACTCATTGAAAATAGCAGGGTCAAGGCCAGACTCAGGCAACAAAGGAATTATGATAAAAACCGCAGAGATGTCTGTTACAAAACTCAGGACCGAGTATGGGTCAGTCATCATCCTCAATCCCAGGCGGCGAGAAAGTTTACCTCTAAACTTGCCCCTCGGTGGATTGGACCTTACCGAGTTGTGAGAAAGATCGGACCCCTTAATTATATTGTGTCTTATGAGGAGACTGGAGAGAACCCACGCTCAGTTAACGTGGTAGACCTCAGAGCTTGTTACCCCACCGCTGAAGAACTGGATACACAGCAAAAACAAAAACTAAGAAAGAAGACTCTTAGAAAAACTAAGATGATGACTCTTCAGAGGAGGGATTTCTGGGGTTTCCTTAACTAGTTCCTGTTTTTGAGATACAGGAGCAGTTGCTTTGTAGTTCATCCACACAGGGTCTTTTTCTATGGGGGGGAGAGTGTGGCGTATGTCATGGAGCCTTCACCATGCCCGCCCATTTTCTTAAAACAGCCTTTACCCATTTCTCTTTAATAGTAAGTTATCTCTATCCTTTACTATGCAATAGTAGGCCTGTTTTCTAAACTTAAGCTGATCTCTCTCATATTCTCTCTTTTATAAACGTGCTATTTTTGCTACTTGAATCTTAAACTTTTCTTGTCCCTATTGATTATTAGTCTGATTGAGTAAACGTCATTGGCTGGCTGTGATTGACCTAGTAGGCTTCCATAGAATATAGCCACGTTTACTTCCTGTTGCGAGAGTCTTTTTGTTTGGCGGCCAATTCGCTTGCGGGTGAGACTAGGACGACTCACTAATAGTAGCGGCTCAAAGTATACGGAGGCTCGTAAACTTGGGATGACTGGTGTCCAAACGGATTATAACGTGGAACTTGGCTGCCGAAGCACTTGTGGACTACAGGGTGTTGCTCTGCGATAGTGTTCATTTCGTCAGACGAGACGAGAGGAAAAATGTTCGTCAACAACCTTTTTTTCCATGACTAAGACGAGACGATGACGAGACTGCACTAATGTCCTGAAACACTGACTAAGACTATCTTAAGATGCATTATTGTTGACGAAAAAAGACGAGACTAAAATGTTTTGCTTGAAATAAAAACTAAGATAAAATTTCTCTTCCATTTTCGTCTACAAAATGAGAAGACAGAATAGCTGTTACCTTTTCAAAATATTCCGAATGAGTTCATGGTTCATGCGCAGCAGCTTTCCTGTAGGCTAGTCTACGTGCTGTTGCTGAAACCCTGTGGCTGCAGCAGGAAACTACATGGAACAAAAACACCGGAGATTTCTGCCAGTTAGGCTTTATGCCACAATGCTACATACCCAGAAGTTGAAGCTTCTCTCATACATATACAAATTAACATCCCCCAGAATGTCCATACGAAGTTTCAGCAAGTAATGTCAACTATTTAACTAGTTACACACTGATGATGCAAAGTTTGCTAGCAAGTAAGCTAATATGGAAAGTTCGCTAGCAAGTTAGCTAAGATTGAGAGTTTGTGTTGCGTTTGGGCGCATATCGCCATCTAGCGTGGCGGAGTAAAACATTCATACTTGGGTCCAAGACAGTGTTTCTCAAACTTTTTCAGATTAAGGACCACTTAACTAATCAATAAATTCATATGTGGAGTTCCACGGTCGAACCAGACGGCGCATTCGACAGCAAGGGCTGTAGCCTAAGCCTTGTACATAATGTTAAACATAGTTTTGGATTCAGTGGCAAGATTTCTTGATTGTACAGTGTCTGTCTCTCAGTAATGTTTTAAAATGAGAGCTTCGTCAGCTGGCAGTAGGCTACTTTGTCGGTAGTCATGAGAAGTTCGCTTGCTAACAGAACATAAATATGCTGCCCAGAAACTTTGTGAATAGTTCTGACTTTTTTTTACTACACTAACGAGGTTGAAATATAGACTTTGCCTACAGCATCTCCTTAACAGTAATGTTAACAAAATGACAGCATTCATATGACAAAGAAAAACGAATTCGGTCACTCAAGACTGTGCCACAGCAACCAGTGTAGGCTACAATCCTACCCAATAGGCCTACTCGAAGCAGATAGCGTTGTCTGACGGTCGAGTGGGTTAATGCACGTATTTCCAGAACAGGTCTGCAACTTTCAGGTAGTTCTGAGTTCGAATCTAGGCAGGAGCAGAGCCATATAAAGGCCTAGGCCTATTGTTATCATTTTTTGCAAGGTGTTGCTCCTGGCAATACTTGTTTATGAGACGTTTGGTGATTAATTGATAGCTGTTTTTGGGACACGTTAAACATTCTTTATAATGAGCGCATCCGGGGAGTAAAACGACTGTTATGCGCTGTTACAACTGTAGGCTACAATGATTGCAATACAAAAATATGCGCGTGTTAGTTTAGTTAGTTTTGTGATGTTTTGCACTTTTGCCTCATGTGTTTTCAGGTTTGAGGGCTTTTTTGGCAAGATTGACCTTGGTTAGACTCTGCATATGTTATTTCTCCGTATGGAAAATAAAGTAAATTTTCGACACACGTCTGTTATTAGTTCAATAACAAATGTTGCTTGTTAAAACATGTGACTAGTGAAACTCAAATGATTTTAGAAATATTTAGCCAAAGCCAAAAAGTGTTAGAGAGAAGGAGAGACGCCGGTGCAGCTCAGATGTCTTCTTAATTTTCTTTATTATTTAGTAAAAGGTGCAGAACATTATTAAACTTTGACTAACGTTTCGATGTTCGTTAGTCAAAAACATCGACACATCGAAATGTTAAAAAAGTTTAATAATGTTCTGCACCTTTTACTGAAGAATAAAGAAAATTAAGAAGACATCTGAGCTGCACCGGCGTCTCTCCTCTCTAAAATATCTGTCCTGGCCTGGTTGCAACGGATTGTGGCCAAACGACAGAAGCGCGGAGAACCCTCCTTTGTCTACCAAAAAGTGTTACTTTGTGCCCCGCGCTCCCCCACTGCTTGTGAAAGAAGGGGATGGGGGAGGAGGGCTTAACGTGAAAAAGCTTAATGTCACAAAACGGCAACGAGTCGTTTTAGGCTACAGGCCTTCATAATGGTAGGCTACAGGAAGTGGGGGGAGGGTATGGGATGACCAGAGCCGTCATCTATCGTCTTTCCAGGCACACAGCTCGTTATATAGCCTATCGACTGCCTTAACAGATAGGCTTTGCTCTTGGGTTTGGCCTTACAGCGAACTCAATGCTCTTGTTGCTTGCAGTTTGTTAAATAAAGCGATGCAGATTACATTATTTATTTCTGATTAATTGCGTCTTTTGATGTATTTTGCAACATTTGCTTGTTAGGCTGGGCTACTGTCAATGTCCTGTACAGGTCAATGTTCAACAATTGCTGGTGTAGGCCTAGGCTATTAATCAATTAGGGACTGTTCGTTATTTATTTAATTAAGGGGCTACCGGAGGAGTTTTGGGAGCGTTAGTCAAAAAAGACGTGACCCTCCCTCGCCAGCAAGAATTTTTTCTATGACCCTCCAAAGTGATTGAGAAAAAACGCATGACCCTCCCCAGTCCCAACAATTTATTGATGCCTTAGGCTACTGGGTCAATTTGGGAGCTTGGATGCTACGACTCCTTCCTTGAAATGCCTTGAAAAGGCTGTCGTTTGCACAATTTCACAAATAATCACCGGGACCGAAACAAACCTGTCAACTTTTCCCGGGTTTATCGCGTATTTTAACTTTTTCCTCGCTGTCTTAGGAGGAGCTGCAGGGCCGTCGCAAGGGGATGCGAGGCCCTGTGCGAACTTGACAGATGCAAGGCCCTTTTCACTTCCGTGCATGAAATCATGCGATAGCTTACTTTACACATAGCCAAGGCTACCGTCGGTGTATTTTAATAGTAGCCTAGTCTAATAAGCTACACCAGCTTGCCTTTAAGAGGGGAAATTCAATTGTATAGCCTATAACATTAGCTGAGTCACATATTTGGCCATATGGTGTTTATCATAGGCTACATCACGAAACCAAATAGTGTAACAAAGGTGAACACTTTAACAGGGGGAATTAATTGGGCATGAATCATTGTGCTGAAACGGTATTTGTCAATGAGCAGAAACACACACGACATTCAAACTATTGATAAGATGTACTGGTCTGTATCTATAGGCTAACATTGGACAAATAAATGACACTGACTCGCCATATCCTGACTCAGGAAAAAAAACATTTTCTTGCTTTGCCGCAAACTCAGCAATGAAATCATAGGCCAGTTTGCAGGTAGCCTAACGTCTTTTTCATAGAAGGGAGAGCCCATGTCTCTCCTGTGACATGGAGGTGCGCAAATAGTTTTTAATAGCCTGTTCAACTTCGAAAAGCTTCGTTCACCCGATGCCAGTCACTGATCGCAATTTCAAAGTTCGGAAAGCTTCATCTTTTTAAGTTTTAAGTGCAGTGGCCCCTATCTGCCCCCTTTGGAATTATATCTCGAGCCTATTATAAGGTCCAGTGCGTTATGTCCTAGGATTCGGATGTGCTCAAAAAGAAAAGAAAAAACACTTTTTTATAGATGGTTATGAGGAGCAATGTGAGAGAGAAATTTGATGATCATTGATCGTTGTTTTGGGACGTTAAGCCTTTTCCATAGGCGTCAGTGAAGGAGATTGAAGAATGACCATTTTTTTATACGAAAATATTTCTTAACTACAAAAACTCAGTGTCTAAAAACTCAACCCAGTGTCATTCAGACTCAACCCTCTTGTTGTTTTATTATCTTTTTCGTTGTCGTTTGAACGTTGGCAAGCAGGCATGTTGCGGTTGCAATTTAAGTGAAATTTCTACAGTAGGCCTACAACATGCTGTTAGGCTGGGCTACTGTCAATGTACTTGTACAGGTAAATGTTCAACAATTGCTGGTGTACAGGTTATATAATCAATTAGCTAAATCATTTGTCCAGCTGTTTAAACATTTTTTTGTGCTACATTCAAACGCAAAAGGTGCTTTGATATATTTTTCGTTTGAACGTCGGCAAGCAGGCATGCTTTGGTTGCAATGAATGAGAATAATTGCTTTTTTTTGCATTATTTTGAATATGACTCGCTCCAGTCTCAACAGCACGTACTTTTTCCACATGCTAAGTTCTAACACAGATAGGCCTATCCCCTCTCGCTTTCTCTCTCTCCATCCCTGCACACGGTGCTTTCTTAAAGGAGCTGCACCATTTTACAACAATTGCATCTACATTTTCATATTAGAATGTTTTGTCAAGTGTAAGCTTAAACTAACGTGATCAATTTAAGTTCCCGTGCCCCCGCTGTGTCATGGAAGCAGTAAGTCAGTCGCATCAAAAATAGTAGTGGCACCCAAGTGACACCTTGTGCTTGTTTGTGTCAACTGCAGTTTGTGCCATTTCTGCTGAGAAAATGGGGTGCGTGATTCATGAAGGAACCCGTCCAAACTTAACGGGGACCCACTGTACTGACTGACAAAAAAAAATCAGAATGAGTAATTATAACAGTCGAGTAGCCCTGTGGACACACAATATTGTTAGAAAATTGAGATGTGTGAAACACTATTTGACTTAAATGGTAATCAGAAATAATTTGTTATAAAAAAAGACTAAAATGTTTTGACTAAAACTGACTAAGCTTTAGTTTTCTTTTGACTAAAACTAGACTAAAATGACGAGAGTTTTAGTTGACTAAAACTTGACTAACAAAAATGATATTTGAATGACTAAATATGACAAAGACTAAAAAGGACATTTCGTCACAAGACTAAGACTAAGACTAAATTAAAAATAGGTGACAAAATTAACACTACTCTGCGAACTGGCTCTCTCTCTCTCAGGTGACTAATTGCTGCACACACGCTGTTTAATCGGCCTAGCTGTTTTGTGGTCGACGTTTCTGTATACAGACCGTAACGTTTTCTCGGGGATATAGAGACTATAAATAGATTCTTCAACATCGTAATGTTTTCTCGGGGATTCAGATACTATACATGGGCTCTTTTACACTGGAACGTTTGCTCGGGATTTAGAGACTATAAATAGATTCTTCAATATCGTAACGTTTTCTCGGGGATTCTGATACTATACATGGGCTCTTCTACACTGGAACGTTTGCTCGGGATTTAGAGACTATAAATAGATTCTTCAACATCGTAATGTTTTCTCGGGGAACGTTTGCTCGGGATTTAGAGACTATAAATAGATTCTTCAATATCGTAACGTTTTCTCGGGGATTCTGATACTATAGGCCTACATAGGCTTTCTTTCACTGGAACGTTTTCTCAAGGTCTGATGCTACATACTGACTGCAATTATCTTCCTGGTGATTGACGAATCAGTCACTGAACTCATTCAGAGGTTAAAGGTGTCGGGTGTGCCTTGTCTGGTTGTGTTGGAGTGAATTAATAGCTGAACTGAAATGTATTATGTGATGAATGTGAGTTGTGCTGTGTATTGCTTATGAACATGAGCCTGGGAAAGACCGGGGTACACAAAACTTGGTGGGCATGTAACCCCACATGGATAGCATGAAACCATCGTTTTTCGTTCTGATCTGTAGCCCCCCCGCTGGACTGGACCCCTCGAAAACCGTAGGGTTTAGGAGGACCATTTTGTTTTTGTATGTTGATCTCAAGGGGCCATGTCAACCCATTCCATTTCACCTAGTTAAACACAAAAAAGTAAAAATGAGGTGTTGTAATTGAAGGTATCTGTGACCTAACATAGTCAAAACTGCACGAAATTGGAAGTGTAGGATCATTATGACACCCTCTGTATGCACGCCATGTTTTGTGGAATTCCGTTCATGGGGGGCCACACAATAAATTAATTTATGTTACTATACACAAACTGGCCTGTAGGTGGCCGGAGACAGTTTTCTGTGATTATCTCGAGAACCGTAGGGCCTAGGAGGTCCACCTTTTTTATGTATGTTGGTCTTAAGGAGACATGTCAACCCATCCCATTACCACTTATTTCATGTATAGCACCACCTAGTTAAAAATTAAAAAGCAAAAAATTAGGTGTTTTCATCACAATATCTCTGGCTGACAAGGTCAAAACTGCACAAAATTAAAAGTGTAGGATCATTATGACACCCTCCGAATGCATGCCAAGTTTTGTGTACTTTCGTTCATGGGGGGCCTTACAATAAAATAATTTATGTGTACATTTAGTGACGTACACCAACAAGGATTCACGGGACACTGAAAGACCGGGGTACACAAAACTTAGTGGGCATGTACCCCCACATGGATAGCATGGAACCGTCATTTTTCATTTTGATCTGTAGCCCCCCCGCTGGACTGGACCCCCCGAAAGGAGGGTAGGGCAGACACAGTTCTCTGTGAATATCTTGAGAACTGTAGGGCCTAGGATGACCATTTTTTTCCGTATGTTTGCCTCCAGGGGTCATGTTAACCCATTTCATGTGCACACATATGCACAAACAGATACACACACACACACACACACACACACACACATACATTCACAGTTATCATACGTATGACACATACTCACACAGTAGACATATGTACGCTTGCATGCACAGGCACACACACAAGCACGCACACACACACACACACACACACACCCACACACATAACATAAACTATCTTAAATCTCCTTGTTACCATCTACTTTCTACGGATTTACTGGCTACCGATTATATCTCGTGAACAAACTGTTGCATAAACTGTTGTTGCTCGAGGCTTTGGATTATCGGACTCTATAACCTTGATCGCCAAACTTTTCTGTCAAACGTTAACGTTAAACCTTAAGCCAGTATCAAGGGCTGCAAATAATACCGGGCCAAGGAAACGCTATCTGGAAGAAGAAAGCATCAAATTCCTTCTAACGTCTCTCAAAACTAGTGACTCAATATAAAAGTGAGATCTTCTCAGATTACTTAACTCGAACACAGGTAGCGGGTATCAGGGAACTGCACGATATCGCTGTTGCTAGCCAACTAGCAAACAAACGTTTAAAAGACAGTTGACACCGACGAGCCCTCGCCGCGACACGATGCCTCCCCTCAGCTGTGCACCAGGCTGCGACTCATGCGTCCTTCTCAGCGAAAAGATAGTGGAACTCGAAGCCAGAATAGCGACCCTCCATCAGATTGAGAAGGATGAACAGTTCCTCGACACCATTCTCTCCGTAAGTAACGTTACCTCTCTTACACACACAAATGCCAGATGCCCTGATTTCACTCTGTCCTCCAATACTTTAACCATGCCATGCACTAATGCAACTTCTGTCCCTGTTGCCTCTCCCCGGCCTCTGCTGAGAACCAAGCCTGCTCTGCTGGCCAGCTCCACTCCACACCAGCCTGAGCCATGGCGTAGAAGCAAGCATCACAAGCACGGCAGACGGTCCGGACGGCACTCAGGCCCAGCCCAACCTATACGACTGGAAAATCACTATGCCATTCTGACCGAGGATGAGGAGCCCCTCCAGCCCCGAGACAACCATCCTGGTCCCTCCTCAAAGTCGGCGCCCCCCCGACCCCCTCCTCCCCGGACCTCATCAACCTCCACCCTGGTCATCGGCAGTTCCATGGTTAGAGACCTCTGCATTCCCCCATCATGTAGCGGTCCCTCCAAGGTCTACTGCTTCCCTGGTGCCAAGGTCCTTGACATCCAACAGAAACTCCCAAGCATCCTGGCCTGCCACACCAAGGTCAACAACATCATCGTACACGTGGGCACGAACGACATCAGAGATAAGCAGTCAGTAGCACTGCAGGGAAACTACAAAACTCTCATCACCACTCTGATGGGCACAGAAAAACGCTTTGTCATCTCTGGGCCTCTCCCTACCTACAGAAAAGGTGCTGAGAGATGGTCCAGACTGTTCGATCTCCACACCTGGCTCAAACACTACTGCGCTTCCCTAAGCATCCCCTATGTCAACAACTGGGGCTTGTTCTGGGAGAGGCCCAGTATGCTGAAGCGTGATGGTCTCCACCCAAACCAACATGGAGCCAGGCTACTCTCTGACAACATAGCGTCCACACTGAGGCATTGACATTCTGTAGAAAATATTACAGATTCACGCCCCCCAGGTATTGATTCGAATGGCATTATACATGTGGATGAGTCTGAGAATGTTTTCTGCAGGGTAACATACAATACTACTACCATAGATCAAGCTGCGTCATGCAATAGCATGACTTATGCTTATAGTTCTATTCCAACGTTGATTTCTACCCAACGTATAGTAAAAAGAAAAGACAAATTTAAAACTAGAAACCTAACAAATATTCTTTCCATACCTCAGCATATTCCTCAAAAGCCAGAGGCATTTTCAGCTAACATGGGTTTACTAAATATAGGTGCACTTACTACCAAAACCTTTGCAATCAATGATTGGAATTTCTGTTTCTTGTTGAAACCTGGCTGACTTCAGACAGCGAAGCTGTTCTTGTTGAGACTTGTCCCCCAAATTATAATTTCTTCCACTCAATTAGACAAGGCAAACGAGGTGGTGGAATTGCCTCCATTCTCTCAAACAAATATAGTTGCACACGAGTCAACTTTGGCGAATTCGCTTCCTTTGAGTATATTGCCCTCACTCTGAAGGCTGACCCAGCTGTACTTCTATTAACCTTATACCGCCCTCCTAAACTATGGACAGGCTTTCTCGACCAGTTTTCTGAACTTATGTCGCTCATCATCACTAGCTATGATCGGATAATTGTAAATGGCGACTTCAATATTCATGTCAATAAGACAACTGATGCTAAAGCCAGTAAGTTCCTTAATGTGTTGGACAGTTTAGAGCTAAAGCAGCATGTTACAGGACCCACCCACAACCTTGGCAACACCCTCGATCTAGTCATTTCTAGAGGGATAGAAGTCACAGACTTATCAGTAAATGATATAAATATGTCTGATCATCATTGTGTATCTTTTAATATAGTACTACATACTCCAAAAATTCATCCCGAAATTGCAATCAAATCGCGACTCTTGGACATTAGAGCAGAACAGCAGTTCATAGCTCTTATAGACTCCACAAATTTAGATATTTTACATCATCCCATTGATCAAATGGTAGAGGCTCTCAATCGTGAATTAGGCGCTCTGCTTGACAGAGTGGCACCCTTAAAAACTAAAAAAAGGCCCTGTAGCAAACTGACACCTTGGATGAACGAAAATATCCATGATCTAAAAAGATCATGTAGGAAAGCTGAGAGAACATGGAGAAAAACTAAGTTACAGGTTCACCGTGCCATTCTAAAAGAAAAAATTGCAAATTATAATAGAGCTATTCGGAATGAGAGGAGGAACCACTTCTCTAAGGTAATTGCTGAAAACAGTGGAAACTCTAGGGTGTTGTTCTCTACCATTGATAGGCTATTGCATCAAACACCGTTTGATACACTCAGCCAGGCATCCTCTCTAAGATGCGAAGAATTTGCAGACTTCTTCAAAAACAAAGTCATTTCTATAAGGGAGGCTATTGGTAACACAAGTAATATGTTTGATAGTACACCCAAAAACAGCCCCCCAAAATTAAGGTCCTTTAGCACTATTACTCAATCTGAGCTTGGTAAAATTATAACTCAAACCGGCTCCTCAACATGTGTTTTAGATCCAATCCCTACTACATTCCTCAAAAAAGTATATGATAGCTTAGCTCCCTTTTTTCTCAAGGTAATAAATACCTCATTAGAAACAGGTATATTTCCAACTGCTTTTAAAACCGCTGTTGTGAAACCTTTACTTAAAAAGTCAAATCTTGACCATACCAATCTGAGCAACTACAGGCCTATATCAAATCTATCGTTTTTGAGCAAAGTACTTGAAAAAGTTGTTTGTAATCAGTTAAATACCTTCCTCAACGAAAACTGTATCCTTGAAAAATTCCAATCAGGTTTTAGATCAAATCACAGCACAGAAACGGCTCTAGTAAAAATAGTCAATGATCTCAGACTAGCTACCGACTCAAACAAAGTCTCAATCCTTATTCTTCTGGATTTGAGTGCGGCATTTGACACCATTGATCATAGCATCCTAATTCACTGCCTTGCGAAGTGGGTGGGTCTCTCTGATAATGCTCTAAACTGGTTTCAAACCTACATTACTGGCAGAGATTTTTATATCAGTCTAGGAGATCATGTATCTGAAAAACATGACTTGCCTTTTGGTGTGGCCCAGGGGAGCTGCCTTGGTCCCCTGCTATTTTCTCTATATATGCTTCCATTGGGAAACGTCATAAGTCAGCATAATGTAAACTTCCACAGCTACGCAGATGATACCCAATTGTATATCTCTGTGGAGCCAAATAACCCAGATGGCCTTTGCTCCCTCACTGCATGCCTAACCTCCATTAATCAGTGGATGAGCAAAAACTTTTTGAAACTAAATGATGACAAAACAGAGGTACTTCTGGTTGGACCAAAACTAAAGCGAGATATTATTCTTAGTAATCTGGGGAATTTGGCACACCAGGTCAAATCAAAAGTAACAAGCCTCGGTGTCATCCTAGATGCAGAGTTAAGTTTTAAGCCCCATATCAGTAAAGTTACTCAGACAGCCTATTTCCACTTGAGAAACATTGCCAAAGTGCGGCCCTTCTTAACTCAACAAGATGCAGAAAAACTAATTCACGCCTTTATCACTAGCAGGTTAGACTACTGCAATGCACTTTTCACTGGTCTTCCCAAAAAACATCTAAAGAAATTGGCACTCATACAGAACTCTGCGGCTATACTTTTAACTAAGACTAAGAAGAGAGAACACATCACCCCTGTGTTGGCTGAACTGCACTGGCTCCCTATTTCCTATAGAATTGATTTTAAGGTTATGTTAATTACTTACAAAGCTCTGAATGGCATAGCACCTTCATATATCTCTGAGCTTTTAATATCTTATCAACCACAAAGGAAACTTAGATCATCCAATTCTAATCTTTTAATCGTACCCAAAGTGCTCCACAAACAAAGTGGAGAAGCTGCGTTTATCCATTATGCCCCCAAACTATGGAACACCCTGCCTCTGTACATCAAGCAGGCGAGTTCAGTAAATATTTTTAAAAAAGATCTGAAAACATACCTGTACAGGAAAGCTTTTAGTTAACTCATCTTATCCTGTAGACTACATTTTCAGATTATTCTACATCTGCTACTATTGGAGGGCGCAGCCAGCCAGAAGCAGATGGGCTCCCCCTATTAAGTCAGGTTCTGCTCAAGGTTTCTTCCTGGAATATGGGAGTTTTTCCTTGCCACAGTTGCCATATGGCGTGCTTGTGGGGGGTAAGAGGGTTAAGGCTGCCAGTCTTATGACATGTCATTTTCTATATTTTTGATATGTTGCGTAGATGAGTAGATCATAAACAGCAAAGAAAAGTGATTGATAATGACTGACTGACTATTATTGTGTTACATGCTTCAAATGTAAAGCACTTTGAGCTGCATTCTGTGTATGAAAGGTGCTATACAAATAAAGCTTATTATTATTATTATTATTATAAACATAACACAAACAATCAAGAATTTCTCAGAATTATGAACAGGCAAGATGGAGGTGGGGTTGTATAAAATGAATTTTACATGTGAAATCTATGAACTAATCATGTTTTGGTACTTGTTGTCTAGCAGATACCAGTGAGAATTGAGTGTGGATAATGCAATTTAGTGAGACAGAATCATATACTGTAGGCCTTTCAGTGTGATTTCTTTTTGTGGAAAAAATGTGCTGGACTGGGCGGCGGTCATATTTTGTACCGCTCTGCGGTACATCTAGTTATGAGTTATCCCAGTGATGGACTTTGGCTTCACAATTAGCTTATTTCTTTTCATATGGATCTTGTCATTATTCCCGTGGTGATGATTGAAGCTCAGGGTTAATACACTTGGTATATGATTGACTCTGTCTCTATTGCCTATTGCTTTTCCTGAGATTCACCTGAGCTAGCCGTACAGGTTTAGCATAGTCCCTTCTAGCTGCTGTGTTAAATCTGGTAGAGGTAGTGGTCTTTTTATGCTATTTCTTTCTGTGACACTTCTTGTAAGTGTCTGGCGCCCAACACCCAAAAATACTTTTTCCTTCTAAAGGCCGCTATACCGCTATAAGAGCTGTTTCAGTGCTGTGATTTGCCCGAAAACCAGACTGAAAGTAATTAAAAATACCCATTTGATGTTAGGAAGGTGGTTAGTTGATTAAAGACTACTTTTACAATAATTTTGCCAATAAAAGATAGATTGGATATAGGCCTGTAATTGTTTAGCATGGAGGCATCCAGGTTATTTTTCTTCAGAAGTGGCTTTACAACAGTTATTAAATGAACAATTCAAAATATATTTGCCTGGATACATAGAAATAAAAAAGCTAACCTGGCATGGGGCACCCCAGGATCTCCACCCTCATGCAGATGTTGCCACTGTTGTGCCACGACTGAGGGTTCACACGGATGTAACGTGCAACCATGTGCTTAGGGAAACTGTTGAGGACAGGGATCTCCTTCTCTGTATTTCCAGGAAAAATCTATAAACAAAACACTATTTGCTGTTAGTTAGAATGTAAATACATTTTACATTTATACAATACAATGTAAACAACAGCCAGATCTCTAACTCTTGCCCAGCAGATTATAAAGCCCCAACACATGAGAATACACAGTATCCAAAACAAATTGACAGTATTCATTTATTGTTTGCAGTTAGCCACTTAACGTCAGTGTTGTAGAGTAACGGAATACATGTACCGGTGTACATATTCCGAGTACATGAGCAACTGTAAATGAGTAAACGTTACAGTTACAATTTAAATAGTTGGTATTTAGAATACAGTTACATTGTTGAAATCAATGGAATACATGACGATATTTCTCTGTTTCACTCACTCTCTAAATAAATTAAGGCAACTGCATGCATTTCCCAGAAGCCCCAATATTTGCGTGATCAGTCACAATACCCAACACCCATTCGTCGGCCTGGCACACCTAAAATATTTCCCACCTAATTGAACTTTCATGCCTACCATTACTTTGTCTGTCCTTATCATTCTAACCTGCCAAACCAACCATAATAGCTTATCCTAGTAGCATGATGAAATTGTTTCCATGTTTAAATCCAAGCCCCGCCGTCTTGCACTAGCCTCACATTGCACCCGTTAAAACGCAGCCATCGCACATTGTGGATGCGCCATCTGAGACCTTGAAATGATTGTTTGCACAGCAAATTTAGAATGTAAGGCCAATCAGTTACACAGTCTTTGCTAATCAATAAACAAAGCCTAGTTCATTTGTAGACCTACAATAAAACCCATATCCAAAATAGGCACTGCATTCTGAATTTTTCATTCTAACTTAGCTTATGGCTAAGTTAGAATGAAAAATTAAATAAGCCAAATAGCTTATGGCTTTGTTCTAATTAGACCTACATTTAAGTTCTAAAATGAATTATGGTACAGCTGAAAGTAAATTATTTTTGCCAGTAGCTTAACATGCAATTTTTGATTGTCATTACACGATCACGTTAATTTTGAGAGCACTGGTTGGCTATACAGTATAGTGTTTACATTTCCAGGTCATTTGCATCCCACCGGTCATATGTCTGCGCCCCTCACTTTTACTGGGTTGAGGCCACCTGAAATCTCACAGGCACACCTTAATTACAATTTCTGGCTACGCCCCTGATCCAACCTGAATGAGATTAGATTAAATTAGATTAGATTAGTTTCAACTTTGTCATTGTGCAGAGTACAAGTACAAAGCGAACAAAATGCAGTTTGCGTCTAACCAGAAGTGCAAAAAAGCAAAAAAAGTGCAATGTGATATACAAAGTATAGACAGGTGATGCAAAGGCAGGACAAGAAATATAGTGCAGAAGAAGCATAGTCGTCTGCTGTAGTTTTACTGGTCACCTTGCTATTTTATAGTTGTGTCAACCTGCTTTACGTTCAAATTTACACTCTCCTACAGTATGTGGGCCTAACACAGCCAGCTGGAAAAGAAGAACACACCAGAATAAGCCTGTTTAGTTAGCAGGATTTGATGGCCACATTCCTACACATATAAAATGCAATTCAATGTGGAAGTAATCCAAGTATTCAGAATACGTTACTGAGATTGAGCAATGTAACAGAATATGTTACACATTAATGGTAAACCGCAATAAAAATGTTGACTATAACAATTACAGTTTTCATTTCAAATATCAATTATCACAGTTGATTACCACGGTGTGGAAACGTGTGTTTAATCCTTCCCAGCTTCATCCGAGCTTGCTTTTGACATACAGTAGGCCTTGTACAATGAAACAAAACTGGTACCCTACTGATTCTGTTGTCTAATTGATGGTTTTAACTGCGATTCGGATTAGACTACATCTGATATTAAAAGGCGGAAAATTTTCACCGCAAAACGTGCACTGTATCATGTAGCCACTACACGTCTTCTTATGTTCGCGTCCACATTAAATCCATTCCGCTCATATTATACAGTAGCCTAAAGTTGTATTTCGAACACTTACTTTGGTCTCACTCATTGAATCCAAATAATAGAAATAGTAAACTAAACTCCAAGTCATGGTAGGGTAAGTTAAGCTATAAGCACATAGCCAATTAAACACTTTTTGAAATTATTTCAGCTTGTGTAGGCCTATCAGTGCTTTCTGAACATATTGAACACACTTAAAACACTTAAAAATACCGCAATAATACCAAAAACCGTGATAATTTTGGTCACTATAACCGTGAGGTTACATTTTCATACCGTTACATCTCTAGTTACACATTACATTTCTGGACATGTATTCTGTATTCTGTAACGGCATAAGGTAACCCCATCAAAAGAAAACATTGTTCAAAGAAGTTCAAGGTGTTAAAGTGATTGAAAGACTTAAGAGTTACCAAATGTTACATGCCTTCTAAGTAGGCCTATCATCCAATTTTACTTAAAGGGGAAATCCAACCATTTTTAACCCCAAAATGGAAAACGCTTGGGGTCACCCCGTGTTGCGGTAAGCAAAACCCCCCAGATCTGCCCTGGCTGCCAGTGCTTCGAAATGACGCTAACCTATGGGGGCAAGCTATTTAACTGCTTTTGGGGCCTCTAAACACGCTCAGAAAACCATTCCAAGACCTTCAGTTGGTTCCTTACGAGACACCACCATGCTCATTTAACTCAAATAGTGTGGCAATATATTATTGGCCGATAAGTGAAAAAATGAAAATATTATTATCGGTAAATATTATTCTGGCCGATAATTTGCGCCGATATTTTTTAAAGTCCTAATTTAGGCCTACGTAAGGTCCGTCTGGCTACACTGAGCTACTTGAGCTTGGTTGGCTATACTTTTTCCTCAATATAATGTCAGCGGTGTGAATGTATTTCACTACTCTAACAAAATCTGTGGATATGCGTTCATTTGGGAATCTGTGCATCTCAAAATCCTCTCGTAAATGATCCGCCATTTAACCTTACCAGAGCGGAGCTCAGCCCTATCTAGAGTCATCTTATGCTGATGTGTTTGCACTTTACTGCGCTGGTCGGGGAAACAAATAAACAAACTCATTAGTGGGACGAGTACATAAGTAGGCCTAGTTCTAAGTTGTGTTTTAGTATTATATTTGCATTACTTTAGCTTGGGTTTTTGTATTATTACCTAGAAATATGCTAACCATTCCTGCTTCAGTTCCAGACAGGTCATCATAATAAGTTATTAAAACCTTCGGGGCTAACCCCTTTCATTTCTGCTGCAGCAGGTTGTGCGCAACAGAGTAGAAGGACATAAGATACAGTCTGAGGAGTTGCAGCTTTATTCAGTTACCCGCAGTTGAAACTAAACCTAAGTTTCCCTCACAAACTCTGATTTGGTCGCTATACTGTAGCTTATTCCCAGCTGAGCCGTTTATGAGTGTTTAGTCCTAAATGAAAACGATTCATACTCTCTAGCCACTCACTCGCAATTCACTGACGTCAGGTTCACTTAAAGGAGCCACACATACTGTAGGGCTAGGCTACTGTTATGTTGACTGCTGTACTATTGAGGACTATTATGAGTTCTGTCCATCATTTGGTGGTAGGTAAAATTACTGCAATAAAATTATGCTTATTAAATGCTTTCCCCAAATCACTTTTCACAATTTTTTTTCAAGAGTAATATTATCGGTTATCGTATCGGTATCGGCCACAACAAACAAATAAATATCGGTTATCGTTATCGGCCCTAAAATTCCATATCGGTGCATCTCTACTTAAGACCAAACATTTCTCAGATGCTTTCTGCTAACTTTCTGCTTTTTGCCCAGTTCACAGAGCACTCTTCAGGTGAGTACTATAGAGTACTAAAGTGAAAACGTCACGTTGTCCTGGCTCAGATTTTCTGTTCTAAACAACCGAATCAGAGATGGCATTTTCATTGCTTCGCTGTGTTCTTTCTTTTAAAACGAGAATAAATCAATTTCAAGAGGTGAAAATCACTAGATCGAAACATGTCGAGGCTTTTATGTATTTTTCCGGGGTATAGAATGGAAAAGTTTGTGCTAGTATGAAAGATAAAGTTGTAATGGTAACGTAATGGTAAATTTGCCTAATCTGTTCTGATTACATAACGTTATTACTGTCAACCGGTGTGGCTTTGGACACTTTTTTAATTCTTTTTGGAATTTATTTACAAACCTGAAAAAAAATCGGCAAGTAGGCTATGAGACTCTGACTGATGATTGCATTCAGGAAGCATTGCACCATGACGACAGTGGTTTACACCGCGTTATTTTTAGTTTTTTTTTAATAAAAAATGAAGATGATCTATTCTCAATAATTGTTTCAAACATCGGAGAGGCAAACTGCTTATCAAATTGCAAAAAAAAACGTTAATTTTCTATAAAACTTTGGTCTGACATAGTATTTCACAATGTTACAGAAAAAACAGAAAATTGGTTGCTACAGAAACATGATGTCACACTTTAGTACTCTATTGTTCCTTGTAGTACTATTGCTGGGCTATTGCTTGTAGTCTTTAACTGGGCAAAGGGGAATTCTGTGAAGTAAGTCACCCTAAGTCACCCTGTCATTCTACAAAGAATAGACAGAACAGACAAAGTGTAACAACCCCATCTTGGGCGTTAAGGCTCTACCGGGCTTCTCTGAAGCTCTATTTAGGTGTTAACTATGGAAGCATATGGGTAGATTTATTCAAATGAGAATGCAATATGCAATATGCAATTCAAATAGACATTACATTATGCAATTGCCAATTCATTATGCAATTTAATATTGCAATTTGCAATAATTTCCAACAAATTGTATTTTAATCTGCAAAGTGACAATGAAATCCTAAAATCAATTCCAATAATTTTGGTTAAAAAATAGAATAAACATTGATTGAATTGCATTCCATTTTGCAATGGTACTTCAGTCTCAAAATTCAAATGGCAATTAATTTTGCATTTCAATTTTCAATATTCAGTTTCATCATTTAACTGTCAATTCGTTTTGCAATTTAATATTTAAAGTGCAATGTAGGATTGCGTTTTAAAAACATATTTGGCAAAACTGTCAATGCCAGCCTGAAAACATTTTGGATTATTTTGGGCAAAACGTTTTGCCATCGTTTTGAGGCATTTTATTCAAATGGAAAAGAAATAGCGCCCCACCTGATTGCATTGCACTTTGGTCACGCTCTTTGTGTTGCAAAATTCAAATGGCCATTCAATCTGCCAAACGCATTGCAATCTGTCAAGGCGGGGAACTAGGCTACGTCACTTGCATGTTTACGTCTTACCCAGTTAGCGCTTGCAATTAACTCCATTTCCAGTGTCTTCCATGTCGTTAATCCTGCTAGTCAAAGACCACTTGACTAAACTGAACTAGGGAAAACAGTGTCAGAAAGATTCCGTTGCTATCAGTTGATAACAGACATGTTGTACAACACTGCCATCTGCTGGTTGTTCAGTGGAGGATGTCTTCGCATTCAAATCTAGTGGTATTTATTTGTGGATCTTGGTGTGCAGTAGGAATGTCTCAAAATTACGTCATCAACATAAAAGCAAAAAGGAGATTCACAAATGTAGATTCCACATACAAAGTCAAGCATATTTATTTTCAAATATCAAAAATATATTTACAAAGACACATTTATTTATATAAATTTGTTTATTTATTTGTATGTCACATTTTTTATATTTGTATTTTGTATTTGGATATTTATAAATGTATGTATATATATATATATATATATATATATATATATATATATATATATATATATATATATATATATATATCCTTTGATATATATTTAAATCATTTTGAGACAATTCTCACTCCATAAAATACCACCTTAACGTGAAAAAGCTTAACATAGCTTATGTCCCAAAACGGCAACAAGTCGTTTTACTCCCCGTATGCGCTCATTATAAAGAACGCTTAACGTGTCCCAAAAACAGCTATCAATTAATCACCAAACGTCTCATAAACCAGTACCAGTATCAAATTGACCCCAAGGATAACAGGAGGGTTAAGTTTTCTGTAATTATGTTAAATTAGATTAAATTCTCTCGTCCCAGATCTCCACTATTTTAAGTAAAGGGTTAGACCTGCTCCTAAACCATAACGAAACACAGTGCTCCACCACATCTGTGAATTAAGCCACACTGTCAACTCGATGTAAGTAAGATAAATAAGGATGTTAATTGTTTTCAGCATTGCCAGCATTGTGTATAAAATGATTGTCACTTGGAGGAGACCTGTATATAACTAACATTAGCATAGTTACCTAACCGCTGCTAATAATGTGCTAGCTTCGTCACGTCAGAGAAGCATGGAGCTGTGCACAGTAGTGTAACATTTATTCACCATAAAATAATAAAGTTGAAGTGGCTCTGCAATGTAGGCTATGTTTCCATTTTTTGGCAGCACCATGTTCCTTAATCTAGCCCAGCTAATTTTAATATCAGTGAATCACACTCGCCTCCCGTTTAAGTTTGTCATTGTCGCCCAACAAAGCTAGATATGAATTTTTATACATGTGTCTCTGTCATACTGCAGTCTTTCAACGGATTGTAAATGATTGTAAATGAATTTAGGTCCGTGGCTCTCTAAAAGAGCCTCTTGTGCTGTAACTTTTACAGACAGTCTTAACAGCTACCATTGAATTTCTAGACAACTCCGGTCTGAGTTTGACAGGCGTAGTAACAATAACTAGGGTGTGCGGCTTTGCGAACAGTCAATTAAGTCTTTGTAATGCAGAATATGTTCCTTATTCTAAAGTTGGGTCTTGGTTCACATTTAATTCACAATTAATTTGGCACTTATGTGTTCCCTAAACTAAAGTTGCCTCCTATTCACACTTTTTAAGTGTATTACAGTGCACAGTAGGCTACACAACAAGCAGACAGCCAAGTTAGCACAACTACAATTGATAGGGGGTATTAGGGGTGAATAACTGTCATAATTCATATGCAAAACATATTTAATAACTATGAATAAGGGGTAATTAGGAGCTTACAGGGTCTAGTAAGGGTAGAATAAGGTCTTGCTGAATAAGGTATTAATTAGTGACTTATAATGACTAACAAATGGCTAGTATGCTACTAATATACATGTTAGTAAGCAGCTAATTAATGGTGAAATTGTGTGTCTTGTTTTTAAGACGTTCACAAATGGATGCATGTGATTAATTTAGATTAATTAATCACAGGAGTATGTAATTAATTAGATACATTTTTTTAATCGAATGACAGCCCTAATTGCGACATCAGAAACAAGTCAAATTTGTAGTTTCTTATGTCTCATTTGAACTACAGCAACCTTACATAGTGTGGTTATAGCCGATAGAGGGCCGTAAACTACTTTTTAAACTATTATTTGACTGTTGCCCTTGTGTGCTTTTATTTGCTATTACTGTTTGCTTTTGTTTATGTAAAGCACATTGAATGACCTCTGTGTATGAAATGCACTATATAAATAAACTTGACTTGAATTGATTTGGGGTTGTAATTTATTTATTTTTTTACTTTACTCTTTACAACTACACACAATTCATCATTTGTTAAGCATTTGTAAACTATTAGTAAATGGTTTGTTTATCATTTGTAAAGTATTGCTCATACATCTCATTAGTAAAGCATTTGTACACACAGTTATACATGGTTTGTTTATAGTAAATAAGCCTATATCTAAAATATGTTTAGAAATGATTTTTAATACCTAATAAATGATGAAATAATAATTTGTTGATGAAGTAATATTTCCATTATTTAACAGTTGTTACATACACATGCACTAATGATTAGTTGGGGTGTGGATACATATTTTATAAACCACTTCGTAATACTATATGAGCTGCCAACCATCACACAATTGATTGGTTTAAGAGCTCGTGGAGCCAATCAAATGAATGAATCTCACTCTCAATGTGTGAGAGTTGCCAGCTCTATGACTTCTAATGTTACGTCATAAGCTACTATGTTTTTATTTTTTAACATTTGGGAATGTGGGTGTGCTGTGAGATTTTTTTAAGGTGAAAAATGTCCCGTGGTACAAAACATTTCATTGTGGACAATTTCATTGTTTGCAAAATTGTTTGCTTTGGAATTAAACATGCAATTGGGAATCTGCCACACGGTGGTTACCACATGTTGATTTGAATCAGCTGATGTCCTCATTGACATGCTTAGAATAGAATAGAATAGAATAGAATAGAATAGAATAGAATAGAAATATACTTTATTGTCATGCCTGGGGCCTCATTACAGAAACTTCCTAACTCTGAAATCCTATCTTATCTCAGTTTAGGATGGCATTTAGGATTTTTGGTATTACAGAAGCATGTTTCCTAACTGTATTTAGGAAAAAGGCCTATCTTAACTTAAGATAGGAATTTGGCCATTACAGAACCATCCTAACTCAAGAATTTCCTAATTTAGGAATCCTAACTTAGGATGGCACATACCCTGTCCTAAATGCAAAATAACTGCCAAAACTGACTGCAACAGTCTTGTGAGAGTGGTTGCCTAGCCTATGACAAGATGATGGACATGGCTGTTAGGGACACCATAAAGCATATTTCACTAAATAAGTTAATTAAGTGAAAACTTAAAAATGTAGCCTATAAGCTATGTGTTTTAAAACATTTATAATATTTATAACAATGAAATATTTCTGAAGGACTCTTCTCATCCTAACAATGGATTATTCCTACCGCTGAAATCAAGAAGACGCCTATGTAGTCACAAAGCCAGAACTGAGAGACTCAGGAGAAGTTTTTATCCCCAGGCCATCCGAACTCTGAACTCACACTATACTGACTTTGCACACATTCACTCCTCAGCACTCTCAAACATTTCCCAACTCTGAACTCACACTATACTGACTTTGCACTCATTCACTCCTCAGCACTCATGACCCCCCCCCCCCCACACACACACACACACACACACACACCCACACACACCTACAAGACTTTTAGCACTTTTACACTTTTACATCCCTCTCCCTATGCTACAGACCTTTTATTTATTTTCTTATTTCATCACACGTCAAAAACACACACACACACACACACACACACACACACACACACACACACACATATCTGACTTTCTCCAACTTTTGCACACTTTTTATTTATTATTTTTGATTTCTCCATCTACCCATGTCCTTGATTGCCTAGCCTTTCTTCCCCCCCACCCCACCCCACCCCCATCCCCAACACACACACTTACATCATCACTGTCATCACTTCACATACATACAGCACTCCTCTACATACTTGCTGCACACTGCCCCCCCCCCCCCCCACATACACAGCACATTGTCTTCAGGATCTTCTCCAACACACATCCTCTACATACTTACAGCACACTACACACACACACACACAGTCACTGCTCCACTCCCGCCCACACACACATCTTCACTGTCATCACTCACATACATTACATACAGTACTCTGCTTGCAATAGTAAGTCCCTGACCCCCCCCCCCCCCCCAACACACACACTTACATCATCACTGTCATCACTTCACATACATACAGCACACTGCTTGCTACAGTAAGCCTCCTCTACATACTTGCTGCACACTGCCCCCCCCCCCCCACACATACACAGCACATTGTCTTCAGGATCTTCTCCAACACACATCCTCTACATACTTACAGCACACTGCCCCCACCTACCCACCTACACACTACACACACACACACACAGTCACTGCTCCACTCCCCTCCCGCCCACACACACATCTTCACTGTCATCACTCACATACATTACATACAGTACTCTGCTTGCAATAGTAAGTCCCTGCCCCCCCCCCCCCCCCCTCAATACACAGCACATTGTCTCATGAGGAAGCTTCTCCAACACACATATTGCACACTGCCCTCTCCCCACATACACAGCACACTATCCCATCTCCCCTGTCATCCCCCCAACACACACACCAAGACCCCTGGCAGTTGGGTTAGCCCCTTGAGCCGTGGATCTGCCCAAGGTTTCTTCCTTGGTAAGGGAGTTTTTCCTTGCCCCTGTTGCTCTTGGGTGCTCCTTGTTGGTGCCCCCCACCCAATCCCAATCCTCCCCCACCTTTTTTATGCAGCCCTTGCCACTTAATCTACTAAACCCCTCTTCTACTGCACTTTTTACCCCCCCCCATTAATGCACAAATAGGCTGACACCAGACATAATTTCACTGCATTTCTTACTTCCAGTAACTATATGCATGTGACAATAAACTTCCTTGTATCCTTGTATTAATAATTATAACAGAATATTAGACTATTACTGGTATGTATTATTATAAATATGTTTTTTGTTTTTCCATTTTTTTTATCCTGTTCATCCAATGAATCAATATTGACACACTCTCTTTATTCCTACATAGGCCTAACCTAGACCTATTTCTCTCTGATATTATGGTTTGTCCATCTTGAGCAAACAACTGTCTTTAGAACACCATCTTTGCAACCTGACATTCTAATAGATACATTCTCATAGATACAGGCAGTCTTGTATACATTCTAATCATAGAAACAGGCATGACAGGACGATTGCCGATTTAAAAATCTAACTGACAGTTATGGTTAGGATTTCTTAAGTTAAGATAAGATAGGAGGTCTGAGATAAGATAGGACACAGCCATTAGTTTAGGAACTGCTTCTGTAATAGGAAGATAGGATTTTTCCTATCTTTGAAACTTAAGTTAAGATAGGACAAGCAGTTAGGATATTTTTCTGTAATGAGGCCCCTGAGCATAAAAAAATTATTTTATGAGCTTGGGGAAGAAATAACACTAAATAGTCTAGGCTACATTAAATAAATCCACAAATAAAAGGCGAACTATAATTACATTAATTACCCCTATGTATAGGGATGAGCGTATTCTCTTTTACAAAGTAGCCTATGCACAGCTGTTAACGAAGACGATTGTTTTCATCACCAAGGCACTCACAATTTTGTCCAAACACCGCAACTTTTTCGCAAATTTGACCAATCATCGTAGTTTCACCGTGAAATTTCACCTACCACAACAGTCCCTCGCGCAGAATATTGAGCCAGATGGCACACTTACTTCTGCACCTTCTGCATATGACACCAAAGACTGCCCTAACGTGTTCGTTCCTCTGCAGTTTTGATGACAATAAATAGTAGGCTAACGTTAATAATCTGCTTACTTGCATCTCTCAACCTGGTGTTGCTAACCAACCTACCTAGGATATGAAAGTAAGTAAGCCTACTTGGTTTACTGACATTTGAGTAGGCTATGCAACCCATTGGCAAACGTTTACCTGGATATGTCCTTTTAGCGTCATGTTTGCTAGCTTGTGGGCTTAGTTTGAGTCGTGCTACCAAAATCAAGAAATTTATTAAGAAATTAATAAAATTGCAAGACATTTACCTCTTCTATGATCCAAGAATGATTTCATTCGAGTTGTTTTTTTACATTTATTTTAACTAATGACATAGAAGACATTCCCAATTGCATCCACATATCGTAATGCACTATGCAAAAAGTGATTTACACTCGTAGCCGAACACAGTGAGATGCAAGCCTTCCAATCCACTCAGAAATGTAAATAGGCTACTCTCACGTCCTTAAAGGGGCAGGCAGTCAATTAGACGTAGACCACCAATGTAATGACATTAAACAGAAGTGTAGTCAAATAGTTTAAATCAATATGAAATTACTAGATACTTACTTGCTATTAGTAATTATGCAGGCCACAGACTATGAATTATTAAAAAGATATGAACTTAATATGAATTACAAAATATATGAATGTATTGAAACATATGACATGATGCCATCTCTTAAGGTGACTGTCTTTTTTGGACAGTTCTACGAAAGGTTATACTGCTTTGTGAATTACCTCAGTCAAAGCATTTTCACAAATAAAGTAGGCCTACTTTGATTTTCTGTAATCCTTACTGTTTACCTTTGATTATCCTTTTTTAATAAGCATCAAGATGATTTTAGGTCGCAACAGTCTCAAAAAAACTCGCGAAATCCTGGAGGGACTGATTTTCTACCTATCCCTTACTGCCACTGGGAAAAAATATTTTTTTTTTTTTGCCCTGCATGAAAACTATCTTTGGTCTCACTGATAGGAATAGTATAAAACACATAGGAAACATAGAGTAGACACATTCATTCCATTACACACAGACATATATCCACAGGATTATATGTATCCCCTCCCTCTAGCCCACACACACATGCATACACATCAGATACAAGGCAAAAAGCACCAGTTCCAGCCCATTTGTAGTGCTCTTGGCTACACCTCCCTTGTCAGTGGTGTTGGAGCACCTGTTTGATTAAGAATTAGCTCCTTTGTTTTACCTGCATTGAGTAGAAGTGAGCTGGTCTTACACCACTGTTCTAGCTTAAAAATGATCAACATAATCAGATATACTGTCGTCCTTGTGAAACAGTCCCACTAATGCCATATCATCTGCATGTTTGAATAATTTAAAAGTACTATGATGTAGTGTCATTTCATTTGTATACACAGAAAACAGGGCAGGAGAAAGAACACATCCTTGAGGGGCCCCTGTATTAAGTACTATTTCATTAGAGGTCATGTCCCTGGCACACATTATGTGAATTTGCATTGTGTTGAAGGCAGCAGTAAAATCAACAAATAAAATCCATACATATTGGTGTTTTGCAAATGTTTGGAGACCATGTTAACCATGGTGAGAGTGGTATCCTCAGTCCCTCTATGAGGCTTATAGGCAAACTGTAGAGGATCAAGATGTGAGTTCAGGGATGTGGTAAGGTGTTTGGTTACAACCCTCTCCATACATTTGGCTAAAATAGGGGTCAAGGTTACCGGGCGGAAGTCTTTCAATTCTTTGGATCCAGGTTTCTTTGGGAGTGGCTTGATAATTGATCATTTCCACATATCCGGCACAGTACAGGTGTTCAGTAGTAGTTGAAATAATTGAGTAAAAACTGTTGCTAGTTCAGTGGCGCATGCCTTCAGTGCCCTTCCACGGAGGTCATCAGGTCCAGTCGCTTTATGTGGGTTGATTTTTGACAGGCATTGTTTAACTGCCTCCCCTGACAGCTGGATTGTGGTGGTTTGGGGTATGATGCAGACAGTATTGCATTTGTCTTTACTATCAGAAGAGTCAAACCTTCCATAGAAATTATTAAGTTTGTTTAAGAAGAGGAGGTCCATGGTTGTATCCATTTGTTTTTTGGGGGTTCTGCCCATCATTTTATTAAGCCCTTTTAAAATCAATTTTAGCCTTCTGCATCTTCACCCTAAGCTCCTTCCTTATGTCTCTGACTTTCTCAGTGTCACCCTCTAGGAAAGCCTTCTTTTTCTCATTAAAGGGGTGGTTCAGGATTTTGGACATAGAACCTCATTTTCAAGTTAGCAAGTGTGATATTTAGTTCGCAGGTGCTAGGCTAGCGCAAGTCATCAGTATGTGTTAGCCTGCCACTAAAAACAGTCTTTCCCACTCCACAGTACACCTTTGCTTTTGCTTTGCTTTTTGTGAGAGTGTTTCTACTTATCTCAGTAAGGGAAATAAATCAAGAGCCTATGTTGAGTACAAATATGTCTTCTGAAGGCCTAAACAGAGCCCAGCCAAAAACTTCAATAACATTTTGATCAACTTTGAGGGACAGCTATTCCGGTTCCGGCGCCGTCAGGTGTGGCAGCCTATTCAGCAGCTCCGTGTCTTAGTGTTTGTTTCTACGTCTTTTGTCTACTTTTTGTTTACTTTTTACTTCGCAACTTTTTGGATATTATATACTTTAATTACTCTTTCTGCTGTTAAAGAATGTGTTTGTGTTGTATGTATGCTGCTGAGACCTTGAATTTCCCCTGGGGATCAATAAAGTATCTATCTATCTATCTATGACCATGCAGGATCATCCAGACCAAATGTGATGATTTTGCTACATGGTATTCCTATTGATGTACCAGCATGCAAAATTTGAGCCTCCTACATGGTTTAGTTCTTGTGCTTTGGGCTTGTGAACTTTGACAAAAAAAAGAGGCCGGACAAAATCGACATCCCCTCCCCCTGTAAAACTGGCTGTATCTTGGAAAGTATTGATCTTACATAAAAGTAATTTTACAGTGCGTCTCCTGGGTAACATACAGTAGGTACACCTGGTAATTTTTTCCGAATTTTTTGAGACCTAAGTGCGTGGGCCCTGGTTGAATTGACGTGGAATGACCCTTATACATGTGCATTTGTGACCTGAAGTAACCTGTGCTTGCATATGTGCATGCCATTTAGCCCAATGCACAGTTGATCTGGCATTGACCAACTTTAGATTCTTTGATATAGAAAGGAAATACATTGTTTTGGGGCATTATAACATAAGAATTTCATGTAGAAATGTGCTACAATTTCAAAACCAGGTTACTCTGGAATGGCTAATTCTACAGAGGAATGCTATCTTTGTTTGCTGCATTTTGATTGTTTGCTATGTGTGAGTGAAGAGTTTGTGATGTATTCCACCGAGGGCAAGGGGTGTGGTGATAATGTAAGCATGATTACATTTCATGTAAATTCAGCCTTAAATTTTTTGTGCACCATTTATCACAGGAACTAGCCACTAGCTTAGGTTGCTTTCACGTGATATGTATGTGATATCTGTGTGACAAGTATTCTGTAAGCAATTCAACAGAGAAGAATGGGAGTGAATTTGGATGCACATTGCATCCATCGGCCTCATAGGGTTAAACCTTAGGCTATATACAGTATATAATAGTTATTACAGTGGAACAATTAGCTAAGTAGTAATGTAGCTAAGATCAAGTGTAGTATCTGTTATTTCTTGGGGGCAGGTTTTCAGTGTGATTTGGGATTTAATTTACTTTTGGACTGTTTGATTATATTGCTAAATGTTGGGACTGATGGACACTGAAATCTGGGGGTATTTGATTGTTCACTATTAAGTTTCATGTAGTTGAAAGTGTGTTGGGATTTCCACCCGCTTATTGTGCTGTGAACATGCGCTATGTTTAATGGGAATCGTACTGCATAGCCAAGCCTAAATAGAGTTATTTTTTAATGATGTATGATTTACTTTTTTATTAAATTTGTAGGCTGGAATGCCTCGTGGCAACAATTGTGTTTAAAAAGCCCAATAATGTAGCCTAATAACTGCTTCAGCCTCTGGTAAGCTCAGAAGGGATGGCAAGCGACTGGTATCTTGAGAGCAACGTGTTGGAGACCCATGGTGTACATGTACAATGACTTTTCATTGGCAACTATTAAACCAACCAACAATATAAAATATTAAGAAGAGCTCTTTTATTTAATTGAGTTAAATTGAAACAATGTCTTCTAGTACTAATGGACTGATGGCCCTACTGGCAATTATTATCTTGGCTTGTATTTTGGGGCCGGCCTTTATTTGTCCGAATCGACCACGACCCCAGCTATTATCCGAGGCCCCGCTATAAATAGAATCCCAGCCATAATTTCAGGATTTACGGTATTTACAAAATGTGTGCTTTTGGTCATACCCTACCATGCAGTGTGGCAGTAGGCCATTAGTGTAAAACAAATTCATTTATTTGCGAAACTTCATGCAGTAGAACTTCACACAGCTAGGCATGCAGGACATAATGTTTGCACAGGAGAGAGAATAAGAATAAGAGTAGAAGCACGCCTGCAACCAGCTAAGGATTAGCTAAACACGAGATTTCAAGGCCATGGACATACATTTTTCTTTCAAAAACAGAAATGGTGAAGGCAGCAAGGTAGGCAAGAGAGTTACATTGCTGGTCAAAACGTTTGCATAAGAACTGGTTTATAATGCTGAATGAAGCACAAAGCTTTACTGAAGCACATACATACACTGTTTAAAGTCACAGACACAACGAACTACAGTAAGGTAACTTTTATGCATACGCAAACCTATATGGCCTATAAATACCTGTAGATATGGCTGTGTAGTCTGTTTACCATAACATTTATTCCTGCAGGCGCCTGCTCATGGCTGTAGGCTAAAAGTTTAACGTGGGCAGGTGACAAAGTATCAGCATTATTTTACTGAGCGACATTTGTCATTGGGTCTTGTACCTAGTCTAAAAAAGCTGTTCCAGGTCAGTATATAAAGCTATCTATTGCTTGCTTGAAGTCTGGGAATTGCACTTAGGCTACTCGGTTTGGCTGGGAGGGCTTAGTCTACCAGTGCCGCGTTTGTGATGAGTTACGTTGGTCGTACCTGTTTTGTGGCTGTCATACATTTAAATTGCTTCGCAAGAAGTACATAGAACATAACTTGCACCGCTGTCATCTTCTTTAAGAACCTTTCCAAATATTTCCCATATTGCTTTTCCTGGAGGGGTGCCTTTATTATTTTAACTTCTTACGTCTTCAGCTTCTTTACCTCCATCTCTACAGTCTCCACTTACAGTACCTATGTGGCAAGTATGCTTCAACCAATGATTTCTTTGAAATGCAATTATGAGTTAAATACCAATTACAAACTCACTTAAGGACAGTTCTTCCCCCCCTGCATGTTTCTCACTAGAACTTCTACAACTGCCTACTCATTGAGAAGACATACTGTAGGGAACTGGTTACGTCCAGGAGCAAAACCAAAAAAACATGAACTCCCTTTTATCCCACATGCTCTTAAACTGTACTATAAGTAATTTTATACTTACTGCACTTGTCCTCTTGATAATTTTAGCTTGTTTTATATATGCCCTTAATTGTGAGTTTTACTTTGTTGTTTGACTAAATTCAGGACTGTAAAAACACTATGTTTTTCTAATGTTTCTGCCATGTCAAACCAATAAATGAAATCTGAAACCTGAATGAAATGTTTTTGCACTGTGTCTTTTTAAGAATGCATTATAAAATGAAATAATTTATCCCTTTAGCCACTCACCAAGTCCTCAGACCCATTATTTAGGGTGACCCACGTATGGCTGTCATTGCTAACCAGCACTTTGTAAGATGTCACCCAGTCACTCCTGAAAGCAAACAAATGAGTAAGTAACAATAAGGCAAAGAAACAATAATGAAATAAGGCAACACATGAGAGATTATACAATTGGGTTCTATGGAACTATTTTTTGTTTCTGATTGGCCGAGAGACGTTCCATGAGTTGGAATATCCCTGGACATTTCAACTCAGACTCAGCACAGCAAATAATAAATCACTCCGCGATACAATGCAAAGATTTGACACCCAGCTCTCCACTATTTCAAGCAATGGTAAAAATATGAACATGCCACTGATGATCTTATGAACATGTTCCACTTGTCAAGCGTAGTTTTATTAATTATTACATTACATTTAGCAGACACTTCTTGATTCTAATTAGAACCAGAGGATACTGGATTTACTACCCAGCTCCAATACGGGGGTCATAAAATATTCAACTAAAACTATTGGCAACAGCTAAACTCATCTTCTGGAGTTGCCCTTTGTATCTAAAATCAGAACCATAATAGAAAAAGGTAGACTCTGCTTTAATTTTTTTTTTTAAAAATCTCTAAAATCAGAGCAGGAAACTGATATGAAAGCCAATATGACAACCACATGGTGACGTAGATGAATGGAAAAACTCGCTCAACACGCTCGCTCGCTCAACACCCTCGGTGTTCTAGATCCTTTCTGTAATGTAATAAATGTATAGAAAAAAGGACAGCACTACAGTTCCTTAAAAAACGTTCAATCGCTCCACGGATGTTTAGAGCTAAAAGCTCTCTCTCTTTCTGGGGACCCACTTTTTAAAAATGACAGACAATCGCGACCCATATTGTTTTAGGCCACAGGTTCTCAAACTTTTCAATAGCACATAAGTCGTTATATTAGCCTATTTCTGGAGGTTTCTTTGGAAAGTTGAATCCGCATTTTTCTCTGGAGTTAAACGTTTGCTTGTTTGTAGGCCTTATACTAAGGCTGTGTATTGATGTTGTGACAAGCTATGTTGTAAGAATGTGAAATGAATAAATATCAGAACAAGAGGCTTTTGCACAATAGCCATTTTAAATCCGAAATAATAAGGAATGTGAGGAAGTTGCTATTAACTTTAAAGAGTGCATCTCGAAACTATACAGCCTATGACGCAAATTGAATATGTCCAGTAGGCCTACACGGATGTCTGCTTGACAGCATGGAAACTAGATTTTAATCGGTCAACGATTAAAGTAGCTGTCCGTTAATGTTCGTGCTGATTCATGTCCCTTGCATTTTGCAACTGCGAGGTCCATGGCAGGCGCCCCACAGAAATGTTTCATTTTGCGAGTGAGATGCACGCTGTCCCCTCTGTGACGCGTTCGCCCCCAGTTTCAGAGCTATTCTAAGTGCAAAATTGCACAGAGGGCCATGACTGTGGTAAACAAACTATATCCTAATAGAAAACTGATAACTTTCCTGGTTAAATGGTATAAGATAGGCCTATTAGACAACATAAATTGTGCTGGCGACCTAAATAAAATCTCTTGCGATCCACCCGTGGGTCGCGACCCAGTCTTTGGGAACCAATGTCTCTAAATCACAGTGAAACTCAAAAATGTGCACAGTGCAGAAACATCACCATTGCATACAATACATTACAAGGAAAGCTTTCCATGCGTCAAAGCGTTTCCATGTTCACTGCCGTTTAAGAGGGGTCAAAAGAGGCGCTGGAGCCAGAGACTCTCGGGGCCAAGATGGCGGCCAAATCCAATATGGCCGCTACCTGAAAAGGGCTGAACTTTTGAACCACAAGAGCTACAAATACAAACTTGATGTCTTTTTCAACTTAATTGATCATGGGAAACACATAGGAATGTTTATATTTATGACCCAGTATATCTGGACCACTTAATCCTCCAATTCCAATATGGCCACTGTCCAAAAAAGCAGTTTTGACTGTAGTTACACCCCATTGTTTGTGCCAATTTATCTACAAGCACCAAATTTGGCACGGATACAGCTGACGTCATACTCAAATGATTTAGCCAGGGCGCCTGAGTTAGTGATCTCTGAGACCAAGATGGCAGCCAAATCCGCCACCTGAATAGGGATTTGGCTGCATATTTTGAACCAGATGAGATACAAATGTATAATTGATACTGTCACGGCCCACAGACTCAGGACAGGGAGGTAGAGTTCAAACAAGATAGTTTATTTACAAAGGAAAACCAGGAAATGGGTAGTCAAACCCAGGTCGGGATCAAACAGAAGTTCCACTGGAAACAGTAGGGCAAGGAGGGTCCAAAACACAGAGGATCAGCAAACTTAACGGAAGAAGTCCCAAAACACAGAAGATCGACTTAACTACAGTAGATCCAAATCCGGAGGTGACTCGTGGGGTCGGACCAGGAGGATGCTGGAACAGGTGAGGGGAATCCAGGAGGAGTATTCCTTGTGAGTCAGGCTGGTGGATAGCACCTTGGTGTCATCACTGACGAGGCCAGACAAAGACTGAGGGGAGACTGGGGTTTAAGTAGGGAGTGAGGCTGATTGGGAACAGGTGCAGGTCATTAGTAAACTGGGGAATGTGAACGAGTGAGGGGAGCTTCAGGAGAGAGAGCAGTGGGTGTGGCTGGAACCGAACCTGGTGTGACTGTGACATTACCCCCCCCTCCAGGGGCCGCATCCAAGAACGAGGGGGCCCGACGCCGAGGTCGCCCTCGGCCACGAGGGGCTGGTCGACTGGGATGCGTGCGATGGAACTCGGTGAGCATGGAGGGGTCTAGGACGTCGTCACGGCTGACCCAGGAGCGATCTTCAGGGCCGTAGCCCTCCCAGTCGACCAGATACTCCAGTCGACCTCTGCGGCGCCGGGAGTTGAGGATGTCCTTAACGGCATAGATGGGACCCTCGTCCAGGAGGAGCGGCAAGGGGGGTTCCACTGCAGCACCAGGTTCTGTGGAGGAAGGAGAGTGAGGTGAATGGTAAGGCTTTAGAAGTGACACATGGAAGGTGGGGTGGATCTTGTAGTCAGGGGGAAGCTGGAGGCGGTATGTGACTGAGTTTATCTGGTGAGTGATAGTGAAGGGACCAATGTATTTGGGGCTTAGCTTTTTGCTGGGCAGTCTCATCCGGATGTCCCGGGTGGAGAGCCAGACCTTTTGTCCAACCGTGTACCCCGGTGTGGAGGACCGTTGGGCATCGGCATGGTGACTCTGGCGGCGAATGGCTCGCTGGAGGTGGCTGTGAGCTTCCGTAGGAAGCGACTAATCCGTAGGAAGCGACTAATTTCTTGGATCCTTCGCTCTGTCTGACCGTTGGTTTGGGGGTGGTATCCCGAAGTAAGACTCACCGTCACCCCCATCAGCCGGAGGAAGGCCCGCCAGAATCGTGAAATGAATTGTGGTCCCCTATCCGACACTACATCTTCAGGGATTCCAAAGTTCCTGAAGACGTGCGTGAACAGTGCTTCAGCAGTCTCTGCGGCCGTCGGGAGACCCTTCAGGGGAATCAGTTTGCAGGCCTTGGAAAATCGGTCCACAATGACAAGGATGCAGGTGTGGCCCTCAGACAGCGGGAAATCGGTGGCGAAGTCAACTCCGAGATGTGACCATGGTCTCTTTGGAATGGGCAGAGGCAGTAGCTTCCCTGCAGGCAGATGACGAGGGGTTTTGGCCATGGCGCAGTCCACACGCAGATCCCAGGGTGTCCGGTGCCGGGTGAGGAGTGTGCCATGGTGAGGAGGTGGGTTCGGAGGCTACGAGGCATGTAGGTGCGATTGTCTGGCTTGTTAGGTGGCACAGGCTCAGTCTCCATAGCTGCGGCGATCTGATCATCGAAGATCCACTGGATGGGACTCACCACCACGCCAGCTGGTAGGATAGGCTCAGGCTGTTCGGGTTGTCCTCAGGGTGATAGATGCGAGACAGGGCATCAGCTCGACAGTTACGTGAGCTTGGCCGGTAACTGATAGTAAAGGTAAAACGTGTAAAGAAAAGGGCCCACCTGGCTTGGCGAGGGTTGAGTCGTTTTGCTTCGCGGAGGTACTGGAGATTCTTGTCAAGAATCGTCAAGACCAAAAACGGGTGACTGGCTCCCTCCAGCCAGTGACGCCACTCCTAGTTAGCCAGGGCTAACTTGATGGCAAGCAACTCTCTGTTACCGATGTCATAGTTGCACTCTGCAGGGCTCAGCTTCCTGGAGAAGTAGGCACACGGATGAAGACGAGAAGGGTTACCATGGTATTGGGACAACACAGCTCCGACGCCCGTGGTGGAAGCGTCGACCTCGACGACAAACTCCTTGTTGGGGTCAGGATGACGGAGGACAGGGGCTGAGGTGAAGGCCTTCTGGAGTTCCCGAAATGCCTGGGAAGCCTCTGAGCTCCAGGCAAGGGTCTTCGATTTTCCTCGGAGCAGAGTAGTTAGGGGAGCAGTGATCTGGCTATAGTTCTGTATGAATCTCCGGTAAAAGTTGGCAAAGCCCAGAAAGCGCTGAAGTTCCTTTATAGAGTGTGGAGCTGCCCAGGAAAGTACAGCCTGGACCTTCCCGTCATCCATGCTAACTCCCTGGGAGCCTAGGAACTGGACGGTGGGTTGGTGGAAGGTACACTTCTCTGCTTTGAGAAAGAGCTGGAATTCACGCAATCGAGACAGGACCAAGGAGGCGTGCTGGATGTGGTCATTGAGATTAGGGGAATAGATCAGGATGTCATCAATGTAGATAATAACAAATTTATTAAGGTAATCTTGAAATATTTCATTCATGAAACCCTGGAACACAGATGGTGAGTTCGACAACCCATATGGCATCACGAGATACTCGTAATGACCAGTAGGGGTGATGAAGGCTGTCTTCCACTCGTCCCCACGGCGAATGCGCACCAAGTTGTAGGCACTTCGGAGGTCAAGTTTGGAGAACAGCGTAGCTCCACGCAGCTGTTCCAGAGCTGCGGGGACAAGAGGTAGGGGGTAACGGAATTTGACAGTGATTTTATTGAGGGCACGGTAATCGATACACGGTCTAAGACCTCCATTCTTCTTGGCCACAAAGAAGAATGAAGAGGCAGCTGGAGACTTGGAGGGCCGGATATATCCTAGCTTGAGGGCTTCATCGACATAAGCCTTCATTGCTTCCTGTTCCGGCAAGGACAATGGGTAGACCTTCCCCCTAGGCAGAGGGTGCCCGGGTAGCAGGTCTATTGCACAGTCCCAGGGTCGATGTGGAGGTAGCTGGGCTGCTCGTTGTGGACAGAAGACATCACTGAAGGAGGCGTATGCTGGCAGGATGGTGACCGGACGACTCTGGACTTTCGATGGATGTGGCGTTCACCGGGAAATTTGGGCGTTGGCTGTGAGAACGTGGGAGTTGTGGGAAACAGGAAACTTGACAGTTCTTGCTCCACTGAAGAATCTCCCCAGTAGACCAGGAGATTGTAGGTGAATGCTGAATCAGCCATGGGCGCCCCAGGATTACCTCTGCAGTTGACTCTTCGAGTATGAAGAATGTGATGGATTCCACATGTAGGCTTCCCACCCGCATATCTAGGTTCTTTGTTTGATATTGGACCCGCTTGCGGGCCAGGGGCTTACCTACTATGGAGTGGACGTGGAAGGCAGGGACGCAGCGAATCCGCGGGAGTTGGAGGCGTTGGCAGAGGGAGCCCGAGATGAAATTCCCTGCGGAGCCTGAGTCAATGAGAGCAGAAGCCATGTAGGAGGAATCAGCAAGGATGACAGGTGTGACTAAAGGCTTTAGATGAACACTGGGAGTACGGACTGCACTCACCATTGGTCGAGGCGGGCGTGTGGGGCATTGGGCGATGATGTGGCCTGAGTTACCACAATATAGGCACAACCCCTGAGTCAGACGTCTGCGTCTCTCTGATGGAGTGAGCCGCATGGTGTCCACCTGCATTGGTTCTGCGGCGGCCCCTGCTGCCTCTTCCCCGGCACAGGGAACTTGGACTGGTGAAGAGGTGGAATGGAGTTCGCGGATGCAATTCTCTCTGCGATGTGCAACACGAATGGCAAGCTGGATGAATCTCTCCAAGCCTATGGCATCATCATAGGACGACAGTTGGAGGCGTAGAGTGGGTTCTAACCCCTGTCGGAACGCAGTGAGGAGGGCTGCTTCATTCCAGCCGCTGGCAGTGGCAAGGGTACGGAAGCGGAGGGTGTAATCTGAAATGGACCTTCGTCCCTGCCTCAGGGCATGCAGCTCCGCTTGGATGGAAGAGTCTCCCTCAGGAAGGTCAAACACCTGTTTGAAATGGGCCACAAAGGCATCCACAGACTCGGTGATGGGTACAGCTACACGCCAGACGCCTTCAGCCCATTGTAGAGCACGTCCAGAGAGTAGGGAGATGATGTATGCAATGCGGGATCGCTCTGTAGGGAACCTGTGGGGTTGCATCTCCAGGGTCAGGGAGCATTGCAGGAGGAAGCCTTTGCACGCCTCTGGTGATCCAGAATAGGCTGTAGGATTAACCACGGGACTGGACGGGTTCAACGGCGGAGGAGGTGCTGGCACCGGAATTGCCGCTGTCGCGGTAGTCAGTGCCAAAAAACACACCATGCCAATCTCTAAATATTTATATTTATGATTGTGTATGTGGATCCTCAAAGTCCCCAAATCCAATATGGCTACTGTCCAAAAAAAAAGGTTTTTGACTACAAACTTTGAACCAAATGCGCTAAAGATGAAAACATAATGTCTATATTTTTTTTACCATGACAAACACACAGGAATTCTTACGCTTGTGATTGCATATGTTTAGATCCTACATTTGCATTTACAAGAAAGCAACTACCTTCTACTTTCCAAATATTCTCACCAATTTTAAAATTGAGAATGTAGGGAAGGCATATATGAGGGAGAGTCAGAATTCCAGCATACAGTAGATTTGGGCAACTTTGAGCAAATATAGAGAATGCTAGTTGACTGTATGGACTGTGATGGAGCAGCTGGACTTTATGAAAACCCTGAAGCCCTCATGCTGGCAGGGTCTGACTGTGCCAGAATAAGTACAAGAGTTTCAAGTAGTGTATGATAGCAGCTCATCATCATCATCATCATCATCATCATAAAGAAGAGGCATACAGCTTACAAGTCATGTTCAGGAAGGATGTTAAATTTTACTGGTTATGGAAACCCATGGAAATCCCTTCTTATCAACGAATCATGACCTCATAGCTCTTGACACCCAAGATATTATGGAAAGAGAAGTGGCTGATTCGCTCACTACTGCTCACAAAGTTGGTGCAGCCCTACATGCTGCCTACGTAGAGCAGCGACTTGACAAGGTCACCAAGCCTGTATCAGATATGATTCCTCGGGCAAACATACTGACATTTGCCAATTGACCTGACACAAAAGCCAAGCACAAAACAAAGAATGGTATTCAGAAGCAAAACATGACGCTCATCACACAACTGTTCCTTTCCCTTCAGTCCAGGCCTGATGCAGACATGGCAGAATTCTTCAGGTTTAGTTTAGTTCAGGTTTAGTTTAGTTTTGAACTTTCTGACACTAAATTAGGATTAATGCATTATCATACCGGATATGTAATCATCCCACCTCTTGTAACTTTCACCGCAGGTGGCTTTAAACACCCTGTCCTATTCTCTACACCTGACTATCATATGCATTTGTCATGTGTACAGACCTTACTGTCTGTATTGACCCTAGGCAGATGGGTCAGGCCCTTGAGTCGTGGATCTGCTCGAGGTTGCTTCCTATATGTATCTCCAATTCTAGGGAGTTTTTCCTCGCCCCTGCATTTTTATTTTATTTTCTTTCCTTTCTCTGATTGTCTACACTCTGTAAAGCGCCATGATACACGTGTAATGTTTTGGCGCTCTATAAGCACAATTAAATTGATATTGAAAATAGAGAGCACTGCAAGTGCTGTAAAGCCGGAGTTTGTTGCACTTCTATATGCATGTGAGGGTGCTTGTACAAACAATGATGGTGGAGACGATGACTGATCTGGTGATTGTGAGTGATAATAAGAATTCACTATTGTTTTTTTTATTATTGCCTTTTTTTGTTACGCAGTTGTGAAGCAGAGTTTTGGACAAATCAACTATATTGTTCTTTTAACAATTTGCCATAATATAAATATTGCCTTGCAATAATAATTGTGTCTTATTCTTTCTTACCACCCGGAGAGAAGAAATACTCTTTTCTGATTGGCTGGCAGGGTGGCCTTTAATTCTGAATAACAGGACACCGTTCCATATCAATGCTTATGAATGGTAACTATAACAACCATAGTAGGACGACGATTGCAGCGCTCTAGAATCTTTGGTTGCAGGCTTCACAACAATGGAATCAACTGTAAACAAGCTAACTGTCCATGCTAAAGTTGTACAACAAGCTGAACTAGTGAGCTTCTTTTTAAACGGAATCGTGTGTTTCCTTTGCTTTACAGTGGCAACCGGGTGATAAGCGGGATAACGGCCTTCGAGGTGCGCGTCGGGGAGTTTTTTGCCCCTCGCCTTCGTCCATTAATTCCGTATAACAGGACACCTCGGCGACCGTTATCCCTTACTTATATGATTACACTTATATGATTTCACCACAGATGAAATGTATTCATCTGTGGTGCACTGAAAGCATTTCACTTTTATAAGGAAATGAATCAACATTGAGAAAAACCTTCAAAGTTGTGGTAAAAAAAATATAAATATGACAAGCATAAATATAAATATGCCAATGGACTTCTTGTGGTCAATAAACATAAAATAGACACCACATCCTCATTTGTAGCGCAAAACACTTTTTTGGACAGAGGCCATATTGAATTTAGGGAATTTGGGGGGTCCTGATAATACTCAATCATAAATGTAAGTATTCCTATGGGTTTCTCATAGCCAAAAAAAGTAAAATAGACATCAAGTTTGTATTTGTATCTCATCTGGCTTAAAAGCTATATATAGCTGAATCCCTTTCAGGCAGCGGCCATATTAGATTTGGCCGCCATCTAGGTCGCTTGGATGCCCTGGCATTTCAGTATGCCCTCAGCTACATCTGTGTCAATTTTGTGTTTGTAGATAAATTTGCACGAACAATGGGGTGTAAGGCCCCAAACTACAGCCAAAACTGCTTTTTTGGACAGCGGCCATATTGGAATTAAAGGAATAAGGGGTCCAGATGTACTGGGTCATAAATATTAACATCCTATGTGTTTCCCATGATCAATTAAGCTGAAAAAGATATCAAGTTTGCATTTGTAACTCATGTGGTTCAAAAGTTATAGCCGGAACCCTTTTCGGACAGCGGCCATATTGGATTTGGCCACCATCTTGGCCCCAAGGGTCGTTGACTCCAGCGCCCTAGCTAAATCATTTCAGTATGACCTGAGCTACATTTGTGCCAAATTAGGCGCTTTTAGAAGAATTTGTAAGAAAATGTGCTTAAGGCCCCCCACTATTATGCATTATGGTTTGTATAATATTGTTTTATTTCCATTAGGCTGTTGCTTAATTTGACATTATTGTTTATTATTGATATTCTCCTTAATATAGTCTTACCATGTCATTGCTTTTTTAATATTATTGATTGAATGGACACTATTGTTTATTATTGCTTTTCCCCTCATTTTCATTGCTTATTTTATTAGGCTATTTATTGAATTTGACATTGTTGTTTATTATTGCTATTCTCCTTATTATAGTTTGACCAACATTCTAATCTGCTCCCTGTTATATTTTAGATATTATGTTGTTTTTTGTATGTGTGTGTCACTTTGGACAAAGGCGTCTGCAAAGTCCCATAACCATGGCACAATTACAGATTCAGAATAATTCAGAACAATTTCTTCATTCATATAATTTGGGAATGAGAGTGCCCAAAAAAATTAATCCCTCTGCAGTAACATTTTGTCACCACCTCAGCGTGGTATTTGCACCATGTCAATCCTCACATACTGCCATTCCCTAATGTTATCAGTAAAGCTGTTTAGATAGATAGATAGATAGATAGATAGATAGATAGATAGATAGATAGATAGATAGATAGATAGATAGATAGATAGATAGAGATAGATAGATAGATAGATAGATAGATAGTATATAATATAAAATACACAACTAAGCAATAAGGACAGTAGAAGATAAATAATATACTAAATATACTAAAATACAAATTATACTATATGAAATGTCTGGCTACTAATGATTGTTCATCCTGATTGTATATGAAACATGTGTGCTCACATATTCTGGTTTTCAGTTCACGTTTGGTTTATAAGTATAAGTATATATACTTTTTTGATCCTGTGAGGGAAATTTGGTCTCTGCATTTAACCCAATCAGTGAATTAGTGAAACACAAACAGCACACAGTGAACACACAGTGAGGTGAAGCACACACTAATCCCGGGGCAGTGAGCTGCCTGCTACAATGGCGGCGCTCAGGGAGCAGTGAGGGGTTAGGTGCCTTGCTCAAGGGCACTTCAGCCGCAGCCCACTGGTCGGGGCTCGAACCGGCAACCCTCCGGTTACAAGTCCAGAGTGCTAACCAGTGGGCCACGGCTGCCCCCAAATTGTCAACGTCAGCGAGTATTTGCATTAGATTATCGTCTAATGGCATCAAAAAAGTTTACCTGAAATGAAGTGTTGGGTCTTCTATTCGCGGACCCTGATTCTGAAGGGGAATATCTGCCTTCAGAAAATGACGGTGATTCGTTTAGTGAGGCTTCAGATGCGTCCCTGCCTTGCAATGATGCAGCTGGACAAAGTGAGAGTTTACTCCATAGTTTACACCAAGCACAAACGTTGAATCGTTTGCCCTATGTCACTGGTGGGAATAATGTTTCACGGGTTCGGAGTGTTCATCGGGAAGTTAGCAGGGTGTTAGTGGTGTGGCGAACGAGGCTGGAGGTAGCCTAATGTCCATAGCGCTAGCTTCTGTCTTCTGAACGTGTGCCTCTCCGCAATCGCGGCGACAGTAACGTGATTGAGCCTTTGTCTAATGCCACTGGGTATGTTAGACGAGGTCGAAGTGCTCATAGGACAGTTAGGGGGGAACGTAGAGGCAGTGTGGGGAGTCGCAATGAGAATGACAGTAGGCCTAGTCCAAGCTGCGCAAATTCTCTCCACTCGATGCGAGCGCGAGGCAGATCTGGCCATGCTGCTCGCAACAGGAGCAGAGGTGGTGACACGGGGCAGGAGAGCCATTAGGCCATGCATAGTCTATCACAAGATGATGGGAATGCCGGCCCTGTATGGATAGGATATGGATATGGATAGTCATTATCTCTACAGCAAAAGGCCTGCTACATAAAAAAAAAATGGTCAGCCATTTATTAGTAATGATTTACACTGTTGATTATCTATTTCCCTGACCATTTAGGACATGTGTTCTTTTTTGTGTGTTCATGTCCTTGTGATGTGTGTGTCTTTGTCAGCTAAGAAAAAAACAACAAAAAAACATCAACAAAAACAACAAAAAGAAAACAAATACTAACATTGTCTCTTGTCTTGTCTCGTCATCTCACTCCTGATCTGTGCCTTGCCGTGGCAAGTGAGCTTTTGAACTAAACAGGTCTTGTCTACTTGTGTTTGTGTGTCATCTGAATAATATATATGTGCCCCATACATGGAATCAGAGTGCCTACTGTATGTAGTAAATGGAAAATCTCTACAGCAAAAGGCCAGCCTACCGCTACATGCATTTGGTTTGTTTCTGCCATTTATTAGTAATGATTTATATAGTTTGTTTACTACTTACTATTTACCTGAGCATTCAGTATTGTGCAATATAGCATACAGAAGGTGAGGGACATTTTGGGGGAAAAGAAGTGGTGCATTTTATCATTCAAACATGCAACTTTTCATGAAAATTCTATAATCCAAGATGGCCCCCCCATATGACGTCATAATATGCAAATTAGATATAAACATTTAATCTCTACATAAACTTTGGGTCATCCTTAATATTTCTCTAATTTACAGAAAGTCTCTATCTCTTATCACTTTTAAGATATAGCCTTTTGAAATGAAGATGTCAAAATCGAACGTTTCGAAAAAAAACCTCTGGCGCCTAAAGGGTTAAGAGCCTGATCTGCAGGCGACTAGTTGGCTATTTTTAGGTCACCGTGTTGGCGAGCACCATGTTGGAGACCCCTGCTTTAGCCTATAGCCTTGTATTCTGTAAGGTCTACTGTTTATTTTGATGAGTGAAGAGTTTGTGATATATTCCACTGAGAAGAATGGGTGTGGAGATGGGTGCAGAGCTGTACGCAGAATGTAAATATGATTACATTTCATGTAAATTCAAAGTTTATTGTCTCGCGAACTGTTCATCACAGCAACTAGCATCATTTGAAAGCTGATTGTGAACATTCACATGATATGCATCTGTGATATTTGTGTGATAAGTACATTGTGAGCAGTTCAGCAAAGAATGGGTGTAAATTTGAACACACTCTGCGTCCGTTGGGTCCATAGGGTTGAGTCAATTTTGACAGCCATCACACGATAGACAATCAGATAGTGATCAGTTTTACAGTATACACAGGAGCAGAAGAGTTAGAAGATACTGCACTGACAACTTGATGCTGTCTATTGCCAGGCTATTTATAAATAATACGTGCTAACATGCATTGTGAACCCAGCCATCCTGTCTGCTTGTGATTCCTGCAAGAGTAGGACACACATACACACGCACACATAGAATGGCAGGAACTTTTTTTCACATGTTTGATTCACACCCCCAATGCACCCTAGACCTCCCACCCACCAATGTTGACACCATAGCTAAAGTCTTGCTTGGTATTATGTCGTCGTCAAAACATGGATAGATTTTGACATTTTCCTCCAGAGATGTTCTAACAGGATATTCCAATCTTCGATTGAAAACACCTAATAGCTGTGGGGTCTACAAAGAGAGACCAGAGGCAGTTTTGTTTGAATGGAATCCTTTGAGAACAGTGGCTAAGTTACCTGAACAAACTATGTTGGGGAAACAGTTAGATTTATATAAATTAGACTATATCGATCTTTAAAATCTTACAAGATTTATGTGTTGCATAATTGTACAGGTACAATAGAAACTGATACGACTGGCTCAGTGTGATTCCTCAGAAGATTAAGAGTGCAGGTCAGTTTTTTATAAATGAAGACACTCACGACCAAAGAGAACTCCGGCCTTGGGTTATCACCGCGGTAAACTTGGTAAGCCTGCGGGCATCCACCTCAAACCACTGCAGACGATCATTTCTTCCTGCACACCAGCCTCCATCATGGAATTCATCCTCATGCAGCCCAGTCTAGTGTAGTCAGTAAAACAAACACAAAGGGAAAAAAACAGCTCTGAAATCTACTCTTTCATCATAAGGTACGGCAATTTCATCTTAAACCAGCATAAATCTCCCTTGAAAAGAAACATTTACATTTTTTAATTTAGCAGACACTTTTATCCAAAGTCACTTACAAAATGAGATAGACCATTCAAGATACAATTCAAAAGAGACCAGGTAGGAATTTCAATTTCAATTTCAATTTAATTTCACTTATAGAGCGCACAAACATTACACATGTCTCATGGCGCTTTACAGAGTGTTAAACATTCAGAGAGAGCCCATGAGTAACAGGTCAAGTCAAGTCAAGTCAAGTTTATTTATATAGCACATTTCATACACAGAGGTCATTCAATGTGCTTTACATAAACAAAACCAAACAATAATAACAAATAAAAGCATAGAAGGGCAATATAGTCAAAGAATAGTTAAAAGGTAAAGATCATAATAAAAAGAAAACATAAAACACAAGGTAAAATCATTTAAAAATAAAGAATAATTAGTAAGCAAAAACAAAGGCAAAAGTAGTAAAAAAAAGTAATAAAAGACAAAGTAGAATAATTATCGAGGCAGATTCAGAATTTGTAACTCGGCACAGTTAGCAGAAAGCGTCTGAGAACAGTTTGGTCTTAAGTCTAGATTTAAAACTGGCTACAGTTGGGGCCTTTTTAATGTCATCCGAAAGTTGGTTCCACAGCTGAGCCGCATAGCAGTTTAGCTGCTTCACCATGTTTAGTTCTAACTGTAGGTTTTACTAGCAGGTTTTTCACCTGGGACCTGAGAGGACGAGAAGGTGTGTAGTACTGCTGAAGCATGTCTGACAAGTATTTAGGTCCTGCTCCATTTACTGATTTATAAACAAGCAATAGTGCTTTAAAGTCAATTCTGTGACTTACTGGAAGCCAGTGCAAGGACTTAAGAATTGGAGTAATGTGGTCAGTTCTTTTAGTTTTTGTTAGAGTCCTAGCTGCTGCATTTTGTATCACCTGAAGCTGTTTAATAGTCTTTTTAGGAAGGCCTGTGAACAGTCCATTGCAGTAATCAACCCTGCTGGAGATAAATGCATGAATGAGTTTTTCTAAGTCATGTTTTGACATCAGCCCTCTGAGTTTGACAATATTTTTGAGGTGGTAAAAAGCTGATTTAGTTATCGCTTTCATGTGGCTGTTGAAATTTAGATCACTGTCAATTAATACACCAAGATTTTTAACAGTATCCTTTGCCTTCAACCCTTTTGTGTCAAGGAGAGTGGCAACCCTGAGTCTTTCCTCATTTTTACCAAATATAATTACTTCAGTTTTTTCTTTGTTCAGCTGAAGAAAATTTTGAGACATCCAGGTGTTGATTTGTTCTATACACTGACACATAGATTCAAGAGGACCATAGTTGTTTGGTGATAGAGCTAAGTAAATTTGTGTGTCATCTGCATAGCTATGATATGAAATCAAATTATTTTGAATGATTTGTCCAAGTGGGAGCATATAGAGGTTGAATAATAGTGGCCCCAAGATCGACCCCTGGGGAACACCACAGGTCAAGGACGTTGGTGTTGAGGTACAGTTTCCGATGGCAACAAAGAAGCTCCTTTCTTGTAGATATGATTTTAGCCAGCTGATAACTATGCCTGTAAATCCAACCCAGTGTTCTAGTCTGTGTAGTAAAATATTGTGATCAACAGTGTCAAATGCTGCACTAAGGTCCAGTAGCACTAGGACTGATGTTTTACCTGAATCTGTGTTGAGGCGTATGTCATTGGAAACTTTAATGAGAGCTGTTTCAGTGCTGTGATTTGCCCGAAAACCAGACTGAAAGTAATCAAAATACCCATTTGATGTTAGGAAGGTGGTTAATTGATTAAAGACTACTTTTTCAATAATTTTGCCAATAAAAGGTAGATTGGATATGGGCCTGTAATTGTTTAGCATGGAGGCATCCAGGTTATTCTTATTGAGAAGTGGCTTTACAACAGCTGTTTTCAGTGACTTAGGAAAAGTCAGTGATACATTTACAATTTGAAGGACATCCGCCGCTATGAAGTGAAAAACAGTTTTGAAGAAATTGGTAGGCAGAGTGTCTAAGACACATGTGGAAGGGCTGAGATTCTGTACCGTTTTTTCAAGTGTTTCGTAGTCTATCAAGCTGAACTCTGACATCAAGTTTAGTTTCCCTCTGTTTGTTGCTGGAAGTTCAGGTTGTTGAATTTGTAATTGAGCAGATATGTTGAGTCTGATTTTGTCAATTTTACCTTTAAAAAAAGATGAAAACTCATTGCATTTATTAGTTGAGAGAAGTTCAGGCGCTAATTGTAAGGGGGGATTTGTTAACTTATCAACAGTTGAAAATAGAATATGAGTGTTATTTGAACTTCTATTGATTATGTTAGAAAAGAAAGACTGTCTTGCTTTGCATATTTCAGAGTTATATGTGCGGAGCATCTCTTTATGGATTTCATAGTGGATCTGAAGTTTGTATTTACGCCATTTTCTTTCAGTCTTCCTACACTCTCTTTTTAGAAGTTTAACTGCTGGATTTTGCCTTCATGGTGCTTTCTGTTTGTCCTTAACTTTCTTGAATTGTAATGGGGCAATGTCATCCATAATGTAAGTCTTCAGAGTCTGACAGTTGACTTGACTTTAGTGAAAGTGCTTGCTCAAAGAGAGCACTTGTCTGATCATTTATGATTCTCCTTTTTACCATCATAGCTGTGTTTTGAGTGTGTGGGGACAGACACATCAAAGAACACGCAGAAATGATCAGATAAGGCCAGGTCTTTAACAGCTGTAGAGACATCGAGACCCTTTGTGATAACAAGGTCGAGGGTATGGCCGAGAGAGTGTGTTGGCCCCTGTACATGCTGTGTTAGGGAGAAAGTATCGATTAGTGCAATGAATTCCTTGGCATAATTGTTTTCAGGATTATCCACATGCAAGTTTAGATCCCCTGATATAATAAGACAGTCAAATTCTATGCAAACAACTGATAGCAGTTCACTTAGCTCTTCAAGAAAAACTTTAGCGGAATGTTTTGGAGGCCTGTAAATTGTCAGTAATAAAATCTGAGGAGAAGACTTAATGCATGCACACAGATATTAAAATGAAGTAAAGTCACCGAATGACGACTGATTGCACTGTCTTGAAAATTGTGGCTATCCCCCCACCTCTTTTATTTGCTCTGGTAGCACTCAAGAAACTGAAGTTTGGGGGAGCTGATTCGATGAGAGTAGCAACACTGTTTGCTTGATCTAACCATGTCTCAGTTAAAAGTAAAAAAATCAAGGTTGTGTGTGCAAATTAGATAATAAATTAAGAATGATTTGTTTGAAAGAGATCTGATATTTAGGAGTGCTAGTTTTGCTGTAAGTGTTGGGGAAATATGATCCATGGGGGAAATCTGAGGTTGATGTGGTACGGGTAGGAGATTGGACTGGTTTACCCTATAAGCTCGATGCATTTGTGTTCTATTTCTTGTCAATACAGGAATAGAGAATGTCATGGGCTTACTGGGTCCCGGCATGTTCTCAAAACTACTGTCAGTACCATTTATATTGCAGGGACCCTGAGAATATCATGCAATACAGTCATCATATAATTGTCCCCTCCTGCTGCCATCTGTATTTTCCACTGCACATTCCATGCTCTATGCCGGCTGAGAAAATGAACTAAGAGGTTGCTGCTGCTTAAGAGATCCTTCTAAACGGGGAGGGGGAGGACGAGGGGGTGGAGGTGCCCTTCGCTTCTTTGGTGCTAATGATCTTGGGCAAGTAAAACTCTGTATGGCTACTGGTAGCAGTCTCTCCATTCTTGCAGGGAACATCATGTGCTTGGGTGGGGATGGTGATGGGTATTCAGGGGATCCTGTGGAGTTTGAGTGGGTGGTGGGATGAAGGGGTGGGATGGTGATGGGAGATTAGGGGGGTTTGTGTGGCCTGGGGAGTTTGATTGGGTGGGGACGTGATTGGGTGTGGGTGGTGATGGGAAATCAAGGAGGTTGGGGTTGAAAATTGATCCAGAGTCTCCATCTGCCTGCTGAGGTTCTGGGAAGTTTGTTGCAGATGCTCCGCTTTCAGCATGTATTCCAGTAGTGTATTCCATGTTGTTGTGTCTTTGTGGTGACAAGGAGACGACAGAGGTGGGGAGGGGTATTGGTACTGGTGTTACAACATGACCCTTCCTTTCTGATATCCTCTCAGCAGCTTTGATAGGTGCTATCTCCTCATGCTCATCACATCCATTTGTTTGCTGAGATTCCAGGGAGTTTGACGCCAGTGATTGACTTTGAGTCATTTTAGCAGCACCCATCTTATCTTGTCCAGTGGACATGGCTTGGCATTGTTGAGCTGGTTGTTTATGTTTCTCCAAGGTCTGCATTTCAGTGGAGGCTAGCGGGTGGTTATCAGAGGGCCCCACAGCAGGGGAGGTTGGGCATATCTCTGTTTCAGCCTGTGCAGAGTGTTTTGGTTTAGCTGAGTTGTTGATGTCATCCGCTTGTTCCGTCTGTATGGCCACTGAGCGCTTATCAGAGGCTCGGCTCAAGGTTGGCAGAAAAAATGTTGGGTGCGGGAGAGAGAGGTGATAGTATTCGGTTAAGATCTTGGCCCCAGTCCAACTCAGCTCTGTGCTATTTGGTCTGAAGTATTCCCTGCGATTCCAAAAAAGGTTAAAATTGTCAATAAAATTCATCCCAACTGAAAAGCATATTTTTGCGAGCCAGGTGTTTAAACTGAATAGTCTGGAAAATACAAAGCTTCCCTCTGCTGGGAGTGGGCCACTGATGAAAATTTGTATTCCAAGCTCATATAGGGCCGAGAAAAGTTCCTTGAAATCTTCTTTGACATACAGCTGTTCTCTGTAGATGTCATTTGCTCCAACATGCACAATGATGCGCTTGATAGTTGCATATTTTGACACCAGTTCTGCAAGCTTGTTTTTTGTGTCAGACACTGAAGCATTTGGGAAACAACATACAATCATCCTTTCCCCATTTATATGTCTCACAGCAGAGTCGCCTAGAACGAGGGTTGTGGGATGAATAGGTGTCGAGTGCTGCTTCTTGTCTGTGCCCATCTTTCTATTGTTGTGGTTTGATCGCTGCCTGCTTTGGGTCTGTTCCCTGGGAAATTCCTCTCTCACGTCCCGGAGGCATTCAAATCTGTTCCATAGTGTTAGGGGCTGTGGGCTTCCCTTAGGACCACAAGCCCTGTAGTAGTTTGCTGATCTGTCTGTATTTCTGATACGAGGCCTGAAGTTAAAGGGGTGGTTCAGGATTTTGGACATAGGACCTCATTTCCAAGTAAGCAAGTGTGATATTTATCAGTGGAGACCGTTTTCAACATGTTTCATCCAGTCGTTCTAATTGCAGAGTTCGCAGGTGCTAGGCTAGCGCAAGTCAACGGTATGTGCTAGCCTGCCACTAAAAACAGTCTTACCTACTCCAAAGGACACTCGAGGCAAATTCCAGACAATCGATGTAAATGTCTGTGTTGATAGAATAGTGTAAGAAATACAACTACCCTCGCATCGCGTTGCAATAGTTATACTTTGTTCCCTGAAGTTGGTAGTAGTCATTTTGCATCTCAGCGGCGGACTGATATTACCAAGGCTACTACTAGGTATCCCCATTGGAGTGCGCTTTACTGTTTACTTTTTGGCGCAGTACTACTAACTGGAGCAAGTATAATTCCGCCGCTGCTAAGACACTAGTCCCTCAAAATGTAATGCGATCGTTGAAATGCAAGGATAGAATAATGTTAGAAATAAAACTATCAATACAGACATTTACATCGATAGTCTGGCGTTATAATTTATTTGCCTTGGGTGTACTTTGGAGTGGGTAAGACTGTTTTTAGTGGCAGGCTAGCACATACCGTTGACTTGCGCTAGCCTAGCACCTGCGAACTCTGCAATTAGAACGACTGGATGAAACGTGTTGAAAACGGTCTCCACTGATAAATATCACACTTGCTTACTTGGAAATGAGGTCCTATGTCCAAAATCCTGAACCACCCCTTTAACATCTGAATTTACTGGTGTTGAGGTAATTACAGTTCTTGTATTACGTTTTTTGTTTTTTGGTCTGGCACCTTGCCTGTGCCAAGGCTCTGTACTCACATTTCCCTTTGTGAGGTCGATGCATTCATCTGCTCTATTAGCAGTGATATTACACTGCTGGGTTACATTCTCTGCATTTCCAGTAGTTGCTGTACTCACTTCATGAGATGCCTCTCGTAGTTCATCTGTCGTTGATGGAAGGGCATGCATCTTTGATTCCAAAGTAGAAATCTTCTGTTCTAGCTCAGTACATTTTCGGCATGATCTCCTGGGTCTCTGGTCGGAGGAGCGCATTTTGTTTTAATCCAACTTCAAGGTGAATTGCCGTTCAGTTTTTGCTCGTTGACTTGGCTGGCTCATTTAAAGTAAAAAACTAACCACTAAAGTTTCAGATTTAAATGTACTGGTTTCACTGTTTTTGCTAAACTAGCTTGTAAATGAAATAAAAGAATGAGAAAGAGTGGAAATTGCTAAAAGGATAGGTGAAGCAGGAGCAGTGTGAAATGCGTCCTACTCGCTTGAGTAGGACGCATTGAGTAGGAGAGAGCTTGAGTAGGAGAGAGAGAAACAAGGGCGAGAAAAAAAACTCCCCTAGAATTGGAGATACCTATAGGAAGAAACTTCGAGCAGATCCACGACTCAAGGGCCTGACCCATCTGCCTAGGGTCAGTTACAGGGCAGTAAGGTCTGTATACATGATAAATGAATTGGTTAGTAAGGTGTAGAGCAGGGGTCTCAAACTCTCGGCCCGCACCCGGCCCAATTCCAGCCCGCGACCTAATGTCAAAATATTAATGTAATTCAGCCCTTGAGGGTATTTTTAATTGCGACAAACAACAACACTGATTAAAATAGACCAATAGATCCAAGTACAGTGACAAATACCATTTGTACTCTCCTCCACTAGTTGCTAGACATCCAGAGCTTCGATTCAAGCCCAAATTCGCTGCACAAAGTTTTCAGGAAATAGCCTACTCGTATTACAGGCGAGAAACACGAAGACGTGCATTTGTTTGTAATGACGCAGAAGCAATGCAGGCCATAATTTTGCACAAATTGAAGCAGAAATAGGCCGACATCAAATGTTGAAAAAACGTTCACGTGTGATGAAGTCTTGGGTAGGCTATGTTATTCACCTATTCTGATTCTGAAGGAGAATATCTGCCTTTTGGAGATTATGATCGACTATTGACAGTGATAGTCACGGTGCGTCTACGAACGGAGGTGCGTCTTTGCACATACGACGGTGTCCAGTAATACCATGCTTATTTCGACCCTCTTCCCAACATAGCTGTAGGTGGCAGTGGTAATCGTGATGATGGTGTCCGTAATGCACATGGTACAGACAGCAGGGGTAATAAAAATAGGGCTCTGAAGAACTACAAAGTCACCCACGATAGGAACTGATTTGACCAGGCTACTTTATTGTAGGCCTAATAACGGTTTGTGGTTATAGGCTAGTAATAGTTCACTATTGTTGGTTTACATCTTAGGCCTACTGTTTTCCTGTTAATTTGTTATATGGGTAATATGACAAAAAAGAAAGTAAAGCTGCTGAAATATATTCAACATTCAGTATTTACTGAAAGGTGCATAATTTGAGGTGCTTGCCATCCAGTGGCAAATTAGATGGGTACATTTACCCCCTTCATAAACTTTTGTTTATACTCAAAGATTTTTATATTTCCAGGACTTTATCTCTGACCACTTTCAAACCTTTTGAAATTTTGATGTCAAAATCCAATGGTGTTGTTTTCTTGGCGACTAAAGTTTGCCATGCAGGTTAAATAAGTTATGATAGGAAAATATTTTTATTTGGTGTGAAACACACACATACCTGTTTTTATGCTTTTTATTACAGTGCATGAAAATGCACTGTTCTGTTATCCGAAGTCTTCTTCTTATTATTATTATTATTACAGTGCATGAAAATGCACTGTACTGTTCTTCCTAGGCAACAACTTCTTCTTATTACAGTGCATGAAAATGCACTGTACTGTTCTTCCTAGGCAACTTATTATTATTCCGCTTGTTAGCATGCTAGTTAGCATAGTTAACATAACTACTAAAAATGATTAGCTAGGTTAGCTAAGTCACATGGTTAACATAGTTAACATTTTAACATTGTTAACATGCTAGTTAGCATAGTAACTTGGTTAGCATTATTATCTTTGTAAACATATTTGCAAACATTAGAGCCATTCCAACTGTCAGTTATCGTCAACCATCTACCAAATTTAACCATTTAAAGTATCCACCTATTTAACTGTTCAGCTTAACGTAGAAACTTCATTCAAACTTTGTCACGTAGATCTTACTTAGGACACCCGGGCAATGTATTTTTCATCTTTGTAACTTTTATACTTTTTAAACTATTAATTAAAAACTACTCAAAATTTCCCCATAGACTTAACATTGGCTGATATCACAATAGAGCCGTTAAGCAATTAGAATCCTATGCCAGGTGTTCCGGCCACCTGGATCAACTGCCAGTCTCAGGCTTTAAGCATACAAACTGGCCATATTAAGACTACACATCCTGTTCAACTGCTTCCTCTGCCAAAAACTGGTTCAAAATAAAAGTCCTCACTACAATATTTCACTGTTAAACAATTTAACCCTTTAAACTACTGAACTTTTTAACTGTTCAGCCATTGTAACTGTTACTTGTCATCAACTATGACTCCTACCCACTGTAGCTAGTTAGCATGGTTAGCATGTTAGCATTCCTAACATTGTTAGCATTTTTAACAAAACTGCTAAAAATGATTAGCTAAGTTAGCTAAGTAACATGGTTAACATAGTTAGCATGCTAACATGTTAGCATGCTAGTTAGAAAAGTTAACATAACTGCTAAAAATGATTAGCTAGGTTAGCTAAGTAACATGGTTAGCATAGTTAGCACACTAACATGTTAGCATAGTTAGCATAACTGCTAAAAATGATTAGCTAAGATAGCTAAGTCACATGGTTAGCATAGGTAGCATGCTAGTTAGCATAGTTAGCATAACTACTAAAAATGATTAGCTAGGTTAGCTAAGTCTTATGGTTAGCATAGTTAACATTTTAACATTGTTAACATGCTAGTTAGCATAGTAACTTGGTTAGCATTATTATCTTTGTAAACATATTTGCAAACATTAGAGCCATTCCAACTGTCAGTTATCGTCAACTATCTACCTAAATAATGTAACCATTTAAACTATCCACCTATTTAACTGTTCAGTCATTCCAACTATATTAAACCTCATCTACTTAGCAACCAATATAGTTTGTTTTTACTCTGTATGATATTTTACATCATATTTTTGCGTTTTCATGCACTGTATTTCCTTCAGGAAATGCTTTTCTAGTTATTATTATAGTGCATGAAAATGCACTGTACTGTTCTTCCAAGGCATTTTATTACAGTACATGAAAATGCACTGTACTGTTCTTCCTAGGCAACTTCTTCTACTTCTTCTTATTATTCTTCCTAGGCTTCTTCTTATTACAGTGCATGAAAATGCACTGTACTGTTCTTCCTAGGCAACTTCTTCTACTTCTTCTTATTACAGTGCATGAAAATGCACTGTACTGTTCTTCCTAGGCAACTTCAACAACTTCTTCTTCTTATTATTATTCCGCTTACCACTTTTTCCGTACGCAATTTCTCTTGAACAGTTTAACTTAGAAACTTCATTCAAACTTTGTAACGTAGGTCTTCAAACAGATCGGGTTGGTATGACTTTTCAACTTTGAAACTTTTATACTTTTTAAACTATTAAAGAAAAACTTTTTAAAAATCCCCATAGACTTAACATTGCCGATTGTGACATCATAATACGGCCGTTAAGCAATTAGAATCCTATGGCAGGTGTTCAGGCCACCTGGATCAACTGCCAGTCTCAGGCTTTAAGCATACAAACTGGCCCTATTAAGACTACACATCCTGTTCAACTGCTTCCTCTGCCAAAAACTGTTTCAAAATAAAAGTCCTCACTACAACATTTCACTGTTAATTCACAATTTAACCCTTTAAACTACTGAACTTCAGCCATTGTAACTGTTACTTGTCATCAACTATGACTCCTACCCACTGTAGCTAGTTAGCATGGTTAGTTAGCATAACTGCTAAAAAGGATTAGCTAGGTTAGCTAAGTCACATGGTTAGCATAGTTAACATTGTTAGCATAACTGCTAAAAATGAATAGCTAAGTCACATGGTTAGCATGGTAACATTCTTAGTATTTTAGCATAACTGCTATAAATTATTAGCTAAGTTAGCTAAGTCACATAGTTAAGATTGTTAACATAGTTGACAGCATTAGCATTATTAACATTTAAAAAAAACTGCTAGAAAACATTAGCTAAATTAACTAAGTTAAGTAACTTGGTTAGCGTTATTATCTTTGTTAACATAGTTAGCATAACTACAAGCAAACATTAGAGCCATTCCAACTGTTTGTTTTAATACAGCAGAATGATACTCAGAATACACTAATGAACACTTAACAACCAATGTAAGCTTGAAGTAAAAAAAACACTGTTGTGTGTGTATATATATACAGAACTTGATAATGCCAATCATATTATCCTAAGACAGATCTATTTATCAGTGGTAATTCTGAAATGGCAGCAAGAGCTAGAGGTCTCAGTTAATTGTAATAAATAGGTCAATTTTGATGGTGATATAGACTGAAGAACAAGATTCAGCCCTTCAGATGATCAGTTTTAGACAGAACTAAGAATCTTAATTTTCACACAGCACAGCTCAGGTCTAAAAACAGAGTTTGTAAAAACAAACTATATTGGTTGCTTAGTAGATGAGGTTTAATATAGTTGGAATGACTGAACAGTTAAATAGATAGTGTAAGGTAGATAGTGTAAGGTTAAATTTAGGTAGATAGTTGACGATAACTGACAGTTGGAATGGCTCTAATGTTTTCTAGCAGTTATGCTAACTATGTTAACAAATATAATAATGCTAACCAAGTTATTTAACTTAGTTAATTTACCTAATGTTTTTTTTTTAAATGTTAATAATGGTAATGCTGTTAACTATGTTAACAATGCTAACTATCTAACTTAGCTAATAATTTATAACAGTTATGCTAAAATACTAAGAATGCTAACATGTTAACCATGTGACTTAGCTTTTCATTTTTAGCAGTTATACTAACAATGCTAACTATGCTAACCATATTACTTAGCTAACTTAGCTAATGTTTTCTAATAGTTTAGTCAAAACTATAATGATAATTATGCTAACAATGCTAATTAGCATGCTAACAATGTTAACTATACTAACCATGTGACTTAGCTAACTTAGCTTATCATTTTTAGTAGTTATGCTAACAATGCTAACTATGTTAACCATGTGACTTAGCTAACCTAGCTAATCATTTTTAGCAGTTTTGCTAACTATGCTAACTAGCATGCTAACCTAGCTAATCATTTTTAGTAACTATGCTAGCCATGTGACTTAGCTAACCTAGCTAATCATTTTTAGTAGTTATGCTAACTATGCTAACTAGCATGCTAACAATGTTAACATGCTAACTATGCTAACCATATGACTTAGCTAACCTAGCTAATTATTTTTAGCAGTTTTGTTAAAAATGCTAACATGCTAACATGCTAACTAGCTACAGTGGTTAGGAGTCATAGTTGATGACAAGTGTTGACATAGTTGATGACAAGTTAAAAGTTGCTGATAGACAGCTAGTTTAATAGATAGTTTAATCATAGTTTAACAGTAGACTGTAATGCAATTCCAAGGAATTACCAGTGCATGAAAATGCTTAAGTTGTGATGTAAAATATCATGTATAGTTAAAACAGATAATACAGAGATGGTTACTACGGTGATGCTAGGATAGACATGGTGGTTGCATAGCTTAATAAAAGTTGATAGTTTAAAAGTAGACTGTTTAAAAGCTGAATGTAGATAGTTTAAAAGTTGTTGATAGACAGTAGATAGTTTAAAAGTTGTTGATAGACAGCTAGTTTAATAGATAGTTTAAAAGTTGTTGACAGACTGGAAGTTTAATGAATGTTGATATTCAAATAGTTTAATGGCTGTATATAGGTAGATATTTGACGATAACTGAAAGTTGGAATGGCTCTGATGTTTGCTAGCAGTTATGCTAAGATTTTTAACTATGCTAACCATGCTACTTGGCTAATGTTTTATAGCAGTGCTAGAAATGCTAACATGTTACTTAGCTAACATTTTCTAGCAGTTTTGATAAACATGCTAACTATGCTAGCAATGCTAACCATGCTACTTAGCTAACTTAACTAACGTTTTCTAGCAGTTTTGCTAAACATGCTAACTATGCTAGCAATGCTAACTATGTTAACCATGTGACTTAGCTAACCTAGCTAATCATTTTTAATAGTTATGCTAACTATGCTAATTAGCATGCTAACTATGCTAGCCATGTGACTTAGCTAACCTAGCTAATCATTTTTAGTAGTTATGCTAACTATGCTAACTAGCATGCTAACATGCTAACCATGTGACTTAGCTAACCTAGCTAATCATTTTTAACAGTTTTATTAAAAATGCTAACATGCTAACTATGCTAACTAGCTACAGTGGTTAGGAGTCATAGTTGATGACAAGTGTTGACATAGTTGATGACAAGTTAAAAGTTGTTGATAGACAGCTAGTTTAATAGATAGTTTAATCATAGTTTAAAAGTAGACTGTTTAAAAGTTGAATGTAAAAAGTTCAGTAGTTTAATGGGTTACATTGTTTAACAGTGGATTATTGTAGTGAGGACTTTTATTTTGAAACAGTTTTGGGCAGAGGCTGCAGGTGGCCTGAACACCTGCCATAGGATTCTAATTGCTTAACGGCCGTATTATGATGTCACAATCGGCTATGTTAAGTCTATGGGGATTTTTAAAAAGTTTTTCTTTAATAGTTTAAAAAGTATAAAAGTTTCAAAGTTGAAAAGACATAGGAGCTTGGTCCGTTTGAATACCTACGTTACAAAGTTTGAATGAAGTTTCTAAGTTAAACTGTTCAAGAGAAATAGCGTACGGAAAAAGTGGTAAGCGGAATAATAATAATAAGAAGTTGTTGAAGTTGCCTAGGAAGAACAGTACAGTGCATTTTCATGCACTGTAATAAGAAGAACAGTGATAATAGTCCATTGCATTTACATGCAATGCAATAAGAAGAAGAACAGCGATAACAGTCCATTGCATTTACATGCAATGCAATAAATGTCCTCACTACAATAATTCACTATTAAATAATTAACTAAGTAAGTAACTATTTAAACTACTCAACTATTTAACTGTTCAGCCATTTCAACTGTCAGTTGTTATCAACTATGACTTCTGCCAACTGTTATCAAATAAAAGTTTGTTTTGCATTTTATGTTAATATACAGTATTTTCATGCACTGGTAATTTCCTCGAAATTACATTTTCTAGTTTATTTTTATAATTTGTATTAATATTTATTTTATCATTATTTTATTTATAAGATAAGGTTGCTAGCACAGGAAAGAGATAAAAAGACTTGCACTTTCTGTTTGCAGGTTTGTGTAGTATTTAAAAAAAACATTGCATTTTCAGAAATAGCCGTTCTTTTTTTGTATTAATCTTTAACACTGACGTGGCTGTCCAATCAGATGACGTTGGCTGTTTTTTTACACTGATCACTAAATTTATCATAACTTTTGAAAGGTTAAGGATATTCCATTTCAGTTTTTTTTTGTTAAATAGCCCACAACTTGCTGAACAAGTCATACACTATATTTTTCTCTATCCTGTAGAGAAATATGATAAAAATCCATTTTTATGTGAATTAAATAAAATTTTGACCAATTTTGGACATACATTTGGAGAGGATTTCATTACTATATCTGTTCATTACTATATCAACATTACTATATTTACATCATTTTATAGAACTAATCCTTCTGATTACAATGATATGTATATCCCATTTATGGTATATACTCAAGAAATAAGGTTTTTTGTGTGAGGTCATTCAGCACCAAAAATGGAATGTTCGGCACGGGCACGAAAGGGTGAATACAAAAGTAGTTTGTGTTTGGGTATTACATACACCCACCAAATTTGGTGTGTGTATTTAAAACTATATGCCAACCACAAGTCACAGTGACATAAGGGGGCGCTATGGACTTCCTAGGCCAAGCCCAGTGCCAAGGCTCTTCCCCTGTGTATTCACAGTACTGCTTGATGTGTGTGCCAAATTTCATGCGTTTTTACCCAAGGGAAGCACCTCTGGGAAGCATCTCTTTTGGCATCACAATTCATCACATTTTTGTCTGCACAAAATCCCAAATACCTCACTTCCTGTTGGCTAATGCATTGTACATACAAAAGTTGTTCATCTTAAGGAGATACACGCACCTACCAAATTTGGTGTGTCTAGCTAAAAGTATATGCCAACCACTGGATCAATCACCTAAGGGGGGCGCTACCGAGTCCCTGGGCCACGCCTGGGGCCAAGCCTTTGTGCCTGTGTAGCCATTGTGATTCCAGATGTGTGTGCCATATTCCAAGACTTTTCGACCATGTGAACCACATCAACAATAGCAAAAAAGTGAACAAATAATAATAATCCTTACAAAAACAATAGTGCCTTGCGCCCTTCGGTGCTCAGGCCCTAACTACATTTTTTATCTTAATATGCAGGCTCGGACTGGTAATCTGTACAACCGGGCAAATGCCCGGTGGGCCGGTCCACATGTGGGCCGGTGACCTCCGGGATTTTTTTTTTTTTTAAAGTTATTTAGCCTATTTGCGGCCAGTCGTACGTAGGCCTAGGCCTAGCCTATAAATGCAGTTGCATCCATTTGGCTTGGGGGGTGACAGGTCAATCATTTTGGCCTCTTCATGACAGGTTCAGTGTGTGTTACGATCGCGCCCCCCTGCCCCACCCCTCAAGTGGATTTGTCCAAGCAGCCGCTAGTTCGAGTGCATGGTAGCCTAGGCTGTGTAAGTGCCCTCCGCTGGCTAGTCAGTGTTCACATTATCGCAGTTTAACCGTAAACAGAAATCAGAGGTCTAGTTTTATTCCATAAATATATTGTTTTTATAGACGTTAGTTGCACGCGCTACCAAGAGCTTCCATTTACTGCACCATGTAGGCTATAGTGCGGTTCTGTCAACATAAAAAAAACTACGGGTAGCCTACAATTTTCGCACAACTTGGTGGAAAAGTGTAGCACAGGTTAAAGAAAACCCATTCATTTTTGGAGCTGATCCTACTCAAAAGGAACTTCAAAGTATTTCCCATAGTAGGCCTAGCCTTTTAGCTCACAACAACAGTGAAAGTGAAACTTGGAAAGTGGTCTCTCCACCGAGTGTTACATTAGATGCACAATCAATTGCGAGTCGATGCAGGTAGAAAGTAGGCTATCAACTGGTAGGTTAGTAACGAACGGTTTAGTATACACTTGTGGTGATAGCCTACAGTTAATGTGAATCGTGTACTATAACCAAAGTAAAGGAGAAGATTTGCACCAAATAAAGGCTGTGTTTGTGTTTCTACAACAGGTTGGCACAAAACGTCATTTCTGTCAACTATGACGATGTCCATGTTCAGTAGACTATATTTTTCATTTAGTCAAGCAGTGACATGTGGTTTAATGCATGGTTCTCAAAGTGGGGTTTGCAGCACATTGTCAGGGGGTCCCTGACAAAGTTTGCTACAAAATATGAAATTGTCTTATATGGCGAAAAATGCTACAGTATCAGTATTTGCCCAGTTGATCTGCCGATACAATACATCAAAACACTTTACTATTAATTAACCGCCAACAAAATGAAAGTTATGTGAAGCAAACACTATGTGTTCAATACAATAGGCCTACATTTGACAAAGAAACAACAATCCTTTACAGTAAAAAAAATCCTACATACTGTCAAAATTAGCTAACATGACTATTGTGGTATTGGCACTCTATGTTTTTAAAATCCATATAACATAAGCATTTAACAGAAAAAAAAGCTATACAGCTACATGATTAACTTAAGTTTTATGTGTTGCGATTTTGAGGGGTCCTTGGAGAATTTTCCACTCCATGAGGGGTCTCCGGCCCACAAAAGTTTGAGAACCCCTGGTTTAATGCATGGGGTAACAGGACGTGAGAAGATAAGCCTGTCTTTAGTAGCCTATCCCTGAATCCTGTCCCTCTCAAATCACTTTAAAGAGAGAGACCCCCGGACCCACGTGTTATTGTGATTAGGAATAGGTCCAAATCTAAATGTTTGGGTTCAGTTTATGAAGTGTTGCTACAGCATAATACTGTGTGTTTGTTATTTTTATTGATTTATTTTTATATATTTATTTATTTTTATTTTTTTTTGGGGGGGGGGGCGTCGGTCCAGTGGTGGGCCGATCCAGGAGAAAATTGCCAGGGCCGAATTTTGCTCCCAGTCCGACCCTGTTAATATGAGATTATAACACTTAGTAAGATATCACTTTTTGCAGTGCACAAACTGCAGCACTGCAAATAAAATTAATCTAAACATGTTTTCATGATGAGATGTCTTAAAATAAGTCAAACTCTTATTAAACTAAGTCAAATGATTTTATGAGAAAGTGCTAGGTACTTTTCTTTTGAAAATAATACCAACTACATCATGTTTTGATCTTGATATCAGATTAATAACACTTGGTTAGATTTTGTTAGATGAACAGGGTTTTTTTTTTCAGTGCAAACACTGAAAATTGATTATTTCTTTTCCCAGTTCAAAGAAGGGAAGAGTCTGTTTCTTGTTCCCTAAAGTATCTGGATAGATGTTTTAGTTTAACAGTATGTGTGTGTGTGTGTGGGTGCGTGCGTGCATGCGCGTTTGCGTGTGCATGAAGACATGCTGAAGTCATTACATTTCTGAACTGAGGCCAATATCTTGGGCCCTGACACTGCACACCAAATTCTGTTTCTCATCCAGACCTTACAGGAAATACCATTTAAAGGAAATACCATTCCTGGCAGATGGTAATGCTGTGTGTGTGTTAGCTATAGTGGTTGGTATATTACAACTAGAGGAGTATATAATATCTATATATATAGCAGTACATGCTATAACCACCATGGTGGTAAAGAAAATAAAAACACAGTTCCTAAATCTTCTCCATCCCATACTCCTGCAACTCTTTGTAAATCTCAAGTGTTACACCCCCCCACCCCACCCCACCCCCATGGTTACTCAATGATTGTTTAACAATGCTAGACAACATTATATAGTTTCTGTGTGTGTGTGTGCGTGTGTGTGTGTGCGAAATGCAAAACAATAATCATGTAATAAAACATGCAACTATTAACTATTGAAATTCAACGATTAATCATGATTAAGAAAAAAATGTAATCATTTGACAGCCCTAAATAAAAGTTATCATAACTATACTTGGAAGGACAAACCAAGGAAAACATAAGCAGCATTATTTCATATAAACAGTACAACGGGAGTGAGACAAATAGCACAATCACTGACAAGTACAACACTCGTAATTTGACTACTCCTCTCAAAGATCGGAAACAGGCTGTGTCCGAAACGGAGGCTAGCTGTCTGATGCATCACTACCTTCAACTGTCTAAGGCCGGCTGCGTTGTGGCGTTTGTATGTCTTTCAACACTAGAAACCTGTCAGACGCTGCGCTGCGGCGGCCACGGACACGCCACGCTGACACACTCACGCCACGCAGGCAGTCTGCAGGAGCCCTAACAAGTCACTTGCCGTAGCATGCATCTAGGTAGCAGCTATGAACATTGTTTCGGACAGCTTTGCAAGATCGCAACACAGGCTGTGGCCAGGATACCAACAGCTGACTTTAATCAATGGAAGTTGTAGCAGAGACATATTCTACAGAATCTTTGGTTGAAGGCTGCCTTCAAAATTTGTCAAAACAAATGTATCTTAGAGGGCAGCATTTTATAGAAATATTCGATTTGGACATGTCTCGTAGTTAGTGAATAACTACACACAAACAATCGCTACAGGACTCACACAGAACTTTTTCCCTCATTAACACAACAAAAAAAGAACACACAACAACATAATTTGACTTTTTGAAGCGATGCACAGATCTGGCTGAATGTAATGCCTGTTTACAATACAAACATGCATCATGTTCAGCCAGATCTGTGCAATGTTGCAAGATCTGGCTGTACACTTGGGCACCACCCTTATGCAGGAAGGTGTCTGTGGAAACCACTCTCCGGCAGGTCACCTATCCCCAGGGGCACAGAAGTGCTCAATGAGTTTAGGGAGCGTCAAAATGACATCTCTGTCCAACACTGTTTTTCCATTGTCAACCACTTTTTTGCCTGTCCCACAAGGTCGGGGAAACAATGGCAGTTCAGCAATGTCTGAAATATGGAGCAGAACAACAAGGCTACTTACAATGCATAACTGTTTTCACATAACTGTTTTAGAGACATGTGACGACCAAGGCTCATACCAGTCGGGAGCAGGGAGACTAAGGAAATGGTGTTGCACTGGAACTGGACCTGCCGTAGCCTCAGGCTTTGACTGACCACACAGGAGATCAGGAGCAGAGCTGAGGAGAGCGAGCGCTGTCTGCTTCCACTGTGGGTCCATCATCCAGGAGGGGAAATTGTCATGACTGGGAGTGAAGAGGGGCTGGCGTGGATTCACTCATGTGGGTTGAACATTGGCATGGGTGAGTTCTCAGCATTGTACTCACTATAGGTTGTGTGGCTGGCTGTAAAGGGGACCCGTCCAGTGGCATACAAGAACGTGTAGTGAAGAAGGGGTGGAAAGCCAGCCGGAGAGTGAGAGGGTCTCAGCTGAAATTGTTGCAAATTGGATGCGGACCGATAGACCATAACGCAAAGGGACAGAGTCCGAGTTTCAATCGCTGTGCAGTGTTGGCAGTGATCTGGCGAGCAGAGAGCTGCCTTAGCATGAGGCATATTATGCACAGGTCATGTCTGGGATGGCTATGGAACATGGGGGCGGGCATCTACGGTAGTCCGCCACCATTGGAGGGATTCTACTATATGTTGCTCGCTCGATGGGTTGGAGGCTTCATTCTTGAGTATTGGTTCCAAAGAGCTTTGCACTTTCAAGTCATATTGTTGCATAGCCTATTGCAATTCAGCGAAATTCTTATGCCACAGTTGCAGTAGTGCAAGGATAAAAGGGGTAATTAAGCACAGGGTGACAGTAATAAAGGGAGTTGAAGTAGGAGTGGGTTGTTTTTCCCACTACGAGTGTTCATGTAGCCTGAAGATCACCAAAACTTTAATTTTACCACTTAAGGAACATTTCAAATATAAGGAAGTGCTTATCCTTACCAGAGGCTGAAAAATGAATCCACGCTTTTGTCACTTCGAGGATAGACTATTGCAATGCTCTATAAGCTAGCTGCAATAATACCTGTCTAAAGAGCGTACATCTTTTTGAACTTTCTGACACTAAATAGGATTCATGCATTATCATACTGGATATGTAACCATCCCACCTCTTTGTAACATATACCTCAAGTGGCTTTAAGCACCATGTTCTATTCTGTACACCTGACAAACTTTTCATTTATCATTTATACAGCCCTTACTGCCCTGTAACTGACCCTAGGCAGATTCAGTCAGGCCCTTGAGGTTTCTTCCTATATTCTTCCCATCTCCAATTCTAGGGAGTTTTTCCTCGCCCCTGTTACTCATGGGCTCTCTCTGAATGTTTTACCACTCTGGTAATGAGACATGAGACATGTGTAATGTTCTCCGTGTAATGTAAGGTCACACCACTAAAATGGTAGGCTGAGCAACAAATTGTCTCAACCCTCAACAATTAATCCAATAGACAAAGTTACAAGGAACAAAGTAATACTTTCTCACAGATTCTGCATACAGAACATGTTGCCAGGCTGGCCTTGTATACATCACAAACATCAAATGTCTCCCCAAAAAAACATTCACTCAATCAGACCTTTCTCCCTCGCTGTCATCAGTATCCTCCACTAAAAGTGTAGCCATCTTCAAATTTTTATTTGCACCAACTTCACCATCACTACTGCAATGGCAGTAGGTGGTGCATGGTACAGTAGTCCATCTGACTGACAGCAGCAAGAGGCCCTGAAGCATGCTGGCACTGCCTGGCATCCACAAACAACAAAATGTAGACCTGTTTTGGGTACAATGTCAGTGTTGCCATGAACAGGCACAGGAATTCCATCCTCTATATTTTCCAGCCAAACAGGGATACATTATCAGTACACACGGGAGGTGTTTTTTTTTTGTCAGCAGCTCTCCACAAAAAGACTTGCAGCCATGCATGCTTGATGTGTTCTGCTGCATATTCTCTTGTTGGAGGAAGACTCTTTATTTTAGGAGGGTCTCTTTTCTTGGTGAATAGCATGTATCTCAAGTTACTGAGGCTTTCAACAGTCTTTCCATAGTAGAGACAAGAAAGGAAATCCATTCCTGCCTTCATGCTCATCAGCTTCTACATCTGTAAAATTCTTCATATCAAGATTCCTCTTGAGCATCAAATTGATTGCTGAGGTTTTCCCTTTGCCATATGGATATGACACTGTCACAACCAGACAATACATGAACAGCCAACAAATCAAACATTTGTCTCCTAATTTTGCAGCCATAGCATTAATGTCAATTACTTTGGGCATCCAAGGCCTACTGGTTAGGGAATCGAACTTGTGACTGAAGGGTGGCCAGTTCGATCCCCGACTGGTGGGAAAAATGTGGGTGGGGTGACTTAACAGCGCTCTCCCACATCCATATCCACGGATGAGGTGCCCTTGAGCCCTGCTCCCCCGGGCGCTGGATCAAGGGCTGCCCACTGCTCCGGGTTAGAATGTGTACTCCTAGTGTGCTCACTGCTCTAGGGTGTGTGTGTGTATGAATGGGTGTACACTGTGTGTGTGGGTGTGTTGTACACTACCCCCGAATGGGTAAAATGCAGAGCACAAATTCCTTGTATCAGTGGGGTCAGCCCTATGTTCCCACATTTCTAGGGTTAGGGGTAGGCCTGAGGTGTGGGTTAGGGTTAGGGAACATAGGGCTGTGGGAACATAGGCATGCTCCCGTACTGGTATATGTAAGTATACTTGGCCAATAAACCTGATATGGGGCAGCCGTGGCCTACTGGTTAGGGATTAGTTTGGATTTTGGGCTTGAAACTGAAGGGTTACCGGTTCTATCCCCGACCGGGAGAAATGTCCCATGCCCACAACCACGGTTGAAGTGCCCTTGAGCAAGGCACCTGACCCCTCACTGCTCCCCGAGCGCCACTGTAGCAAGTTAACTCACTGCTCCGGGTTAGCATGTGCTTCACCTCACTGTGTGTTCACTAATTCACGGATTTGTTGTTGTAATTCCAAATGATACATGTCGTTCCTTGCAATACTGGAAGAAATAATTTTCTTGATTCTGTCCTCTCCTCCTGTAATCAACTTTGCAGTTTTCTCTGTAATTAAGGGGGCAAATACAAGGACTAATATAGTTAATGTGCTGACTAACTGGCAAGTATTAAAAAAATATTAGGATGAAAAATATTTTTGTCTGCAATTCTGTGGGGAAATCCAAGGAAAGTTATACGGTAATTAATGTGCTAACTACCTGGGAAGTACCTCACAACATTGCTGTCTGAAATTGTGTGCAACTGATTCAAGGGAAATTTGGTAAACTGGCAAGTTGGTGAACTAGGGTACATCAGACCTGATCATGTCACATCTGAGTCAATGGGCTACTCCAGTGCCAAAAAGACAGAACATGGTCAAGCAAATGTGCAGATGCAGATGACCTTTGCAGATGATTTCTCATCTTTTTCTACTGGGAATGTCCAACCGTTCCAGGTTACACAAATGGGTCAGCTGAATGTAGGCTAGTTTACCTCCCAGTGTTAAACTCAGTGATTACGAATACTTCCCAACTTGTATAATAAAGTGACATTCGATGTAGACTTCATAAGATATTCATGAAATATTTACAAAGGCTAAAGAGATTAAATTAATGGTATCCAGGTTACACAAATACAATGTTGGACTTTTATTTTGACAAGTTGTTGTCGTTCTGTCTTCCACATTCATGAAAGGTTTGGTATGAAGGTCTCATGAAACAGTCATGAATGCTTTATGTGCAGTTTATGACCGCTGCTATGAATGTGTTATGAACTTACCCGTCAAGTAAAGTGTTAATATTCATGCTAATATTCATATTAAAATGAATTACTATTGAATGATTGTATTCCTGTATGTATTAAGCTACATGGCAGTTTAATTTATATTAATTTAATAACATGACATGATTTAGAGGTATTAAGCTATTGTGCAGCAAAAAGGCAACTAATTTAACCTTAAAGGTCACTTTGCAAAAGGCATGAACACACAATACTCATGGCATCCGCAACAGCATGCCGACCATTAGGCCCACAAATGTGGCAAACGTTGTACCGTCGCCATCACACCTAAGGCGAACGATCAAAGCAGAAAAAGGGAAAGTGAAACTCGCGTTTGGAAGACGCACACAGAAATAATCATACAGGCCAGCAGGAGATCGGAGCTGCGAGTTCAGTCATACCCAGATGCAAACAGGAGCACCGCTCAACCAGGTAGGTTATATCTCCTGATTATTGGCAACAGGTGTGTTTGTGCGTCATAGAGTAAATCACACCTGCAGGTGATCTGGGCCTCAATAATGGACTCAGCCCTCCTCTGACAGTGTGTAGAATAGATCACTTGAAGCTGAGGGAGGTCAGCCCCAATGTTTTTGGATGCAGTCCTGACAGTCCTTGACAACAGTTTGAGATCGTGGGCAGACAGGTTCCCCAGCCAAACTGTGATGCATCCAGTCAGGATGCTCTCAATAGTGCAGCGACATAAGTTCACCAGGATTTTTTTCCCACCCCAAAGCTCTTTAGCCACCTCAGAAAGAACAGTCTCTGCTGGGCCTTCTTGAGGATACAGGTGGAGTGCAGCGACCATTAAAGGGAGTTGGTGAACTGTATGGCCAGAAACCGAAAACTGCTGACCATTTCCACTGTGAATCATTAATGCAGAATGCAGAGAAGGACGTGATTGCCACCTTTCTTCCTAAAGTCGATGACATCTCCTTAGTCTTGCTGATGTTCCGGGGGAGGTTGTTGGGGCTGCTCAGACCCAGGTCTCTGAGGTTTAACACCAGTTTTGATGGTACAACACTAGGCAGAGCTATAGTCAATGAACAGTATCCTGACATACAGTAGGTGTTATATTTGTCCAGGTGAGCTAGTATGCAAGGCAATGGAGATGGCATCATCCACAGACCTGTTGTGCTTGTAAGCAAACTGGAGTTGGTCCAGGAAAGCAGGGAGGTGTGTGTTGATCAACCAGTCTCTCCAGGCACTTCATTATCACGGAGGTTAGGGCGATGGGCCGGTAGTCATTCAGGCAAGAAACAGTACTTTTCTTGGGCACTGGTATGATTGTTGTTTTTTTGAAACACAAAGGCACTGTGCACCAGGACAGGGACAAGTTAAAGATGTCAGTGTAGACAGCTTTGTCGTTACACCCCTGGTACGAAAAGCCTTGGCCACACAGCTAAGCTATTCACACCCTGTGACATAACAACAAAAAGACGTTGCTCCCGTGCACAAAAAAACATGGCGGACATTCATTTTTTCGTCAGCAGAAAGTGAAGAATTCTGAAAGGTTTCTGTTCAGATTAAGTTTTAGATTGAAAAGTTGTGTTTTATTTTCATAATCTTCGTTCAGTAACACATACAACCGTCAGTTTGTTATAGAGGGAGAGCAGATAGCTAACAAACGTTCAGAAAAAGTCCTGTTGGCAAATTTGAGGAAAAGTCAGTAAAGGGGCTATTATAGCATAATTCACATACAGTAGTTTTTGGTTTTGCCATCAGATATCATAGGAATTGCAAGAAATAAAATATATATTTTTTTTTTTCTTTTTTTTTTTTTTTTTACACTGTATTTTTTTTTTACTTGTAAAGGTGACTGTGCTTGCCTAGTTAAAACATCTAACTGGTGCTCTTTTCTATCATTCAAATTCCAGCCATGCAGAATATGTTTGAGTCGTCCTGAAGAGTGCTATGGAGATTGCATTATTTGTAAAAAATTTAGACATGATATCCTTTATAGTGCAACAAAAAGAAACATTCTCCAGTGCATCATTACTGCATATGATGCTGAAAGGGAAGTGGACCTAGGACAAATCCTCAGCTATAAACTGATTATTGTCCCTGTACTGTAGCTATTACAGATAGCGATGGTTATTTGTGAAGTGGAAATTAGTCATCCTCACTCAAGTGCTGTCTAGCAATGTGGAATGTCCAGTACTGATCACTGCAAAAACTGCTCATTCAACACTGGTAATAGATGCTCAAGATCTAGTTATGTCTTTAGGACACCCATCTGACTGCAGCACATTTAAGAAGTATGCATGAAAGTTTGTAAGAAACTTTTGTATTGTTGTTTGGTATTTGTTATGTGGTAGCAAATGATGTTAACTATCAAAGAAATAGACCTAATGTAGGAATGCACACAGATATTGCAACAGATAATGGTGTAGGCCTATCTGATTAAGACCTGAGTGGTGGAAACGTACTTATTAAATTACATTTACAATGGGAGCAAAGAAGACTATCTTCACTTTTTTCCCTTTGCAACTGTCAAAGAAATCCCATAAAAAACGGGAAGGCCTAGGGTAGCCTACATCAAAGATTAGGCTCTTCTGCATAGCATTAAGTGATTTGCATGCAGTAATTTGAACACTGACCTTGATCTAGCCTACTTTGGCTATTTAAAGGTAATTTATTGCCAAAACACCACACAATATAAATGAGCTATAACAAACAATAAAGGACTTATTCACACAAAAACTACTATTTTACTGACTACAAAAATAATAATTATGTAGGAAGTTTAGAAGTTTAAAACCAAGAATTGACCAAAAGTGCATCAAATTCAACACAAATGACTCAATACACTTGGAGGAGGCCTGCGTCCATTCTTTTCCAGATATTTTAGGATTAGGATTTCAGTATCGAGTATCAATATATTTATGGCAGGTATTGTATTGAAGTCATAATTTTGGTATCGCTTTTAACACCTTTTGGTAACAGCTTTTAACACCATCCAACCCCTCAGACTGGGAGACAAGCTCTTGCAGATGGGTGTGGACGCTCACCTGGTAACCTGGATTACAGATTACCTGACCGAGCGACCACAGTTCGTCAGACTGAAGAACTGTCTCTCTGACACTGTGATCAGCAGTACCGGAGTGCCACAGGGAACTGTGCTCTCTCCAGTCCTGTTCACCCTGTACACATCTGACTTCTGCTACAACACCGAGTCATGCCACATGCAGAAGTTTTCTGACGATACTGCAATTGTGGGGTGTATCCGGGACGAGCAAGAGGAGGAGTACAGGAGCCTGGTGGAGGACTTCGTGCATTGGTGCAAACTCAATCACCTTCAACTCCACACTTCAAAGACCAAGGAGATGGTGGTGGATTTCCGCAGGTCTAAGCCCGCTCTGCTACCAGTCTCCATTGATGGGATCAATGTGGAGGTGGTAAGCACCTACAAGTATCTGGGTCTCCACCTGGACAATAAACTGGACTGGTCAGCCAACACTGATGCACTCTACAAGAAGGGACAGAGCAGGCTGCGTTAGAAGAAGAAAAATAATAATAATAATAAGAAGAAGCCTAGGAAGAACAGTACTATTAGGGCAAGTTTCTAGAAAGAGTATAATTAAACCATGCAAAAATATTTTTTACTGAAAGATGTTACATTTTCTGAAAATTACCAGTTCAAAGAGTACCATAGTTGAAGAATAACCCTGCAGCAATAGCATATGTCTTATATTAACGTCAATTCCAGTTTTGTTAACACGGATAGGAAGCCAAGTTGTAGCTCCGAACTTACTGACAATAGCCTAAGCATGATCAATGGCAATGTCTGACTCTGATAGGCCTGCCTATACAGATAGAGAAGAAGAGACTGTCTGACTGACTTTTGTGCAAAAAAGTGAAATAATACTGTTCATAATATTTTCCCCCTCAGGACCAGATGGCTGTGTGACATGTTTTCAGTTCTGTGCAAGGAACCACCATCACACCATGGTAAGTTATAACTTACTTGCCCTCATTTACTAGTGTCACAATGTAGCCAACGTGCCTATGTTATTATAAGATATAGTGATATTTTGTAAGCATTTATTTACCAATGAGAATAGCCTAGCCTAATGTTATCCCTTTGCATCTCTCCACAGGGATACACAAAGGCTAGGGTTAAGTGATGCTTTTGTATCAAAGAAGGGATGACACCTTAGACTTATTTTATGTGGCATTTTCAAAATGTGTTGGCTATGCAGGTCATGTGACGCCTCTTCCGAGACACAGGCTCAGTTACTTTGCCATTATTAGTTAAATCACAGTCAAGGTTTTCAAGGGTCAGCCACTCATGCATTTGCTCATTCCAGTCTATTAATGCACTAAACATTCATCTCTTACGATTTCATAGAAAGACAGAGCAGGAGGTTGCATATCAGGAGCGTGAAGGAGTGAATCTTGTATTTACATGTCACCTGTACTATAGTCTTATTTAATATATGCAGAGGATTAATATTCTGCTGATTTGTCTTCCCATTACCCCACAATCCCTCTGTCTTTCTAGGAAGATGTCAATGTCAACAGCAGAAGGAAAATTACTCTGCAGGCCCTTCCCATCTTCCTGTGGGAAGATGGATTTTTTAAGACCTAGAATGTAAGTTTTTGATTAAATTGTGTGTCCTCTTTCACGCTTTCTTCTTTTTTTACTTTGTCTTCTCTATATATCTCTATTTCTATTCAGCACTCTCTGATACTAGCTTGCAGCCAAAAGACAACAACCACAACCATCTTCCTAGCCACCAGAATAGCAATTAAATCATACTACAGTAATTCACCAAGAATGTCATATTTGGGAATTTTACCTGAACTTTTCATTCACTGGTATTTCATATTATATTAAATGCACATGTAGTGTTTTTTATTGACTACTCTACTTATTAACTAATTACTGTCATGTTCTTCAGGCAGAAGAAATTGACCTGCCAGACTTCTCGGATGCAGCTGTAGCTATTCCCACTGTCTCGGGTGATACAGACTCCCTTGTGAAGTTTGCTCCTGCTATCCATTCTATAGTTCTTGACGGAGATATTGTTGTGTGTGATATAGCAGAGTTGACAGAGACGTTAATTTTGCTATTTGGTTTAATTTATGCACTTCATCTCGATTATCCAAAGAAATTGTCCTACATATTTAATTTCATTCAAAAAATTATACTGGGTTTGGAAGACCTAAAGCGATTACCTCCTAGACTTAGCCTTAAAAATAAATTGCTGATGATGGATGAGTAAGCAGTCTGTTCTCCAAATCCCATGGTAGATACTGCCAGCATGTTAATACTCAAGCAAGCAATGGAGCTTTTCGCTTTTATTTATGTTGGCCTATTATTTTGTTATTTGAGTATTATTACCTTTGTTGAAGTGGTAAAAGGTTGTTATTTCTTTTATTTTCTGTATTAACCGCATTGCTGGGGATGCTGTTCTGTTAGAATTCTAATGGAATTCTTAAATAAATGGAATCTGCATTGAAATTGTCTTTTGAGTATTTTTTTTATTTGAATCATACAAATAAAATATTTTTGATTTTGAGGTAAATAAAGTAAACATCTATTTCTCACATTATTCTTTTTAATTTTATCCTTGTCCTTAAAGATTTTGAGCATTTAAAAAAGTCTCATTTTAAGTAGAAATTACTTAAAATATTTTTTAAAGTGCTAGATATTTGAGGTAATCAGTTTCATCAAATATTTTGAGTTCATTGGTTTACAGTGTGTACCAACGTCTCTGGAGAGAAGGCGCGCATTTTGAACAAGAAATCGGTTCTCAAACGGAAGTTTTGATTGCAACAATTACACTGTAAAAAAAATTGTAATATAACAGAATTTTACTGTTTATTTTACAGATTTTGTCTGTATTTTTAAAATACCATTTAATTTACAAAAAGAGACTGTGATTTTACATGTCAAATGTAAACTAACATGAAATCACTGTAACTGTGAAAACACACAATATTCCTGTTCTTTTACAAAAAAACCCTATTAGAAATCCATATATTTATTGTTAAAATACGTTCACAAATATATCGTAATTTCACAAATATTTGCCTGTTATTTAAGGGAATAAACTGTAAAATTCAACTTTAAAACTCTAAAAAAAGTAGAAAATCATTTAAAGTTACTGAGAAATTAAAAGCAATAACAATTTAATTAGTAATTTTACTATAATTTCTTTCTTAAGTGACTTATGTTTTCATTGAAAATAACTACAATTACTGTAATTTCCTAGATGGTAACATTTATTAACATTATAGGCTATTCATTTATATTGAAAGGACATCTAAACAGACATAGGGAAAGTGAAGGAGGCCAATACCAGGATAAAACCACATAAACTAGGCTGTATGCTTTTCATCTGTTTCCTTAACCTAGCCTACCATTTAAAAGCATTACATTCTGTCAGAACAGATCTTATGAAAGAGCATTAATATGCAACGTCTCCCTGCACACACACGTACACCAAAAAAAAAAAAACGTCTCACGGCACCTGAACCGGAACAACGTGACGACAACAACGCGACATGTCATTGGAGTACATGCTTTGAAAAGCGCGGGTCCCGTTTGGGTTGGTATACTTACAACCGGACCCGCGTCACACAGAGCAGGTTGTTTGCGCCATGCCCCTTTTGAGGGGAAAACGTTCCCTCAGAACAAGCCAGAGTGAACCGGTAGACATGTACCAACCACACAGCTAAGAACCCCTCCCTGAGTTTCTTTTGCCTACCATGTCCTCAAAAAAAATCCTGACAGAAGAAAATTATGGCTACAAGCCATAAGAAGAGAAGACCGTATGACACTTCTGGTCACTGAGTGGGGTTGTTGCACCACTTCGTACTCGGGAGACTGAAGGGACATGTTTTTATATTAATTGAATTAAGCTTTTGTAGGTATCTTTCACGGTCAACGACCGGCAAAGTGGTTATGTATTGAGTGGTCATAATGATTTGTGGTATTTTTTGTTATTATTTACTCCTGCGATTTCTGTACGAATTACGTTTATTGACCCTAATTTCCGTTGGAGTTAATGAGAGGGGTTGTTTGTTTTCCCCCCGAAAGGGGCGGGAACGTTTGTCACGAGTCAAGTTCCCGGATGTGCCGGTCTAACGTATGGGCAGAGAATGTCCTAATAAGGGACGGGCTGGTATGGGTTGGTCAACGGGATCTGTTTGAGAAGAAGAAGACACCCCATTGGCTGTTGGGAACATCAGTCTTTGACGTTACGCTAAACTAACACTAAACCGGTGTCAACCCAACAACATCGCGCGGCGGTTCCCGTTTGGTCGACTTCGAAGTGAATAGCAGCTAATGCCCGATGTCAAGGCTAGAGGAAGGACGAAGCTAGAAGGTAAGTATCAAACTTACTTAAAGCTGAGTAGCGTTGGGTTTATTTACCACCATGCCTCTGAGTTTACTCAGTCGGCACCGAATCCGCTAGCATGTCGACGTGTAAGCTAACTATGATGAAAAAAGCACGACTGGCGGCCTCGGCGTCTTCACGTTGTGTAATTATATATTGTGTACTATTTTTATTATCATTGCTAGTGTGTGATGCCAATGTAACACTCTCTTGGGCACGGAATAAATTATTTATTTTTGCCCGTTAACTTCGCTAGTTAGCTAGCTAGCTAACGTTGGCACAGTAAACTAAACGCGAATGGAACTGCTGGTTATGTTCACTAGCTAGAGAGTAGGTATAGGACTTTGGTTAAACTTTGCTGAAAGCTGAAATAACATACGTTCAGCAACTGTCTGGTAGTCTACTAGTTTTAGCAAAAATATGTTCGGATAGTTTATTCAGGGCTCCAGAGTGCGACCAATGTGCGACCAAAAATCTGCTTAGTGCGACTAATGTTTTTTCTCTTGTCGCACCAGTGCGCCTCCGTCACATTTTCAATATCTCAAATAGCCTATGTCCCCGCTATTTCTAATAGACCTACGTTAATTACTTAACTAATTCATGCAGCCTATCTTGCTATGCCCTGCGCACTCTGCCTCTCTTATTCTCCTACGCAAAGTTTCATTATTTTTTAAAAGATGTTTAGATGCTTACACTGTAGTTTTGTTTCATCAACGTTGTCACAACCAGCCACTAACGTTAGCTTACCACTTAACAGTGAGCCATTACGTTTGCATTTGTGATCTAACTGACACCGGCGGAGAGAAAGACGAACATTTGTTTAGAGCTGCAACAATGAACAATAATCGATTATTACCCCTCTTGCCTTTTCTACAGAACCCAATGTTGAGTCAGCTAACGAGGTGCAGTGGAAATGCTCTCAGTACAAAAAGGGACACTTTCTGTGTTTAAACCAAGGCGAGGCACTTGAATTCGGACAGATTGAGCTCATGCTTCTGATGCAGGACCAGCATGTGTACTTTATTGTTACACCTCATGACGTGTCTTATATGCCATCATTTGCATTATATGAAGTGAAGCAATCAAGGCAGAGCATGAAATGTTGGAAGCCTGAGCAGAAACTAGATTATTATCCTTTGCCTGTGTACAAGCTTTGTGGGACAAGAGTAATTTCACTTAAGCATAGCATTGTTGACTCAAAGTTAAAAGTTAAAATCTGACACTAATGTTTGGATATCATGGATAGGAGTTGAGGACCTGGAAGACCTGAGCTACCTGCAGGAGAGTGACTTCCTTTCTTTCCTGAGACCAATTGAAGCCAGGAAACTTCTGACTGCTCAGAAAGTCAAGTATGTGTTTCAATTTGTACCATCAACTTTGACATTAGAAAAATGTGCATAGTCAAGATATATTTATTAGGTACACCTGTTCAAATGAATGCAGTCCAATACAGAAGTTATACTATGAATTATACTTCAAAGAATCTTCTCTACATTTTTGTTGATGTTTTCAAAAAGGTGATGACTAAACTATACCTTGTTCATCATTGATTTCATAGTGGGTGTTAGTGGTGGTGTACTCTACTGCATTATATTGCGAAAGGAACATTTTGAAATGTGTCAATTGGCTACTGAGTATTTATGTTGGGTATTAATATACCCAGATTGAGCTATGTGATGTCTGTATGGTTAAGTATTACTACTATCTGTCCTTTATTAAGGCCACTGTCTTGGACAGTCCTCCAAGCAACCAGAGCAACCAACAGTTCAGAAGAGCCAGTACCTTGCATATCCTTGAAATCGTCTCCTCATTGGCTACACGGACATGTAAGTCCCGCTTGGAAGCTCATTCAGAAGCAACCCTATTGGTCCATCAACGTTGGATGACAGATTCATGGCTCGCATGCCTCATTGGCTGGGGGGGAGGTGGGGGGGCACAGTGAGCGTCCCGAATTCGGGACAGGTGCTGCCCATCGAGAGATATTATTTTATATATATATAAACAAAATGCACATACTGTACAACTGAGCACTGCTCAAGTGCTGAAATGATTAGTAAAAGGGTTCCCAAACTTTGTCAACTCAGGGCCCACTTGAAAATCTCTTTTTTTCCAGCCCACCTCTGCCCTCATTAAAGGAACACACCACCCAATGTCAGTAGTAATATATATCTGTTCTTACCTTAACTTTCACGAGTTGAGTCATACCTCTCCCGTGTCTGTACGTGCTGTACTCAAACGCTCAGGTGCACGGCGCGAATGTGTTAGCATGTTGCTATGCTAGCGGGCTCAGACGTAGCCATAGAGGGAGGAAGATAGCAGTAATCAAAAACATATACGTTTTCCCTACTTAAATTCAGTTGCACGAGTAGTTGATAAAAAATGTGTAAGGTCACACAACATGAAACGTGGCGATTTTCCAAGCGAATAAACAAAGAGAACTACAATGTGTGGCGCAATAGCACTTGGGAGTACTTCGACCTAGTACTTCTCTCCACCACGTTACATTGTAGTTCTCCTGTTTATAGTTAAGGTAAGAACATATTTTACTACTGACATTAGGTGGCGTGTTCCTTTAACAGTACAGAGGCCTAATAATGCGATTTCAGTGCACTTTTTTTAAATTGTAATAATTAAAGATAAAAAATTCAGTGCTTTACCTTCAGCGTACATTCACAGCAGGGAAGCCTGACCGCCTGTTGCGCATGAACACTCATGCTAGGAGTCACTCAGACCAGACAGGATCCAGCACTGCCACTGAGGGGGCCCCACTAGGAGGTGGAGTTGGGTCGCGGAGAAAAGCAGCATGGAGCTGCCGAGATGGACCTGAAGGGACATTACTGAAGATGGTGCTGGCTCCTGCCCGGTCTAGGAGACTTGTCTTGCAGTCGGCAGGCAGATCTCCGGTCAGGCTTTTCTGCTATGCATGTAGGCTGAAAGTAAAGCACCTGCGCTTCCACAAATCTTCCAAGCAATTCCTGTATTTATCCAAATAGCACATAACAAAATAATATCAAAAACCTCATTTTAATGTTCTGATTTTATTGTAAGAGGAAAAACAACCTTGTTTTCTCTTTTGTGTATGAAAACATTAAATTACAGTACAATCCACAGTGACTAAAGTTTTTTTTTTTTTTTTCATTTGACAGGTGCCTCTTCAAGATAAATCCGGACAAGGGATCAAAAGTGGAGCGGAACGCCACCAAAAGAAAACTTGCAGTCAGTCCAAAGGTTCTCACACTGATCACCAGAATTGCAGACTAGGAGTGGAGGGAATAAAAAGTGCTCACAAGTTATGGATACTTTGTCCAAGTTACAGACTGTTGTGGATTAATATCCAGTGAGGTTTCATGTAAGCTATTATGTAGCGTTATCAATTTTGTGGATTACTTGGCCAAGTTATGGATGCCTTGGATAGAGTATGGATTCATTTCCAGTGAGGTTTGACAAAGTTTGTCATCAATGTTTTGGATGTATGGTTAATTGATCCAGGTTATGGAAACCTTGGATAGAGTATGGATTAATTTCCAGTGAGGTTTAATGTAAGTTTGTAATCCATGTATGGTGACTACACTCTAAGAAAAAAAGGTTCCAAATGGAACCTAAAAAGGTTCCATCCTTTGATACAAATAAGGCACCCTAAATGGTTCCAAATGGAACCTTTTAAAAAGGTTCTATATGATGAACCATCAGGGGTGCCATTATTTTACATTCTAATGGTTCTAAATGGAACCATAACTACCAGGTGTGTTTTATTACTACTAGGCCTACTACTACTTATTATTATTACTATTATTATTAGTAGTAGTATTACTTTTATTAATTCATTATTATTCATATTCATTCATTGTGCTAATTAATGAGAAGTAGCGTATAATGTGTACGAAATGTTAAATACAAATAGACAACAATCAAAAATTGACATCAGTCAATTATCATTCAAATACTGTATTCAGTATTTCTACATTAATTTACATATTCATTGCTTTAGCATATCTTTTATATTACTCGCAAAAAAACGTGTGTCATAAGACACTCAAAACAACAATAGATACATATTTACATTAATTTACATATTCATTGCTTAAACATATCTTCTGTTACTTGCATAAAAAATGTGTCATAAATACACTCAAAACAGCAATAGTTACATTTTTACAAATTAATACATTTCAAATGATTATAAAACACACTTTATGATAACATTTTTTCCACACGCAACACTGGAGTGGAGGGCTTAGACATAGACAGGTTAAGGCGTCTGTCAAAGAATAGTAATGTGTGGTGGGCCTCTTTTGGGTACTGAACATCAAAAAGAAAATATAAACAAAAAATACAGATAAGGCCTAAGGAGGCATCAATGTCAGGGGAGGGGCCAATGACAAATTCGCATTGGAGGGCATGTGGCACATCCATCTCTCCACTTGCTATTGTGATGCCATCCATCTTTATGGATGCTCTCCTGGCAAGGAGGGGAGTATCACCACCCTGGAAGATGATGGTTGGAAACACGCTCAGTGGTTCCTATGCAAATGAGAAATGTACAAGGGATCTCCTGTAAGAGTCTATGATGTGAATTGACAACATAAAGCAATGTTAATTGTAATGTTAAAAACATCAAATACCTCGTCTAAACAATACAGAAACTTGGCATCCTCCTTAAAAAGGGCAGGCAAAATTAGGACAGCAGCACTTTTTTGAAGGTCTGAAATGTCAAAAGAAACAAAGAATGATTTCATTAAAACATATTTTAATGATCTTATTATTATTAAATAATTGAAGGGTGCAAGGGAAAAGAAGAAGCTGCTGACTTACCATCTGTGTTAGTATCTCGTAGGCTTGACAGGCTCTCCCTCTGACTCCCACTGTCAGCCACTCTGATGACGTTAGGGGTCAATATACCGAGGGTGTTATGCAGGCTTAGCTTTAAGTCCAGTCCAAACCGCAACTTCATTTCATGATGCATCTACAAATAAACAAACAAAACAAAACAGAGGAAATTGTAGTTACCAATAAATGGTTATAGAACTTACTACTGAACAGCACTGAACTCACATTACAGTAATACTACTATAAGACTTTGCTACTCACCAGCTCTGGCACCCAAAGAAATTGGAACATCTCCATCACCTCCTCAGTTGGTTTTCCCATTTGCTCTACCCTCTTATAGACAGTTTGCCTCATCCTGTCCATTATATGACTAATATCTGGCTGACGACGGCACAACTAATTGTTTATGGCGTTTATATGCTCTTGAAAGCTGTGGTAGTCCTCCCCAACTGCTTCAAGGTCCAACATAATCTGAAAAAAAAAAAAAGACATTCAGAGAATGCAAAACGTATGTGAGCAATGATAATATAAATTTTCTCAAGCCAGATAGTCTTTCATTCAATCAGAAATAAATAAATAATGTAGCCGGACCTAACTGCTGTATGATTCAACATTTCATTCACAAACATATTACAAACCTCTTGTGTTGGCTCGTAATCAGAAGACATCTGGACCCCCACTCTGTACTTTTTTGCTCTCTGAAATTAGCAAAGAGAAATGTGTAATATTAAGATATCTGTACTGACAAACAGTGGCTACTGTGACTAGCTAGCATATAGACATGCAGACAAGAAAACAAACGGGCTAAAGACAAGCAAGAATGTAAAAATGGCACCTGATGTCCAGGTGGGTCCTCCAGAGGCACATGGCCACAATTCTTTGTCTTCTGACACCAAACTTTCTCTTAATCTCCTGCACCGTCGTCAAGTTTATCAAAGGAGACCTTTCCTTTTTGAACTTATTCTTAATACACTCCAGCAGGGTCTCCTTTGAGTAAAGACATGAATTATGAGACTCAGACAGAGTCAGAGTAGTATAGGAATTCAATTGAGGAATAATGTTTTCCATAACAAAACGTTAAAAAATAACATACATAACCAGATTAGCTGTGGTCATTAAGAAATGGATATCTAGTGATCAGACACCACAGGACATCAGTGTATTTTTTATGGTTTGGGTACCTGAAAGAACAATCATTGGAATTAGAATTGTCCTACTTATGGTTTTAGTAGCAGAGGAGATGTCAAGTCAAGTCAAGTCGGCTTTTATTGTCAATTTCTTTACATGCACTGGTCATACAAAGAATTGAAATTTCGTTTCTTACTTTCCCATGCAGACATAGACATGCTTTAAATACAGACATAGACATACTATGGACATAGCCATAGACAATACACATTAAATTAAAGTGCAAAGAGATGCTGAGCGTTATTAAACAATAGGCAGGAAAAAAATAACAAAAGTCTATAGGTAGAAAAAAACAACATGTGGTCCTAAAAACCTTCATGAAAAAAATTATTGAATTAATGAAGTATACTCACTGAACCAACGATGATTTGCGTAACTTTTCCACCTCTCAAAAACAAGATTGTGTTTCAGACATCTTCATCATTGACAGACATCTTCATCTAAAATGAAAAATAAGACATAGACATTAAGTACATATTGTAGTGAGTTCCATCCTCTTTTAGATGCCTGTATTGTCTTACAGACACCAGAGCCGTAGCGTTAGCTATACAGATGTACTAAATACATTGTAATTTGCAATGAGCCCAGCATGATACAAGAACGAGGTTCAACTGATCTGTATGTGTTTCAGAAGTCTGTTATAGCACTATTGGCTACTGTTAGCTATCCTAACTTGTTGGCTGGGTTCCCTGTAATTGAACTAAACAGTCTGCTAATGAAGTATTAGTTATTGCCAAATCATTTGCATCGTATGTTAGCTGACGTTAGTAGTTGATTACTCTGCTTTGCTTCTAATGCTATGTTCACTAACTAGCGACAGCTAGCGCTAGCAGGCTAGCTGTAGATAGCTTTAACTCAATAGGGGAGAGGGAGGATATTGAACAGTAGCTAGTGTCGTTCTACACAAGCTCGAAATCATATAATCGATAGTTGATTTTATTGCCAGGCTGACAAGAAAGTACAAAACTTATCTTAATGATGGATCCAGTAACGTTAGGGTGAATCAATGTCTATGATAGCTAGCTGCTGCTAACATTCAACGAACCTCTAACGTTACAATTTACTACTTCTGACAGCTGACAGTCATGTGTTATCGCCCACCAACGTTTACGGGGAACGCTTCTTGCTTTTGCTTAAAAAAGTATCACTTAATGTTTCGATTTGCAGGCCACACGGGCAATGATTATGAATGGGGGAAAAGCAGAAAAAACTTTGTGCCACTTACCGTTAAATCCACTGCAGCAGAGTGAGCGTCTCCGGGAAAGGGTTCCATAAACGGTCGTTTAAGTTCAAATAATCCTCGCGAGTAAGAAATAGCACCCTTTTCAGGCAAAAGGTTCTATTTCCTTGGCAAAGAACCCCAATGGTTCTATTTAGCACCCACAAGAACCCTTTTTTCTAAGAGTGTATGGTGACCAAGTTATTTATTACTTTTTTTTGTTTGCAAATTATTGTTGTATACTGTTACTTTACATCTAATATAAAGTAATATACAGCCTTTTTACATAAAATAATGCCATTAAAACCAACTAATAGCGCATTTCTCTAAATTTAAGCATTATTATTCATATTACAATGTTAATTTACCATCTTTATGGGTAATTTCATTGTTTTAAAACAAAATGTTTAAGTAAATGTTAAAAACAAATGTAAAATAACTAAATATGCATTTGATGTGATCTAAAAATAAAAGTAAATTATTGCAATTGTAAACCCAAGACAATGTTTTTCAACATTTTTTTACATGTTTTAAAAGATGAATCACATTATTTTATGTCCATTTACTGTTATATTACATCAAATATAAATTATTATACAACCTTTTTCCATTAAAAACCAGCTAAGAACAGCACATTTCTTTAAATTTAAGCAGTATTATTCGTAATAAAACATTTATTTACCATATTTATAGGTAATTTCATTGTTTTAAAATGTGACTGTTTCTAAATAAACATTAAAAACAACATGAAAATAAGGCAAAATCTTGTTAAAATTACAACTACAAACTGTATTTTAATTATGGAAAATAGCCGTATTTTTATGAGAAAGTAATTATCTGTTATTTTACAGTATTTTTCTGGCACCCCAGCTGCCAGAAAATTACCGTTTTTTTACAATTTTTTTTTTACAGTGTAGCTAGTTCAGGCACCAGGGTGTAAATAGCATACATTACTATATACACCAGGGTACAAATAGCATCCACGTCTAACTATACATTGATGCAAACAGCATACCTTATTCAGAGTGTCTATTACACGGCTGAGCTATTCACACCCTGTTAGGTAACAACAAAAAACATGTTGCTTGTTGTTGTTCACTGAACCAAGATTATGAAAATAAAACACAACTTTGCAATCTAAAACTTAATCTGAACAGATATTAGTGTCGAAACCTTTCAGAATATTTCACTTTCTGCTGACGAAAAAACGAATGTCCACCATGTTTTTTTGTGTACGTGAGCAACATCTTTTTGTTGTTATGTCACAGGGTGTGAATAGCTCAGCTGTGTGGCCAAGGCTATTTGTACCAGGGGTGTATAAATAGACACTCCGTTTTTATTATTACATTGTGTGATCCATATGCCAGAATAAATGCACAGGGGTGCAAATAACATACACTGATATTTGTACCAGACGGAGTATTAATAGAACACATTGCTGTGTGCACCGGGGTACGAATATAATTCACTTCTAATTGCACCAGGGTACGAATAGCACACACTGCTAATTGTACCAGGGGTGCAAATAGCCTTACCCGTCTTTTAATTTACTAGCTTATATCGTGTGTTCACATGCTAGGAGAAAAGGATTGTTCTCCAAGCAGTGCGTTCACGCACAATGAGTCTTCCGACCTAAACCACATGCAGTATGAGAAAAGTTGTTCTCTTGTCTAAGCAGTGCATTTGCGCACAGTTGGTCTTTCTGTTCCTCCAGCCTAAACGGCGTGCTCACATACAGGATGAGAAAAGTTGTTCTCCTGTCTAAGCAGGGCGTTTGTGCACAGTGAGTCTTTCTGTTAATATAAGCAACGGTAGGCACAGTAAACCTTTTTGGTCCTGCAGCCTAAAAAAGAAAAGAAAAAAACAGGATACACGAGATACAGCAGGAATAAGAAAGCAGTGTGTTCGTGCACAGTAAGTATTTTCTGTTTAAAGTTCGTCACTGTCCGAGCAGTGTGTACAGTAAGTCTCTCAGTTTGCTGGTCTATACGGCATGTTCTCGCCGCGTACAGTGAGTCATTCAGCCTAAATGTCATGTTCACATGCAGTAGGAGAAGTTTGTTCTCCAGTTTAAACAGTGTGTTCGTGCACAGTGAGTCTTTTCGGCTCTGCCGGCCTAAACGCGTGTTCACATGTGGTGGGAGAAGATTCACTACGTTTTCCAGAGTTGGGGCCCAAGCACTGGAGGTGCAAAGCCCTTTTGTTTCAGTTAAATAACTATCTCCCTTAACTGCTGTTATCAACTGGTGAGATTGTTGCTATATTCCCCTCGCACATCCGTGTGCAGGAGTGGATGTCTATTGCCCCTTTGTATGTTCACATACAAGAGTGGAGGTGTGTGATGTAATTGACTGTTCACATTTTTCTGTTAAGGGTCTATACCCCCCATTGACACTGTGCGCAGCTGTTAAACTAGTGACTATGTTCCTCTCATATGTTCACGTGTAGAAGTGGATGTTGTATTTCTCCCGTGTATGTACACATACATGAGTGGTGAGTTTATGTAAATTTGAGTTTACAATCTTTTAAAATGGTTCATTTTAACATTGGATTAGCCGGAATGATGAGGTGCAAGACATTCTGGTGTTCATCCAAACGCCATTGTTAGCTGTAATCAATGCAACAGGAAATAACTCTGGAATTTAAACACACAAGAAGTCTAATGATTGCTTGACATAAGTCACATGATGACAAAGTTACGTGGCTGCTTGGAGGTAAACCATGTGGGATTAAGTTTACATTATTTTAATGTAAGACCTAATCTCCCATAACCTCTGTGCGCAGCAGGTGGGATTGTCTGTCCTTGTGGGCCAGTGGCTCAGTGTCAAATCACTGTGTGCAGCTGGGCTAGGTTATGGCTGGAACTATTCACAGCAATAGTGCAGTGGTGCAGTGGCCTGGCTAGTCTGTTTTGATCGTCTTTACAAGTAAACAAAGTCAATCCAACAGTAGCCTACTAAGAAAAGCGCTATATGCATGTCTTCAGATTTATATTCCAAGTTCAAAATTTCATAGCCTGTCTAAATCATTCTTAGCTGTTTGGGGGAATTTTGTGATGAACATGTGAACTTGGGAGTAGCCTATAAATCTTACCAGCCTACGTTTCGTAAATTTGGCGTAGCTCCCAAGTAGGCTACTGAACAGTTAGAGTAGGCTAAATAAGCATATCTAGGCCTAAATATGTAGGGAAAAAAATATTCCGCCCATCTCAGGGTTAAAACTTGCTGTAACGGAGCCCATAAGTATTGCCAAGATATCCTCCACATACGCCAATTCCAGCAGAGTTGGGAATTGTTCTTTTCATGGTGTCATGGCCTGGAGTTAGATCTAGTGACATATCCAATGCTTGGTGCTTGATGAACCCCAAGTCAGTTAACCATGTCAGTGAACTGGAGCCATTTTGCCCTGAACCAGCTTGCCAAGCTGAAGGGGCTCTTAATGCTCTATGCCCAGTCAGGGCATTGGGAGCTTGTGTTGATCACACGTGGCTGCTGTGACAGGCGCACACACACAGCTTTCGGTGCTATAGGGGTGTCTACACACCATTTGACCCACCAATTGGAGAATTTTTTTTAGGCCTTTTCTGGGCAGTGTTTCCCAAACTCTTAAAGCCTGGCGGCTCATTCCACACGGGCACCATTGAAAGGGATTGCTCTTGGTGGCATGTGCAGCGGCATCCTGGAGTACTCCATGGATCTCTGCCAGACTTTATAGAGTCTATGTGACATCAGCCACTATCAGCTCCACTGGTATGTTGATTGCCGACCTGACTGGTGATGAGTAGTCTTCTGTCCTCGCGACACTGTTGGGGCTAGTCATTCAAGGTGTAGACCATGGTGACGGTCTGAGGGAGGTCGAAATAGATTGTCCATAAGACATAAGATATGTCCATAACTATGGATCAGCCTCACACATGACAGTCACATGAGTATAAGTATATATACTTTTTTGATCCCGTGAGGGAAATTTGGTCTCTGCATTTAACCCAATCGGTGAATTAGTGAAACACAAACAGCACACAGTGAACACACAGTGAGGTGAAGCACACACTAATCCCGGCGCAGTGAGCTGCCTGCTTCAACGGCGGCGCTCGGGGAGCAGTGAGGGGTTAGGTGCCTTGCTCAAGGGCACTTCAGCCGCGGCCCAATGGTCGGGGCTCGAACCGGCAACCCTCCGGTTACAAGTCCAGAGTGCTAACCAGTGGGCCATGGCTGCCCCACAAATGACATTGTTGATATATAATAGTCTCGAGTAGGTAGAATGATGGCATCATTCAAGGTGTAGACCGTGGTGACCGTGGTGGTCTCACAGATCCATAGTCAGTGCCGGTTCAGACCTCCACGGGGCCCTAAGCAAAATCCTGCTAAGGGGCCCTCCTACCTGAACTCTGAGTGCCAAAATGCAACTGTTTTTTTTACAGTATCATCTGACACCTCAGTGCTCCCAATACAATCATCCCATCCCATTTTGGATGTCTATGGAAGTTACCAAATATAGTGATTTTCCCTATGTAAGCACCTGTAAAAGCTGACAATTTAATAACCTGTACTGTATTTACTCCATGTACCAGAATGCTTTGTAACTTACTTACTACTGTGATTTACTACATTCTGTGTGTGAACCAATCAAATGTCTTTGTTTGTTTTGCTTTTATTTGAATTGTTTAAGCAGCCAATGATTATTTGTTATTTGTTTATGCCCGCGAAATCGCAGGGAATGTGAAGGTTCCATCTCCTCAGAGAGGGGAAGGCTCATCAGTCACGGTCCGGGTTTGCACTGGAGAGAGAGAGGATACTTTGCTGCCTGTAGTTTGTGGAGACCATTGGACAAGTTCATAGGCCCACTTACTCCGTAACATCAGCGCATTGTACTTTCTTACCCCTTCTCTTTTAAGTTACCGGTCTGCTATTATTTGTCTAGCTAGCTATTTGTTCAGTGCTATTCATATATCTATGAGTGCTATAGCTGAAGCTATCCTGACCTGGGTAGCTGACGTGCTAGCTAGTTCCTGTTGCATTCTCCTTCGGAGACGGACTCGATTTGTGCTTCGGTGCTGGGCCCACCGGAGCCAGACCTCCTAAGGACGACTGCGTTTTGCCTCCGGTGCTGAGCCCACCGGAGTGCCAACCGCCAACTACCCGCTGCTGCTGTTGAGGTGTGCACTGCAGGCTGACTGCAGCAATATCCTCCACCGGAGTCGCATCCTCGGCTAGCTGGGACATAGCTGCCTCCGATTCCTCTGTGTCAGGACTGAGCGGAATCTCCCGGTTCTGAGTGATCGGTCGTGAGTAACGTCAACTGCACTTACACTGACACACACACACGTTCTCGTCTCTGCTTGGATCACCGGCGAGTTGGAGAGCCGTTCAGCGGTTGCTGTCCTGCCTGCAGCTCAGAGAGCTGCCGTCCTGTGCACCACTGAGCTCCAACGGCCAGCGCTTGGGGGGTTGGGGTTTTATTTGATTATAGATGATTAATAATACTGTTGTGATTGGTATATTCTTGTGATTTAACTTGACTTGTGTATATTGTATTGTCTTCCACACTGGTCTCTTGTTTAGCTTAACCTTTAACGTTACCATTCGTTAACGTTCGGTTTTCCCCTTGAGTGAATTGTTCGCTCCCTGACATTTGTCAGCTTTTGGGTTGTCACGTCCACGACGTGGCTATTATCAAATAAATATTTAATTATTATATTTCTTTATATCCAGGGTGTATTGGTCTTGTTTTGTCTACTAGTCTTATTATTTTCACATTGATTATTTAAATTCTGTAGGAATACACTATACACGAGCTATACGGTAAGTGTAGTATTTTTACAGTGGAGGCACCGCGCTATTCAATTGAATTTATTGTCTGTAATTGTTAGCCTACTGGTATTCAGGAATCTCAGCCAGCTCACCATTCCACCGCTGAGACCTTCAGGATCCTGTTTGCGCCATTTAATTAATTGTTTATGTATTGTAATAGTGCCTGTGCACACACCCGTTAAGAAGGGGTTACACCTATAAAGGACTAGGAGAAAGAAACATAATTGTGTGTGAATCACCTTCACACAGCAATAAATGCCCAGTTTCAGTGTCTGTTTGCTGTTAGCTTTTGATGCTTGCTGTACATATCCCCTTGCAAAAAATCACTGCAGTTTTTTCAAAGTACAGTCCAGTTATACCACAATAGGCTACAGTGCAGTATAGTATTTTCATGTCCAAAATACTGCATTTTTGTAGTAAAGTACAGTACTATGTTTTTTGTGTCTAAAACACTGCATTCCCTGCATAAGAACTGCAAATATTTTCTCCAAAACTGCGGTTTTCATACTCAGAAATCTGCAGTTTGAAACTTGAAGTAATGCAGTTCTTTTTTTGTAAGGGTCTGGTTGTGCTAGTAGCCTACTGGCTGACTTCTCCTGTGTGTCTGTAGTAGGCTACTTGCCAAAGACATAGGCTATGAACTGGCTCCCCTGATTCTCTTCTATTATTTTTAAGATTTTTTCAAACGTAGACTATTTTAAACAATCATTTTAATACTTCATATAGATATAATTTACGATGTGCATCTATTGTCCATGCAGCACAGCAAATCAAAGTTAATACATTAGGCTACTTTCCATTTTGCATACGTTCAGTTGTACAGTAGACTATCTATAACTAAAGTTTGACTGAAATTTTGTAAAAAAAAGTAAACATTGGTCTAGTGTTAATCAATTGTGTGCAGAGAGATATTTAAATGCATGCTTGTTGCCACCCCTCGAGTTGGGCCATTACATTGTTTGTGGCCAGACCCTTAATCTTTCTAGATTACCAGGGTCTGGATTTTCCAGGCTAGTATCAGAGTGAAATTGGAGCGGAACAGAGCAGCCGCTCCGGCCTCTAATTAAAAAGGGCTCCGCTCCTCGCTCGCTCGCGCTCCGCTCACTAGTTCTGTTTGGCGATACCACTTTTAGATCAAGCCTAGCATAGATCATTGAATCAGATTAGACCATTAGCATCTCGCCCGCTAGCATCACACTGAAAAGTGACTAAGATTTCCGATAATTTTCCTATTTAAAACTTGTCTCTTCCCAAACAGAAAATGAAACATGGTGATTTTCTAGGCTGATTTGACATTGAACTATACTCTCATTCCGGCATAATATTCAAGGAACGTTGTGAACATACCATGGGCGCAGTAGCACAATGAATAGTCCCCGTAGGCTATAACTTCCAGCAAGAAACGAAAAACACCCCAAAAGTTTTGGAAATTTGCGTGACCCATTGCAATTGCACTGAGAAATGTATCGCGTTTCGGAAGATCATGTCGCATACTTCCTTGTGTCTGTTGAATGTAGAGACCAGAGATCGCCCTTTTCTAAAAGGAGTTACTCTGGGCCTCCCTTTACTCATTTGACTCGCTTTAACCATTGCCGTAGAACACACAAACAAACAGTAGAAGGGAGTAGGGAGAGGGCGGAAAGCCTAATTGTCTTCGGTTGCATTTTTTAATTTAACGTTGTCCCGACAAACACGGGACGTCCCCCGGACCTCATGCCGACATTCACGACGTCCCCGATTGGTCCCGAACTTCATGTTCTCTAGCGGATGTTCCGGTGACCTTATTGACGTCCGGAGCAAGTTATCGTTTGGTTATTGCATGACGTCTGGTGCAGGACTTTCTGGGGACGTCACCGTCAGGTCCCTCGGATGACATTTGCATTTGCTCATTTCAAATACCTCCTAAGGACCCGACAATAACGTTATACCGGGTACATGGGGGGGACGTTTGTATATTCACAAAGCCGCCTGTCTACCGCCTGCAGGACGGAGACATAACATCCATGCACGACTTCACGTTACACGTCTGGGGATGACTAAAGTAGCCTATCTATCTATCTAGTCTCTAGCAGTAGCTGCATTAGCCTACCGTAGTCTAAGGCAACATATGCCATATACCATATGTCTACTTTGCATAGACGCACAACTTCATAAACTGGGAAAAGGGTTAACGTTAAACTTAAAAGTAGGCTATATTTTGAGTTTAACGTTAATGTATAACGTTACAAACTAGGGAAGGGAGTTTATCAAAATGTTAGCTGATGTGATGCTTGGTGTAACGTTAGCAAAATCGCTGTTCTTATCTTCTGGCTTAGCCTACAATGCGCTTTTCTTCATATAACTGTCATTACGTGATGCATGTAACATGCTCTAAATAGGCAGTGGTTTATTTAACGTACTCACGTACTTATTATCTGTTTTATTTTCAGAAACACACACACGGCCGAATTGACTGAACCGGCTTTTGGTGCTGAATACGATGCAATAAAACTAGAGAAATGTTAAAAACAGACCACGTAGCATTTGTTTAGGGTTGTCTAGCAACAGAAGTGACTACTTAATTTGTAAAGCAAAACGATCTAGCTCTACATTGCAGAAGAATTAAAGGAGAATTCCGGTGTGATATTGACCTAAAGTGTATCGAAACATGATACCGAGTGTGAACGTATGTCTCATAGCCCATCTCGGCTTGTCCCCTGCACTCCAAAATCTGGCGCTAGTTAGCCGATGCTACCAACATCTTTTTCAATAGTGGTGCTTCGGCATCGGGCTAGCCATGCAAATAAATCACTGTTTTACACCCATTTACGAGGCTCAATGTATCTCCACACTTCATTGGTAGACTTCCGAGGGCCCTGACATTTAAAACGAGACATTGAGAACTTTGAAAAAGCACTGGTAGTTTACTTACAAGACGATTTATACAGACAGTATCTTCACGAAGTTTAGCGTTTGCAGCCATCTTGAATTTAGTCACGATAAGTCGAGCAACGAGTAAGAATGAACAGCTATGATAAGGGATCAGATTCCAAAAATAATTCAGTGGAAATGCATGGATTCCAGTTGCTGCTACTGGAAGAAACTGGAATCCATGCATTTCCACTGAATTATTTTTGGAATCTGATCCCTTATCATACCTGTTCATTCTTACTCGTTGCTCGACTTATCGTGACTAAATTCAAGATGGCTGCAAACGTTAAACTTCGTGAAGATACTGTCTGTATAAATCGTCTTGTAAGTAAACTACCAGTGCTTTTTCAAAGTTCTCAATGTCTCGTTTTAAATGTCAGGGCCCTAGGAAGTCTACCAATGAAGTGTGGAGATACATTGAGCCTCGTAAATGGGTGTAAAACAGTGATTTATTTGCATGGCTAGCCCGATGCCGAAGCACCACTACTGAAAAAGTTGTTGGTAGCATCGGCTAACTAGCGCCAGATTTTGGAGTGCAGGGGACAAGCCGAGATGGGCTATGAGACATACGTTCACACTCGGTATCATGTTTCAATACACTTTAGGTCAATATCACACCGGAATTCTCCTTTAAGGATACTGCTTCTTCATGACTTGTTTAAATGTCATTGTAATTTATTTGACGCATGCTCGCGTTTAAAAGTGTCACGCATAGGCCTAGCTGTCCCCAATGTTACAGCAGCTCCTTGTGGAAACAGCAAAGAGTGCACATATCCGATGAGGTTTCTAACGAGGAGCAGAAGTTCTCTGCCTCACCAGAGCCTTACTGTTTATTAATAAAACAATGATATAGAATAGAAACATCAGAATCTATTTATTTCATCTTAAAGTTGGCTATAAAGAGCATTCATAGCCTAGAGAAAACGATACATTTTTCTTTATCTGCAATGTTCCAGGAAGAAAGGCTTACATTTATAGGCTGTCCCTGTTTGATCACAGCAGGTCCAAGAAAACGAGTGGATATAACGTAATGCATTCTAGTTATGTTTCATGTTCCCAGCATGCATTGCGATTCATTTAGTATTTTTGGCTATTATTAGTTTTTAATATTTTGAAACAATATGGTTTGAACAATTTATCTTAGGCTAGCCTAGGCCTACTCTGATGATGTTTTGAACAATATGCTACGGGATATGCCCATTAAAACGTCATATTAGTTTATTAAGAAAATGACACTGTAGATGTGAAAGCAGCACATCCTAGCCCGGTATAAATATCCATGTCTACTCATCATCAGTGTAATGCATTCGGAGGACGTGATTTTGCGTGAAAATATGAGGTGAGTAAAGTTGATTGCGTAGTTGTATAACAAGTCATTAATGCGTGTTCATGTTCCGTCTACCTCTCTCCTAGCAACGCTGAGATTTACAGGATGTAATATCAAACCAATACCAAATCGCGCTTTGTGTTTTTTTTTTTGTTTTTTTTTACCATCGCGGAAATATAAACGTCGCGCGCATAACGTCGCGGTGACCATTACAGGACGTCCTCTCAAAGTCTCGTGGACGTCTTTTAGACCTCCCGAACAGAGGTCCGCGGGACGTAAAGGGAACCCTACACAATGTCGAGGAGGTGACGTTCGCCAGGGGACCTTTAGGGGACGTCGCCAGGACTTTATTTTGTTTACTGGGGTAGGCCTACGATATGTGCTATGGCAGGAAAATAGGCTATTAATTTAATCACATCTAGCTTTACTTGGATAGATAAAACAGTTTTTTTTATAATTGTCAGCTTACGTTTGGTCCATTAGCCTTTTAATCCGTTGTTTAGTCATGTAAGGACCGAAAATATTTCAGTCGATGTCATGCACACCGACGTTGTAGCCTATTCCACGTGGTTTGCATTGAGATGATCTCTTTCACTGTTGCCGAGTCAATTTTGTGAAGATTCAGAAACGTGGATGTGTTGCCATCAGCATGTCAGTAGCGAGTGTGCCAACAAATTATGCAAGCGCAGGTTTGCAGCTGGATGGCATTTTGCGTTTGTGGTAGCCTACTGGGAGCTACTACTACTACTACAGCACTGTTGCTTCAGCATTGCATCTACTAGCCAGTGTGTGCCGCACTACAAAGCTGTGTGAATTAAACATGCAATTACGTGGTCATGATGAACTGACAGAGTTGAAGAAGAGGTGATTAGTAATTCATCAGGCTATTACAATAATCAGGATTTCAAGTGTGGAGGGTATTTGTCTGCAGTAGGCAACCACAAAGTTAAATGCACAACTTTGCTTAATGTAGGGCTGAAATATAGCCTAATGTGCCTGCTGGTGTGTCAGTGTTGGCCTACATTTTGTATGTATTAGAAATACATAGATAAACCTTAATTTTAATTCAAATTTCCAAAGGACTGTTTCGAAAGAATGGATTTCTATTTTGTAGGCTAATTGATGTGATGTTTTAGGGAATATAAGGTCATGGAAATTTGTCAAAAAATCATGGAAACGCCATGGAAAAGTCATGGGAATTATCTGGTGGTAATGTGTATGAACCCTGTTTACTGTACACATCGTTAAAGGCCAATTAAGGGGACATCAACCAACCCTACACCATTTACATTTTAGTTTGAGATAAAAATATCAGCATCTCAAGTCTTTCATTTAAATTTCAGAAAAACTGATAAGCAGAAGACACTATACTTCCTTACTTATTTACTATTCATGTCACGTTTCTGTCACATTCACAGTTCTGTTTTTCTCCAGGGAAGACCAACCTGAATGTTTAGACGTCCTCGGTGAGGTCCTAGTCCGTAGCGTTTCATAGTAGAGGCATGAAGCTGAACATCATCAATTTTTAGGGTCTCCAGGCCCATTGGTGGGCATTCTACAGAACAAAAAAAAAGAATATGATTCGATATTAAGGAATATCTGAGGTGGCTGCACTCAACTTAGTCTATTTAGGCCACATACTGCACTCTTGATACTAGAATGCCACCTACTTTGCACAGGAAATTGCTATAGCCTAACCTTAAATCAAGTGAATGTATGCTTATTTTTCTATTATTTGCAAGATAATTTTAATGCATTTTTCTATTATAACAAGACATTTTTAGAAATTTTTGCACTTGATTTTGATGGGGGAGTTGTTTGACCTTATTATGGTATTGACCTTTTGACCTTATTATGTGTAAATCTTCATACACTGCAAAAAATAAAATCTAATTAAGTGTTATTAATCTTATATCAAGATACAAAAAAACTAGTTGGTATTGTTTTCAGTATAAAGAGACTTACCTAGCGCTTTCTCATGAAATCATTTTAGACTTAAAATAAGTCAAACTTTTCTTAAATTAAGACATGGGGGCGGTAGTAGTGTAGTGGTTAAGGAGCTGGGCTAGCGTGCAGTAGCCTGAAAGTTGTCGGTTCAATTCCCGGCTTCCACCGTTGTGCCCTTGAGCAAGGCACTTAACCCCAAGTTGCTCCGGGGACAATGTGATCCCTTGTAATATAGCTGACATATGTAAGTCACTGTAAGTCATGTAAGTAAATGTAATGTAATGTAATGTAACATCTCATCCTGAAAACAAGCAAATTTGTCCTAAAAAACAAGCAAATTTGTCTGCCAGTGCGTTGAGTAAATTTGTCTTGAAAAGACTCCTTAAAATAAGTCAAGGTCTTCTTAAATTAAGTCAAAATGATCTTACGGGAGAGCACTAGGTAAGTCTCTTCATACTAAAAACAATACCAACTAGAATGTAATGCCAGAGGAATTACAATAGTGGATGGAAAGCTGCTGGGTTAATGTTGGTGGGGAGATTCCTGAAAAAAAAAAAACATTGAATCACTTAATCTTTGAGTTCATACAAACCCTTGTACCAAAAAACCTTGTGCGTCAGGCATTCTTGAGATATCACACTCAAGGTGGGTTTGGCCTTGACATTTGACTTCATCATTGAGTCCATACAAATGTTCACACCAAATTTGAAGCATGTGTGTCAAGCCGTTCTGAAGTTGTGACACAAGCATGAAAGCTGGCCTTTGGAAAATGTAATTCAGAGTATGCAATGCAAGACTACTGACCTGCAAAACGGGGCTTTCAGTTGGTGTTGATGACTGCTCATTCTGCAGCCAGCTAACAATTACTTTGTCAGCGTTAAAATAATTGAATCAACGTCGCACTGCAACATTTATTCTACATCACTTTTGCACCCTTCATTAATATTAAAGCAACGTTGAAATTCTAACTACAGATCAATGGGATTTCAATGGTATTTCCACTAAAATGAATATTGAAACAATGTTGAAATTACAATCAAACTAAAGATCAACGTGATTTCAGTGCTATTTCAATTGATATTAAACCTCAGTAAACCACTATTAGCCTAATCTGGCAAAATATCCTGCTTTATCTACAGCCAGGATAAATTTGGCTAGGTCTAGGTATGTCTTGTTTAGGCTACACAAGCTTGCATAAATAACCATTGACAACTTGTTATCAGTTAAGAAAGTGCATTTATTCACTCTTCATCTAGAAATTCGTGTGTACTGTGTTTTCCTGCCATCCATAGCAGTTGCAGTCAGCCTGATCCTTCAGTAGCAGAGTGAAGCGGCACCTAACAGAAATAGAAGAGGGGGGGGGGGGGCAGCTGTTAGATAAATATGTTCAACTGAGCAACAAACTAACAGCCAAGCCTACAATCAAGTTATTTTACGCCAGTGGTTCTCAAACTTTTTCTTTCATTCCCCACTTAGATCAAGGGGGCATTTTTAAACCCCACCTGTCCCTCATCGCTCTAAATCAGACGTTTCAGCGATTTCACTCAAATTCTCAAAGGCATAATACTGTCGCGATCGAGGCGCCTGTCCCATACCTCAAGTTTTTTGGTGAATGCAGTAGGCTAATCTTAGATCTGCTAGGTGAGGTATAGGTGCTTGTCTTAGCCTTGTAACTGGAGATTTAACTCATTGAGCCACTCATACAAACGTAGTTCAAAACGAAGGCCAAGTTTCAGCCAGTGATTGTTTGCCATTTCCCTCGTCAGCTGGCAATTTGAGTGCTTAGCTAGCTGCTACCGCCTCCACTGCACACAACCGCGAACCTAGAAACATGAATTTACTATGTTGCTAAGCTACAAGTTTAAAGCTAACGCCAGCTTGCTTACTTGATTAGCCGAGTCGTTTTAAACAGACTTCACACACTCCATTCAAATACAAAACACAAATAATTAACTTACATTGGGTGTTGTAGGAAAACGTCCGTTTCGTCGTCGTTTGTTGGACGAACCAGACAACAAGAATGTAAACTTTCTTCAAGAGGATGCTTGACAGCAGCAGTGCCTGTAGAATCGGTAGGAATCAGAGGCAAGGAGAACGCTACTGCGCATGCGCACAAGTTAATTACGGGATGTGTAGTTTTAGGGAGCACCACATTGTATGCATTAGGAGCTGAGACCGTTGAATTCACAGGTGACACCTGTGCCAGTGTTCTAATTAGCCCGGGAACTACTCTGGGAGCTTAACAAGCGTAGCTGCCTTTAGGCCATTATGACATCACAGCCTTTGAAGTCTATGGTGGAAAAATGAGCTTTTTACCATTTTTAATCCCCTATTTCTCAAAAAGTATAAACTTTTTCAAAAATCTGAAAAAATAACTCTCTTGCCCCACTCCAGACCTTCAGAACGGTTATTTCAACATGTCTGTACGTTAAGCGGTTAGAGTCGCATTAATTCTTGAAAAGGTAAAATATCATGTATAGTTAAAACAGATAATACAGAGATGGTTACTACGGTGATGCTAGGATAGACATGGTGGTTGCATAGCTTAATAAAAGTTGATAGTTTAAAAGTAGACTGTTTAAAAGCTGAATGTAGATAGTTTAAAAGTTGTTGATAGAGAGTAGATAGTTTAAAAGTTGTTGATAGACAGTAGATAGTTTAAAAGTTGTTGATAGGCAGCTAGCTTAATAGATAGTTTAATAATAGTTTAATAGATAGTTTAAAAGTTTGGCCCACACTGTGGGGGTGCACTGCAGACCACCCTGTTTTAAAAAAAGATGAAAACTCATTGCATTTATTAGTTGAGAGAAGTTCAGGCGCTAATTGTAAGGGGGGATTTGTTAACTTATCAACAGTTGAAAATAGAATATGAGTGTTATTTGAACTTCTATTGATTATGTTAGAAAAGAAAGACTGTCTTGCTTTGCATATTTCAGAGTTATATGTGCGGAGCATCTCTTTATGGATTTCATAGTGGATCTGAAGTTTGTATTTACGCCATTTTCTTTCAGTCTTCCTACACTCTCTTTTTAGAAGTTTAACTGCTGGATTTTGCCTCCATGGTGCTTTCTGTTTGTCCTTAACTTTCTTGAATTGTAATGGAGCAATGTCATCCATAATGTTTGCCATTTTTGCATTAAAGTGATCAAATAAGTCTTCAGAGTCTGACAGTTGACTTGACTTTAGTGAAAGTGCTTGCTCAAAGAGAGCACTTGTCTGATCATTTATGATTCTCCTTTTTACCATCATAGCTGTGTTTTGAGTGTGTGGGGACAGACACATCAAAGAACACGCAGAAATTATCAGATAAGGCCAGGTCTTTAACAGCTGTAGAGACATCGAGACCCTTTGTGATAACAAGGTCGAGGGTATGGCCGAGAGAGTGTGTTGGCCCCTGTACATGCTGTGTTAGGGAGAAAGTATCGATTAGTGCAATGAATTCCTTGGCATAATTGTTTTCAGGATTATCCACATGCAAGTTTAGATCCCCTGATATAATAAGACAGTCAAACTCTATGCAAACAACTGATAGCAGTTCACTTAGCTCTTCAAGAAAAACTTTAGCGGAATGTTTTGGAGGCCTGTAAATTGTCAGTAATAAAATCTGAGGAGAAGACTTAATGCATGCACACAGATATTCAAATGAAGTAAAGTCACCGAATGACGACTGATTGCACTGAAAAGACGTCTTGAAAATTGTGGCTATCCCCCCACCTCTTTTATTTGCTCTGGTAGCACTCAAGAAACTGAAGTTTGGGGGAGCTGATTCGATGAGAGTAGCAACACTGTTTGCTTGATCTAACCATGTCTCAGTTAAAAGTAAAAAAATCAAGGTTGTGTGTGCAAATTAGATAATAAATTAAGAATGATTTGTTTGAAAGAGATCTGATATTTAGGAGTGCTAGTTTTGCTGTAAGTGTTGGGGAAATATGATCCATGGGGGAAATCAAGGAAGTTTATTGTCACATGCATATAGTTACTGGAAGTAAGAAATGCAGTGAAATTATGTCTGGTGTCAGCCTATTTGTGCATTAATGGGGGGGGTAAAAAGTGCAGTAGAAGAGGGGTTTAGTAGATTAAGTGGCAAGGGCTGCATAAAAAAGGTGGGGGAGGATTGGGATTGGGTGGGGGGCACCAACAAGGAGCACCCAAGAGCAACAGGGGCAAGGAAAAACTCCCTTACCAAGGAAGAAACCTTGGGCAGATCCACGGCTCAAGGGGCTAACCCAACTGCCAGGGGTCTTGGTGTGTGTGTTGGGGGGATGACAGGGGAGATGGGATAGTGTGCTGTGTATGTGGGGAGAGGGCAGTGTGCAATATGTGTGTTGGAGAAGCTTCCTCATGAGACAATGTGCTGTGTATTGAGGGGGGGGGGGGGGGGGGGGCAGTGTGCTGTAAGTATGTTGGGGATGTGTGTTGGAGAAGCTTCCTGATGAAATAATGTGCTGTGTATGTAGGGGGGGGGGGGGGGGGCAGGGACTTACTATTGCAAGCAGAGTACTGTATGTAATGTATGTGAGTGATGACAGTGAAGATGTGTGTGTGGGCGGGAGGGGAGTGGAGCAGTGACTGTGTGTGTGTGTGTAGTGTGTAGGTGGGTAGGTGGGGGCAGTGTGCTGTAAGTATGTAGAGGATGTGTGTTGGAGAAGATCCTGAAGACAATGTGCTGTGTATGTGGGGGGGGGGGGGGGCAGTGTGCAGCAAGTATGTAGAGGAGGCTTACTGTAGCAAGCAGTGTGCTGTATGTATGTGAAGTGATGACAGTGATGATGTAAGTGTGTGTGTTGGGGGGGGGGGTCAGGGACTTACTATTGCAAGCAGAGTACTGTATGTAATGTATGTGAGTGATGACAGTGAAGATGTGTGTGTGGGCGGGAGTGGAGCAGTGACTGTGTGTGTGTGTGTGTAGTGTGTGTGTAGTGTGCTGTAAGTATGTAGAGGATGTGTGTTGGAGAAGATCCTGAAGACAATGTGCTGTGTATGTGGGGGGGGGGGGGGGGGGGGGGGCAGTGTGCAGCAAGTATGTAGAGGAGTGCTGTATGTATGTGAAGTGATGACAGTGATGATGTAAGTGTGTGTGTTGGGGATGGGGGTGGGGTGGGGGTGGGGGGTGGGGGGGAAGAAAGGCTAGGCAATCAAGGACATGGGTAGATGGAGGAGAAATCAAAAATAATAAATAAAAAGTGTGCAAAAGTTGGAGAAAGTCAGATATGTGTGTGTGTGTGTGTGTGTGTTTTGACGTGTGATGAAATAAGAAAATAAATAAAAGGTCTGTAGCATAGGGAGAGGGATGTAAAAGTGTAAAAGTGCTAAAAGTCTTGTAGGTGTGTGTGGGTGTGTGTGTGTGTGGGGGGGGGGGGGTCATGAGTGCTGAGGAGTGAATGAGTGCAAAGTCAGTATAGTGTGAGGTTGATGTGGTACGGGTAGGAGATTGGACTGGTTTACCCTATAAGCTCGATGCATTTGTGTTCTATTTCTTGTCAATACAGGAATAGAGAATGTCATGGGCTTACTGGGTCCCGGCATGTTCTCAAAACTACTGTCAGTACCATTTATATTGCAGGGACCCTGAGAATATCATGCAATACAGTCATCATATAATTGTCCCCTCCTGCTGCCATCTGTATTTTCCACTGCACATTCCATGCTCTATGCCGGCTGAGAAAATGAACTAAGAGGTTGCTGCTGCTTAAGAGATCCTTCTAAACGGGGAGGGGGAGGACGAGGGGGTGGAGGTGCCCTTCGCTTCTTTGGTGCTAATGATCTTGGGCAAGTAAAACTCTGTATGGCTACTGGTAGCAGTCTCTCCATTCTTGCAGGGAACATCATGTGCTTGGGTGGGGATGGTGATGGGTATTCAGGGGATCCTGTGGAGTTTGAGTGGGTGGTGGGATGAAGGGGTGGGATGGTGATGGGAGATTAGGGGGGTTTGTGTGGCCTGGGGAGTTTGATTGGGTGGGGACGTGATTGGGTGTGGGTGGTGATGGGAAATCAAGGAGGTTGGGGTTGAAAATTGATCCAGAGTCTCCATCTGCCTGCTGAGGTTCTGGGAAGTTTGTTGCAGATGCTCCGCTTTCAGCATGTATTCCAGTAGTGTATTCCATGTTGTTGTGTCTTTGTGGTGACAAGGAGACGACAGAGGTGGGGAGGGGTATTGGTACTGGTGTTACAACATGACCCTTCCTTTCTGATATCCTCTCAGCAGCTTTGATAGGTGCTATCTCATGCTCATCACATCCATTTGTTTGCTGAGATTCCAGGGAGTTTGACGCCAGTGATTGACTTTGAGTCATTTTAGCAGCACCCATCTTATCTTGTCCAGTGGACATGGCTTGGCATTGTTGAGCTGGTTGTTTATGTTTCTCCAAGGTCTGCATTTCAGTGGAGGCTAGCGGGTGGTTATCAGAGGGCCCCACAGCAGGGGAGGTTGGGCATATCTCTGTTTCAGCTTGTGCAGAGTGTTTTGGTTTAGCTGAGTTGTTGATGTCATCCGCTTGTTCCGTCTGTATGGCCACTGAGCGCTTATCAGAGGCTCGGCTCAAGGTTGGCAGAAAAAATGTTGGGTGCGGGAGAGAGAGGTGATAGTATTCGGTTAAGATCTTGGCCCCAGTCCAACTCAGCTCTGTGCTATTTGGTCTGAAGTATTCCCTGCGATTCCAAAAAAGGTTAAAATTGTCAATAAAATTCATCCCAACTGAAAAGCATATTTTTGCGAGCCAGGTGTTTAAACTGAATAGTCTGGAAAATACAAAGCTTCCCTCTGCTGGGAGTGGGCCACTGATGAAAATTTGTATTCCAAGCTCATATAGGGCCGAGAAAAGTTCCTTGAAATCTTCTTTGACATACAGCTGTTCTCTGTAGATGTCATTTGCTCCAACATGCACAATGATGCGCTTGATAGTTGCATATTTTGACACCAGTTCTGCAAGCTTGTTTTTTGTGTCAGACACTGAAGCATTTGGGAAACAACATACAATCATCCTTTCCCCATTTATATGTCTCACAGCAGAGTCGCCTAGAACGAGGGTTGTGGGATGAATAGGTGTCGAGTGCTGCTTCTTGTCTGTGCCCATCTTTCTATTGTTGTGGTTTGATCGCTGCCTGCTTTGGGTCTGTTCCCTGGGAAATTCCTCTCTCACGTCCCGGAGGCATTCAAATCTGTTCCATAGTGTTAGGGGCTGTGGGCTTCCCTTAGGACCACAAGCCCTGTAGTAGTTTGCTGATCTGTCTGTATTTCTGATACGAGGCCTGAAGTTAAAGGGGTGGTTCAGGATTTTGGACATAGGACCTCATTTCCAAGTAAGCAAGTGTGATATTTATCAGTGGAGACCGTTTTCAACACGTTTCATCCAGTCCTTCTAATTGCAGAGTTCGCAGGTGCTAGGCTAGCGCAAGTCAACGGTATGTGCTAGCCTGCCACTAAAAACAGTCTTACCTACAGTCATACCTACCAGTATTGTAGGCCTAATAACGGTTTGTGGTTATAGGCTAGTAATAGTTCACTATTGTTGGTTTACATCTTAGGCCTACTGTTTTCCTGTTAATTTGTTATATGGGTAATATGACAAAAAAGAAAGTAAAGCTGCTGAAATATATTCAACATTCAGTATTTACTGAAAGGTGCATAATTTGAGGTGCTTGCCATCCAGTGGCAAATTAGATGGGTACATTTACCCCCTTCATAAACTTTTGTTTATACTCAAAGATTTTTATATTTCCAGGACTTTATCTCTGACCACTTTCAAACCTTTTGAAATTTTGATGTCAAAATCCAATGGTGTTGTTTTCTTGGCGACTAAAGTTTGCCATGCAGGTTAAATAAGTTATGAGAGGAAAATATTTTTATTTGGTGTGAAACACACACATACCTGTTTTTATGCTTTTTATTACAGTGCATGAAAATGCACTGTTCTGTTATCCGAAGTCTTCTTCTTATTATTATTATTATTACAGTGCATGAAAATGCACTGTACTGTTCTTCCTAGGCAACAACTTCTTCTTATTACAGTGCATGAAAATGCACTGTACTGTTCTTCCTAGGCAACTTATTATTATTCCGCTTGTTAGCATGCTAGTTAGCATAGTTAACATAACTGCTAAAAATGATTAGCTAAGTCAGCTAAGTAACATGGTTAGCATAGTTAGCATGATAGTTAGCATAACTGCTAAAAATGATTAGCTAGGTTAGCTAAGTCACATAGTTAGCATTTTAATATTGTTAGCACGCTAGTTAGCATAACTGCTAAAAAGGATTAGCTAGGTTAGCTAAGTCACATGGTTAGCATAGTTACCATGTTAGCATCGTTAGCATAACTACTAAAAATGATAAGCTAAGTTAGCTAAGTCACATGGTTAGCATAGTTAACATTGTTAGCATAACTGCTAAAAATGAATAGCTAAGTTAGCTAAGTCACATGGTTAGCATGGTAACATTCTTAGTATTTTAGCATAACTGCTATAAATTATTAGCTAAGTTAGCTAAGTCACATAGTTAAGATTGTTAACATAGTTGACAGCATTAGCATTATTAACATTTAAAAAAACTGCTAGAAAACATTAGCTAAATTAACTAAGTTAAGTAACTTGGTTAGCATTATTATCTTTGTTAACATAGTTAGCATAACTACAAGCAAACATTAGAGCCATTCCAACTGTTTGTTTTAATACAGCAGAATGATACTCAGAATACACTAATGAACATATATATACAGAACTTGATAATGCCAATCATATTATCCTGAGACAAATCTATTTATCAGTGGTAATTCTGAAATGGCAGCAAGAGCTAGAGGTCTCAGTTAATTGTAATAAATAGGTCAATTTTGATGGTGATATAGACTGAAGAACAAGATTCAGCCCTTCAGATGATCAGTTTTAGACATAACTAAGAATCTTAATTTTCACACAGCACAGCTCAGGTCTAAAAACAGAGTTTGTAAAAACAAACTATATTGGTTGCTTAGTAGATGAGGTTTAATATAGTTGGAATGACTGAACAGTTAAATAGATAGGTAGATAGTGTAAGGTTAAATTTAGGTAGATAGTTGACGATAACTGACAGTTGGAATGGCTCTAATGTTTTCTAGCAGTTATGCTAACTATGTTAACAAATATAATAATGCTAACCAAGTTGCTTAACTTAGTTAATTTAGCTAATGTTTTTTTGAAATGTTAATAATGCTAATGCTGTTAACTATGTTAACAATGCTAACTATGTAACTTAGCTAATAATTTATAACAGTTATGCTAAAATACTAAGAATGCTAACATGTTAACCATGTGACTTAGCTTTTCATTTTTAGCAGTTATACTAACAATGTTAACTATGCTAACCATATTACTTAGCTAACTTAGCTAATGTTTTCTAATAGTTTAGTCAAAACTATAATGATAATTATGCTAACAATGTTAACTAGCATGTTAACAATGTTAACTACCCACACAGCAGTAGACTCCTAGGCGGATCCGCCTTCAAGATGCCAAACCCGCGTGACTGTCGCATTCGTTTTGGTGCCGCACAGAGGATCAGCTCCGCCTCCAGGCGGCCCCGTAAATTCTACTGTCAAACAGCGGATCCTGAGTGGACCCATGTCGGATCCGCGGGCGCGGACGCGCATTTACTGTAACGGTTGAACATGACTGTACACCAAGAGCCAAGAAGAGTCATACTAGTGGATATTTTCTTTGCTGGGACACGGTTGCGCTGAACCCTCTCGAGTAAGTGATATTTATTAATATATTGCGACATTCACAATAGTTAAACATTGGCCTTTGTGGTTTTATAATAATCATGTTTATTAATTGTAATGACGTTGTTTGATATTAGGACTAACGTTAACGTTAGTGCAACCAGAGACGTTTGTCATTTTGTGCAACAGTTTGTGCAAAGTTAACATTATTGTTAGCTGTGATGCTCATATGAGTCTGTAGTCTATCTGATTTAAAATGGGATAGCAATTTCGGCAGAATATGTTATGGTAGTGTGATTTAAAAAACACACATTGTTATTTAACATTAGTCTGGTCTTGTCTGTTGTCGCTGTTGTCCATATAGTGCTACTATGCTAGTGGCATATAGCTGCTAGCTAGCATGCTGCTAGGTGCAATTGCATAAGTTATTGCTAATGTCTATTAGTGCTATACATGTATTGAAATCACGTTTGCGATGCAATCCTTGATTAAGGTGATATTGGCACTGGTATTTCAGTCAATGAAGTCAGTGAAGCTCTGCTATGATAGCTACCTACAACTTTAGCATGTTGACTCACTGATAATGGTTTAGCCCTAGCCTCTAGCTAGCTGTGCATTAACGTTTGCATTTTGCCAAGTTTGGTCTCATACGTAACTTTAGTGTCTATCTGCCATCTTTGTAATGAAAGCCTCGGCATTTTAATCACTGTTTAAGTCGGTTCAGACCACTATTGGCATCGGTTTGTGATTTATTATGCTAACGTAATTAACTGTATGGAACTTGGTCCCCATCTTCTATTTTGTTTGTTCTGCAGCGTCAACTTTTATCGGCTGGATTCTAGCATCTAACGTTATGATTGCCTCTGTTGGGTTTGCTTGATCAAGTAAGATACTTTCTGGGTTGTTAAAATGTAATGTGAACACATTCCAGTAGCATTCCAAAATAGACCAGAGATGCTTGTACTATATATATATTTGGAAATTTTGGGATTGCAATCCCAAAATTTCCAAATATATATATAGTACAAGCATCTCTGGTCTATTTTGGAATGCTACTGGAATGTGTTCACATTACATTACACTCGATACCATAATGATATCGTTATGTAACAGCCATCGTGACACATGACAGTGAAGAGCCAGAAAATGGTGACTTTGCATCTCTGAGGTACCTTCCAACTCGCCTGGTATATCAGTTGAAGCCTCAAGCCCAAGCCAATTGCACTGGCAAAGTAAGTAATAATCTCTTAACATTGAAATAACTAAATCATAATATTAATATTAGAGATATGGTTAACATTCTTAGTGCTAAAGACATTCCCCTCTCTTTGTATCTATTCCTCCAGCTCCACCATCTCGCCGAGTGCCAGGCAGCCAAGTCACTACCCCTCAACCTGGAGAAAACTGTTAAGGTAAAGATTGATCTCTGAAATAATATTGAATACAGTGGCCCCATCTATATTAACACAGCAGTAGTCACTCCATTTCAGATCAACAGATTGCATCTGCATTACCATCTGAGATTTTCTGCATACTTTATCCATTACTTTCAAAATCTCAGCCAAATATTTTGTCAGTTAAAACATCTGCATTCATGCAATATTGCCTGAAAAGTTCATTCATTATTATCAGATTGTATTGAAACACATTGATTTCAATGTCAATCCATTCATGGAGTTGATATAGATAGTGCATACCAAAATATTGAAACATACAAATTCATGTCCAGCATGACCAGAGATTTTTTTTTTGTTTGCCATTGTTTGGCCCTGTAGCTCTCAGCCTACCATGGTTAACAGATCACAACCATTTATCTCCCTTAGCACCTCACCATGGGGCAGGACCGCAACACTCTTCACCACCTCAACTCCCTGCACCTGCATTTAACATACGGAGAGTTACTCAAGGTAGGGACTGATCTCTGAAATATTAGTGAATAGAAAGGCCCCCTGTGTATTATCAGTCATGGTTAACAGATTTAATACAATTTTTTACAATTTAATAAAATTTTACAATTTAATACTACCATTTAATAAAAAAATGTTCCCCCTCTCGCACACCGCCCACCTCACTATGGGCCAGGAACGGCAGTCCCTCCTCAACTCCCTCCACCCCCACACCAGCCCTCAACGTGCAGCGAACAGAGGAGCTTTGTAAGTCATGTTTCTTTTTAAATTTAATCTCCTTAATACCTATCTCATATATTGTATTGTGTAAGCATACTTGGCTTTGGATGCTACATACCATAAACATAAACATATCTGTCTGTTTGATTACAGGTGCTGTGAGGAAAAACATGGTGACACGGTCTGCCACGGACACTGAGGTCACCAAACACGCAATCAGGTGTTTCAACCGGCGGTGGATCGGGCAACGAGGAGATGTGTTCCGCCTCCATCCACACAAATGGAGTAATAGGAGAAATAAGCATTAAACAATCTTTTTATTGAACTTCTTGTCATTCACCAGTTATTCATTTTCTGATATTTTAGCTGTGCATAGCGCAGTATTTCATTGAAGTTGTAGCCTATTAGATAAAATATTTCATGTCTGCACTGACCTAGGCCTATAAAGCACTAAATTAGGTTTTGACCACAAAATGAATGTAAAGTAGCCTAGGCAATGTAGGCTACTTAACAAAAACAGAATAGCTTATAACCTGTAACTTTCCATAAATGTCCATTTTATATTTCCATTGAGTAGTGATCACGTTTGTACAGTAAATTGATGTCTTGACTTAAACCTTTTCTGTTTATTGACAGTATTGTTAAGTTAAAAATACGAGGCAATGCAGATTAATCGTAGGCCTATATTGCTGTAGTACCCTAGGCTAGGCCTAGTGATAGTTTTACTTTTATCCTATAGTTGCCTAGTTTTATCCTACAGCAAGAACAGAAGGAATTTTGAAAATGAGATAAACGGGTCCAAAACGGACCCGGGCCAGATGAGCATTTGAGTCCGTTGCGGGTCCGCGGCGGATGTATGTATCGATTTGCGGATCCCAAACGGACCCGCCGCGGAGGTAAGGTTTTAATCGCGGATGCGGAGTGGATGCAGTGCGGAGCCACGGCGGGTCCGCGATCCGCCTTCGTAGCGGATCCGTTCCTGAGAGCATCTGGACTCCGATACGGGTCCGTTTCGCGGGTCCGTTCCGGAAGCCGTCGTACCTCCGCGGCGGATCCGCCGCGGAGTCCTTTTGCTGTGTGGGTATACTAACCATGTGACTTAGCTAACTTAGCTTATCATTTTTAGTAGTTATGTTAACAATGTTAACATGGTAACTATGCTAACCATGTGACTTAGCTAACCTAGCCAATAATTTTTAGCAGTTTTGCTAACTATGCTAACTAGCATGCTAATTATGCTAACCATGTGACTTAGCTAACCTAGCTAATCATTTTTAGTAGCTATGCTAACTATGTTAATTAGCATGCTAACATGCTAACCATATGACTTAGCTAACCTAGCTAATCATTTTAGCAGTTTTGCTAACTATGCTAACTAGCATGCTAACTATGCTAACCATGTGACTTAGCTAACCTAGCTAATCATTTTTAGTAGCTATGCTAACTATGCTAATTAATATGCTAACTATGCTAGCCATGTGACTTAGCTAACCTAGCTAATCATTTTTAGTAGTTATGCTAACTAGCATGCTAACAATGTTAACATGCTAACTATGCTAACCATATGACTTAGCTAACCTAGCTAATCATTTTTAGCAGTTTTGTTAAAAATGCTAACATGCTAACTATGCTAACATGCTAACTAGCTACAGTGGTTAGGAGTCATAGTTGATGACAAGTGTTGACATAGTTGATGACAAGTTAAAAGTTGTTGATAGACAGCTAGTTTAATAGATAGTTTAATCATAGTTTAAAAGTAGACTGTTTAAAGTTGAATGTAGATAGTTTAAAAGTTGTTGATAGACAGCTAGTTTAATAGATAGATCGTTTAATGATAGTTTAAAAGTAGACCATTTAAAAGTTGAATGTAAAAAGTTCAGTAGTTTAATGGGTTACATTGTTTAACAGTGGATTATTGTAGTGAGGACTTTTATTTTGAAACAGTTTTGGGCAGAGGAAACAGTTGAATAGGATGTGTACTCTTAATTGACCCAGATTGTATGCTTAAAGCCTGAGGCTGCAGGTGGCCTGAACACCTGCCATAGGATTCTAATTGCTTAACGGCCGTATTATGATGTCACAATCGGCAATGTTAAGTCTATGGGGATTTTTAAAAAGTTTTTCTTTAATAGTTTAAAAAGTATAAAAGTTTCAAAGTCGAAAAGACATAGGAGCTTGGTCCGTTTGAATACCTACGTTACAAAGTTTGAATGAAGTTTCTAAGTTAAACTGTTCAAGAGAAATAGCGTACGGAAAAAGTGGTAAGCGGAATAATAATAAGAAGAAGTTGTTGAAGTTGCCTAGGAAGAACAGTACAGTGCATTTTCATGCACTGTAATAATAAGAAGAAGAAGCCAGGAGATTTCAAGATAGTGGATTCCATCCACTATAAATAGATTCTTAGATGTCAAAAAACCCCATATAAATGTACAAACATATAGTGTACTGTACATAATTTAGAAAGATCATAATAAACAGTTTAGAAGAAAGTGAGATGGGTAACTAATATATGCATTATGTTCAGAACAGGGTGGTCTGCAGTGCACCCCCACAGTGTGGGCCATACAGAAACCTGGGGGCACAGAGTCCACCCAGTGGGCGAGCACAGGGTGGGGTGCATGTGAGCAGTGGATGACCCCACCTTGACCCTCTGGACATTAATAGGGTAGGGCTATTTGCACCCCTGGTACAATTAGCAGTGTATGCTATTCGTACCCTGGGCAGCCGTGGCCTACTGGTTAGCACTCTGGACTTGTAACCAGAGGGTTGCCGGTTCGAGCCCCGACCAGTGGGCCTCGGCTGAAGTGCCCTTAAGCAAGGCACCTAACCCCTCACTGCTCCCCAAGCGCCGCTGTTGATGCAGGCAGCTCACTGCGCCGGGATTAGTGTGTGCTTCACCTCACTGTGTGTACACTGTGTGCTGTGTGTGTTATTTGTGTTTCACTAATTCACGGATTGGGTTAAATGCAGAGACCAAATTTCCCTCACGGGATCAAAAGAGTATATATCCTTATCCTTAAGTAGAAGAATTCTATTCGTACCCCGGTGCACACAGCAATGTGTCCTATTAGTACACCATCTGGTACAAATATCAATGTATGCTATTCGTACCCCGGTGCACACAGCAATGTGTTCTATTAATACCCCGTCTGGTACAAATATCAGTGGGAGCTGTATGCTATTTGCACCCCTGTACATTTATTCTGGCATATTGATCACACAATGTAATAATAATAATAAAAACAAGCAACATGTTTTTTTGTTGTTACGTAACAGGGTGTGAATAGCTCAGCTGTGTGATAGACACTCTAAATAAGGTATGCTGTTTGCATCCATGTATAGTTAGAAGTGGATGCTATTCGTACCCTGGTGTATATAGTACTGTATGCTATTTACACCCTGGTGCATGAAACTAGCTAATTGTTGCAATGAAAACTTCCGTTTGAGAACCGATTTCTTGTTCAAATTGCGCGCCTTCTCTCCAGAGACGTTGGTACACATGCACACTCACTCTGCCAAAACGCATCACAAAAAAGAGGTTTTCCCTTAAGGGTTTCGCTTCCACCGAGAGGATTTGAAACTTGCCATTCTATTTGATAATAACACTACACTATTGGATTTGATTTAAGTGAGGGTTGGTTCAAGGGTGTAATAACAGTACTAATATAAATGTTTTATGTTTAGCAGTGGTATTGGGGACAATTGCTTAATGTCATAGTTGCTGCTGTGTTAACTGGTTTGCTTAGCTGACTGTTTGTAGTGTGACTCAGCTTAGCAGCTGTATTTACTTGATAGTAGGGGATGTGTTAAAATAGTGATAAATGTTTGATCTTGCTGCATAAGTGAGCACAGGTTTGCGCTCAAAGGGGGGAATGTCGTGGGCTTTATTGAAATATATCCTTTAGTTTATATATCTTTTATGTAGTATCTTTATTCTGTGTAATATCATTGTTTTGTGAAACTGAAGTCTGTAGTATGTTCAGTGTGGGAAAGGAAGACTGGTTTAAGTGAAAGAGTAGGCCTGGCAGAAAATGGCATAGATAAGGTTTGAAGGGGTATAAAGGCTGGACAACAGCCAGAGGATGTTATCTTACTTTGCTTTCACTTACTTGCTTGCTTCACTAATGCTCCGGAGTGCATTAAAGCCATCATCTGCAGTATACATCCACAGTGTGCGGACTTCTTTTGATGTTGTATTATTTAATTTGGATTTCACACCACAGCGACCCAAATAAAATCTCCTACGACCGCAACCCAGTCTTTGGGAACCAATGAGCTAGACCAGCGGTCCCCAACCATCGGGCCGCGGGACATTCCTAACCGGGCCGTAGCCTACGACACAAGTTAAAAAAAAAAATCCATGCAAACTAAATTAAATTTAATTTGCCATAATGTCACGTTTTTACAAGACATAGGCCTATATGCAGTTGTTTGATTGCACGCATGTTTGCATTTTGCAAGGTCTATTTTCTTACGTCTGTCTGTCCCGCCTTCAACACTTTTACATATTGCCTTCAGCGCTGCACAGCCTCAGGTCAGCTCACTTCACCTTCTTAGCGAACGGTGGTAGTGTCACACGAAGTTAGCTAAACTGCTAGAACAGGGATGTCAAAGTAAAATACATTAGAGGGCCAAAAAAACTAATTTGCTACAAGCCGAGGGCCGGACTGGTTCAATGTTTATTAAAACATATTAAAATGACTGCACGTAACCTATTGAACCAAGACGTGTACTGTATTTTATTTAATGATTAAATGAATAATGACTATGACTGAAGTGCGAAGTTTGCACAAATGTACGATTTTCCCCATCCTCACCGACCTTGTCATAAAACTTGTTTAAATGATCATATGATGCCTCCTTGCTGCTTTGTCGTCTACATCAGCCTTTCTCAAACTTCTTTGACCTGAGGCCCAGTCAAGGCATACTTTGGGGTCATAGTGTAACGATCCTGTGTTCCCTGTCCCTACTTTGTTTACCTCCTGTGCCATGTGCTCCTGTGTACTTCCTGTCCCTGTGTTTTAGTTCCTGTCAGCCATGTGCTCCTTTGTTTGTCTTGCCATGTCTCAGTTCCCTGTGTCTCCGCCCCTCACCTGTTATTCATTATTAGTCTGCTAGTTTAATTATGATTTCCATCCCTGTGTTCACCTGTCTCTTGTTTCTTGTCCACTTGTGCCTTGTTAGCCTTGTTTAACCCCTGTGTATTTAAACCCTCTGTCTTCCCTCAGTCCCCGGTCGGTCATTGTTGATGTTGTTTCGTGGTTGTAGTGTGCATTGGCATTAAAGATTCCTGGTTACAAGTTTAAGTGTGCCGCGTTCTCAACTTGCCCTGCGCCTCGGTCCAGCTCTCCATACTGCAACCCTGACAGAATGACCGACCAGAACAAGGACCCAGCAGGCAAGTACATTGCTAATTTGTCTGGTGATTTTGGGAAGTAGGCCTTTTGGGGAACCCGGCTCGCCATCAGACGGTTCCCCAGTGCCTTGGAGGACGATTGGGCCTCCGATGAGGACGACTGGGGCTCCGACGAGGATGACTGGGCCTCCGACGAGGACGACTGGGCCTCCGACGAGGACGACTGGGCCTCTGGGGAGGAATGGCCGGGTCCCTCTCCCATTCCAGCTCCAATCCCATCTCCTCGATGCCTTCCAGTCCCGCCTCCTCGCTCCAGTCCCGGCTCCTCGATGCCCTCCAGTCCCGGCTCCTCGCCTCCTCGCTCCAGTGCCGGCTCCTCGTCTCGCTCCTGTGCCAACTCCCTGCGACTTCTGGGCCCTTCCTATTCCTGACCGCCCTGCTCCCATGACTCCAGTCCCCGTTCCTGCTCCAGTCCCTGCTCCAGCTCCTGCCTCGAGTCCCGATTCTGGCTCCACCCCCTGATTCCAGCTCCAGCACCGATTCTGGCTCCGGCTCCAGCTCCCTCTCCAGCCCCAAGTCAGACTCCTGCACCGGCTGAAGCACCAGTACCGACTCTGGTTCCAGCTCTGGCTCCTGATCCGGCTCCGTCTCCGGCACCTGATCCTGCTCCCGATCCTGCTCCAGCTCCGACTCAGGCTTTCGATCCAGCTCCGACACAGTCTCTGGCTCTGACTGGCCGTCCACCCGGCCACCCGCCTGAACCGCCGTCCATGACCGGCAGTCTATCGGGCCGCCTGCCTGAACTGCCTTCCCTGACCGGCCATCCACCCGGCCGCCCGCCTGAACCGCTGTCCCTGACCAGCCGTCCACCCGGCCGCCCGCCTGACCCTCATGCCTTTGGCCCCCTCCACCCACCCTGCTTGGACTTCTCCTTTTTTTTCTGTTGGGCCGTCTGGAATCCGGCCCTTAAAGGGGGGGGTACTGTAACGATCCTGTGTTCCCTGTCCCTACTTTGTTTACCTCCTGTGCCATGTGCTCCTGTGTACTTCCTGTCCCTGTGTTTTAGTTCCTGTCAGCCATGTGCTCCTTTGTTTGTCTTGCCATGTCTCAGTTCCCTGTGTCTCCGCCCCTCACCTGTTCCTCATTATTAGTCTGCTAGTTTAATTATGATTTCCAGCCCTGTGTTCACCTGTCTCTTGTTTCTTGTCCACTTGTGCCTTGTTAGCCTTGTTTAACCCCTGTGTATTTAAACCCTCTGTCTTCCCTCAGTCCCCTGTCGGTCATTGTTGATGTTGTTTCGTGGTTGTAGTGTGCATTTGCATTAAAGATTCCTGGTTTCAAGCTTAAGTGTGCCTCGTTCTCGACTTGCCCTGCGCCTCGGTCCAGCTCTCCATACTGCAACCCTGACACATAGGGCCCACCTACATGAACCCACCCCCTCCTCCCACCCCCCATCAAATTATCACAATTATTATTATTTTTATACTATATTGCTATACATGCACTTCAAAACAATGTTTAAAGTGCTAAGATTGTTCACAAAAGTTTGTGAAAACATGCACATCAGAGTACTGCTTTACTAATGTAAAATATAATTAGGCCTACAATAGTTCTATTGTTTTTGCATTGTTGCATGAGAGATACTTCTCAAAACAACAGCAGTTATATGGGTGCCGTTGTTTCCCTCATGCAAGCATCTAGTGTTAATTTTGTCACCTATTTTTAATTTAGTCTTAGTCTTGTGATGAAATGTCCTTTTTAGTCTTTGTCATATTTAGTCATTCAAATATCATTTTTGTTAGTCAAGTTTTAGTCGACTAAAGGTCTCGTCATTTTAGTCTAATTTTAGTCAAAAGAAAACTAAAGGTATCTTAGTCTTAGTCAGTTTTAGTCAACACATTTTAGTCTTTTTTTTATAACAAATTATTTCTGATTACCATTCGAGTCAAATAGTGTTTCACACATCTCAATTTTCCAACAATATTGTGTGTCCACAGGGCTACTCGTCTGTAATAATTACTCATTCTGATTTTTTGTCAGTCAGTATGTTTACATGCACAGGTCAGTCGAGCTACAGTTATAGCTCGGCTGAGATTTGACCATAGACAGTAAAAGATTTGACTGGACCACTGTCATATTCGTAGACCAGTGTTTCTCAAAGTGTGGTCCGGGATCACTGGTGGTCCGCAAGCTATCCCAAGTGGTCCGTGAGCAGACGTGGTAAAATATAATGTAGATGAATGAGTTGTTTGCAATATTGAACCAACTTGTATGTAAAAACAGTTCTGCAACACTGTCTATGTAAGATATGCCAGTTTAAATCATACAGTATGAATCCACACAATAAGCAAAGTGCAAAGACAATAAGCAAGGTGGTTCAGTGAGTAGGCCTATTGTGTAGACTAATTATAGGCTAGGCCTACTGTTGAAGTAGGTCTAATCTTTTTTTTTTTTTAGCTAGGGTTAGTTAAGTGGTCCTGAAACTGAAAAAGTTTGAGAAACACTGTCATAGGCCAAAGTATTAATGTTTTACTCCACCTCGCTAGATGGCGATATGCGCCCAAACACAACACATTCCCCAAACAGACCTCTTAGCCATAGCTAACTTGCTAGCGAACTTTCCATATTAGCTTACTTGCTAGCAAACTTTGCATCATCAGTCTAACTAGTTAAATAGTTGACATTACATGATGAACATTTTCGTATGGACATTCAGGGGGATGTTAATTTGTATGACAGAAGCTTCAACTTCTGGGTATGTAAGCATTGTGGCATAAAGCTTAGGTAGTTAGCTTGCTAATATTGCTACCATATTAAGGCCTTTTTACGGTGTGTTCTGGCCGGGTTTTCGCGTGGAAGGCTCTGTAGAAATCTGGCACCCTATTCAACGAAGTTAAACTGAAAAAGCGTGCCGTTTACAGACACCAGAATGAACGAGTTCACAGTAACGTTCATCAGGCAGTAGTAGCCTAATACAGTACATTCAGTTCACGTTCGCTCAAAATATATATGACTTTCGTTCAATGAACGCGTTCAGTCACAACACTGGGGAGGGGGGTAGCTGAAAGTTCACATCTGTCCTGATTGAATACTGATGAATAATGAAGCCGAGGCCCACTTGCGCCGCCGCAGTGAGTTCGTGGGCTACCGTTGCATTGTGGGGACTGGAGTATTGATGCGCAAAACAGCAGCCGGCGGCTGTGGCCTACGGGCCGGTTCTAATACTAATCAAATATAATCCCGGGGGCCGTAGATAATTCATTTGGGCCTTGACTTTGACATGTATGTGCTAGAATGAGCAACAAAAAACAAGCATCTTTAGCAGGTCACTGGCCAGAGTGTTTGAGTTGCGAGAGCCGCTGCAGAGATTTCTTACAGAAAAAAAGTCAGCTGCACATTTTAGTGACGAGGACTGGGTGTCAAAACCAGACATGTGGACTCGAGTCACATGACTTGGACTCGAGTCAGACTCGAGTCATGATTTTAATGACTTCAGACTTGACTTGATAAAATTCGGCATGACTTGCGACTCGACTTGGACTTGAATACTATTCACTCGAGACTTGACTCGGACTTTGCCTCTTTGACTTGTGACGACTTGACATGTCTCGAGTCAAAAACTAAATTTCCTGATCGTGGACCAGTCACCCCAGAGATGCAAGTACTTTCCCTCCGCGACTAAAAAAAAAAAATAGCGGAGACAAGCGGCCAGTCTAGAGCACAGTTCAGTGCTGCCGCTACCCCCACATGCGTTACGCACTGTGTGTAGGGCACCAAGAGACAGAGAAACGACCAACATTTAGCCAATAACTAGTAGCTTTACTGCAAACTGATTTGCACTCTTGTTAGAGAACGTTTACAATGTCAAAATGCACCAACAGCATGTTACATAAAGATGATACTTTTCGAGTCCTCTCCATTAAGATCCAACTTGAACTTATGCTAGCCTACTCCATTTAATTGATAACCCCATCTAAGCACGCACGAGAGGGAGAGAAAACGAGTGGCAGGTTCCAGCTGGCTTGTCATTGTTGATGATGATTGATATTTTCTTTTAAATATAAGAAACGTATAAAAGGAAATCATGAAGGCAACAAATACGAGATTAGGGGAAATAGCGGATTTATCCGGTTCTCACTATTGTTATAAACTATGAGATCCAGGTCACTATGACATAGGCTGCACTCACTGTGATTTGGAAAGTGGACAAGAATATGAAGAGTTGTCTTTGCCTTTGTTTAATGGAAATGGTGAATCTTGAAGTAGGCCTATTCAATAATTTGTTATTATTATCTTTTAAATAATATAAAAGTGTTGACCTTGGCTTCCCTTATGAGTCGCCACTGGCAGACAGCCTAATAAATTGTTTGCAGGCAAATCTGTGGCCTAGCGCAGTGAAATGCCATCAGTCAAATTATTACTCATCCTTACAGTGGGCTCCGAAATTTGGAAAAACAATATATATATTTGTCATGTAGCTATCCGTTTTGTACAGATTACTCAGGTATGCACATGTGTATATTGTATGCGCATGCATATATCGTAAAAGATTTCAAGACAGAAACATTGAACATATTTTAATCTGTATTTATAAAAAAAAATTCTGTGGATTAGATGGAAGTGTTAAAATTATGATCGATAGTCTAATAATGCCATTATTAAGTGAAGAGTACCTGATGACTTGTTCAGGACTTGAAAAAGATTGGGACTTGGACTTGGACTCGACTTGGCTTTGATGAGACTTGGACTTGGACTCGACTTGCCCTTCTCTGTATTTACTTGGGACTTGACTTGGACTTGAGTGCTAAGACTTGGGACTTACTTGTGACTTGCCAAACAGTGACTTGGTCCCACCTCTGGTCAAAACTCGCTTACCTGTGTGACATATTCGGGTTGCTTAATGACCTCAACCAGGGGAGAATGAAGACTGTCTTTAAACTGGCAGATACAAAAAATAAATAAATTGAATATTTTGTACAATCATATTTTGTCAATTAAAGAATGTAATGTCCTGTTGCCATCTTGACATTTCTGTTTGCTATTAAAAACGAACTATATAGCCTAGTGTAAATGATGCCAGCTAGCTTAGCTGTGCTTGTGGAACATTGGTACACCCCGTCTCAAGAGTGCTGCTGGCATGCGAGCCACCTGACTCCAGAGTGGAGTTTTAAATAATAAGATGATTCGATTCATGTATGCTTAGCTTAAGGAGAACAAGTCATTGAAAACTCAAATTCGATTTTACAAAGGCAAAGTAAGTAAACTCCAAACTGTAGGCTATTGAGTGCAGGGCAGACCTAAATCATAGCGAGAACTCCAAGAATCAAAGGAAGTGTTCACAGTCTGATGCCTCTCCAAACGCAGAAACAAAGCGCAATCACGCCATTACGTTAAGAAAAAAATATTCATATTTTGCTGTAATCCAATGACACAAAAAAAAGTAATCCACAGCCATCAGTAGGCCTAGATGCACAAAAAGGGTCATCTAGCCAGGCCTACGCGCGTCACATTCACCAGCCAGTTCCAAACAGGTGAACAAGGCTTCGCCACTTTGCTGTTTAAACAAAGTGGAATAAAAAGTCCAAATCTACACACAACGCAAAATCAATTAGTAAGCTGACAGGACATTTATATACATGGTATTTAGGCAACCTTTATTGCAACGTTGGCACGGCAAGATGTCTATACTAGTGCAACAGTAATTTTCGCGTCCTGCATGCCTCGTCAGGTTGGCCGTAATGTCGCTTTCGATGTGAAGGATTGCAAGAGAAGAAAACCTGGCTGCTCCCATCATCAACCGCATAGCCCGTTCCTTAAATCGTTGTTTTGTGTTATTTAAATTATTTTTAAAATATCTGGTCATGCCAAACGTACAGTAGGCCTATTTCACTAATTTTTGAAACAATGCAATTACCCGTTTCCACCAGGGGGGGCAGTGCTCCCCCTGCCCCCCCCCCCCCCCGGCCCTTTCTCTCGCAGCTGGTGCGCGATCACCTTGTTGCGCTTTCAAATGAGTTTGAGCGTTACTTCCCATCCTCCAAAGATCCACGGCAAACCAATGAGTGGGTCCGCAACCCATTTGTCAATATTGAATAGTGCTAACTTGTCAGCAGGAGGAGGATGAGCAGTTGATCGAAATTGCAAATGACGGTGGTCTTAAGAGTGTGTATAAAGAAACCTCTCTGGCGGGTTTTTGGATCAAAACCAAAGCAGAATATCCCGAGATAGCCGTAAAAGCGCTGAAAACGTTGCTACCATTTCCCACCACGTATCTATGCGAGGCCGGGTTTTCGGCAATGACTGCAACTAAGACCAAATTGCGCAATCGATTGGACATTTCAAACACACTGAGGGTGTCACTGTCTTCCATCACCCCCAGATGGAACCTTCTTATTGCAGGGAAACAAGCACAGGGCTCCCACTGATTATATTCGTAATGCACGTTTAGTTCCCATATTTTGTTAAGCATGTTCACACTACATAGATGTAGCTTCAAGTAATTTTCATAGTTAATATTGTTCAATTTTCACTTCTTCAAGTTCACGTTTTTCACATGTTTAAGAGATCGTTACCTTCACTGTTCATACATAACTGGAGCTAGTTGTTTTCAAGTAATGCGCATGCACAACACATATGGAACATGTAACATGGAACCCCGACCCCCCCCCCCCCCCCGCCGGTCCGTGACAAAAAAAATAGGAAACAAATCGGTCCATGATACATAAAAGGAGCTAGACAACAAATTCCCATTATGTTATTGTGTAGCTTAGTACCCTGGGAGTGAGACAGCTATAAGTTAGTGTCTTGAGAGTGAGACAGTTGTCTGCGTGACTTTCTGAGTCACTCCTGAGAGCAACCATTCAAGACACTATATCCTGTTGGATCCAGCACACCGACCATTGCCCATCTCTTCGACGCCCCATTTCCAGCCATGGACTGAGGCTAACATGACACGCCGCGGTAAGAAGTGCTCCAGCAGAAACGTAGGCCTACCTCCTCTGCCTCTCTCAAACCGGTACAGTGCCCTCTCCATCGTCGACTCTACAAACATCCAGCCACAGAATCCACTGGTGGACGATGGCCCGGCATCTACGTTGACATCCAGTGCTGGTGCTGCTCCTGCTGCTGCTACCGTGAGGGAAGGCACTACGTCAACATCGAGTGCTGCTGCTGCTGCTGCCGCTGCTACCGTGAGGGAAGGCCCTACGTCAACATCGAGTGCTGCTGCTGCTGCTGCCGCCGTGAGGGATGGCCTGGTTTCTCCGTCGACGTCCAGTGCTGCTGCCTCTGCTGCTGCTGCCGCTGTGAGGGATGGCCCGACTTCCCCTTCGACATCCGACGTTGCTGCTGGTGCTGCTCCCGCTGTGGACATGGCTGTTTGCCAGGCGAGCGTGTCGGATGGAGGTGCTGGTGTTGCTGCTCCTGCTGACTGGCTGCCCAGTGCGGTGGATGTGCCGTCGCGCTGTCATGGCGGTGGGTCCTCTGCTGCCAGACGTAGGCTTCTGAGAGACGCGGTATCGAGGCGTTCAGGGGTACTCCCTTGCTCGGATGCGTCTGGAGGCCGCTCACCGGGTTCTCCCTGGGATGGTTCATAAACGGTTGGCTGTGCTTCCCGGTCAAGGTTGCCCCCTTCGCAGCCGACTGGCCCGCGACTGTGGGGAGTCGGCCCGAGTCAGGAGCGACCGGGCTCCTCTGGTAGCCTGACGCCCTCTCAACCTCGTCCGCTGTTTTCGCCAACAACACTCATCATCGGCGACTCCATAACAAGGAATATCAGACTCTTTGATGCTACCACCCGCTGCATTCCCGGTGCCACGGTTACAGACGTCCATGAAAAACTATGTGAGTTACTGCCCTTTTTGCCTATATCCATTAGGGCCTACTAGAATCATCGTTCATGTTGGGTCAAATGCAGGGTTGGGTAGTAACGGATTACATGTAATCTGGATTACGTAATCAGATTACAAAAATCAAGTAACTATAATCAGCCCAGATTACAATAAAATTACCTGATTACATTTTATCATGCAAACAATGCAACTTTTTTATGATAGCCTAGCTATCTTTTAGTTTGACAAGCTTTGGGCTTGCCGGTTCGACCCCCGACCAGTAGAAAAAATGTGGGTGGGGGAAGTGGTTGAGCACTGCTTTCCCATGCCCACATCCACGGCTGAAGTGCCCTTGAGTAAGACACCTAACCCCTCACTGATCCCCGAGCGAAAAGATCAGTTAATTCACACAGGAATGCTTTAATTAGAGCAAAGAGATTTCTTAGATGTAATGAAATAATGAAGAGAAAAATAAAATGAGAATTCTTTCATCCATTCAGTGATGGTGTCTTTTACTTAAGGGACATTATTGAAGTAATCTAAAATTAATCCTAAAGTAATCAGATTACGTTACATGTTTTTGGTAATCCAACTGATTACGTTACTGATTACAAAAATTGCCATGTAATTTGTAGTCAGTAATGGATTACCATTTCAAAATAATCTGACCCCTGGTCAAATGATACTGGCCGTCGGGAGTCGGAATTAACAAAGACTGATTTTTCTGGCTCTCATGGGACTTTTAAAAAAATGTGGAAAGTCTGTTTTTATTTCAGGCCCAATTTCAACTGCAGGGCATGGAGATGAACGTTTTAGCAGAATTCTTAGCCTCAGTCACTGGCTTCAGCATACTTGCAGAGAGCACGGTGTGGGTTTTATCGACAATTTCAACGTATTTTGGCAGAAAGACACTCTTTTTAAACGCGGCGGAATTCACCCAAACATCACTGGTGCACGTCTACTGGCAGCAAATGTGCTGTATGCTGTTCAGACAGCCCCACGCTATTCGAGAACCGATTGACTGAATGCAGCATCAGAGCCTCCGGCTCCTGATACCTCCCCATATCCGCATATCCCTCCAGGCATCACCCACGTCCCAATTCCCCATCACTGTACTGATAACTAGTGTTCAAAGACGGCATAAGACGGCGACTGAACAGGGTAAATCAGTCAAATTTAAAAGCAGTCCCAAAACAAAATCTGTATACACCTGTGCAAATGACCTTCCCAATTACCACTACTGTAAGATTAGCTCTACTAAATGTCAGGTCACTCTCAAACAAGACATTTTTAATTAAGGATCTGATATGTATGCACTCACTTGATTTTATGCTTTTAACTGAAACATGGCTTGATCATGCTTGTTACCCTGATTGAATCTGCTCCCCCAAATTTTAAGTTCATGAGCACTGCCCGTGACAAGAAGAAAGGGGGAGGAATCGCCACAATATTTAAAGAATCTTTTCAGTGCAAGCAGGTATTTTTTGGGGACTTCACATCCTTTGAATAACTTTGTTCACTTGTAAAGTGACCAACATACTAATTGTGACCATTTATAGGCCTCCAAGACAGTCAGTAAAAATGTTTCTTGAAGAATTTTGTGAACTGCTGTCAAATATTTGCTTAGAGTTTGAATCCATTATTATCACAGGGGATTTTAATTTGCATATAGAATTTGTCTTGGACTGTAGGAAAGAGAATCATAAATGAGAATACCATTGCCCTGTTTGAGCAAGCATTCTCTCACAACCCACCTCGGTCAAACTCTGTAGATGACCTGACGAATAGCTTCACAGAAAACATGAGACAAATCATGGATGACATTGCCCCAGTAAAAATGAAAAAAGTTAACAACAAGCAAACTGCACCATGGAGACACAATCCAGTGATTAAACAAGCCAAAAGAGAATGCAGGAAAACAGAGAGAAAATGGCACAAGACCAAGCTACAAATTGACTACCAAATTCATAAAGACATGCTACGCCAGTATAACAATGCAATTTGCAAGGCAAGGCAGAACTTTTTCTCTGACATTATAAACAGGAATATAAATAATGCTCGTGTGCTTTTCTCCACTGTTGAGAGGTTAACAAATCCCCCAACTGACATAACACCAGAACTTTTCTCAGTTGACAAATGTGAGGAGTTTGCATTCTTTTTCAGTAGCAAAATTAAAAAAAATAAGACTGAACATTAACAACACACTTGCAAATAACTCTTGTTTTAGAAATGCCAGCTACTGAAAGAACATGAAGAAAACAAATATTTTTGCCATGGCGAGATTAAACTCGACATGTTGACTTTAAAGTCAGCATGTCGACATTAAACTCGACATTTCGAGAATAAAGTTGAAATATCATATCTACTTTAATCTCGACGTGTGGACTTTAAATTCGACATGCTGACATTAAACTCGCAGTAGGCCCTACTGTTTAAACATAGCCTACACAGTTTAAGCTATGTAGCCTACACTAATACACAATATTACATAAAAGAAAAATGGGCTTCAAATAGGTGTTATTTTAGATAGATTGCTAGATTGCAGATATTCAGATAGATTGCGTCTTGTCTGTTAACTACTCATTGCCGTCATCGTGAAGTGCTGTCTCGCGGTTATGGAAATACCATGCACTATGCCGTTTAGGCTAAATAGCTAGAAAAATATATGTATCCAATGATTTTGGATCCCCATTTCCCCATTTTTCTTTTATGTAACATATTGTGTATTAGTGTATGCTACATAGCTTAAACTGTGTAGGCTATGTTTAAACAGTAGGGTGCTCCAATAGGGTTTCCAGTGCTCTCCAGACTGCCAGGAAAACGTTAAATCCTCCGGGTTGGACACAGCTGTGCGCCTTCATCATTGCCCTTGGACTATTCAGCCGCTTAACTAGATGCAACCAATTGGACTACTAAGTTAACATGAGTTTTCTTTTTAAAATGTCTTAATTATTTCTTTTATTATTTGTTTTTGATTGTTTGTTTGTTATCCGTCTTGAATGTTTCACATGTTGTATGTTTCACGTGTGACGGGTACGCTGGGGATTACGCCGCTCCGTTAGGCATTTTTGTTATTTGTTTGTTTGGGTCTTGTGTGTGAATCACTTTTGTTGCACTTTGTGCATAGAAAAAAATGCTCTTCATGTTTGTCTGTAAGCACTTTGTGCTCAATGCTTGAAAAGTACTATATAAATAAATATAGCCGCAAGCGGCAATGGCGGGCCCGAGCACCTGTGGGCCACAACCCGTGACATTTCAGAATCTAACAAAGCACCGACGTGGTGCATGTGTAAAATGTACATATTTGATGTGTGTGCTATTTGTTTTTCCATGTTTTTTTTGGCACATTTACTTGCTTGGCCAGGTGGGGGCGTAATGCAAAGCAGGCCCATTTGGTGTCATCATAATCATAATATATTAACCTGAGAAATTTCAGACCATTCATTTTCAGCAAAGAACATTTCTGATACACTTTTTGGCCAGATGGTGGTGCTATGTTAGGCATTGAAATTACACGTGCATATCATCACAATAATGATATCCAGAATGTTTGTAAACTTTCAGATCAATCACTTAAGGCATTGTCCATTTCTGGCACATTTCCTGCTTGACCAGGTGGTGGGGCTATGCCAGGCAGGCCCATTGGGTGTCTGGATATCATCATAATCATAATGTCTATTAACCTGAAAAGTTTCAGACCATTTATTCAAAGCATAGAGCATTTCTGGCACATTTCCTGCTTGGCCAGATGGTGGCGCTATGCTAGGCCTGTGAATTACGAATGTAAATATCATCACAATAATGATATCCAATATTTTATAAAGTTTCAGATCAATCACTTAAGGCATTTTCCATTTCTGGCACATTTCCTGCTTGGCCAGGTGGTGGCACTATGCCAGGCAGGCCCATTGGGTGTCTGGATATCATCATAAACATGATATCTATTAACCTGAGAAGTTTCAGACCATTCATTCAATGTACTGTGATTTATGACACATTTCCTGTTTATGTGGTGAGATATTAAAATCATATCAAATATAGTACAACATTCACAAATCCCTTCACAATTTAACATCAGCGACATCTTGGCATAATGTTTGCCAAATTTCAAATTAATCTGACAAACCGTCTAGGAGGAGTATGTTCAAATTCATCATGTGAAATCAGCATAATTGTCATTCTTTCTGTTGCCAGTTGGTGGTGCTATGCCAAACATGCATTATGGGCATGTGAATATTATCATTAACATGGTCTTCAATGACCTGTGAAATTTAAAACATTTCAAGCCATGCATGGTGAATTATGACACATTTATTGTTTATGTGAAAGGGCATTAAAATGAATAATTTCGCCATTTCGTCAAAGTACAACATATAAAAAAAAAGGCTTCACAATTTAGAATCAGGAACATCTCAACGTCATGTATACCAACTTTGACATGAATCGGATCAACCGTCTAGGAGGAGTACGTTAAAATTGATCATGTCCACAACGCACAAATTCTCAATTACCTCACTTCCTGTGGGCGTGGCTAATGGCATGTTAATACAAAAGTTGTTTGTTTTTGGGAGTTACATACACCCACCAAATTTGGTGTGTGTATCTAAAACTATATGCCAACCACAAGTCACAGTGACATAAGGGGGCACTATGGAGTTCCTGGGCAACGCCCGGTTCCAAGCTTTTATCCTTGTCTATTCACCGTATAACTTGATGTGTGCGCCAAATTTCATGCGTTTTCACCCATGGGAAGCACCTCTTTTGGGATCACGATTCAGCACATATTTCATCACATATTAGTCTGCACAAAATCCCAAATACCTCACTTCCTGTTGGGCGTGGCTAATGCATTGTACATACGAAAGTAGTTCATCTTGGGGAGATACAGACACCTACCAAATTTGGTGTGTGTAGCTGAAAGTATATGCCCACCACAGGATCAGTCACCTAAGGGGGCGTAAGGGGGCGCTGGCGAGTCCCTGGGCCAAGCTTTTTTACCTAGCTGCTTTGTGTGACACCTGATGTGTGTGCCAAATTTCAAGACTTTTCGATTATGTTAACCACCTCAAAATATTTGCCAACCACGAGATCAGTCACCTAAGGGGGCACTAGCGAGTCCCTGGGCCACGCCCGGGGTCAAGCTCTTGTACCTAACTGCGATGCGTGACACCTGACGTGTGTGCCAAATTTCAAGAGTTTTCGACCATGTTAACCACCTCAAAAACAGGAAAGCAAAAAAGTAGAATAACAATAATAATACTTAATAATAATAATTCTTACAAAAACAATAGGGCCTTGCGCCCTTCGGTGCTCGGGCCCTAAATATAGCCGCAAGCGGCAATGGCGGGCCCGAGCACCTGCGGGCCGCTACCCGTGACATTTCAGAATCTAACAAAGCACCGACGTGGTGCATGTGTAAAATTTATTCTTTCATTTTAAGCAAAGAACATTTCTGATACACTTTTTGGCCAGATGGTGGCGCTATATTAGGCATGTGAATTACACATGTGAATATCATCACAATAATGATATCCAATATTTTGTAAAGTTTCAGATCAACCAATAAAGGCATTACCAATTTCTGGCACATTTTCCGTCTTGGCCAGGTGGTGGCGCTATGCCAGGCAGGCCCATAGGGTCTCTGGATATCATCATAATTATAATATCTATTAACCTGAGAAGTTTCAGAACATTCATTCAAAGCATAGAGCTTTTCTGGCATATTTCCTGTTTGGCCAGATGGTGGTGCTATGCCAGGCAGGCCCATTGGGTGTCTGGATATCATCATAAGCATAATATCTATTAAGCTGAGAAGTTTCAGACCATTCATTCAATGCACTGTGACTTTATGACACATTTCCTGTTTATATGGTGAGATATTAAAATCCTGACATATTACAACATATCAAAAATCCCTTCGCAATTTAACATCAGCAACATCTTGGCATCATATTTGCGAAATTTCACATGAATCTGACAAACCGTCTAGGAGGAGTATGTTAAAATTCATCATATGACATCAGTGTAATTGCCATTCTTTCTGTTACCAGGTGGTGGCGCTACACCAGGCAGGCCCATTGGGTGTCTGGATATCAACATAATTATAATATCTATTAACCTGAGAAGTTTCAGACCATTCATTCAAAGCATAGAGCATTTCTGGCATATTTCCTGTTTGGCCAGATGGTGGCGCTATGCTAGGCATGTGAAATATATGTGTGAATATCATCACAATAATGATATCCAATATTGTATAAAGTTTGAGATCAATTACTTAAGGCATTGTCCATTTCTGGCACATTTTCTACTTGGCCAGGTGGTGGCGCTGTGCCAGGCAGGCCCATTGGGTGTCTGGATATCAACATAAGCGTAATATCTATTAACCTGAGAAGTTTCAACCCATTCATTCAATGCACTGTGACTTTATGACACATTTCCTTTTTATATGGTGAATTATTAAAATCTTGACATTTTACAACATATCAAAAATCCCTTCACAATTTAACATCAGCAACATCTTGGCATAATGTTTGTCAAATTTTACATGAATCTGACAAACCGTCTAGGAGGAGTATGTTAAAATTGATCATACGACATCAGTGTAATTGCCATTCTTTCTGTTGCCAGGTGGTGGCGCTATGCCAAATATGCCTTATGGGCATGTGAATATCATCACTACCATGGTATTCAAAGACCTGTGAAATGTAAAACATTTCAAGCCATGCATGGTGAATTAAGACACATTTATTGTTTATGTGGAAGGGTATTAAAATTCATAGTTTAGCCATTTCGTCAAATTACAACATATCAAAAAAAGCTTCACAATTTAGAATCAGAAGCATATTGGCATCATGTATACCAATTTTCACATGAATCGGATCAATCGTCTAGGAGGAGTATGTTAAAATTGATCATGTCCACAACGCACAAAATCTCAATTACCTCACTTCCTGTGGACGTGGCTAATGGCATGTTAATACAAAAGTTGATTGTTTTTGGGAGTTACATACACCCACCAAATTTGGTGTGTGTATCTAAAACTATATGCCAACCACAAGTCACAGTGACATAAGGGGGCGCTATGGAGTTTCTGGGCCAAGCCAAGTGCCAAGGCTTTTCCCCTGTGTATTCATGGTACCTCTTGACGTGTGCCAAATTGCATGCGTTTTCACTGATGGGAAGCACCTCTTTTAGCATCACAATTCATCACATTTTAGTCCGCACAAAATCCCAAATACCTCACTTCCTGTTGGGCGTGGCTAATGCATTGTACATACGAAAGTTGTTCATCTTGGGGAGATACAACACACCTACCAAATTTGATGTGTCTAGCTGAAAGTATGTGCCAACCACTGCATCAATCACCTAAGGGGGCGCTACTGAGTCCCTGGGCCACGCCCGGGGCCAAGCTCTTGTACCTAACTGCTTTGCGTTACACCTGATGTGTGTGCCAAATTTCAAGACTTTTCACCCATGTTAACCACCTCAAAAAAGGAAAACGCTCTGAGACAAAGTTAAAATACTCGTAATAATAATAATAATAATAATAATAATCCTTACAAAAACAATAGGGCCTTGCGCCCTTCGGTGCTCGGGCCCTAAATATAGCCGCAAGCGGCAATGGCGGGCCCAAGCACCTGCGGGCCGCAACCCGTGATATGTCGGAATCCAACAAAGCACCGACGTGGTGCGTTTGTGAAATTTACATATTTGATGCGTGGGCTATTTGCTTTTGTATTTTATTTTCTGCCACATTTACTCGCTTGGCCAAGTGGGGGCGTAATGCAAGGCAGGCCCATTGGGTGTCATCATAATCATAATATATATTAACCTGAGAAATTTTAGACCATTCATTTTAAGCAAAAAACATTTCTGATACACTTTTTGGTTGGCCAGATGGTGGCGCTATGTTAGGCATTGAAATTACACATGTGAATATCATCACAATGTGAATATCAAAAAATGTCAAGCCATGCATGGTGAATTATGACACATTTATTGTTTATGTGGAAGGGCATTAAAATTAATAATTCCGCCATTTCGTCAAATTACAACATATCAAAAAAAGGCTTCACAATTTATAATCAGGAACATCTCGGCGTCATGTATACCAACTTTGACATGAATCGGATCAACCGTCGAGTATGTTAAAATTGATCATGTCCACAACGCACAAAATCTCAATTACCTCACTTCCTGTGGGCGTGGCTAATGGCATGTTAATACAAAAGTTGTTTGTTTTTGGGAGTTACATACACCCACCAAATTTGGTGTGTGTATCTAAAACTATATGCCAACCACAAGTCACAGTGACATAAGGGGGCGCTATGGAGTTCCTGGGCAACGCCCGGTGCCAAGCTTTTATCCCTGTCTATTCAAATTTGGTGTGTGTAGCTGAAAGTATATGCCCACCACGGGATCAGTCATCTAAGGGGGCGTAAGGGGGCGCTAGCGAGTCCCTGGGCCACGCCCGGGGTCAAGCTCTTGTACCTAACTGCGATGTGTGACACCTGACGTGTGTGCCAAATTTCAAGAGTTTTCGACCATGTTAACTACCTCAAAAACAGGAAAGCAAAAAAGTAGAATAACAATAATAATACTCAAATATAGCCGCAAGCGGCAATGGCGGGCCCGAGCACCTGCGGGCCGCAACCCGTGACATGTCGGAATCCAATAAAGCACCAACGTGGTGCGTTTGTAAAATGTGCATATTTGATGCGTGGGCTATTTGCTTTTGTATTTTATTTTCTGCCACATTTACTCATGGGCCCATAGGGCATGTGTGCCATGTTAACCACCTCAAAAACAGGAAAGCAAAAAAGTAGAATAACAATAATAATACTCGATAATAATAATAATAATCCTTACAAAAACAATAGGGCCTTGCGCCCTTCGGTGCTCGGGCCCTAATAATAATCCTTTCAAAAACAATAGGGCTTCGCACCTCTCGGTGCGCAAGGCCGTCCCGGCCTCGCGCACCGTCGGTGCTCGGGCCCTAATAATCCTTACAAAAACAATAGGGCCTTGCGCCCTTCGGTGCTCGGGCCCTAATAATAATAATAATAATAATAATAATCCTTACAAAAACAATAGGGCCTTGCGCCTTTCGGTGCTCGGGCCCTAATAATAATAATAATAAATATAGCCGCAAGCGGCAATGGCGGGCCCGAGCACCTGCGGGCCGCAACCCGTGACATGTCGGAATCCAACAAAGCACCGACGTGGTGCGTTTGGGAAATGTACATATTTGATGCGTGTGCTATGTGCTTTTGTATTTTATTTTCTGCCACATTTACTCGCTTGGCCAGGTGGGGGCGTAATGCAAGGCAGGCCCATTTGGTGTCATCATAATCATAATATATTAACCTGAGAAATTTCAGACCATTCATTTTCAGCAAAGAACATTTCTGATACACTTTTTGGCCAGATGGTGGTGCTACGTTAGGCATTGAAATTACACATGTGAATATCATCACAATAATAATGATATCCAAAATGTTTGTAAACTTTCAGATCAATCACTTAAGGCATTGTCCATTTCTGGCACATTTCCTGCTTGACCAGGTGGTGGCGCTATGCCAGGCAGGCCCATTGGGTGTCTGGATATCATCATAATCATAATATCTATTAACCTGAAAAGTTTCAGACCATTTATTCAAAGCATAGAGCATTTCTGGCACATTTCCTGCTTGGCCAGATGGTGGCGCTATGCTAGGTCTGTGAATTACGCATGTGAATATTCTCACAATAATGATATCCAATATTTTATAAAGTTTCAGATCAATCACTTAAGGCATTTTGCATTTCTGGCACATTTCCTGCGTGGCCAGGTGGTGGTGCTATGCCAGGCAGGCCCATTGGGTGTCTGGATATCATCATAATCATGATATCTATTAACCTGAGAAGTTTCAGACCATTCATTCAATGCACTGTGATTTATGACACATTTCCTGTTTATGTGGTGAGATATTAAAATCATATGAAATATATTACAACATTCACAAATCCCTTCACAATTTAACATCAGCGACATCTTGGCATAATGTTTGCCAAATTTCAAATGAATCTGACAAACCGTCTAGGAGGAGTATGTTCAAATTGATCATGTGAAATCAGCATAATTGCCATTCTTTCTGTTGCCAGTTGGTGGCGCTATGCCAAACATGCATAATGGGCATGTGAATATTAGCATTAACATGGTCTTCAATGACCTGTGAAATTTAAAACATTTCAAGCCATGCATGGTGAATTATGACACATTTATTGTTTATGTGGAAGGGTATTAAAATTAATAATTTCGCCATTTCGTTACATTACAACATATCAAAAAAAGGCTTCACAATTTATAATCAGGAACATCTCGGCGTCATGTATACCAACTTTGACATGAATCGGATCAACCGTCTAGGAGGAGTACGTTAAAATTGATCATGTCCACTACGCACAAAATCTCAATTACCTCACTTCCTGTGGGCGTGGCTAATGGCATGTTAATACAAAAGTTGTTTGTTTTTGGGAGTTACATACACCCACCAAATGTGGTGTGTGTATCTAAAACTATATGCCAACCACAAGTCACAGTGACATAAGGGGGCGCTATGGAGTTCCTGGGCAACGCCCGGTGCCAAGCTTGTATCCCTGTCTATTCACTGTATCACTTGATGTGTGTGTTTTCACCCATGGGAAGAACCTCTTTTGGCATCATGATTCATCACATATTTCATCACATATTAGTCTGCACAAAATCCCAAATACCTCGCTTCCTGTTGGGCGTGGCTAATGCATTGTACATACGAAAGTCGTTCATCTTGGGGAGATACAGACACCTACCAAATTTGGTGTGTGTAGCTGAAAGTATATGCCCACCACGGGATCAGTCATCTAAGGGGGCGCTAGCGAGTCTCTGGGCCATACCCGGGGCCAAGCTTTTTTACCTAGCTGCTTTGTGTGACACCTGATGTGTGTGCCAAATTTCAAGACTTTTCGATTATGTTAACCATCACAAAATATTTGCCAACAACGGGAGCAGTCACCTAAGGGGGCGCTAGCGAGTCCCTGGGCCATGCCCGGGGTCAAGCTCTTGTACCTAACTGCGATGCGTGACACCTGACGTGTGTGCCAAATTTCAAGAGTTTTCGACCATGTTAACCACCTCAAAAACAGGAAAGCAAAAAAGTAGAATAACAATAATAATAATAATAATAATAATAATCCTTACAAAAACAATAGGGCCTTGCGCCCTTCGGTGCTCGGGCCCTAATAATAATAATCCTTACAAAAACAATAGGGCCTTGCGCCCTTCGGTGCTTGGGCCCTAAATATTATTATTACTATATTATTATAGGGCCTATTGCGAGTTTAATGTCAGCATGTCGACTTTAAAGTCGACACGTCGAGATTAAAGTCGACATTACATTTCAACATTATTCTCGAAATGTCGAGTTTAATGTCGACAGGTCGACTTTAAAGTCAACATGTCGAGTTTAATCTCGCCATGGCAAAAATATTTTTTTTCTTCATGTGGGCCCTAATACTCTGTCGTAGTGCTTCAGATTATACATCTTTACAAAGTGGCATTTTCCCTAAATCCCTTAGAAATGCAGTTGTAAAGCCCCTGCTCAAAAAGAATAACTTGGATCCTTCGATATTAGGCAACTACAGACCAATATCTAATCTACCTTTTATTGGAAAGATCATTGAAAAAACTGTTTTTAACCAATTAACTACTTTTTTATCGTCACAAAACTATTTTGATGACTTTCAATCTGTCTTTCGTGCAAATCACAGCACCGAAACAGCCCTGGTCAAGGTGATAAATTACATTCGTCTAAATACAGATGCTGGCAAAGCATCTGTTCTAGTACTACTGGACCTGAGTGCAGCATTTGATACAGTTGACCACTGTATACTACTCCACAGACTGGAGCACTGGGTTGGATTTTCAGGTGTCGTCATAAAGTGGTTACAATCTTACCGACAGGAGCTACTTTGTTGCCATAGGGAATTACACCTCAACACCAGTATCCCTGACCTGTGGTGTTCCTCAGGGATCGATCCTAGGCCCTTTACTGTTTAATACTGTTTAATCTACAAGCTGTTTTATTGGAAAAGGGAGGCTTAAGGTATGACAAGCAGGGGTGCCAATAATTGTGAGTGACATGTTTTTGTTAAAAATATTTATTTCTTTATGAGATTGATCTTTTTCTCAAAATAAATTCGCTTCCCTTCAAGGTTGGATTTTTCCTCATTTTTTCCATTGTGAGATTACAATACTGCCCTACAAAGGCAAAAGGCAGTAACTGCATTTTTGGTCGAAAATGAGTTATAGACTGGTGCAGAGGTGACCTAAGCAGTACCACCTGTGCTGATGTGGAAGCCTTTATTTGCGAGGTTTTCAAAGCTGGCTCAGGGCCAGGGCCTCTTTCTATTTGCTCAGGCTGTTCCTTTGGAGAGACTGCCTCCAAGCCATGATGCATTATCATTCCATATCAAGAGGGCACACTACTAAGCAGCTGTATGGCTCCAAGCAAATCAACAAAGACCTGCACTGCCTCCACCGCAAACTATGGGTTGGCGAATTGAGAAAGATGCTCTTTTGCCAGTTCTGACTTCCCTTCCTTCTGTGCCTCAGGCTGTTATCAATCTTGTTACATGCCGTTGTACCACACACAAAAGCAGTAAAAACAGAATGGAAAAAACACAATAAAAATGAACAAGCAACTAGAAACACTCAAAGAATTTAGGTGGTGTTTAAAAATAATAATAATAATAATAATAATAATAATAATAATAATAAGATTTAATTGTATAGCACCGTTCATACACAGAATGCAGCTCAAAGGGCTTTACATTTGGAACATTTAACACAATAATAGAGAAGAAAATAATAATAACAACACAATAATAGAGAAGAAAATAATAATAACAATAATACATTTTTGTGGCTTACGCAGCAAGTTGTTGCGGTAGTATAGGCTTTGCTAACAAATGCTTAGGCTAACAAATGCTTAGGCCCCGTTGATGTGGACTCTAAGCAGTTAGCCTAAGTATGTTCTTAGTATTTGTTGTGATTATATGAATTTATATACAGACGTTTAAGGAACGCAACGACCGGACGACTGGCAGCCTTAACCCCCTACAAGCACGTCATATGGCAACAGTGGCAAGGAAAAACTCCCATATTCCCGGAAGAAACCTTGAGCCTGATTGCCTGGTGGAAGGAGTCCCTGAGCCAGCTGGTCCTGGCTCTGTTTGTATTTAAACCCACACACTGTTGGCAAAATATAAATGGCCCACCCACAACTGCTCAAGAAACAGGCACACCCACAATGAGTATTCCCTCTAGATGCCATCATTCATTAACCCTACATCCCTCTTACCACAAAGGTTCAGCAGTAATATTGTTTTCCAAATGAATATTCTAAGGTTTCAGATGATCTGAGGGTCAGATGATCAGAGTTACTGAGAAAGTGAGTATTATAGTGGAGATAATTTTACTGATAGAAGTTTTGGGTTAAAAGGACAATTTAAGCAAAGTAGAGGAACGTGTTTACCTGATGTCTCTGATCCCCCAGTGGCTTGTGTATTCCTCTCAGCGCTAGTTTTATGTGCTTTTCTGAAAGCAGACTTTCCACTTCGGTTGTTGCCCTGCAGCTGGTGTCTCTCAAGGGCATGCTGGTCTGATTCAGGTATGTGGTGATAATGCTCACGATTTAGCTGGACCCTCCGATAGTAATCCTCACCCTGAACTGCATGGAAGCTGTGGCCATGGAAAAGAGACAACAGGACTGCCAGTATAGACAGAGTAAGAGAACGGTTACACCATCTTTTCGGGAACAAAGCAAACATCATGAGAGGGCTACAACATTTAGTTGGCTGCCAAAAGTGGTTTTCTATAAAACTATTCCCTTTTGTTCTCCCTTTGCTCTGTTACTCTTCTCTCCTTTTGTCTATCCCTTTGTCCTCTTTTTAGTAAGTCTACATACTTTCAGACGTTCCAAGTCCCTGTCAAAACCACACAGCCAGAAGGTCTAAGCAAATTCTTTCTTGGGAAAACAAGTGGGAGGGAAAAATAAAAAAGGAGGGAGAGAGCAGAAAACACAAATGATTATAAGTTAATAGACAGAAAGAGAGATAATGGTAGTCAAAATGTTTTCTTTTGGATAAGTTGGCAAGTGTAAAGCTACAGTAGTCTTGAGGAGCAGGGGTTGTTTCTTTCCACCATTTCAACACATTGAAAGGGGGATACATGGAGGGGAAAACAGCATTTCTACACAAATGCAATGTTAAAATAACATTTAAATTCCACACCTATATTGTACAACTAAATCAAAGGACTGGAAATAAACTTTAATGAACCATGTTTTCATCTCACTGCTGAGAGAAGGGTTTTCTGCAAAGAGAGACACAGAAGGGGGATTTTGCATAGTATAGTTTAACATTCTAAAATGGATACTTTCGGTACTTGATAAGGATTCATGTTCGATGAATCATGTTCGATGCCATTGAAAAGTCCAACGCAACCCTTAATGCTGACTGCATGTCATTATTTATTTATACACCATGAATTGATACAAAAGTTAGAGTTGCTGTGTCTTTGTGTTGCTTGGCAACCATTCTGATTTCTAGAACAACAAAGGGGTGGTGTTAGGCATGATGCAAAACAGTGTTTAAAATCATCTTTCCTGTTGGAAACCTACAGTACGGTCTTGCAGGGCTTACTGCTTAATTGTTTCAGGGTGTACATCTTGTTTGGATTGAAAATATACAGTACAACGTCCCGAAGTATACATTAAAGATCAGCTTAACAGATGTGCATCACTGGGCCCCATTTTTTTATTATTATTTACACTTTAGTGAATGGCATATGTGTTGGCATGCTCCAAGTGAAAAAGTAATGTGCTCTCTGTCAAAAGAGCAGTAAGATTACATTAACTACAATAATTCCAAACAGTCAGCAAGGAAAGCACATTATGCTTATTTTTTTGAAGATTTAACATTTAATTCGATACTTTTTGTGACTGGTTATACCTCAGGTGGCTTTAAACATTCTCTACACCTGCATGCATGCCCACTTCTTTTAATGCTACACAGATAGACCCCTCAACCTAGCCATTCACATACTGTACATATTTAGGTCAAGAGTGGCGTGTTGGGTGAAGGTCTGGGGGCGAGGTGTGGTTGGTCGTGGTAGTGGGGGATGTGTGCATATGCTGGGGGCCTGTGGCGATGGGTGGCACGCAGGTCCTCCCGTCTGTCAGCTCGTCGCAGTATAACTGCAGGGGCTGGGTGGAACTGTGGCCATTAATGGGTGCCCAGGTTGGCAATCAGTCAGGCAATCAACCAGGCAATCAGTTATTCCTATTATTATACTTATTATTAATAGAATAATTACAACTCCTCTCCTCTGAAACCCTCCCTCTCTATGTTCCAGCTTCTCTCCCCCTGGCCCAACAGCAAGCCAGCCTTATACATATGCGCACATACACACACACACATACATCCTCACATACTCACTACCCCTCACCCCCCATCCCAACACCACCTCATTCACACTCTTAGAGCTACCATCCGCACCCCCATCCCCCCTTCTTTTCATTCCGGTCATCAATTTCATCCCTGATAATCATATCTGTAATCATCCTGGACGCAAATCATCCTTAGCCTTTCTGTTATTAATGTTATGTTGTGTTATGTTTGTGGAAGCCAAGTCAATGTGATGTCTTGTTAAGTTACAGTATGTGTTTATGTAATGTACGTCTGTTTGTCGTATGTAGTATTCATGTGCATGTCGTAGTGTTGCATTTTCTGTAATGTCAATGATGTTTGCAAATAAATAAAAAAAAAAACATTCTCTACACCTAACTAACCTATTCATTATCATGTATCTCCAATTCTAGGGAGTTTTTCCTTGCCCCTGTTACTCATGGGCTCTCTCTGAATGTTTAACGTTCTATAAAGCACAATGAGACGTGTATAAATGAAATTAAATTGAAAATTAAATTGAAATAGAACATTTAGGCCAGTTAGTGAATACCTTTGTGTTTATCATGTGTGACAGAGTGTGTGGGGAGAGTGATTCCTAGTATACAAAAACATGAGTGTGATTCCAGAGTGTATATTTTCACATTCAGATAGACTTATTTGTCACATTGTGGTGCCCCAAGCTGCTCTTGGGGTCACACTAGTGCAAACCGTTGCCAGATCCCATTGGGTAAGGTTGTGGATGGCATATACTTCACCAGGGCTATGCTGGAACGGCTTTAGGACCATGGGGAGGTGCTCTGAGGATGTCCGCACATACACTAATTGGGAGTTCAGCTGGAAATTGTTAGATTGCTGGAAAACAAATATATAGGAATTAATGTTTCAATGGGGAAGGGTGACGCCAAATCCATAGTTATCCAAAGTTATACAAAGATGGCAAAGTGAATGGGAGGCAGATTTTAATGCTAGACATACCATAAAATTAAAAAAAAAAAAGACCGGGAAAAGGGTTACTTCACTGGATTTAAACCAAAGGGAAGAAGTGGTCTACACCAGACTTATTAGGTCGCACAGGGTTGAACGCTACTTTACATAGTGGGAAAGGGTTTATGAATAGAATGTCAAGACAATGAAGATGTAGAACATGTGCTATTTGCATGTGAGAAATATAATGGTTTTAGAATAAAGTGGCAGGAATGATAAGGAGAGAACACAATACAAGATCTACTTGAAGAAAATGGCACGACAAGGGAGAGACTTCAAGCTTTATTTATTTTTCTTAATAATACTGGTATAATGAAAAATATAAGTGATTTTTTGTTTTGTTTTAATTAATAAAAAGCCTAGACTCTATGAAGTTGATGTTATTACACACTTCTGTACAGTTGGTGGTATACTCCTAAAAGTAGTAATCAGAAGAAAACAGAAGAAGGAGAAATTGTTAGATTGGCACTGAACAGCACCTAAGAAAGACCTGTTTGAAGAGACAGAGAGAAGCAGGGCTGTGGAAGTGAAAATATAGAGCTTTTGTGCTGGTTACTGTTACTGGTGCATGCCAGTAATTTGTCCGTTTAAAGGTGCCCTTCCACACAAAACCGTTTTTACTTGTATTTTTTTTAACATGTTAGGTCCATACTGTATGTGTTATATTGTGAATGTGAAAATGAACAGCTACTGTACCAGCTACTGGTCAGCTCTAGCCACTGAAAAGAAATAAGCAGAGAAATTAGGCCAATTGCAAAAGCTCTTCAGTTTGACGTGGAATTGATTGAGCTCATTACTATTAATGAGCCCGCCCAGTTGAGACCATGCCCACAAAATTCGTTTAGCTCTGTGACAGTTTCCGTAGGCCTATGCAAGGCTGAATGTCAACGGGCTTGTGCACTATGCACAAATAGAACTTCAACAATGCATATTGCCCAAGAACCCAGACTTGAGAATCAAATGGCTTCAGTTTATTTTTTGGAACAATGCCACAGGCTTTGCAAAAAGGTTGCTGTGGAAGCCTGGAGCAGTAGGCTACCATCGCAGCAGTCTACGACCAGTGCCCGTAAGTAAAATGTTATTGTCAACTCAAGGAAGTGCTATGTTATACAGGTTTAATTAAGTCGTTAGCAGGTTTTATGTACATTTGGACAATGCTAGCACTCGCTAGCCAAGCTAAGTTCATGCCATGAAGCTAAAATTAGTTGATAACGGTGGTCAATACATGTTATGGATGAAACCTACCAGCTGTTAGCCAATCAGAGTTAAGCAGCTTAGCTCGTTGAATATTAATGAGAACTGGCGCAAATGGAGCTGGGTCTTCCTGCAGGCTTTCAATACCATGCTAGAATGGCTTGAAACAAGGTAACCAATAATAATAATAATAAGCTTAATTTGTATAGCACCTTTCATACACAGAATGCAGCTCAACGTGCTTTACATTTAGAGCATGTAACACAATAACAGTCAGTCAGTCATTATCAATCACTTTCACTTTTCTTCATTGCTGTGGCCGTTTATGATCCAATCAGCAACATATCAGAAATATAGAAAATAACGTAACAGTTATTATGACCGCCGCGCAGCGAAGCGGCGGTCATATAGGTTTAGTCAGATTTTTTATTTATTTATTTATTTTTTTTCCCTTTTTCGCATGTCCAAATTCCGTCAAGGATTCCCGGGACACTGAAAGACCGGGGTAGATGAAACTTGGTGGGCATGTAACCCCATATGGATAGCATGGAACCATCGTTTTTCGTTTTGATCTGTAGCCCCCCCGCTGGACTGCACCCCCCGAAAGGAGGGTAGGGCAGACACAGTTTTCTGTGAATATCTCCTATCACCTAGAACCGTAGGGTTTAGGAGGACCATTTTTTTTTTGTATGTTGATCTCAAAGGGCCATGTCAACCCATTCCATAACCACTCATTTCATGTATAGCGCCACCTAGTTAAACACAAAAAAGTAAAAATGAGGTGTTGTAATTGAAGGTATCTGTGACCTAACATAGTCAAAACTGCACGAAATTGGAAGTGTAGGATCATTATGACACCCTCTGAATGCACACCAAGTTTCGTGGAATTCCGTTCATGGGGGGCCACACAATAAATTAATTTATGTTACTATACACCAACTGGCCTGTAGGTGGCCAGAGACAGCTTTCTGTGAATATCTCGAGAACCGTAGGGCCTAGGAGGTCCACCTTTTTTTTGTATGTTGGTCTTATGGGGGCATGTCAACCCATCCCATTACCACTTATTTCATGTATAGCGCCACCTAGTTAAAAATTAAAAAGCAAAAAATTAGGTGTTTTCATCACAATATCTCTGGCTGACATGGTCAAAACTGCACGAAATTGAAAGTGTAGGATCATTATGACACCCTCCGAATGCATGCCACGTTTTGTGAACTTTCGTTCATGGGGGGCCTTACAATAAAATAATTTATGTGTACATTTAGTGACCATACACCAACAAGGATTCCCGGGACACTGAAAGACCGGGGTACACGAAACTTGGTGGGCATGTAACCCCACATGGATAGCATGGAACCATCATTTTTCGTTTTGATCTGTAGCCCCCCCCGCTGTACTGGACCCCCCGAAAGGAGGGTAGGGCAGACACAGTTTTCTGTGAATATCTTGAGAACCGTAGGGCCTAGGATGACCAATTTTTTCCGTATGTTTCCCTCCAGGGGTCATGTTAACCCATTCCATGTGCACACATGTGCATAAACAGATACACACGCAAACACATACATTCACAGTAATCATACGTATGACACATACTCACACAGTAGACATATGTACGCATGCATGCACATGCACAAACACACATACGCAGGCAAACACACAAGCACACGCACACACACACACACACACACACACACACACATAAACATAAACGTGTACACGCACACATGCACACAATTCAACAATTTCTCAGAATTATGAACAGGCAAGATGGGGGTGGGGTTGTATAAAATGAATTTTACATGTGAAATCTATGAACTAATCATGTTTTGGTACTTGTTGTCTAGCAGATACCAGTGAGAATTGAGTGTGGATAATGCAATTTAGTGAGACAGTTAGAATCATATAGGCCTTTCAGCGTGATTTATTTTTGTGGAAAAAATGTGCTGGACTGGGCGGCGGTCATATTTTGTACCGCTCTGCGGTACATCTAGTTAAAGAAGAGTCAGTCATTCCCCTTTGTTGCTGTGGCCGTTTATGATCCAATCAGCAACATATCAGAAATACTATTATACTACTATGGATATATATAAAGGCTTTGCTGACAAATGCCTAGGCTAACAAATGTTTAGGCCCCGTTGATGCGGACTCCAAGCAGCCAGCCTTAAGGCTCTGGTATGGTTGTGCGTCACATTTGCGCGTGTCCAAGACGTGCGTCATTTTTGCCGTGGACGTGAAGCATACTCCAACTTCTGCTGTCCTGAATGCACGTTAAATTGTTAAGGTTAGCGCCTGCGCACTATGGATTAACTGTGATACTCTGCCCCACCAACTGGGGGCGGTACGTCGAGCCTGAAAGTAGGACACAACCACCAAAGAAGCCTGAAACGCCTGAAGAAAAGAAGAACGTGGGATGTGCGAGCACTGAACGAAGGAAGAGCTGATGAAGGAAAAAGCACCACGAGTACGTTCGCCTGTCTGCTTGGAAGTTTGATTAGGGATGGGCAGAACGAGGCTTTGTGAAACAACGAAACGTTCAAAGCAATTGCGCCGGAATCGAGGCTTCGAAACAATCCGACACACGTAACTCCATGGTGACATCTAGTGGCCAGTTTTGCTAACATCACATTTTGACCGTGAAGCACAACTGCTTCAGACGAAGAATATAAATAGCCAACATGGAACACAAGATTACGTCCACAGCCACATGGTTGAGTGGTGAACACACTTGCATTCGGCCGGAGCGGCCGGTGTTCGACTCCCTGCTGGTGCTTAAAAAGTTCAGACTAGTATATGCCTTCAGTAACTAGAACATTTTTATATCTGTCAGTTACAGATGTTTTGTTATTTCAGTTTCATAGTAGGCCTACATTATCCTTTGTAATATGCTGGAGAGGAAAATGCTACAATGGTTTTAAAATGTAGGCTATGCTTATGGCCCAGGGTTTTTTTTGGGAACATGTTGTAGGGAAATAAAGGATACATGAATGAAGCAGGTTAGACTAATCAGGTTCAACATGGGAAAAATAAACAACACATTTTTTGTATGTCAACATAATTTTTTATTTAGTTGTTCTGCCGTCTTGGCATTTAATCTGTTTCTTGTTTTTGAATAAACCTCCCCAGCCTTGGAAAAAATTCTTTCATAAGGCACACTTGTTGCTGGCATATAAAATATTTTGCCATCACACTTAGGTTTGGATAAACCTCTCCTCTCCTGCCAGTATTTCAAAGGGTCACTAGACTATATCTATCTAAACTATTGCTCACTGTCGGTCTCTAGCCTGTCAATTAATCTATATCACTAACCTACCAATCACAAGAATGCACTATCAATCGCTATATGTCGCTATATCTCTCAAAATCTCTCTCCTCACAAAAAACCCACAAAGATAGGATGTGTTTGAATGACTTTTAAGCATTCTGGGACTTTGTAATTTAGATCAAACAGGTGTTTACTCGGGTAATTAGCTCGCGCGGTAAGTGTGCCACCTGTCCAAACCAAATTGAAACACCACGAAGCCTCACTTAGCCATGGTTACATGACATGGGTGTTTTGAACCACACTTCGAAACACTTTTCGAAACACTTGCGTTTCGGAAGCTCGACACTGTTTCGAAACGTCAGCTTCAAGCGTCACATCCCTAAGTTTGATAAGCTGGCCCATCGCATCGCTCCATTTATCATCCACCAGAACACACATAGCACACCTGTTGGTATAGCTGAGAGACTAGCTTACTTGCTTATTAGGCTACTTAGCCTATAGCTAAGTGACTCGGGGCTGCGAGGGCAGCAATATTGGTGTGATACAAAGTAAAGACATTTTTCTAAACACAGCATGGTAAGAACGAGTTGTGCGTACAGATGCCCTCAATTAAAGTTGTATTGAGTCTTCACACCTGCCTCATACCAAAAAGTATGAACCAAAAACCTGTAAATATGACGTGTCAATAAAAGTTTTGAAGTAACTATTTGTGTTCATAATGTATAATGTCTCACTGTGATAATGGGTGTATTTAGAACGAGAGGTAGCCTAGGTTATTCCTTCAATTATTATTATGATAATGCCTTCACCTCCAGCAACTTAAACGGTCCTTACCTACAGAAACCTCCTTCTCCATGGGCTTGTGGAACTGTCAATCCGCAGTCAACAAAACGGACTTCATAGCTGGCTATGCCAACCACCTTTCATTGGAACTCCTTGCTCTCACTGAGACTTGGATCAAACCAGAGAACACTGCCACCCCGGCTGCACTCTCCACTAACCTTACACTATCCCACACCCCTCGCCTATCTGGACAAGGAGGCGGGACGGGCCTGCTGATCTCCAACAAATGGAAATTCACCCCGCTACTGCCTTCAAACAAATATGTCTCATTCGAATTCCATGCCATCACAGTGATCGCCCCAGCAAAACTCTACGTGCTGGTCATCTACCGCCCTCCAGGCCAACTAGGTGACTTTATGGACGAACTTGACACTCTGCTGTCCTCCATCCCTGAGCATGACTGTCCGCTTCTTGTTCTCGGTGATATGAACATCCACTTAGATGCTCCAGGCTCAGCGGACTTTTTGGCCCTGATCCACTCCTTTGACCTCAAACTGGTTCAAAGCCCACCGACTCACAAAGCTGGCAAAGAGCTTGACTTGATCTTCACTCGAAACTGCAGCACAGACACCCTCATGGTGACGCCTCTCCATCTTTCTGACCACTTCTTCATCCAGTTCAACGTCAGCCTGACAGAACAGCCTCCGGCTCCTCAGCTGATGGTCACGTTCCGCCGCAACATCCGGAACCTGTCTCCAACGCACTTCTCCTCTGTGGTTGCCTCCGGTCTACCTCCACTCAACACCTTCTCCTCTATGGAGGTTAATGAGGCCACAGACTCGCTCTGCTCCACATTGACCTCGTGTCTAGACGAGCTGTGCCCTCTTACCACAAGGCCAGCTTGATCCAAACACTCTCATCCATGGCTAAATGATACCCTCCGATCGCAGCGCACCAAACTCAGAGCCGCGGAGAGGAAATGGCATAAATCCAAACTAACTGATGACCTCAAAAACTACCAGACACTCCTGACCTCCTTCTCAGCCAGCATCACTGCTGCTAAGACGGCTTTCTACAATGACAAAATCAACAGCGCTACAGACACTCGAAAACTTTTCTCAACCTTCAAATCGCTACTCAACCCTCAGCTGCCTCCTCCTCCATCCAGCCTTACTGCAGATACCCTCGCCTCATTTTTTACAAACAAAGTGGCGGCAATCAGCAGTCAATTCTCTACATGCCCACTCAACGCATCTGACTCAGATACCGCACTCCTACAACCTCTAGGGACTGCTGGAACATCTTTTTCAGCATTCACGCCTCTCTCCGAGAGTGAAGTATCTAGACTCCTGACATGCAGCCGTCCTACCACATGCTCGCTGGACCCTATACCTACGAGCCTACTTCAGTCCATCAGCCCGACCATCGCTCCAGCTATCACACAGGTGATCAATGCCTCGCTAACCTCCGGCACATTTCCAACAGCGTTCAAAATGGCCCGGGTAACACCGTTACTTAAGAAAGCTTCTCTCAACCCTGCTCAAGTCGAGAACTACCGCCCTGTCTCACTCCTGCCTTTCCTATCCAAAGGCATTGAACGAGCAGTCTCCAAACAGGTCTCTGACTTCCTTTCACAGAACAACCTTCTGGATCCAAATCAGTCTGGGTTCAAAAGTGGCCACTCTACCGAAACAGCTCTGTTGTCTGTAACAGAAGCCTTAAAAGAAGCCAGGGCGACCGCTCGGTCATCAGTACTCATTCTGCTTGACTTATCGGCTGCCTTTGACACGGTTAATCACCGCATCTTTCTCTCTATACTCGCTAACATGGTTTACTCGTTTAACGTATCATGGCTTGGTCAGCTATCTGCACCTCACCATCTCACCACAGGGGTCCCCCAGGGCTCAGTGCTGGGCCCCCTTCTCTTTGCTATCTACACCACCTCCTTGGGACAGATTATCCGTTCGCATGGCTTCTCATACCACTGCTATGCAGACGACACACAGCTCTATCTGTCCTTTCCACCTGATGACCCCTTGGTTTCAGCACGGATCTCGGATTGCCTCTCAGACATAGCTACATGGATGAAGGCACACCACCTCCAGCTGAACCTCTCAAAGACTGAACTACTGGTCCTCCCAGCTAAACCTACCATACACCACGACATCAACATCAAATTTGACTCCCTGTCTGTTTCACCTACCAGGACTGCAAAAAATCTAGGAGTTTTTCTCGACAACCAACTAAACTTCTCAGATCATGTTGCCTCAGTCGCCCGGTCATGCCGTTTCGCACTCTACAACATACGGAAAATCAGGACTTACTTGACTCAAGATGCTACCCAACTTCTGGTTCAGGCAATAGCATCTCACGACTCGACTACTGCAATGCCCTCTTGACAGGTCTCCCAGCCTGTGCAGTGAAACCACTTCAGATGATCCAGAACGTGGCGGCGCGCCTGGTCTACAACCAACCCAAAAGGGCACATGTTACCCCGCTGCTCATCCAGCTACACTGGCTACCTATGGCGGCCCGCATCAAATTCAAGGCTCTAACGCTTGCCTACAAAGTAGTCTCCGGTTCTGCTCCCACCTACTTGAATGCCCTCATACAGACATACGCTACCTCCAGACCGCTGCGCTCCTCAGACGAACGACGTCTAGCTCTACCACCGGTACGCTCAAGCCAATCCAAACTTCTCATCTGTTGTTCCTCGTTGGTGGAACGCACTGCCAGCTCCTACAAGGGCAGAGACATCCTTCTCCATTTTCAGAAAACTCCTGAAGACCCAGCTCTTTAGAGAACATCTCCTCTCATAGTAACACTTACAACAAGTCTTACTGATCCACTCACCAGCCGTCTCAAACTGACAAGTAACTGTTAAAAACAGCACTCACTGATGCACTTATTCTTACTGTACTCTAATGTTTTTAAATTGTCCTAAAATTGTAAACTTAAACTGTTTACTATGTTGTTAGTCGCTTTGGCTAAAAAACGTCAGCCAAATGTAATGATAATGCATTATCCGGTGTTGACAGGCGAGTTTCGAGATTTGAGTTCAGCATTGTTCAGGAGTAGGCTAGGTGATAATGATTGCACCTGGGAGAGGTAGGCTACATTCCCTTTATTATTATAATCACTATTGATAACGCATTATATACGGAACAGGCGAGAATGCATCTCGATCAGCAAGTGTTACTGGGTTTCGCCTGAGCGTTGTAGATAGATACCTTTATGGCTCTGGGTTTCGCGATTTGATTTCAGCATTGTTTAGTAATAGGTGCTAGGCTATGCTCATTTTTAAAAGATGCATTTAATCCGAAGTCATGTCAGCTCTCTATGCAGGGAGTAGGGCTGACTTTTTATTCAAACATGACGTGAAATATCCGTAGTCAAACTATAAATAAACTATTCGGTTTTTAGTGCTGTGTAGCGCATTTCTACAGTCTATGATTAGTTTTATTTTATTGTTTACCATCTCATTCAGTGCTATATGATCCAGGGCTCATGACCAAATCAAGCCAATATAATAGCCAGTAGCCACAATGAGCCCATGCAGCCACCCTGTTTCGACAATCAAAGGTTTACGCACAGAATGGCCAGCAGACAGATATAAGTACGTCCCTAACTCGTCTAAAATGTGGTGTCTTGAAATACTTTGGGTTCTACACCATAGATGGTAGATAGATATAGATATAGATAGACATAGATGACCGTTAAATATAATGTTAAAGAATGTATCTGTGGATAGTGGCTTTAATCGGTCGAAGTTGACTCTATGTCGTGGTGTCTCACGTAACTCAAAGCCAGGCAAGCTGAGGACAGGCACTCTCTCTGCTCCATCGTCGTTATGGTAACCAAAAGTCTTCTGTCTAGGTTTGTTTCTAGGTTTAAGTGTTGTTCTTCTATGTGGTCCACCTACTGGAGGGGAGTGTTTACAGCAGTTCCGTTTCACACATGCGCAGTCTATGAGTCACTTTGACGTGCGGTCTTAAATTTCGGTCGACTCAAAGACGCGACGCATGCTGTAAAAATGACGCAATTCTCGTCACGCGCTCACCAGTGCCGCGTGCGCGGGGCGCAGACGCGGGAGCGTACCATAGGCTTTAGCTTGTTCTTAGCATATGTCGTAATTATTTGACTTTATACACAGACATTCAAGACTGACAGCCTTAAAGAGTCTGGTGTGGTAGAGTCTTCCAACAGAAATCAATGGGATTTTAGAAAATGGCAAATAAAACACGACAGAAACTGTATTTCGCTACGCTACTTGTTTTGGAACATCAACGAACACCACTAACCACTCGGTGAGTTGCACAGTTTTGAAAACGAACGTTAAGGGTTGTTTTAGGACATGTTTGAGTAGCCTACTACAGTATGCCCATTGCCAGCCACCCTGAGAAGTCAAAGGCGATTCAAAACGAGTCAGAAAAGTGGAGACAGGACCAATCGTCAAAATTTCGGTGTCCACCACTCTAGTTCATCCAAAACAAACCAGAAAAGGGCCTTAAAGTGCTAAAAACCGGAATTTTCCTTTAACCCTTTACCCCTCACAAGAACGCCATATGGCAACTGTGGCAAGGAAAAACTCCCATATTCCAGGAAGAAACCTTGAGCAGAACCTGACTTAATATAGGGGGAGCCCACCTGCTTCTGGCTGGCTGCGCCCTCCAATGGCAGCAGATGTAGAATAATCTGAAAAAGTAGTCTACAGGATAAGATGAGTTAACTAAAGGCTTTCCTATACAGATATGTTTTCAGATCTTTTTTACTATTTACTGAACTCGCCTGCTTGATGTACAGAGGCAGGGTGTTCCATTGTTTTGGGGCATAATGGATAAAAGCAGCTTCTCCACTTTGCTTGTGGAGCACTTTGGGTACAAATAAAAGATTAGAATTGGATGATCTAAGTTTCCTTTGTGGTTGATATTAAAAGCTCAGAAATATATGAAGGTGCTATGCCATTTAGAGCTTTGTAAGTAATTAACATAACCTTAAAATCAATTCTATAGGAAATATATATTCTATAGGAGCCAGTGCAGTTCAGCCAACACAGGGTTGATGTGTTCTCTCTTCTTGGTCTTAGTTAAAAGTCTAGCCGCAGAGTTCTGTATGAGTGCCAATTTCTTTAGATGTTTTTTGGCAAGACCAGTGAAAAGTGCATTGCAGTAGTCCAACCTGCTAGTGATAAAAGCATGAATTAGTTTTTCTGCATCTTGTTGGGTTAAAAAGGGCCGCACTTTGGCAATGTTTCTCAGGTGGAAAGCTGTCTGAGTAACTTTACTGATATAGGGCTTAAAACTTAACTCTGCATCTAAGATGACACCGAGGCTTGTTACTTTTGGTTTGACCTGGTGCGCCAAGTTCCCAAGATTACTAAGAACAATGCCTCGCTTTGGTTTTGGTCCAACCAAAAGTAGCTCTGTTTTGTCATCATTTAGTTTCAAAAATGTTTTGCTCATCCACTGATTAATGGAGGTTAGGCATGCAGTGAGGGAGCAAAGGCCATCTGGGTTAGTTGGCTCCACAGAAATATACAATTGGGTATCATCTGCGTAGCTGTGGAAGTTAACATTATGCTGACTTATGATGTTTCCCAACGGAAGCATATATAGGGAAAAGAGCAAGGGACCAAGGCAGCTCCCCTGGGCCACACCAAAAAGCAAGTCATGTTTTACAGACACATGATCTCCTAGACTGATATAAAAATCTCTGCCAGTAATGTAGGTTTGAAACCAGTTTAGAGCATTATCAGAGAGACCCACCCACTTCGCAAGGTGGTGAATTAGAATGCTATGATCAATGGTGTCAAATGCCGCACTCAAATCTAGAAGAATAAGGATTGCGACTTTGTTTGAGTCAGTAGCCAGTTTAAGATCATTGGCTATTTTTGCTAGAGCCGTTTCTGTGCTGTGATTTGGAATTTTTCAAGGATACTGTTTTCGTTCAGGAAGGTATTTAACTGATTACAAACGACTTTTTCAAGTACTTTGCTCAGAAACGGTAGGTTTGATATAGGCCTGTAGTTGCTCAGATTAGGTCAAGATTCGACTTTTTAAGTAAAGGTTTCACAACAGCGGTTTTAAAAGCAGTTGGAAATATACCCGTTTCTAATGAGGTATTTATTACCTTAAGAATAAAGGGAGCTAAGCTATCATATACATTTTTGAGGAATCTAGTAGGGATTAGATCCAAAGCACATGTTGAGGAGCCGGTTTGAGCTATAATTTTACTAAGCTCAGTTTGAGTAATAGTGCTAAAGAACCTTAATTTTGGGGGGCTGTTTTTGGGTGTACTATCAAACGTATTACCCATGTTACCAATAGCCCTTATAGAAATTACTTTGTATTTGAAGAAGTCTGCAAATTCTTCGCATCTTAGAGAGGATGCCTGACTGAGTGTATCAAAAGGTGCTTGATGCAATAGCCTATCAATGGTGGATAGGCTCAAGGTATGTTTTCCACAAAAACTGTTGCAGAGTCTAGGGAATATTGCACTACGGTCCTTTATGTTGTTGCACATAGTGAAACAGGAAGTTAATGACTCTGTGTTAGATGTAAACCTACCAGCACTTTTAGCTGTTCATGACATGTTTGATTATTGTCATTTCACTGCTATCGTTCAATAAAGCAAGTGAACAAGTCCATGGTAGAACTTCAGACATTACCACAAAGTAATGAAATACATGTGGCAGGGCATCTTTAAACTTTTGCAATTGATATTGTTTTCTGCCAAAGAATTCTGAGGAGCGGAGTGGACTGCAGATCAGCCAAGACCCTCTTCTAGACACATGAAAAGAAGAAGATTGATGAGTTTTTGTTGCACTTTGACTATCTCAGCGTAAGAGTTTATGAGTTAATAAAAGAAACCATCTTGCTGAAAATCACTCTCCTCATGTCTTTGGAACATTGAAAGTTCACAACATACATAGTTATAATAGAAAATACAATACAAACTAGAAAATGTAATTTCGAAGAAATTACCAGTGCATGAAAATGCAAACCTATATTAACATAAAATGCAAAACAAACTTTTATTTGGAAACAGTTGTCAGGAGTCATAGGTGATGACACATGACCGTTGGAATGGATGAACAATTAAATAGTTGGATAGTTTAAATAGTTAAATTATTTAATAGTGAATTATTTTAGTGAGGACATTTTTTTTTAAACAGTTGTGGGCAGAGGAAACAGTTGAACAGGATCTGTAAGCCTGAGACAGACTAGATAATTTAAAAGTTTAATGTAGATAGTGTAATGGATGTTGATAGACAGAAAGTTTAATGGATGTTGACAGATAGTTTAATGGGTGGATTAGGGAATGGTTTGAAGAAGATGGATGGATAGACAGTTGGATGGAATGTGCCTTATATCCTTGTAGAATGGAGAGACACAGAGAGAGTTGGCCTAATTGAGCAGAAAGCAGTTGATACAGGTACAATCAGTTAAATTGTCTCTTTGAGGGGGGCCTAGTTGAGCAGCTGGCAGTTGATACAGGTGCAAATCAGTGTAATTAGCCCATTGTGATGTCATAATGCTAATGCAAAGTCTATGGGGAAAAATAAGCTTGTTTTTTGTCAATAAAGTTCAGAAAAATACATTGCTCAAGTGTCCTTTTCAAAACCTACGTTACAAAGTTTGAACAAAGTTTCTATGTTAAACAGTTGAAGCTAAATTAGACGCAGAAATTTGGTTAGAAGAAGATGAAGACTTCGGATAACAGAACAGTGCATTTTCATGCACTGTAATTATAAAATAATAATACTAACAATAAAATAATAACAATATTAAAATGGAAAAAGTTGCAGGTTGCAAGTTGTCCATGCCATCAAACTACAGAAACGCTTGCCCGATTTCAACAACCTGAACAGGCAGTTACTGGGTTGGGTAGAGTTTTTTTTGAGTGGCTCTATTCCTGCATCAACTGATGTATACATCATGCAGCGAGGGGAGAGAAATACTAGAGATGCACTCATCTGAGTGCACCACTCTCTGCATGGCATTGCAGCCCTTCTCTGAGCTGTTAGCATACCACACTGAGAGGCCGTTTACACGACACCGCCGGGTGGATTTTCTCTTACCGCTTTCACACCTTTAACAACTCCGGCAAGAAAAAACCTTGCGTGTACACACAGAGGTGTAACCAGCTAAATGTGCTGTAGTGATTATGCCAGACCAGTCGATGGCGCCGCTGTGCAGAAGCTTCACGATAATTTCGCGTGAATCACGTAGAAGAAAACATTGTTGAAACAGTTTGTTAAGCCAGAGAATGTCTAATAAGTGCTCTTGTTAAAGGGGAACTTGGCAACTATTTCAACGTAATAAACCCGTTTAGAAATCATTTGGATGGTTAAATGACCTGTTCCGGTGAAAATGGTGACTTTTCCCGCTGCCCCTAGCGTCCCCAGGCGGAAAACCAACCTTGCAACATTGAGACTACCGTCCCGGAAAGAGAAGTGAGAAACAAGAAACTTGTTTTAAATCGTGTTTCTTACCTTGTAACATCCACATTGTCTACCGAACTTATGCTAACCGTTTTGCTAGCTTGTAAACAAATCCATGTGCTTTATCATTACCTTTTTCCACAGTTTGAAATAGCATAATGCACAATTTCTCCAGCAGAGGGGGAAATCCTGCCAAGTTTCCCTTTAAGCAGTCGCATGAAATAAGGAGACTACAGACAATTCGGTTTTCAATTCAACTGTTAAACTAATAAAGTTCATTTTCAAGGTATGTGACTGCTATGTGAAAATTTCAAATGCTTAGCCTACGCATTGCATTAGGTCTGAGCACCACTGGAGAAAACACTAACATGCAGTAAGCTAATGTTTAACTAACTTAGCCACTAAAGGCTGATAGGCTACATTGTGCACATAAATCATGACAGGGGAAAGAAAAACATTTTAATATGATAAATAAATGGTTTGGTTTGTTTTGACAAGCAACATGTCAGGTTGTGTCGAGTGCCGTGGCTGAGTTGAGAGGTGGGGCTATGTCGTCATAAAGTTGCCGGCTTCGCACCTACAGGCGTCTACACAGTTAGCCGGCGGTTTCAAAAGTTCCCACTTCGGAAGCCGGTTTCAAAAGCTATCGGTTTCAGTCTCCTAAACTGCCGGCGTCGTGTACATGCAAGGCGTAACCGTTAACAAAACCTCACCGGTTTCACAAAAACCGGCGTCGTGTGCACGGCCCCTGAGATACACTGGATTAATATGCTCTCTACGGCCCCAGTGTGAAAAGTTTTTATAATCACTGGAAAATCATTTCCAGGAATTTGGATTCGATGGGGCATTGGTTATGTCCGGCAATAAAGCAGGAGTACATGTAATTTCTTTAAAAAAAAAACCTTTCCCATAAGCAATATATAAGAATTGCAATGTACATCGCCTAAACCTTGTCCTTTGCATACTGTATCATCAAAATTGTGCCCTGGAATATCAACATTTTTGATGGATCTATCAACTTGCATAGTGTCATGACAGGGTCACATAGGCATGCTAGATTTACAGAAATCCAACAGCTGCGACCAACCAACTGTTGAACTTCTGCGATGTCCGATGGAGCTTGTGGACAAGGGCAGTAAGTTACAGGAGAATTACGCCGATTTTTCACATGGATCTCTGTTTCGTCGTTAAGAAAAATAAAACAAAACAATTGGTTTTATAGCTTGAGTTGCTGCAGCCAACAGCTACAGTGCTTCATTCTGGGTGCATGCTCATGAGCCCTCAGAGTGTAGCATGTATTCAGTTGTATAGTGCCCTAACAGATGGCAGCAAAGAAAATGCAATTCTAACAACACCCTGATAAAACATCTGCAACATTTTGCTGCACACATTAAATCATTCACCCAAGGCACATTATTCATCCAGTGACAAGATATGTATAATATTTGTATTTAATATAATATTTGTATTGTTAAGCCATACAGCATCCAGCCATCATGATTCTTATATTGCCAGGTTCCAGACAATCCCACATACACAAATATAAATAGATATTGCTACTGGCATGTAATGACAAGTATTATCACACTATACTGTCCCAGATATGAGTAGCCTGTCCTAAAAAACAAAACAAGTTATAGCCTAGTATTTAGCACTTTGAGTCCCTTTTCTGGTTTGTTTTGGATGAACTAGAGTGGTGGACAACGAAATTTTGACGATTGGTCCTGTCTCGACTTTTCTGACTCGTTTTGAATCGCCCTTGACTACTCAGAGTGGCTGCCAACAGGCATATTCAAACATGTCCTAAAACAACCCTTAACGTTCGTTTTCTGTGCAAATCACAGAGTGGTTAGTGGTGTTCGTTGATTATTAAAATCAAATATATCGGCGCAACGTATGATTTCCAGCTGTCTTATTTGCTATTGTGGAAATATTTTTTCAGACACCTCACAACCGCGTATAAAACTTCCGCTCAATATTTGAACCCTTTAACATAGACGGTGGTGCAGTAATATCAACGTGCAATGAGTCTTCCAACAGAAATCAATGGGATTTTACAAAATGCCAAATAAAACACGACAGAAACTGTATTTTGCTACGCTACTTGTTTTGGAACATCAACGAACACCACTAACCACTCGGTGAGTTGCACGGCTCTAGTAAAAATAGTCAATGATCTCAGACTAGCTACCGACTCAAACAAAGTCTCAATCCTTATTCTTCTGGATTTGAGTGCGGCATTTGACACCATTGATCATAGCATCCTAATTCACCGCCTTGCGAAGTGGGTGGGTCTCTCTGATAATGCTCTAAACTGGTTTCAAGCCTACATTACTGGCAGAGATTTTTATATCAGTCTAGGAGATCATGTATCTGAAAAACATGACTTGCCTTTTGGTGTGGCCCAGGGGAGCTGCCTTGGTCCCCTGCTATTTTCTCTATATATGCTTCCATTGGGAAACGTCATAAGTCAGCATAATGTAAACTTCCACAGCTACGCAGATGATACCCAATTGTATCTTTCTGTGGAGCCAACTAACCCAGATGGCCTTTGCTCCCTCACTGCATGCCTAACCTCCATTAATCAGTGGATGAGCAAAAACTTTTTGAAACTAAATGATGACAAAACAGAGGTACTTCTGGTTGGACCAAAACTAAAGCGAGATATTATTCTTAGTAATCTGGGGAATTTGGCACACCAGGTCAAACCAAAAGTAACAAGCCTCGGTGTCATCTTAGATGCAGAGTTAAGTTTTAAGCCCCATATCAGTAAAGTTACTCAGACAGCCTATTTCCACTTGAGAAACATTGCCAAAGTGCGGCCCTTTTTAACTCAACAAGATGCAGAAAAACTAATTCACGCCTTTATCACTAGCAGGTTAGACTACTGCAATGCACTTTTCACTGGTCTTCCCAAAAAACATCTAAAGAAACTGGCACTCATACAGAACTCTGCGGCTAGACTTTTAACTAAGACTAAGAAGAGAGAACACATCACCCCTGTGTTGGCTGAACTGCACTGGCTCCCTATTTCCTATAGAATTGATTTTAAGGTTATGTTAATTACTTACAAAGCTCTGAATGGCATAGCACCTTCATATATCTCTGAGCTTTTAATATCTTATCAACCACAAAGGAAACTTAGATCATCCAATTCTAATCTTTTAATCGTACCCAAAGTGCTACACAAACAAAGTGGAGAAGCTGCGTTTATCCATTATGCCCCCAAACTATGGAACACCCTGCCTCTGTACATCAAGCAGGCGAGTTCAGTAAATATTTTTAAAAAAGATCTGAAAACATACCTGTACAGGAAAGCTTTTAGTTAACTCATCTTATCCTGTAGACTACATTTTCAGATTATTCTACATCTGCTACTATTGGAGGGCGCAGCCAGCCAGAAGCAGATGGGCTCCCCCTATTAAGTCAGGTTCTGCTCAAGGTTTCTTCCTGGAATATGGGCGTTTTTCTTTGCCACAGTTGCCATATGGCGTGCTTGTGGGGGGTAAGAGGGTTAAGGCTGCCAGTATATCATAAACAGCAAAGAAAAGTGATTGATAATGACTGACTGACTATTATTGTGTTACATGCTTCAAATGTAAAGCACTTTGAGCTGCATTCTGTGTATGAAAGGTGCTATACAAATAAAGCTTTATTATTATTATTATTATTATTATTATTGCACAGTTTTGAAAACGAACGTTAAGGGTTGTTTTAGGACATGTTTGAATATGCCTGTTGGCAGCCACTCTGAGTAGTCAAAGGCGATTCAAAACGAATCAGAAAAGTCGAGACAGGACCAATCGTCAAAATTTCTGTGTCCACCACTCTAGTTCATCCAAAACAAACTAGAAAAGGGACTCAAAGTGCTAAATACCGGAATTTTCCTTTAACGCATCCATGAACTTGAAACTCTTCCTATCCAATCGCGACATATGTTGTCAATCAAAAAGAGTACAACCACTATGACGGTTCCTCCAATCATCATACAGAAGCTCGGTGTCCGGGCCATCCCACTGCCCCATTCACTCCCAGAGACGCAGCGTGCTGAATTGCTCTTGAGGAAGGCCATCAAACAAGCGTCAAAACTCCATACTCATAACTTGATTCTTGTAAATGAGTTTTGCAAGCTCGTAATTTCAGTTTTGCGCAGGAAAGAGTTGCGCAGGAAACTCACATTTGTACGAAATATTTCTACAGGTACGCATTTTTTCACACATGTAAATATTTGTACAGGTGCGAAATGTCTTTGCACATGCACAAATTATTTTATACAGTTGAAAAACTTTGTTACACATGTGAGCATCTTTTCATAAGCTCACAATATTAAAGACCCTATTTTGACTCCATATAGGAGTGTAAACAATGTTTAGCTCATAGATCAGGAGTCGACAAGTATTTTTCTTAGCCAATAGTTGGCGGGCCAGAGTATAATCAAGGAAGGTTGAGAACGTACCATGGGCGCAGCACAATGATATCACACAGCACCTGAAAATAGTCCCCGTAGACTATAACTTCCAGCAACAAGTTTGAGCTGCAGCAAATTATTAAGTGCTCCTTGTTGGTGCCCCCAGCCAATCCCAATCCTCCCCCACCTTTCTTATGCAGCCCTTGCCACTTAATCTACTAAACCCCTCTTCTACTGCACTTTTTACCCCTTTAAACTTCCTTGTATCCTTGTATTATTACGCTGGAATAGGAGTATAGTTCCACGTCGAATCAGCCAAGAAAATCGCCACGTTTCAATTTTCCATTAGTCTTATTACACTTTCTAACTTGAGAAGAGACAAGTTTTAAATAGGAAAATTACCGTAAATCTTAGTCACTTTTAAGCGTGATGCTAGTGGGCGAGATGCTAATGGTCTAATCCGATTCGATGATCTATGCTAGGCTGGAGCTAAAAGTGGTATCGCCAGACTCAGAGAACGGCTGGATGAACTGGCTGGAGAACGGTAAAACTCAATTGTTTAACTCAAAGGAAGGTGGAAAATGAGCGTAATTCTCCAAATGGTGGTGTATCCCTTTAACTGATGAGGAGTTTAGAATTGCCCTTGGCTTATATATTGATGCACACGTTGTGTTATACTGGATTCTAGCTAATCCTGCTCCAAAGTACCGCTCATGTTGAACAATAGCTAAATTATAGCCCTGGCTCTATATGACTTAGAAACTATAATCCATGCATTTGTTACATCTAGGCTGGACTATTGCAACTCTCTGTATTTAGGTCGGAACCAATCTACCCTTGCTAGACTTAGTCCAAAATGCAGCAGCTAGGCTTCTTACTGGAACTAAGAAACATATGCACATGAGCATTATGCATAAGTCCTGTGCTGGCCCAACTCCACTGGTTACCTGTCAAATACAGAACTCATTTTAAAGTTTTGCTTTTTGTTTTCAAAGCCCTAAATGGGATGGCACCACAGTATATCTGTGACCTTTTAAGTCCCTACTGTCCTTCTAGGCCACTAAGACATTCCTCGCAAAATCTTCTTTCTGTCCTCAATGCAATCCTAAAAACGAAAGGTAATTTTTCTGTTGCTGCCCCTCGAACCTGGAATAATCTCCCTGCTTTTCTTTTGCCTTTATTTATCGTATTTCTATTTCTTGTCAGCATTATATTAACTGCCATCTTTAACTTTACTATACATTTTGATCTAGGCCTATAATAGTAGTAGTTTTAGTAACCATATCTTCTTTTATCTACACAAATATTCAGTTTTATACTATTATTTTTTGTATTTTTATTTATTTTGTCATTTATATTTTGTTTTATTACTGTTTTTATTTTATCTTATTTCTGTGAGCCCCTTGGGTCAATTGCATGGCATTGTGTTTACAGTAAGTGTGCTATATAAATAAATGTGACGACTTGTGACTTGACTTGATGTCTTCGTGCCATACAGTTAACAGTGTTATATGCAAGGTTACTGTAACTGTAACTGTACTGTAAGGAAAAGGGATACCATGAGGTTCTGCAGCCCCTCATAAAAGACCTGGTATCATATGGGAGGAGCAGGGAAAAGTATACATTGAGAAGCTAGGTACAAGTGTAAAGGGAACTGTGTTTTATGTCAGCTGACAACCTGGTTGCCCATTCCCTTGCTGGTTTTCAGGAGAGCTTTTCTGGTCACAGTGTGTGTAGGTTTTGCATGGCTAAGAAGGAGGAGATTCAAGATTTTGAGGTCAGCTCAGGTTATTTCACCTTGAGAAATAAGGTGGATATTCAGGATGTGATGCAGGACCCCTCCAAGGTACAGGAATATGGAGTCAAAAGAGAATGTATTCTAACAGAGAATTTCCGTCATTTTCATGTTGTTCATGGATATCTGCCTGATATATTACATGATTTGGGAATTGTATCTTTCGAATTGGCTCTGTGTATTAAAAACCTGATGTAGGAAAAATGCATTACCCTTGATGTGTTAAATCATGCAATAAAGGAATTCTCGTATTCCTCCTCAGACAAAGTTAATAAATCTCATTAGATTTCAAAGACCTTGGCTTCACAAGTGACCATAGGGGGAAATAGACACGAACATTGGTGTCTGATTTGATTGCTCCCACTAATGATTGGACATCTTGTTCTACAGGGGAATGAAACCTGGGAAGTCTTAATGGTATTAAACGACATTTTGGAAATGGTTGTTTCTCCCAAATTCACAGAGAAGTCTTTGTACCTTTTTGAAAATAAAGTGTCAGAGAATAGACACTAGGGCTGGGCGATATGGCTGAAAACTGTCTCACGATATAAGTAGGCCTATTTCATATCAGTCGATATCGATAATTATTGATTTTTATTTTATCTATTTCAGATAAGGACCAGAAGGGAAAAAAAGTTAAATTTAAACACTTTTATTTTAAACTTAACCTTCCTCTGATTTGAATCACCTCAGTTATCAATCAAAGCAAACAGGGAAAAGAAATAGCAACACAATCATGAAAAACACTTAAATAAATAATTGTGCATATAAGTGTGAATGAGCAGCACTGGTTGAAGCCTGGAAATATTGTAAACAAAGTAATTTGCTAGTTTATCATAGTAAGTCTACTGGTTAGACTGTTCAGTTTCCCCACGTGTGTTTAAGTTTCAAATGAATACTTTTTCTCCTTGGGACAGGCCCGTTTGAGTCTTGGAAAATACTTTTCCATTTGCATCGGGATTGAGTTGATTAGAATTTAGCAGTCAATTTGAACGCAACAGTTTTGAACAAATTCGTGCAGCGTGCTAATGATATAACCGGATTTAATAGCAATTCAGTCGTCTTGCACGATTGTGAATGTTTGGATTACATGCGCATGCTGAGGAGGGATGCACCTAGAGAGAGAGAGCGCGCGCGCGCACGCACGGGAAGGACTCATTGAGAGTCTGTGTTGAGGTAGGCCTACTTCTATCGTCTACTCTGGTAGAGTTGTACTAGCTACAATGCAAGATATATTTAGCCTATTTATTTATGGACAACGTAAGGCGGGAGCCGGGAGGTGTGTGTTGCTTTTAATTATCGAATGTTCTATCGAACACATTATTAATATCGATTACATGTCTATTCATAGGTGCCATCTACGTCACTATCAACTAGAACGCCGCCATATTTACGACCGATCCCGCCCAGTATGGCCGCCCACACTGCACATTTAATCTTAATTACAGTGCATGAAAATGCACTGTACTGTTCTTCCTAGGCTTCTTATTAGAGTGCATGAAAATGCACTCTATTGTTATCCGAATTATTCTTAATTAGAGTGCATGAAAATGCACTCTATTGTTATCCGAATTATTAGAGTGCATGAAAATGCACTCTATTGTTATCCGAATTATTCTTATTATTACAGTGCATGGAAATGCACTGTACTGTTCTTCCTAGGCTTCTTCTTATTACAGTGCATGAAAATGCACTGTACTGTTCTTCCTAGGCTTCTTCTTATTACAGTGCATGAAAATGCACTGTACTGTTCTTCCTAGGCTTCTTATTACAGTGCATGAAAATGCACTGTACTGTTCTTCCTAGGCTTCTTCTTATTACAGTGCATGAAAATGCACTGTACTGTTCTTCCTAGGCTTCTTCTTATTACAGTGCATGAAAATGCACTGTACTGTTATTCCAAGGCATTTTATTATTACAGTGCATGAAAATGCACTGTACTGTTCTTCCTAGGCTTCTTATTACAGTGCATGAAAATGCACTGTACTGTTCTTCCTAGGCTTCTTATTCTTCTGATTCTTATTCTTCTTCTAACGCACTTAATGCAGCTTCAACCGTTTAACGTAGAAACTTCATTCAAACTATGTTACGTAGCATAATTAGCATGCTAGCATGTTAGCATGCTAGTTAGCATTTTTAGCAAAACTGCTAAAAATGATTAGCTAAGTTAGCTAAGTAACGTGGTTAGCATAGTTAGCATGCTAGCATGTTAGCATGCTAGTTAGCATTTTTAACAAAACTGCTAAAAATGATTAGCTAAGTTAGCTAAGTAACGTGGTTAGCATAGTTAGCATGTTAGCATGCTAGTTAGCATTTAAAAAAAAACTACTAAAAATGATTAGCTAAGTTAGCTAAGTAACGTGGTTAGCATAGTTAGCATGCTAGCATGTTAGTATGCTAGTTAGCATAGTTAGCAAAACTGTTAAAAATGATTAGCTAAGTTAGCTAAGTAACATAGTTAGCATGCTAGCAGTTAACATGCTAATTAGCATTTTTAGCAAAAAAACTTGGTTAACATTATTATCTTTGATAACATAGTAGCATAACTGCTAGCAAACATTAGGGCCATTCCAACTGTTAGTTATCGTCAATTATCTACCTAAATAATTTAACTATTTAAATGATCCACCTATTTAACCGTTCAATCATTTCAACTATATTAAACCTTATCTACCAAGCAAATCATTTAACTATATAAACTATCCACCTATTTAACTGTTCAGTCATTCCAACTATATTAAACCTCATCTACCTAGCAAATAATTTAACCTTTTAAAACTATCCACCTATTTAACTGTTCAGTCATTCCAACTATATTAAACCTCATCTACCTAGTTCAGTCATTTGAACTATATTAAACCTCATCATGTTGGTTGCCAATTAGCACATCATCTGTTTTAACAATATATTTCACACCATATGTTTTGCATTTTCATGCACTGGTAATTCCCTGGAATTGCGTTTTCTAGTTATTATTCTTCTTCTAACGCACTTAATGCAGCTTCAACCGTTTAACGTAGAAACTTCATTCAAACTATGTTACGTAGGTCTTACTTATGACATGTGGGCTTTGTATTTTTCACCTTTGTAACTTTTATACTTTTTAAACTATTAATTAAAAACTAGTCAAAATTTCCCCATAGACTTAACATGGGCTGATGACATCACAATAGAGCCGTTAAGCAATTAGAATCCTATGGCAGGTGTTCGGGCCACCTGGACCAACTGCCAGTCTCAGGCTTTAAGCATACAAACTGGCCCTATTAAGACTACACATCCTGTTCAACTGCTTCCTCTGCCAAAAACTGTTTCAAAATAAAAGTCCTCACTACAATATTTCACTGTTAAACAATTTAACCCTTTAAACTACTGAACTTTTTAACTGTTCAGCCATTGTAACTGTTACTTGTCATCAACTATGACTCCTACCCACTGTAGCTAGTTAGCTAAGTTAGCTAAGTAACATGGTTAGCATAGTTAGCATGCTAGCATGCTAGTTAGCATTTTAGCAAAACTGCCAAAATGATTAGCTAAGTTAGCTAAGTAATGTGGTTAGCATAGTTAGCATGCTAACATATTAGCATGCTAGTTAGCATTTTTAGCATAACTACTAAAAATGATTAGCTAAGTTAGCTAAGTAACGTGGTTAACATAGTTAGCATGCTAGCATGCTAGTTAGCATTTTTAGCAAAACTGCTAAAAATGATTGCTAACCACGTTACTTAGCTATAGTTAATATGCTAGCGTGTTAGCATGCTAGTTAGCATAGTAACTTTGTTAATATTATTATCTTTGTTAACATAGTTAGCATAACTGCTAGCAAACATTAGAGCCATTCCAACTGTCAGTTATCGTCAACTATCTACCTAAATAATTTAACCATTTAAACTATCCACCTATTTAACTGTTCAGTCATTCCAACTATATTAAACCTAATCTACTTAGCAACCAATATAGTTTGTTTTTACTCTATGATTTTTTTACGTTATATTTTTGCATTTTCATGCACTGTATTTCCTTCAGGAAATGCTTTTCTAGTTCTTCTTCTAACGCAGTTAATGCAGCTTCAACCGTTTCACGTAGAAACTTCATTCAAACATTGACGCGTAGGTCTTAATTAGGACATGTGGGCTTTGTATTTTTCATCTTTGTAACTTTTATACTTTTTAAACTATTAATTAAAAACTATCAAAATTTCCCCATTGACTTAACATTGCCCTTTATGACATCACAGCAATTAGAATCCTATGGCAGGTGTTCGGGCCACCTGGACCAACTGCCACTCTCAGGCTTTAAGCATACAAACTGGCCCTATTAAGACTACACATCCTGTTCAACTGCTTCCTCTGCCAAAAACTGTTTCAAAATAAAAGTCCTCACTACAATATTTCACTGTTAAACAATGTAACCCTTTAAACTACTGAACTTTTTAACTGTTCAGCCATTGTAACTGTTACTTGTCATCAACTATGACTCCTACCCACTGTAGCTAGTTAGCATGGTTAACATAGTTAGCATGCTAACATAGTTAGCATGCTAGCATTTTTAGCAAAACTGTTAAAAATGATTAGCTAAGTTAGCTAAGTAACATGGTTAGCATAGTTAGCATGCTAGCATGTTAGCATGCTAGTTAGCATTTTTAACAAAACTGCTAAAAATGATTAGCTAAGTTAGCTAAGTAACGTGGTTAGCATAGTTAGCATGATAGCATGTTAGCATGCTAGTTAGCATTTTAAAAAAAACTACTAAAAATGATTAGCTAAGTTAGCTAAGTAACGTGGTTAGCATAGTTAGCATGCTAGCATGTTAGTATGCTAGTTAGCATAGTTAGCAAAACTGTTAAAAATGATTAGCTAAGTTAGCTAAGTAACATAGTTAGCATGCTAGCAGTTAACATGCTAATTAGCATTTTTAGCAAAAAAACTTGGTTAACATTATTATCTTTGATAACATAGTAGCATAACTGCTAGCAAACATTAGGGCCATTCCAACTGTTAGTTATCGTCAATTATCTACCTAAATAATTTAACTATTTAAATGATCCACCTATTTAACCGTTCAATCATTTCAACTATATTAAACCTTATCTACCAAGCAAATCATTTAACTATATAAACTATCCACCTATTTAACTGTTCAGTCATTCCAACTATATTAAACCTCATCTACCTAGCAAATAATTTAACCTTTTAAACTATCCACCTATTTAACTGTTCAGTCATTCCAACTATATTAAACCTCATCTACCTAGTTCAGTCATTTGAACTATATTAAACCTCATCATGTTGGTTGCCAATTAGCACATCATCTGTTTTAACAATATATTTCACACCATATGTTTTGCATTTTCATGCACTGGTAATTCCCTGGAATTGCGTTTTCTAGTTATTATTCTTCTTCTAACGCACTTAATGCAGCTTCAACCGTTTAACGTAGAAACTTCATTCAAACTATGTTACGTAGGTCTTACTTATGACATGTGGGCTTTGTATTTTTCACCTTTGTAACTTTTATACTTTTTAAACTATTAATTAAAAACTAGTCAAAATTTCCCCATAGACTTAACATGGGCTGATGACATCACAATAGAGCCGTTAAGCAATTAGAATCCTATGGCAGGTGTTCGGGCCACCTGGACCAACTGCCAGTCTCAGGCTTTAAGCATGCAAACTGGCCCTATTAAGACTACACATCCTGTTCAACTGCTTCCTCTGCCAAAAACTGTTTCAAAATAAAAGTCCTCACTACAATATTTCACTGTTAAACAATTTAACCCTTTAAACTACTGAACTTTTTAACTGTTCAGCCATTGTAACTGTTACTTATCATCAACTATGACTCCTACCCACTGTAGCTAGCTAGCATGTTAGCATTGCTAATATTGTTAGCATTTTTAACAAAGTAACCAAGTAACATGGTTAACATAGTTAGCATGCTAGCATGTTAGCATGCTAGTTAACATTTTTTAGCAAAACTGCTAAAAATGATTAGCTAAGTAACATGGTTAGCATAGTTAGCATGCTAATTAACATAGTTAACATAACTGCTAAAAATGATTAGCTAAGTTAGCTAAGTAACATGGTTAGCATAGTTAGCATGCTAGCTAGCATTTTTAGCAAAACTGCTAAAAATGATTAGCTAAGTTAGCTAAGTCACATGGTAAGCATACTTAACATGTTAGCATGCTAGTTAGCATAGTTAGCATACCTACTAAAAATGATTAGCTAGGTTAGCTAAGTCACATGGTTAACATAGTGCTAGTTAGCATAACTACTAAAAATAAAAACATTAGCTAAGTTAACTAAGTTAAGTAACTTGGTTAACATTATTATCTTTGATAACATAGTTAGCATAACTGCTAGCAAACATTAGAGCCATTCCAACTGTCAGTTATCGTCAATTATCTAGCTAAATAATTTAACCATTTAAATTATCCACCTATTTAACCGTTCAATCATTCCAACTATATTAAACCTTATCTACCAAGCAAATCATTTAACTATATAAACTATCCACCTATTTAACTGTTCAGTCATTCCAACTATATTAAACCTCATCTACCTAGCAACCAATATAGTTTGTTTTTACTCTGTATGATATTTTACATAATATTTTTTGCATTTTCATGCACTGTATTTCCTTCAGGAAATGCTTTTCTAGTTTATTTTACTGTCTATGCATTTAATGTGTGTGTGAGAGAGATATGTGGAGAAATGTTCAATTTCCGATCCTTATTTGTTACCCCCAGATTTATTTTGTCCCTTATGATCTGCCCCAGGCTTCCCCAATTGGCTTTCCGCGATACATAGCCTAAGCTTGTTCATAACCCCTCCTCGTACAGTGGAAGGCATTCAAGAGTATAGGAGAGCTTGGACGATTGAAACACGGGACGAATGAAACATTCCAGTTTTCTCCGAGTGTAGGCTAATGATGATAGACAAACGTCCTTCGGTCAAAACATAGAGCATGTTAACATCCTTCTATCAGCCAAATATCTTCCTGCTATGTCATTGTATCACGGAGTTACAGGCGATAAACGAGCTTTGATGCGCAAAAGTAAACTTAGGTTATTTTTTTATTGTTAGCCTAATGAGTATTTTTCATTTAAAGGTTCGACTTCATGCTTATTCAGTAGACCATTTAGTTCTCCACAATCCCAGACTTTCATATCGCATGCTTGTTTACATGGAAAGCAAAACAAGCTAGGCCTAGTGATAGGCTATGTCTGTGTCGGGACGATTGAAACAAGTTTCAATCGTCCCGATCAGGCTGTAACTCCATGTATTTTAATTAAATGCACAAATATCTGTGTTTAAACAATCATTTATGGAGGTGAGATGGAAAAACAGTTTTAGAAAGATGAAAATGCATTTGGGCCCACCAGGTAGGGGGTCGAGTTTTCCCATGTTATCCATGGAGACTGACAGCCGGTGGGTCGTTAAGCCTAGGCCTACTTATTTGGATGTGCCGTGGCCTAACCCATGTAAAAACCTAGTGAAACGACATTTCCAACAATATAAACATGATATGAATGGGAAAGCTTACCATTCTAGCTATAAACATCGCAGAATCATCCACAGGGCATGATATTTCAAAAACCACTTCATAGGCTACACCATCACGATGATGGCAATGAGTTATCAGACATGCACGAAGAGGCTATAGCCCTGCAACAATCTACTGTATCTAAAATAACCCCTATTGGGAGTAGGCCTACCATTCATGATATGTAGTAAAATTTTGAAGTTGGGGACGTTTTATATTATTGTAGTCTTAGGCCTATGTTCATTCATCCCCTTATTCAACTGTCCCGAGGAGGGAGGAATGAAACGCACGTCCCACTTTTGCTGTAGGCCTAATAATTCCTGAACGGTTTTGTTAAAAGCTGCAATGCATTTGTATTTGACAGAGGACAGATGTAGGTTATAGTGACCAAATATTAGCTTTCAGTGTGGTACGATCGGTTTGTAGGCTAAATTACGTTTAGACCTAATTTCAACTGCTCCCCTGCCTATCAATATGCTGTGGCTGATGGGTCAAAAACGCGAAAGTCTGGCACCTGGCCACCAAGGATTTATATTTAATCATGGGAAATGTAAGTATTATGTAAAAACAATTCAAATGTATGACTTTGGTGGTAGTTTACTCTTACTACATGTAGTGAGTTCTAAGCTAGCAAGCTAGCCTACCACTCATTTTAGTGTCATTTCGCTCACAGCTAGCTGTCATTAATCTGGATAATGTCCTTTAATGTAAGATGTGTTTTTAAGACATATTTTATACACTCCATGGTTTATACTCATTGAAAGAACATGAAGGGAAGGGAAACGAGGCGATTGTGACTTTATGGGAACAGTTTGTGGTGGGTTATCAGCTGTTAGCTGTCAGACGGTCAGCTGTTGTGTGACCACTGGGCAGCTGAGCTGCCCGAATCGGTCGTAAAGATGGCGGCGTAAAGCTACAGTGACGTCATGAGACACAAACGAATTGCGATACATATCGCTATCGTTTTATCGCCCAGCCATAATAGACACCTACTTTTGGCTGCTTTTCCCAATTGAAGGCTTCCTGCTCAACTGGTTAAGGTATTTGGGCCGTTGATTGATGTGTGGACAATGCGATTTGAGGGAAAACATTGTTTTTTCAAAAAAGTAATCCATGAGACACAAAAATTCAAAAATGTTGCCCTTACCTTGGCTAGAAGACATCAGAAGATAGTAGCATGCCACTTAGATTCAGCTTTATTCTTCAAGTCAGAACTTCAGATGCATAGTGTTAAAAGTACTTTGCTCAGTTCATTCCTAGCCTGGGTTTTCCCATGCTCCCTTGCAGGCAGCCTGGATTCCAAGGACTTCGTTTTCACCTCAACGAAGGAACCAATTACAGAACGGAGGAGGGACAGCAAGACGATGACGACACACCGAAGTGGTTATGAAGTTTCAAATACGAGAAAATGAGCGTAATAATTGTTGATAAGATTAAAGGAACACGCCACCCAATGTCATTAGTAATATATGTTCTTACCTTAACTTTCACGAGTTGAGTCATACCTCTCCCTTGTCGGTACGTGCACTCAAACGCTCTGGTGCGCGGCTGGACTGTGTTAGCATGTTGCTATGCTAGCGGGCTTTGCCGTAACTAGCCGTAGAAGTAATCAAAAACATCCACGTTTTCCCGACTTAAATACAGTTGCACGAGTAGTTGATAGAAATGTCTACGGCCACGCAACATAAAACGTGGCGATTTTCCAAGCGAATAAACAGGAGAACTACAATGTGTGGCGCAATATCACTTGGGAGTACTTTGACCTAGCGTAGTAGTATTGTTAACACCTAATTGTAGATCCTATCCACCACAGAGTTTAGAATCCATGATGGATCGACCCTCAGCCTCTGAGCGAGAGAGAGGCACACACACTAGAGATGCGCTGATGGGCTATTATTTCAACCATAACTGCATAGCAAAACTTATCATCCATCAGCACCAAAGTTTTTTGACCAATTTTCAAAACCGCACCCACCCACCATCCGCTGGTTGTTTTAATGTAGGCTATATGGGTGATGCAGCGCTGCTGACGTGAGGCTAGAAAGCCCTTGCCTGTTCTAGAAAGACTGATCCAATGCAGCAAATATATTTGTGAGGGTTAAATCCAAAGTGTAGATGCTGTATGTTATTACACGCTTATCTTAAAGCACTGTGTCCGGCTGTTGCTCATACCTGTGTTCAAGGATTGTAGAAGAAGCAGGCGGGTAGGGAGAGGGCACACAGTCAGGCAAGCAGCAAGGAGATGGATAGCAGGCAGGCAAGCAGGTAGCAGGCAGGCAAACAGGTAGCAAGCAGGCGAGCAGAGGACAAGCAGGCAGGCAGGGAGGGAGAGAGGTAGGTGGCAGGCAGACAGGCAAGCAGGTGGTACACAGTGGTTGTAGTCCAAATTGTATTCCACGAAGGAAAAGTTCATTCAAAATATAAACTCTAATATAAGTTCCAAAAAAACTGGGTTTTCTTCAAATCAAATAGGCTAATAGTTCCAACTGAAAGCGGTAAAAAACTATTTCAATACGGCATCTTCCATTGTCTAACTGAGACTGCTCACCATGTGGAAGACGCCATCTTTACCTGCACAGGTAACTTAAGACTATGTCAAAATAAAAGTTCCCAGCTGAAGGCCAGCAAATCTCAAGCAAAGTAAGAGTCTAAACCAAAAAGCAAATTCAAACTAAATTTGGCTCCAACAATATTAAAAGGCTAAAGTCGTACATTGGCTATGTTGTAGCCTATCCCTAGAATATCAGCAGCAAACTCAGTCTCTGTCTCGCAAAACAGTCTCCAAATAAAAAGCACATCGGCCTGTTGCCTATTCTGCCAGCTTGTGACAATATATCGTCCAAAATGCTTGATTGGATTCTCCACATTTTTAGCTAAATTTTCATGTACCACATCAGCATTTTTGTTCAGTGAATCTTTTGTAAATTGCTTTACAATAGCGTGCTGCTGTGATTCTTATTGGGAATGCTGTGGTTTGTAGTGGGATACACACAAGTGATGTCACGTTTGCTGTGGAAATTGTAGCATTGTAGGCCTATAAAATAAATTGTTCAAAAAGTGGTTCCCTGTTTTACACCAAGAGCTGCGTGCTGTCCATCTATTGCCTATAACTCGCTATTTGCTGTGGATCCATGATAACCGATTGTTTTAGTCTTTGACCTAGACTAAATATTGATAATAAACAAGAAAAAAAATGACATTTTAATGTGACTATCAATAAACTATCTCTGTATCACTTTTGCACATTAGCCTCCAGCTTGTTTCATCTTAATTGACACTAGTGTGGGGAAAGTCTCTAGTCTGGCGGGTAAATAGGTTCTTCCACACCTTTCAGATAAGTGGGAGTGGCGTAGTCACGTATAGGCCACAGGTGGATGCCAAGAGGGTGAGAACGCTCACCCCTCGCTAGGATAAGTGCCTTGCCTTACGCCTATACTGTAGATGTGACTGTTAGGCCGCCGCTAGGATGCTATCTCTTCCTCCGATCATTTACTCTGCTCCCGGCTCACCCCCTTCCTTGTCCTCTCTCTCCCCCAGCCTCTGACTAAGCCTGCCCCTGTTCGACTGACTGCAGGGACCTCTTATGTGTTAGCTGTCTACTTTTTGTTACTGCAGGATTGCCACGTAAATCAGCCCTGTTGTGGGAAACTACTCTGTATCTTGTTTACACTGTGTGCCGTGATCATCATCGCACTGAGCCCTGTTTGTAGTGGTTGTATGCCGAGTGTATATCGTTTGAAGTGCCCACTTTGAGTGATCATCCTGAGTGCCTTTTCCTTCACGAGTGACATTTAACCTGAGTAGCTGTGCGTGAGTTACGTAGCCCTGCATAACGATAAAAGAGAATACTGACTAGTAGCTGCCCCTGCTATCTCCTGTTAGTGAGTCCACAATGGAAAAGGCAACATTGACAAGTAGCCACCGCTGTCTCCCTACTGACGTGCCTGAACTGCCCAAGTGCACATTGGCTAGTAGCCACTAGCTAAAAAGGTTAGGGCTGTGAGGATTTACATGGGCAACTAGCACGCTAGCTCAGTCTGCCTCCGTTACACTCACCTCCCTAAATCCTCACTCCCATCCGGGTCACGGGTAGCCTGACGAGCCAGACCCACATTAAAATGTAGGGTCTGGGCACTCACCGTTCGCAGTGCTCAGTCCGAGGGGCGGGATAATCAGTTGTCTTTCAAATTCCCTCTGCACGCAATAGGACAGCGGCAGCCCTATAAGTCCCATGCATTTCCCACCAGCGGAGCTAGTTGGCTAGTTCAAACGTTTGCCAACTTAATAAAAGCTTAACTCGTGTCACACTGTTCGCCAGCAGCAACATCCATCTTATTTGTTTTCACGTAGCAGGGAATTCAAGCCAAACCGTTGCAACTCGGCCATCAATGATTATGTTAAGCCCACCTAACGACTCTATACACAATTTCATTGGCCTAATTAAGTTTCGATTTCTGGAGATCACAAGCCAACTGAGAGTTGCTAGACTAGCCCTGGCAGCAAATGTAATGCTAGGGGCGCGTCTAGCTAGGGGCGCGTCTAGCAAATGTAATTTGCTGCCACTAGGGGCGCGTCTAGATTTCTAGGCTAGGTCACGGCACCAATGTCACAAGGTCAGTTCGTTCGCCGCTCGCTGGATTGCATTCACGTATGTGACCATTGAATGGTGCGTCCGATTTTCACATATCAGGCACCGTTGGAATCCCTGGACCGACCTAAGTTCAATGACCCCTATTACGTCACTCTCCGCCATATTGGACCTCCGCCATATTGGATTTAGTCCGAAAAAAAGTTTCAGCGGTCAGAAATTTCATCCGATTTTCACGGAACTTGGCGGAGATGATCTTCTGCCTGAGCCGCACAAAAGATACTTGTCAGATTTTTCAATTTCATTTTTGTTTGCATGTGACAGCCAATCAAATATGGCCATGAAGCCGCCAAACAGGAAGTGGACTAACATCTCTGTGACGTTTTGAGTTAACATAACAAAACTCGATACCATTAGTCAGGACACTGTCCCAATCACTCACAGCTATTTTGATGCATATACATTGAACACTCTAGCGCCACCACCAGTTCAATGCTGGACATGCGTTCATGCGCATGATCCTTGACTCTTTTGTCTGATTTTCACAATTGAGGTAGCGTCTGAATCCTTGGACCATCCCCGAGTTCATCGACCCCTATCCCGTCACTTTCCGCCATATTGGGCCTCCGCCATATTGGATTTGGGCAAACTCTACGAAAAGTTTCAGCGGTTACAAATTTCATCCGATTTTCACAGAACTTGATGATCTTCAGATTGAGCCGCACAAACGATACTTGTCAGATTTTTTAATTTCAAGTTTATTTGCCCGTGACGGTCAATCACACATGGCGACGATGCCGCCAAACAGGAAGTGGGCTAACATATCGGCTACGCTTTAATGTATTAAGTCCAAACTTGGTACATGGACTTGGTATCTTATTGTGAGGACGCACTACGAATTTGGCATCATGTGGCCTCTATAGGGGGCGCTGTAATACAGGAAGTGAGCTTGTATCTCAGCAACGCTTTGGTGTACAAAGTCCAAACTTGGTATAAGGACCTGTTACCTAATTACATTACATTACATTACATTACATTTGGCTGACGCTTTTTTAACCAAAGCGACTAACAACATGGTAAACAGTAAGTTTTAGAACAATTCTCACAATTTTAGGACAGTTTAAAAAAAGTTTAATTATGTTTGTATTAATTAATACAGTTTAATTATGATGACGCACTAGGAAATTGGAATCATTTGGCCTCTATAGGGGGCGCTGCAATACAGGAAGTGAGCTTGTATCTCAGCAACGCTTTGGTGTACAAAGTCCAAACTTGGTATAAGGACCTGTTACCTAATTACATTACATTACATTACATTACATTTGGCTGACGCTTTTTTAACCAAAGCGACTAACAACATGGTAAACAGTAAGTTTTAGAACAATTCTCACAATTTTAGGACAGTTTAAAAAAAGTTTAATTATGTTTGTATTAATTAATACAGTTTAATTATGATGACGCACTAGGAAATTGGAATCATTTGGCCTCTATAGGGGGCGCTGCAATACAGGAAGTGAGCTTGTATCTCAGCAACGCTTTGGTGTACAAAGTCCAAACTTGGTATAAGGACCTGTTACCTAATTACATTACATTACATTACATTACATTTGGCTGACGCTTTTTTAACCAAAGCGACTAACAACATGGTAAACAGTAAGTTTTAGAACAATTCTCACAATTTTAGGACAGTTTAAAAAAAGTTTAATTATGTTTGTATTAATTAATACAGTTTAATTATGATGACGCACTAGGAAATTGGAATCATTTGGCCTCTATAGGGGGCGCTGCAATACAGTGAGCTCCTATCTTAGCAACGCTTTGATGTATGAAGTCCAAACTTGGTACAGGGACTTGGTACCTGATTGTGAGGACACAGTAGGACATTGGCATCATTTGGCCTCTATAGGGGGCGCTGTAATACAGGAAGTGGGCTCATATCTCAGCAACGCTTCGTTGTATGAAGTCCAAACTTGATACATGGACATATTAGCTGATTGTGAGGACATGCCAGGAAAGTGGTCTCATTTGGCCTCTAGGGGTGCTGTAATAGACAAATTGAGCTCACATCTCAGTAAATCTTTGGTGTATGAAGTCCAGGGACATGGTAGCTGATTGTGAGAACGCACAAGGACATTGGTGTAATTTTCGCCTCTAGGGGCAGTATAACAAAGTAAATGAGCTTATTTCTCAGCCATTCTTTATCCAATTGCAATCAAACTTGATGTGAGTGCTTGCTCATGCCATGGCAACACCATTCCTGCTATAGCGCACTGCTTGGCCCCACATTGCTGCTTGCAGCTATATCTATTATTATTATTATTATTATTATACCAAACATTATTATTACTTCATTAAGTAGCGTATTAACCACTATATCTCAATATAAATCAATGTTACACATTAGTAATTAGGCCTGGCCTATAAGACATTGGATGTATATTCTCATGTATAAAATAGACATACTGTAGATTACACATAGGCTAGTTAATAAATGACTTCTGACAAGGTTTGTTCTTGTGCCTTACAGGTTTCAGTAAGCACTATTATCTGCCATGGCAAAACGTCATGTGTTGATTGACCTTGCCCAGGTGTCTCCATTTAATAAGAGGCACTGTCCTACTAATTGGGAACTCTATGCCCTCTGCCAAGTAGAGACAAGAGAAGATTTGCAATGCCCTGCCAGGTCAAGCAAAAGACCCATAGGTAGTGGCTATGTTTCATTGGCCAAGGATCTTTCTGAGTTTAAGGAGATGGGTCAATTACCCGCAGAGCTGGACAGGCTAGATTATGGGACTGGCATAGAAGCCACACTAAGGAGCAATAGGGCAAAGTGGCACAAGACTTGCCGATTAAAATACAACAAAACAAAGCTGCAGCGACGGCGCAAGCCATTAGAAATGGTGAAGGAAGCTGATGTGCCAGTGGTCCATACTCGTTCAAACTGTAATGTTTCCATCCAAGAGCATTTGTGCTTCTTTTGTAATAAACCTGCTGGCTCCGAAATATTACATGAGGGATCCACAAAACAGCTAAATGTTAATGTTAGAAATGCTGCTATTGAAATTCAAGACACAGAATTACTTGCAAAACTTGCCCCTGGAGATATGATAGCCCTTGAAGCAAAATATCATAGAAACAGTCTCCGGATGCTCTACAATAAAACCAGACAGTCTGTTAAAACGGATGAACAGAAGGCAGAGGCTCAGCTGTATGGCATTGCATTTGAAGAGTTGGTTGCTTTTATGGAGGAAGCCAGATGTGATGGTTGTGCTCCAGTTTTCAAACTGGTGGAACTGGGTACCATGTACAAAGACCGTCTAGAGCAGCTAGGTGCCACTGTGGGTCACAGGATCCACACATCCAGATTGAAAGAGAGGCTTCTCTCTGTGTTTCCAGACTTAACGGCACATGCACAGGGGAGAGACACACTTCTGACCTTTAAGGATGATATCGGAGATGTCATAAAACGGTAATAAAACGGTCGAGCAAACACATTGTTCAAGAGACTATCAAATCACATTACAAAACGAAGTTCACCCAAGGGTAGGCTACTTACAATTTCAAACGCAACAAAGCCAAGTCTGAGTCCGTTTTGCAGTCTTCTTAGAAACTACAATATGACTACATTTTTGAGTATTCCCACCGAGTTACATCCGGATGTGTTCGGACCGCGACCAGAAAGTTGCATATTCGTTTTTTCCGCGGAGAAGCACTAGGGGGAGACGAAGCACCCACCAAACGACCCAAAGAGTCATCAGAATGACTCTCAACCTGCATAATTAAGGTCATTTTTGCTAAAATTGTTGCATAGGGCCGCTTTAAGAAAAGCTTACCTGATGTGATTGGCATTAGAAAGAAGATGGATCAGACCTTCGCACTTAGACGAAAGGAAATTGTGGAAGAGCAACCACCTCTGTCGAGCGCTGGCCAGCGCTCTTCACTAAAACTCAAGTAAGAGACTGCATAAATAATTGTAAGTGCAATTTATACCAACCTTAGTCATCCCCATAAAATGTTGTTGCTTAAAGTTGTTTGTGTATGTTTTCACATTTATGATGAGTTCTCAAGAGTTGTCAGCAAGACCCTTCGTCAACGGTTCTATGAAACACTGGACCGTCACACACCCAGCCTGATTCAAATGCTGTAGTCTAAATGAGGAAAAGTGGGCCAATCCCTTGAAGGCTTTCTCCTGATACTCAGGTGATGATCATTTCTCATCCTGTAAGCGGTATAAATACAATCAATTGACAAAATGTTCTACAGCTCAGCTGTAAGGCTTCTCAAATGTTCTTTTTGAATTCAATTTGTCCTTTTTGTGATAATGTATTTTAATCTATTGATTATCTGTAAAGAAATGTACTAATTATCCCCCTGGAATTTTCTTTTTCATGTCTACATCATCACTGCGACATGAACCGTTGTGCTGCGATGTCTCCCAGTGTTTCTTGGAGATGATGACAGTGACTTCTGCAGGACATGTTTTGTAAGTATGTTTTACCTACAAAAGAGAACTGGTATACCTGATTTATAAAGAAGAGTAAGAACTAACTGTAGAACCTAACACTATTACTTATGTTGGAGCGCCATCTACTGGGTGACTGATATCATTCTAACACAATTAACATCCAGATGATGTAGGTTAACATCCAACTCGAATGTTCTTAACACTTTGAATGCTGCGCTGTTTTCGGAAGCTTTGGCCCAGAGTGCCAGCAATCTAGATCATTGTTGACGATTTTTGTAGAGCCACAGCATATTCTATGTTATAGCTATGGACACATACTATCACTCGTTTGAAAGGTGAGACTGCTCTCAGTGGGTACAAGCCGTTTATTCCTACATGTCTCTTCTCCTAAGAAATCTCAAGCTAAACAGTGGCTAGTTTTCATCAAAATCCCTGTTTTTTTTTTCTAGAAATGGAGATCTAGCGTCTTTCATGAAATATGAAGTGTTTGCCAGTAAAGTTTCCGGGAAGTGATCTAGCGAGACCTGGCAAGACTGCCACCTAGTGATAAACCCATGAAAATGGCCTGGTTTTGACCTGACGTGCATCAGTCACTGATTCGACCCAAAGCGGCAACCATTAAAAGCCGAGTTATAATAAAATGTCCAGATTGTGCGTTTTCATCAATCATACTGTAGGTAATTAAAAATGTGCCTTTTTTCACTAATACACTATACGCTGTTTTACACAGCAGCCGTTTTGCATTTACATGCAATGGGAATATCTGACTTTCTCCAACTTTTGCACATCTCCATAGAACTTTTTATTTATTATTTTTGATTTCTCCTCCATCTACCCATGTCCTTGATTGCCTAGCCTTTCTGCCCCCCCCCCCACCCCCACCCCCATCCCCAACACACACACTTACATCATCACTGTCATCACTTCACATACATACAGCACACTGCTTGCTACAGTAAGCCTCCTCTACATACTTGCTGCACACTGCCCCCCCCCCCCCCCCCCCCAGGATCTTCTCCAACACACATCCTCTACATACTTACAGCACACTGCCCCCACCTACACACTACACACACACAGTCACTGCTCCACTCCCCTCCCGCCCACACACATCTTCACTGTCATCACTCGCATACATCATACATACAGTACTCTGCTTGCAATAGTAAGTCCCTGCCCCCCCCAATACACAGCACATTGTCTCATGAGGAAGCTTCCCCAACACACATATTGCACACTGCCCTCTCCCCACATACACAGCACACTATCCCATCTCCCCTGTCATCCCCCCAACACACACACCAAGACCCCTGGCAGTTGGGTTAGCCCCTTGAGCCGTGGATCTGCCCCCCCCCCCCCATTAATGCACAAATAGGCTGACACCAGACATAATTTCACTGCATTTCTTACTTCCAGTAACTATATGCATGTGACAATAAACTTCCTTGTATCCTTGTATCCTTGAATTCCTTCCATGTAATTACATTTTCTAGTTAACAATGACATTTTCACAGAAGTAGCCTATTGTGTTTTGGGGATTTGTGTGGGTTTGCCCTCCCCACACAGCCTCACAATAAACCCACACCTACAGTACCCTTATCAAAAAATTCTATAGGATTCCAATCAGCAAGATAATCCAGTTCCAAAATCTGATTGGAATCCTATAGGATTGTTGCTATTGAAATCCTATAAGATTGTTCAACATTATGTATCTGTGGTCCCCAGTAAGAGAAGGCAAAGGCACAATGGATACCAAAGCAACTTTGCATAGTCTGGGACTTGTCCATGTAGCTTTGTTTGGCTCCTAGTAAAGGTAATGAATAATAAATAAAGGTAGAAAGTAACGGGGGTCTTTTAAGTGTGCTACAGTACTCAAATTATTTTTTATTATTTTTAATTTGAGGAAACAAAACTGACACCACAGAATCTAGTAAGGCTTGTTACATTATTTAGTAAACTGCATATCCTTGTAGCAGTACTAGTGCACATAATTTACACTAGAGTTTACTGAGTTTGACAAACATATTCACTTACCCCAGTAATTATATTATTAGCATAAAACAACAGAACACACAGCAGCAACCACACAATAAATCCCCAAAACGTTTAGGTTCAGATGATATGCCAAAGTTCGGAGTGCTTTGTTCTGAAGACACATGCAGAGGCGTCTCACTGGTCATAATCCTGATCAATGAACTTGGCAATGGTAGTGAGCTGGATATTAGTTGTTCCCTCATAGATAGTACCTGCATGATCACAAAAGTATCAAAACATTTCAAAATATCAGAACATTGTCATCCTACAGACACAAAAACTCTTAAAGTAATCATTAACTGACTATTCATTTCTAGTGCAGCCAAAATTGTGTAGATTGTGAGGAGATTGCAGAGATGATGTTTAACAAGAAGTGTAACAGAGTTTATGACAAGGATCTGTGTATGTCCACCCTTCCAAAGTAGGTAAGAAGTGTGTAAGATATCTTCTATGCACACACAAGGCATATTTCTTGTTCACAAATGTATTAAATTTATTTTAGTAAACACTTCACCTTCACCAAAATAATCCATCTACCTGACAGATGTGGCATATTAAAAAATGGCCCTTGGTTGTTGTCTTAGATATTTTGCTTCAACTTGTGAATAATGGGAGTGAAAAAAAAATGTGTTTCATTCAAATTTTTGTACAGTATACAAATATAAACTGATATGCAAATTTACCTATTTTACAGTCTCGGTAGAATTTCTCAACAGGGTAGTCTTTGGTGAAGCCTACACCTCCCATCCATTCGATGCTTTTTGATGTAGTCAGAGTTGCAACCTTTGATGCATACACATCAAATATGAAAAAGATAAATAACAGATACTAATGGTTAATTATCCTGAATGTCAAGGTTAGACTTCAAATATTAGTTAAACAAATTTACTTAGATTGTTTTAAAATAACATCATGCATCAGTAGAGTCAGTGCATTTGTTTACCATGGCAGACATAGAGAAAGCATGCAAACAGTTCGAAAGGTTCTATGAAAAGACAAAACATATCAATTAGGCCTTTTCGCACTGTAGAAACGTTTTGCAGTTCCTAGAACATACAGTTCCTAGAACATACAGTTCCTAGAACATACAGTTCCTAGAACCTCTTTTCACACATTTGGTCAGCATGGAACTGGGGATAATGAATCTTAAAAATCCCTGTAAAAATAGGTGCATACTGAGACAACAGTTCTAAGAACACAGTTCTACTAACTATTAACTGGAGTTCCTTGGGACTTTTTTCTGATTGCACTTGCACACAGAAACTCTGAGATGACTTAACACACATTAGTCCAGTTATAACATGAAAATAAAGTAATAAAACGAACAGCGTTGCTATTTAGTTACTAGCTACTGAAGTTTATTGACAACTTAGAAGCTCTTGGAATCAGGTAGCATTGAAGAAAAGAATCAGCATTGTTAATAAAATTATTTCTCATCTGTCCAGAAGGCATTTGTTGCATGACAGTAGTTATTCTCTGCAGCCTTCTCATGCAGTTTTTTTTGTAAGGTAAATTTAAACAGATGAATGTCCACATGTATTTTCATTTGAAGTAACTAATGGACCTACTTATGGGAGCCTTAACCTTTCTTTGTTTTTCCAACTATTGGAACCATCCCAGGAGGACCCTTTTTCGGGGCAAACATCAGAAGAGAACTACTCCATGGGAGGTTCTTCTGTTAAAAACTGCTGTATGAGGCTTGTAGTGATGATCTATACCAATGACTGTAAGAAGAACATGCCTCAGTAATCACAAACACCTGTGAAGCCAAGCTGTACATAAAATGTGTTGTAATTTCAACGTGGTGAAACTAAAATGTATACAAACATCCTTTAATTACAGTGCATGAAAATGCACTGTTCTGTTATCCGAAGTCTTCTTCTTCTTATTATTATTATTACAGTGCATGAAAATGCACTGTACGGTTCTTCCTAGGCTTCTTATTATTCCGCTTACCACTTTTTCCGTACGCAATTTCTCTTGAACAGTTTAACTTAGAAACTTCATTCAAACTTTGTAACGTAGGTCTTCAAACAGATCAGGTTGCTATGTCTTTTCAACTTTGAAAATTTTATACTTTTTAAACTATTAAAGAAAACTTTTTAAAAATCCCCATAGACTTAACATTGCCGATTATGACATCATAATACGGCCATTAAGCAATTAGAATCCTATGGCGGGTGTTCAGGCCACCTGCAGCCTCAGGCTTTAAGCATACAATCTGGGTCAATTAAGACTACACATCCTATTCAACTGTTTCCTCTGCCCAAAACTGTTTCAAAATAAAAGTCCTCACTACAATATTTCACTGTTAAACAATTTAACCCTTTAAACTACTGAACTTTTTAACTGTTCAGCCATTGTAACTGTTACTTGTCATCAACTATGACTCCTACCCACTGTAGCTAGTTAGCTAAGTAGCATGGTTAGCATGCTAGCATGTTAGCATGCTAGTTAGCATTTTTAGCAAAACTACTAAAAATGATTAGCTAAGTTAGATAAGTCACATGGTTAGCATAGTTAGCATGCTAGCCTGTTAGCATGCTAATTAGCATTTTTTACAAAACTGCTTAAAATGATTAGCTAAGTCAGTTAAGTAACAAGGTTAGCATAGTTAGCATGTTAGTTAGCATAGTTAGCATAATTGTTACTTACGCACTTATTCTTACTGTACTCTAATGTTTTTTTTTAAACTGTCCTAAAATTGTGAGAATTGTTCTAAAACTTACTGTTTACCATGTTGTTAGTCGCTTTGGTTAAAAAGCGTCAGCCAAATGTAATGTAATCTAACATAGTTAGCATAACTGCTAGCAAACATTAGAGCCATTCCAAGTGTCAGTTAACGTCAACTATTTACCTAAATAATTTAACCATTTAAACTATCCACTTATTTAACTGTTCAGTCATTCCAACTATATTAAACCTCATCTACCTAGCAACCAATATAGTTTGTTTTTACTCTGTATGATATTTTACATCATATTTTTGCATTTTCATGCACTGTATTTCCTTCAGGAAATGCTTTTCTAGTTCTTATTCTTCTTCTAACGCATTTAATGCAGCTTCAACCGTTTAACGTAGAAACTTCATTCAAACTATGTTACGTAGGTCTTACTTAGGACATGGGTGCTATGTATTTTTCAGCTTTGTAACTTGTATACTTTTTAAACTATTAATTAAAAATTAATCAAAATTTCCCCATTGACTTAACATTATGATTATGACATCACAATACGGCCGTTAAGCAATTAGAATCCTATGGCAGGTGTTCGGGCCACCTGGCCCAACTGCCATTCTCAGGCTTTAAGCATACAAACTGGCCCTATTAAGACTACACATCCTGTTCAACTGTTTCCTCTGCCAAAAACTGTTTCAAAATAAAAGTCCTCACCACAATATTTCACTGTTAAACAATTTAACCCTTTAAACTACTGAACTTTTTAACTGTTCAGCCATTGTAACTGCTACTTGTCATCAACTATGACTCCTACCCACTGTAGCTAGTTAGCTAAGTCAGCTAAGTAACGTGGTTAGCATAGTTAGCATGCTAGCATGTTAACATGCTAGTTAGCATTTTTAGCAAAACTGCTAAAAACGATTAGCTAAGTCAGCTAAGTAACGTGGTTAGCATAGTTAGCATGCTAGCATGCTAGTTAGCATTTTTAGCAAAACTGCTAAAAACGATTAGCTAAGTTAGCTAAGTAACGTGGTTAGCATAGTTAGCATGCTAGCGCTAGCATGTTAGCATGCTAGTTAGCATTTTTAGCAAAACTGCTAAAAACGATTAGCTAAGTAACATGGTTAACATAGTTAGCATGTTAGCATGCTAGTTAGCATAGTAACTTTGTTAACATTATTATCTTTGTTAACATGGTTAGCATAACTGCTAGCAAACATTAGAGCCATTCCAACTGTCAGTTATCGTCAACTATCTACCTAAATAATTTAACCATTTAAACTATACACCTATTTAACTGTTCAGTCATTCCAACTATATTAAACCTCATCTACCTAGCAACCAATATAGTTTGTTTTTACTCTGTATGATATTTTACATCATATTTTTTGCATTTTCATGCACTGTATTTCCTTCAGGAAATGCTTTTCTAGTTCTTATTCTTATTCTTCCGCTAACGCATTTAATGCAGCTTCAACCGTTTAACGTAGAAACTTCATTCAAACTATGTTACGTAGGTCTTACTTGGGACATGGGTGCTATGTATTTTTCAGCTTTGTAACTTTTATACTTTTTAAACTATTAATTAAAAACTAATCAAAATTTCCCCATTGACTTAACATTATGATTATGACATCACAATACGGCCGTTAAGCAATTAGAATCCTATGGCAGGTGTTCAGGCCACCTGCAGTCTCAGGCTTTAAGCATACAAACTGGCCCTATTAAGACTACACATCCTGTTCAACTGCTTCCTCTGCCAAAAACTTTTTCAAAATAAAAGTCCTCACTACAATATTTCACTGTTAAACAATTTAACCCTTTAAACTACTGAACTTTTTAACTGTTCAGACATTGTAACTGTTACTTGTCATCAACTATGACTCCTACCCACTGTAGTTAGTTAGCATAGTTAGCATGCTAACATGTTAGCATGCTAGTTAGCATTTTTAACAAAACTGTTAAAAATGATTAGCTAAGTTAGCTAAGTAACGTGGTTAGCATAGTTAGCATGCTAGGGTGTTAGCATGCTAGTTAGCATTTTTAGCTAAACTGTTAAAAATGATTAGCTAAGTAACATAGTTAGCATGCTAATTAGCATTTTTAGCAAAAAACTTGGTTAACATTATTAGAGTGCATGAAAATGCACTCTACTGTTCTTCCTAGGCTTCTTCTTATTCTTATTATTTTTCTTCTTCTAACGCAGTTAATGCAGCTTCAACCGTTTAACATAGAAACTTAATTCAAACTGCGTTGCGTAGGTCTTACTTAGGACATGGGGGCTTTGTATTTTTCATCTTTGTAACTTTTATACTTTTTAAACTATTAATTAAAAACTACTCAAAATTTCCCCATAGACTTAACATGGGCTGATGACATCACAATGGACTACTTAACTTGATTTGCACCTGTATCATCTTCCAGCTGCTCATCTAGGCCCCATCAAAGAATCAGTTCAACTGATTGCACCTGTATCAACTGCTTTCTACTGAACTAGACCAACTCTCTCTGTGTTTCTCCATTCTACAAGGATATAAGACACATTTCATCCAACTTTCTATCCATTCATCCTCTTCAAACCATTCACTCATCCACCCATTAAACTATCCATCAACATCCATTAAACAATCTGCCTATCAACATCCATTCAACTTTCTGTCTATCAACATCCATTACACTATCTACATTTAACTTTTAAACTATATACTCTGTCTCAGGCTTTAAGCATACAATATGGCTCTATTAAGACTGCCGTTAAGCAATTAGAATCCTAGGCCAGGTGGCCAGGCCACCTGCACCCTATCAGTTTCTCAGGCTAACCTTTTAAACTATCCACCTATTTGACTGTTCAGTCAATCCAACTATATTAAACCTCATCTACCTAGTTCAGTCATTCCAACTATATTAAACCTCATCTACCTAGCAAATAATTTAACCTTTTACACTATCCACCTATTTAACCGTTCAGTCATTCCAACTATATTAAACCTCATCTACAGAGTTCAGTCATTCAAAGTATATTAAACCTCATCTACCTAGCAAATAATTTAACCTTTTACACTATCCACCTATTTAACTGTTCAGTCATTCCAACTATATTAAACCTCATCTACCTAGTTCAGTCATTCCAACTGTATTAAACATAATCTACCTAGTTCAGTCATTCCAACTACATTAAACCTCATACCTAGCAAATAATTAAACCTTTTAAACTATCCACCTATTTAACTATTCAGTCATTCCAACTATATTAAACCTCATCATGTTGGTTGCCAATTAGTACATCATCTGTTTTAACAATATATTTCACACCATATGTTTAGCATTTTCATGCACTGGTAATTCCCTGGAATTGCGTTTTCTAGTTATTATTATTCTTCCCACCAAATTTCTGCGTCTAATTCAGCTTTAACAGTTTAACATAGAAACTTTGTTCAAACTTTGGAACGTAGGTCTTAAAAAGGACACGTGGGGAATGTATTTCACTTTTGTAAACTTTATACTTTTTGAGATATTAATAAAAAACAAGCTTATTTTTCCCCATAGACTTTGCATTAGCACTATGACATCACAATGGACTAATTAACTTGATTTGCACCTGTATCAACTTCCAGCTGCTCACTATTAGGACCCATCAAAGGGCCAGTTAAACTGATTGCACCTGTATCAACTGCTTTCTGCTTATCTAGGCCAACTCTCTCTGTGTCTCTCCATTCTACAAGGACATAAGGCACATTCCATCCAACTTTCTATCCATTCATCCTCTTCAAACCATTCACTCATCCACCCATTAAACTATCCATCAACATCCATTAAACAATCTGCCTATCAACATCCATTACACTATCTACATTCAACTTTTAAACTATATACTCTGTCTCAGGCTTTAAGCATACAATCTGGCTCTCTTAAGACTACTATTTCCTCTGCCCACAACTGTTTCAAAATAAATGTCCTCACTACAATAATTCACTATTAAATAATTTAACTATTTAAACTACTCAACTATTTAACTGTTCAGCCATTTCAACTGTCAGTTGTTATCAACTATGACTCCTGCCAACTGTTTCCAAATAAAAGTTTGTTTGGCATTTTATGTTAATATAGGCTACAGTATATTTATATTTTCATGCACTGGTAATTTTCTTCGAAATTACATTTTCTAGTTAAAGTCTGGAATGTGTTTCTTACTCACATCAGAGAAAAAGGGGAAATACAGTACCCTCCAAAACTATTGGCACTTCTGCTAAAGCTACTAAAAAGAGGAATATAAAATTGATCAAAATGCCTTAAGTAAAAAAGGAGGAAATATCCAACCTTTAAGGACACAAAATTTCTTTGTGAATGAATAATGTATCATAAATAAATAAATGTTCTTCCAATACAGGGGTCTTAAGTATTGGCACCCCTATGTTAAATTCCCATAGAGGCAGGCACATTTTTATTTTTAAAGGCCAGTTCTCTCATGGATCCAGGATGCTATGCACCCTGATAGAGTTCCCTTGGCCTTTGGAATTAAAATAGCCCCACATCATCACATACCCTTCACAATACCTAGAGATTAGCATGGTTTTATTTCAGTTGGCCTATTAGCTGGTTTGATTTGCATTGAGCTCAATGAGCATAAAAATAAAACCAATTACTGGCCTTTATAAATAAAAATCTGCCTGCCTCTATGGGAATTTAAATAGGGGTGCCAATACTTATGAGCCCTGTATTTTAAGGAAGAACATTTATTTATTTATTTATTTATGATACATTATTCATTCACAAAGAAAATTGGTGTCCTTAAAGGTTGGATATTTCCTCATTTTTTACTTAAGTCATTAATATCAATTTCCAAAAGATGAATTTTGGAGGGTACTGTATAAAAAAGGAAAATCTGTCTTTGCCCCAAACATTAAAGAGGGCACTGTATCTCCTCCCTAGTCATCACCTTACTGACAACACTCAGCTATTTAAAAGCTGAAGGGTGTGGCAACAAATAAGTTTCTTCAAGTTAAAAGTGCTTTCCTTGTCACCATTATACAAATGCTTTCTTTTTTGTTTTTAAAGTATATTTTTGGGGCTTTTTTGCCTTTATTTGGACAGGACAGTGGAGAGTGAGACAGGAAGCAAGTGGAAGAGAGAGATGGGGTGGGATCTGGAAATGACTGCAGGTCGGTTTCGAACCTTGGTCCCCGTGGGCACTCAGACCCGTATATGGTATGGGCGCTGTAGCCTGCTGCACCACAGCACCCCCCATACAAATGCTTTCTTGATGCGTTCATTAGCCCTGGGACCTGATAAATATCTTTTGAGAATGTTCATTGACAATATAGTACATATAATAAATGAAACAAATTGTACAATTGTTTTACTATCAGAGCCTGACCTCAGCTGTGAAGTACTTAGCCATACAGGCTTCTTTGATGAATGGCCTCTGGGCCTCCTTCAGTCGGGCAGCATTATATGTCAGCAGCCTGGCAGCCTCAAGCTGGGTAGCCACATGAGCAATCTGATGTTGCATGCCCTGAAATCAAACACATCATGTTACCCTTCCTAAAAAAATAAGTCAATTTTGTTATACAGTGGGCAGTGCTTCGACTTGGCCAGCTTCACTCGCGGTCCGCGCGTGGGATCACGCGGCTCTAATTTGTATTTTTCCAGTGAGACGCTGCAACAACCCAAACAACCGGTAGATGGCTCAAGTGAGCAGGGTGTCTCGTAAAAAGAAATGGAGCCTGGAAAACCCTACACAGACTTCACTACAGACTTGTTTAGAAATAATTTAATAGCCAGAAATATGCCTGCCCTGCCCTAATAAAGAAATATTTGGTTAACTGCGAGTGAATCCCGTTTGCAGCCGTAGAAGAAACGCAGGACAAATTAAACATTCTGGTTTTCTCCGAGTGCAACGATGATAGACAGACATCATTTGGACAAAATATAGAACATATTAACCTCCTCTCCTCAGCCAAATGCCTTCCTGTTACGTCCTGTTATCATGGAGTTATAGGCGATAAACGATTTTTGAAGTTTACTTCATTAGCGTTTTTTTTATTTTTTTATTATTATTAAAGAGTTATTTTCATTTAAAGGTTTGACTTCGTGCTTATTAAGTAGAGCATTTAGTGCTCTCCCCAATCCCAGACGTTCACATTGCATGTTTGTTTGTAATGGATGCAACCGCGAGATAGGCTATGCGTTTGATGGCAATGAGTTGTTAATAGACATGAACCAAGACATATAGCCCAGCAGCAATCTAGGGACTGTTCGTTATTTATTGAAGGGGCCACCGGAGGAATTTTGAGTGCTTCAGTCAAAAGTTGCATGACCCTCTTGTAGCCAGTTGCATTCTCGCTCTGTCGGTCTCCTCCTGCTTACCTTACACACTGGTCTCTAACGAAGGGGGCGGGGCAGGCATGTAGCTAGCCATTCATTCAGATCCTGGTATTAGGCCATGGTATAAAGGTGCCTAGTAGGTCGGACTGTCTTCCTCTCTGTCTCTCGCTCGGTTTGTCCCTGGGTTTCACGCAGGAGCCAATCGCCAGGTATGTTGCAATTTCGCTGCATTGGTTAAGCTATTCATGCCTAGTTTTAATACTTTACTCTTTCCATCTGTAGCTCTGCGTCTCCCTTACTCTGCCGTGGCTGTATGGAACCTGACCTGTCTAGCATTAGATAACTCTCCCCTGCAGGTATGCATTTCCAAATATTTATTATCTCCCTTTATTAGCCTTACGGAGTCTTAATTGCTCTTTTGTTTATGTATGCTTGCAGCTTATGACGATGGCACGGCGTGTGTTTTAAGCGTTCTTTAGGCCTACTGGCTAATCAGTGACTGCAAGTGTTTGGTATGTATGAAACCGGAATGTTGTAGCTTTTGGTGTGGCATTTGAGACACTGATACACTCTAAGTGTTGACTATTTATGTTACAGGTAGCATGGCTTCGTCAAGTTTGCTTGTTTAGTGTGGTCACGCTGCTGTCTTGTCCATAGCATTAGTTTTCATTTATTTTTGTGTTTACGTCGTCACAGCTCCTCCGTGTCGCGGTAGCTGACCTGTTTGTGTTGCTCTTTGCTTGATTGGGATTTCCCAGGCGGGTTTGTTTTGTTTGTTTGTTTTTGTTTGCTGGTCTATTGTGCTTTTGCCTTAGTGTGTGTGTGTGTGTGTGTGTGTGTGTGTGTGATCGTGTTTTCTGAGTTTGTAGTGTGTCTGCATGCCTAGTTTTTATCCCAGCGAGGATTATTTCCCTGGCTCAAAAGCTTTACATCTCTAATTGGTATAACCTACATGCTGGTGTTTGTGGTTGCTGTGCTCCTTTTTGGATCAGTTTATGCGTTGGCAGGTTGCAGTTATCTTCGGCGGGGGGTAGCTAGTCACCTGGTGGCGGGCTTGTGAACTTCACTTTGGAGTGTACTATGGAATATCGGTGGTGGCTTGCTGTGACAATGGTGTAAAGGCTTCTACATACCTGACGCACCCGACCGGTAGCGCGACAATGTGACGTCAAAATGACGTAGATCTCTCTTGCGCGCCAGGGTTTTGGCCGTGTAGAGGCTTCTACATACCTGACGCACCCGACCGGTAGCGCGACAATGTGACGTCAAAATGACGTAGATCTCTCTTGCGCGCCAGGGTTTTGGCCGTGTAGCGCGAGGTAGCGCACCACTCATTTTTTTTCAGACGAGCGCGACAAGGCGGAAACAGGAAGATGGACTAGTTCGAGGGCAAGCGAGTTGCAGTGTTTTGTTACAGTCGTGAATTTTTAATAGTTTGCTGGATAAGTTAACAAAGTTACTAGTGAGAGTTGCAACACATGGAATTAAGAGGAAAGAATAGAAACGATTTATTTTCAAACAAAGGATATCTATTAAGGCCTGAACAAAATCTCTTTCCACTTCAGGAAATTACACAAACTCATCCAGCTGCTAGCTAGCTAGCTAGCTAACTAAACTGTTTAAATTATTAAAATTTCCCTCGGGATGACTAAAGTACCTATCTATATATCCATCTATCTATCTATCTATCTACCTGTGCACACACCTTGGAAACTACATGATAATGATGATGGTAGTTGTGAATAGTAGCAACCAAAGTCTGAAGTACCATCACAGAGGCTAGCTACTGGTGTTTCTTACTGGAGCTTCTTCTGCTGTGTAAGTACTTAATGTTAGTCTTTTCACAACAGCGACACCTCTGTTCAGGAGAATATTGCAACTAGTGTTGCGACCACCACGCGCGAGTATAAATGGTTACCGCGCTTCTGTGACGTCACATTGTCGCGCTACTGGTCGGGTGCGTCGAGTATGTGGGACGTTTAGCGCGAGGTAGCGCACCACTCATTTTTTTTCAGACGAGCGCGACAAGGCGGAAACAGGAAGATGGACTAGTTCGAGGGCAAGCGAGTTGCAGTGTTTTGTTAGTCGTGAATTTTTAATAGTTTGCTGGATAAGTTAACAAAGTTACTAGTGAGAGTTGCAACACATGGAATTAAGAGGAAAGAATAGAAACGATTTATTTTCAAACAAAGGATATCTATTAAGGCCTGAACAAAATCTCTTTCCACTTCAGGAAATTACACAAACTCATCCAGCTGCTAGCTAGCTAGCTAGCTAACTAAACTGTTTAAATTATTAAAATTTCCCTCGGGATGACTAAAGTACCTATCTATATATCCATCTATCTATCTATCTATCTACCTGTGCACACACCTTGGAAACTACATGATAATGATGATGGTAGTTGTGAATAGTAGCAACCAAAGTCTGAAGTACCATCACAGAGGCTAGCTACTGGTGTTTCTTACTGGAGCTTCTTCTGCTGTGTAAGTAGTTAATGTTAGTCTTTTCACAACAGCGACACCTCTGTTCAGGAGAATATTGCAACTAGTGTTGCGACCACCACGCGCGAGTATAAATGGTTACCGCGCTTCTGTGACGTCACATTGTCGCGCTACTGGTCGGGTGCGTCGAGTATGTGGGACGTTTAACACTTTTCTGCAGTGAGAGTGCACGTGTGGACACCTTCCTTGATAGTCTGCTTCCCCCCCATCCAGGTAAGCCCCGCCTGCCAGTATAATTTTCTGTTTTATTTTGGTGTGTGCAACATTCCCAGCTGATGTGTGCTTGTGCTATTTAACTCATGTCATGCATCCTACACGACAGTAAAAAGACACAATAAGAACACTAAAATAAAGTATATTTTTATATGTTTCTAACCCCTGCCAGTTATTTTCAGTTTCAGCAACAGATCACACCACACTCCCCCCTCCCTCTCCCCAACAGTGCTTTCAAAAAACGGACATTTGATTTGATTGGAATTCACGTGTCTGCCTTTTTGTATTTGAACCTGTGCATATTGATGACTAAACTGGGTTCAGGATACCTGGTGTATTGTTCTAGAGTCCCTGGGCATTAGGTCCAGGGTGGCGTAGTCGACACAAACAATCTCCACTATTGATCCGGTCACACTCTCTTGCCTGCTAGAAATTGTTCAATGACCCTCCGACAGAATTGTTAAAAAAGACATGACCCTCCCCTGCCAATTGCTGTCTTCCGCCCGCGCCACAGCCACACACTGTGATAACGTTCTTAAATCAATCTTTCCCGTGAGCTTGCATGCTACCAGTCCTTCCTTTTCAAATGTGCCTGTTTGCACGATTTCATAAATAATCATATGTGATTTATAATATGACAAATAATCCCTGTGCACGGGGACCGAAACAATGCATGCCAACTTTTTCCGTGTTTATCACGTATTTTAACTTTCCCCCGCTGTCTTGCCGTTTTAATGTTTTCCCGTAGAATATCCCATATTTTAATACTCTCATAACAGCCCTTCCATCGGGCCTACCATAACTTACCAACTCTGTAGGCTACTGTAGACCCTATCTGGCTATTTATATTTTCTGTGAAATAAGCAAATGTATTTGTTCAACAACAAGCAGAATTAACGCATAGGCTACTTGGAACATAATAGGCCTACATTTGACAAAGGACAGATGTATGTTGCTAGTGACAAAATATTAACTTTCAATGTTTTACGATGTCTTTGTCAAGGGGAAGTGTTTTTCCCCATGCATTTATTCTAGGTTACTGTCAGTGACTGCCGGGAGAGAAGCGGGTTCTGTTTCGTTCATGTCAGTGACTGACGCGAGAGAAGCGGGGTCTGTGTTGTGTTGTGTTGCGTTAATTTATTTTCATTGGGCATGCCGTGCCGTGCCGTCCACAGCTCTTCAGTTCTGACAAAGCCAAAATTACTCCTTTTGAAACAATGAGTGCAGGAAGCGCGTTTGTATGGTTATATTGCTTGACGGGGGGGGGGGGATCCCAAGCAGCTTTCAGCCATAAGGATACTTTGAGAACATTTCAATTCACCCGACACTAATATTCAAAATATTGAAAACTATTTCGGCATAGCCTATAAAGCAGTTTAATTAAATGGAATGTTAGTTGTAAACAAACGAGCTACTTGGTGAGGCTTGGCCTCACATACGGTGTTCATTTTAGGACATCCTCAGACTCAGGTGTCAGACTCAGAAAAACATCGGTCATCTTCAGACAAAACAGCCTCAGCGTCAGAAAAACCTCTGTCATCTTCAAACAAAACTGCATCAGCGTCAGAAAAACTTCTGTCATCTTCAGACAAAACTGCCTCAGCGTCAGAAAAACCAGACTCAGGTGTCAGACTCAGAAAAACATCTGTCATTTTCAGACAAAACTGCCTCAGCTTCAGAAAAACTTCTGTCATCTTCAGACAAAACTGCCTCAGCGTAAGAAAAACCTCTGTCATCCTCAGATAAAACTGCTTCAAACCAAACTGCCTCAGAAAAAGTGGAGTCAGGTCTCAGAAAAAACGCTGTCAGAAAAAGTGGAGTCAGGTCTCAGAAAATCAGGTCTCAGAAAAAACGCTGTCAGAAAAAGTGGAGTCAGGTCTCAGAAAATCACGTCTCAGAAAAAACGCTGTCAGAAAAAACAGAGTCAGACGAAAAAGTCTCAAATGAAAAGTTATTGTGGGGACAGAAGAAGACGACGGATACAGAACGGTGAGTTTAATATTATGCTTAATACGTTATTCTGTCACTGGCAGGGTAGGAATTTCACGGCGGCCACGACGGCCGTGGTAGCCCCTTGCGTTGGCCGTGAAGCCCCTTTGAAAATCATAGGTTTACAGGCCACGGTGGCCTTGGTGCCCCCTTCTTTCAATATTCTGCTTTGTGTCCTACTGATAGCGATTTTTATTTAGCCTGCGGCCTGTCAAAATAATCTTAGCATTCACAGCGCAAATTAATTTAGTCTTTTACGCAGTGGAGAAAGTGACATCGCAAGAAAGTGCGTCCAAATTCACCCATTCTTCTCAGTTGAACTACTCACGAAGTAGCCTATTCATCACACAGACATCACAAGTGATGTCACATGAAAGAGCTTTTTCTCAGCTTTTAAACGATGTTAAAAGATAATTGCTGTGTTGAACGGTTCGCGAGAAAAGTAAATAATATAATTCAATTTAATCATACATTCTACTGAAGGTTTTGCGTCCATGATCTCCCTACCCATTCATCTCGGTGGAATACTTTACGAACCCTTCTTTTAACACATGACAAACCACATATCAGAATAAACAGCAGACCTTACCGAACATAAAGGTGTAAAGCAGTCCCCTGTACAGTTAGCCGTTCCAGAGTAATCCAGTTTTGAATTTGCAGTAAATTTCTACATGCATTGATGTCTCCAAATTTGGGCTTTAAGTTTTACAATGTGTTTAAATTGTTCCACATGATTTCATAACGGGCCAAATACAAAATAAATGTTACAAATATCGCCTAGATATTGGTAAATCAGAGGACAGCTGACTAAGAGTTTGTGAAAGTAGCCTGATCACAAAATGCTAAGCATGCATCTAGGCTATTAGAGTTTCTTAAAGATGAGCTGTGCTTAAATTTAAATTGTTCAATACATGATTTCATAGCAGGCCAAATATAAAATAAATGTTATATATAGCCTAGATATCTGTTTTTATTAGATGATCAGATGATTTACAGTTATATGTAATGTCATGTTTCATGTTTTTGTAATGTTTCATACAATGATGCAGGTCTACTGCAGTGAATAGGCTAAATACAACTTTGATAATTTTTATAGCCTACTACTGTATAGTTAACTTTGGCTTTGGTGCCCATGTGGCCTTTGTGCCCCCCACCAAATATGCCCAACTGAAGGCCAAGTGGCCTTGCCCCCAGAATGGTGAAATTCCAAGCCTGGTCACTGGCATGTTATATTTGGTGCTTGGTTAGATGTAGAAATTATAAGTAAAGGTAGAAAGTGATCCAATGGTATACACATTGTAGGAAATCCATGGATGTAACTTAGCTAACCTCACTTCGCTAGTAACATTAGCAGCTGCTGTAAGGCACATACCGGAGTAAGCTACGTACTACATACAGCAAAATAATTTGTTTTTCGTAGGATTACGGTACATTCAATGAGCTAGGGAAAAGTGGGTTAAAAAAATTTCCACCACGAAAGTCCAGAACGACACCTGGACCATTATTTCTTACTTTTGCTAACTGTTTCCCAGTTGTAGGCCTACACTACCTACCAGTAAGAAACCTGCATCATTATCATCACATCATTATTCCCAAACCCCCATAAAGACAAATGTGCTATGTCATGATGTAATACCATATAATACCATTATGATAATACATGAAATAGCAGGTACCAACAACAAGGCACATTTCTCTAAATAAGTTAAGATAACATCTCATATCAAATGAATTCAACAACGCTGCAGTTATTGTCCCCTGGGGATTACATTTCAAGTACCTGTCTATCTTTATGTCTGTCTATTATTGTTGTGCAATGACAATGACAACTGCTAACGTTTTATAATGGTATTATATGGTATTACATCATGGCATAGCACATTTGTCTTTATTTAATACTTAATACTTTTCTGAGACCTGATTTTCTGAGACCTGACTCCACTTTTTCTGACAGCGTTTTTTCTGAGACCTGACTCCACTTTTTCTGACAGCGTTTTTTCTGAGACCTGACTCCTTAGAGATGTTTTTCTGAGGCAGTTTGGTTTGAAGCAGTTTTATCTGAGGATGACAGGTTTTTCTTACGCTGAGGCAGTTTTGTCTGAAGATGACACAAGTTTTTCTGAAGCTGAGGCAGTTTTGTCTGAAAATGACAGATGTTTTTCTGAGTCTGACACCTGAGTCTGGTTTTTCTGACGCTGATGCAGTTTTGTCTGAAGATGACAGAGGTTTTTCTGACGCTGAGGCAGTTTTGTCTGAAGATGACCGATGTTTTTCTGAGTCTGAGGATGTCCTAAAATGAACACCGTACTCACAGATGCGCTCGTGCCTTAGATGGCAGGAAAAATCTTCACGATAGGCCTATTAACTAACCACCCGATTCACGTTGGCTGGGGGGAAGGGGGCCATCAGACAAATCACACCTTCCCACCTCTGACAGCTTAAAAGAAGTCAAGAGGACTCCTTACTCACAGACCTATTCACAAACCTGCAGCATTATGCCGTGTTTTGAAATCATGCAGCTACAGGAGCTTCCAATCGTGAGGAAGCAATTTTGCATTGTAGGCATAACTAACATGCAATAACGCCACCAACAACAACCAAAACTAGGCTAATCATTGTCAACATGTAAATTAAATGTAACATTATTGTGAATCAAATTAAAATGTTCTATTTTGCAAACGTAGGCATAGTAACAGAATAATTTAATAATGTTACAACGATGCTACATCAATCCGTATGTTTCATTAGGCTACTAGACTATATGTTTTGCCTTGATTCATTTAGGCTAGGCCATTTTATTCAGCCTAACTGGCGAATTTAGGAGCAACTCCTAAAAATAATGGGCGTGCCACTCCTAACTTTAGGACTCCTAATTTTTTCCACAAAAAGTAATTCACGAAGCATTTTAGACCTAAAAGTAGCACCTAAGTCTGGGACAGCTTAAGTCGAGAGGACTCCTAACTCACTAAGACCTATTCATAAACAGCTTTTTTGTGGCATTTTACGTTGCGATGTTTTGAAATGCGTAGCCTATGCGCAACAGGAGCTTCCAATCGCGAGGGAACAATTTTGCATTCATAAAAGGGATGCAATAACGCCACCAACAACAACCAAAACTACTCATTGTTAACATGTAAATGAAATGTAACGTTTCATTGTGAATCAAATTAAAATGTTCTCCTCTTTGCAAACGTAGCCTAGGCATATGGTGACAGATTCATTTAATTATGTTGCAAAGGTAGGCTACTGCATCAATCCATAGGCCTATGTTTCATTAGGCTACTAGGCTATTTGTTTTGCCTTACTCTTTATTCATTTAGGCTAGGCCTTTTTATTCAGTAATTAATCATCTTCTGTCCTTCGCACTACTTGTGTAGCGCACGCATTCTCCGACCTGTCACCGGTCACTCATCATCGGAAAAGAGGTGTTTGGAATTCCCGCGTTACAATCGTCAGCCAATCAAGGTGGTCACTTAAGTCAAGCTCGTGCATGAGTAATGACGTAATCCATAGCAACGAAGGCTCACTCCTAGTTTAGGATTTGTCTGAAAGGCTTTGTGAAAACTCCAAGCTAAAATCTTAAAGTGCGATTTAGGAGTAGCCTACTCCTAGTAGTAAGATAGCCTTTGTGAATAGCCTACGGCCCCAGTTATTCATCATCTTCTGTCCTTGTGTAGCGCACGCATTCTGAGACCTGTCATCTGTCACTCATCATCGTAAGGGAGGTGTTTGGAATCATGCCCGCGTTACAATCATCAGCCAATCAAGGTGGTCACGCTTGCCCATTTACCCAAATTAATGGTCGAATATTACTGATGATCATTGTTATTTAAGAACATGCAGTGTGCGTAGGGTACCAAAAACATCTTGCTCGTAAAAAAGCATCATAACGCACATTCTGGCGGGTCTGTTATTTACTGTAGGCTGCGCAAACCACAGGCCTTTAGCCTATTTTGGGCAAGCCTGCATTCATTCATTCATTCATTCATTCATTCAACCTTTATTTATTCTCGGAGGGTCATTGAGGGAAGCCCTCATTTTCAATGAAGCCGAGATTACAGACGCGAAGCAAAACGCTCCACAAACAAGACAACATTTGAGGCCTTATGTTGAAGAATTGTATATAAAGCCTGCGCTAACAGTAATCCTCCTGCCCCTGATAGGCCTACCACAGCTGTGGATAGTGTGGAATGTTCAAGTAATAACATAATAATCAAGTAATAATGTGTGTCTCAATTGTCTCCCGCTGACCACCTCACACATTTCTCTAGATTTTGAAACGAACTTACATGACACAATGCCATAAAATATGCCAGTTTTAGGACACAGAATAATGTTTAATGATACCAGGTAGGCCTACGTTTAACAGTAACAAGTGTAATGAGCTATTCATTGTCGAAGGTGAAATTCTTACTTTGGAAAACAAACATTTGCCGATATCATTGCCGATCATCAGAATATTGCAACAGATTCTGTGTGTTCTGGACTGCAGGCAACTTGTTAAACCAGTGGTTCTCAAACTTTTCTTTCATTCCCCACTTTGATCAAGGGGCATGACTGATGATAGTGGAGATAACGTGTTATCCCGAGGCTTTTGCAAGTCAGCATCTTCGACGGTAGTCTTATATTAAAAATATAAGTTTTCGATGTCCCAAACGGAGAGCCATACTTTATTGTTTTTAACGATCTCTATGCTACTCACAAAAATGTAGGCATGGGGACATGATGAAGTAGGCTATCCAACTGTCCTGTGTTAAATTATTGTGATTACGAGCCAGTGGTTTTCAAACATTATGCGTGACTCGGACATCTAACTAAATGCAACAGGCTCATATCGTCCTAGCATTCGCAAAATGAGGACCAGTGTTTTGTCAAATTGCAAATAGCTATTCGTTTTAACGAATTTTTATGATAGTAGCCTATACAAAAAGCACTAAATACTATCTTAATCTTGGAATATGGGGAGGGAAGTGGCGCGTCTGCAGTCAGCCAAATATGAATGTAATTCTGCGGCATAAGCAGATGTATTTGTTTATTGTACAGAAAAATAAAAATGACATGTGAAGCAGTCAATTGACTACATTGCAGTCAAGAAGTAGGGCAAATTAAGACACTGTTTTGATTTGCCTAGTTGCGTTACCCCCAACACTGACAATAACATAGACAGCCAGTTAAGATATTTTTTCGTTTTGTGGAGCGGCACCGGTAGGCTATCAAAAGCAGATTTCGATTTTTGCTACCACCGTGTAGTCAAGCCTTAAGCCATACCCAAGTAGCCTTAATCGAGGTAATGTTTAATTACGATTTATTTTGTTATTGAATTCGTAGGCTGGGATTCCTCTCGGTAACAATTACCACTGACAGAGCGATGTACAGTGGCAGAGCGACGCACAGTGGCTGAAAGTGGTACTAAAGCTTCACGCAGCTTCACGCCGCGTAATGCGCGACTGAAGTGGCCATTTGAAAGCGATGCCCACTGTATAAGACTCTTTAAAGGTGCTCTAAGCCATGCTGGGTAATGTCACTTCTGTTGACTTTCAAACAAAACAGAGAGCTAGCACGCTACTTCCTCCCCCTCCCTCCCATGCTGCTCCCGTGCAATTGAAACTCTCCTAAAAGCGCATCTCTTCTGTGATTTGCTGCAACAGTTTGTTATGTTTTTATGGGCTAGATTTGCCTAGGTTGTTTTTGTTGCCGTTTTTGGAGCCTGGGCTGTCCACAGAGATCGCGTTTTTTTACAGTGTATTCAGGACACATTCAGGTCAGTTAGCGGTTGGTTAGGTGATGTTTGCAGTAAGTGACAATGTTTTAGCCTGAAAAACGTGTGGCACCGCTTAGAGCACCTTTAAGTATAAATTCTCAATTGAGATACTGTAAGTAGCATAAGTGGTGTAGGTACAGATCATTACCAAAAAAAGTCTATGTAGTTGTAAATGTGGTCATTATTATGACCGCCGCCAGCGTAGTGTTTTTTTTTCAGGGACAACGAAACACAGGGGCACATGAAACTTGGTGGGCATGTAGCCCCACTAGACTTTGACTGAATTCTTGAGCCAGTGGTCCCAATTTTGTATGTAATTTTGTTATTTTTTATTTAAGAATTTCTGTTGTAACGGCCATTTCTTTATTCATTCATGTACATTAAGTCCATTTTTAAAATGGACTATGCAAATAATCTTAAGAATGTTAACCTGGAAGCCATAGAGGAGTTTGTGAGATATTCTACCGAGAGTAATGGGTGTGAAGATGAATGCAGAGCTGTGTGCGGAATGTAAATATGATTCAATTTCATGTCAATTCAACTTAACTTTCTCGTTAATCGTTAAATCACAGGGACTTGCCTCTAGTGCCATTTGAATCCATGAGCAATTCAACAGAGAAGAATGGGTGTGAATTTATTAAAGTGGTAACATTTATATTTTGCCTGTTTAAGCCTACTGAACTCTAGCTCTGCTTCCCGGTGACAACCCCCACCTGATGACTCCTTGCCTGTGCCTGTTGAGGTGTCCATGGGGGACCACAGGGGCAACAAGGAGGCGGACATCCCCCAGCCCCCCCAACCCCCCCCCGGACAATTGCCTATCCCACCCATAGTGTTCTATTTATTTACGGTAACACTTTATATTAGGACACACATATTCACCATTAATTAGCTGCTTACTAACATGTACAGTGGGTCCCAGTTAAAAATTGACACTTCATTCACGATCATGGTGAATGGTGAAATGTAAGTACAACTGCAGCCGCTTGGGGGCAGCATAGTCCGCTGTGGAGTTCCACGGTCGAACCAGACGGCGCATTCGACAGCAAGGGCTGTGATTGGCCGAGTTTTCAGTGCGTTTCTCTGTGTTTTTAGCAGCCCCTGCAACATGCTAGTCCACTGTAGCCTAAGCCTTGTACATAATGTTAAACATAGTTTTGGATTCAGTGGCAAGATTTCTTGATTGTACAGTGTCTGTCTCTCAGTAATGTTTTAAAATGAGAGCTTCGTCAGCCGGCAGTAGGCTACTTTGTCGGTAGTCATGAGAAGTTTGCTTGCTAACAGAACATAAATATGCTGCCCAGAAACCTTGTGAATAGTTCAGATTTTTTTTACTACACTAACGAGGTTGAAATATAGACTTTGCCTACAGCATCTCCTTAACAGTAATGTTAACAAAATGACAGCATTCATATGACAAAGAAAAACGAATTCGGTCACTCAAGACTGTGCCACAGCAACCAGTGTAGGCTACAGTCCTACCCAATAGGCCTACTCGAAGCAGATAGCGTTGTCTGACGGTCGAGTGGGTTAATGCACGTATTTCCAGAACAGGTCTGCAACTTTCAGGTAGTTCTGAGTTCAAATCTAGGCAGGAGCAGAGCCATATAAAAGGCCTAGGCCTATTGTTATCATTTTTTGCAAGGTGTTGCTCCTGGCAATACTTGTTTATAAGACGTTTGGTGATTAATTGATAGCTGTTTTTGGGACACGTTAAACGTTCTTTATAATGAGCGCATACGGGGAGTAAAACGACTGTTACGCGCTGTTACAACTGTAGGCTACAATGATTGCAATACAAAAATATGCGCGTGTTAGTTTAGTTAGTTTTGTGATGTTTTGCACTTTTGCCTCATGTGTTTTCAGGTTTGAGGGCTTTTTTGGCAAGATTGACCTTGGTTAGACTCTGCATATGTTATTCCTCCGTATGGAAAATAAAGTCAATTTTCGACACACGTCTGTTATTAGTTCAATAACAAGTGTTGCTTGTTAAAACATGTGACTAGTGAAACTCAAATGATTTTAGAAATATTTAGCCAAAGCCAAAAAGTGTTAGAGAGAAGGAGAGACGTCGGTGCAGCTCAGATGTCTTCTTAATTTTCTTTATTCTTTAGTAAAAGGTGCAGAACATTATTAAACTTTGACTAACGTTTCGATGTTCGTTAGTCAAAAACATCGACACATCGAAATGTTAGTCAAAGTTTAATAATGTTCTGCACCTTTTACTGAAGAATAAAGAAAATTAAGAAGACATCTGAGCTGCACCGGCGTCTCTCCTCTCTAAAATATCTGTCCTGGCCTGGTTGCAACGGATTGTGGCCAAACGACAGAAGCGCGGAGAACCCTCCTTTGTCTACCAAAAAGTGTTACTTTGTGCCCGCGCTCCCCCACTGCTTGTGAAAGAGGGGGAGGGGGGCTTAACGTGAAAAAGCTTAATGTCACAAAACGGCAACGAGTCGTTTTAGGCTACAGGCCTTCATAATGGTAGGCTACAGGAAGTGGGGGGAGGGTATGGGATGACCAGAGCCGTCATCTATCGTCTTTCCAGGCACACAGCTCGTTATATAGCCTATCGACTGCCTTAACAGATAGGCTTTGCTCTTGGGTTTGGCCTTACAGCGAACTCAATGCTCTTGTTGCTTGCAGTTTGTTAAATAAAGCGATGCAGATTACATTATTTATTTCTGATTAATTGCGTCTTTTGATGTATTTTGCAACATTTGCTTGTTAGGCTGGGCTACTGTCAATGTCCTGTACAGGTCAATGTTCAACAATTGCTGGTGTAGGCCTAGGCTATTAATCAATTAGGGACGTTATTTATTTAATTAAGGGGCTACCGGAGGAGTTTTGGGAGCATTAGTCAAAAAAGACGTGACCCTCCCTCGCCAGCAAGAATTTTTTCTATGACCCTCCAAAGTGATTGAGGAAAAAACGCATGACCCTCCCCAGTCCCAACAATTTATTGATGCCTTAGGCTACTGGGTCAATTTGGGAGCTTGCATGCTACGACTCCTTCCTTGAAATGCCTTGAAAAGGCTGTCGTTTGCACAATTTCACAAATAATCACCGGGACCGAAACAAACCTGTCAACTTTTCCCGGGTTTATCGCGTATTTTAACTTTTTCCTCGCTGTCTTAGGAGGAGCTGCAGGGCCGTCGCAAGGGGATGCGAGGCCCTGTGCGAACTTGACAGATGCAATGCCCTTTTCACTTACGTGCATGAAATCATGCGATAGCTTACTTTACACATAGCCAAGGCTACCGTCGGTGTATTTTAATAGTAGCCTAGTCTAATAAGCTACACCAGCTTGCCTTTAAGAGGGGAAATTCAATTGTATAGCCTATAACATTAGCGGAGTCACATATTTGGCCATATGGTGTTTATCATAGGCTACATCACGAAACCAAATAGTGTAACAAAGGCGAACACTTTAACAGGGGGAATTAATTAGGCATGAATCATTGTGCTGAACGGTATTTGTCAATGAGCAGAAACACACACGACATTCAAACTATTGATAAGATGTACTGGTCTGTATCTATAGGCTAACATTGGACAAATAAATGACACTGACTCGCCATATCCTGACTCAGGAAAAAAAACATTTTCTTGCTTTGCCGCAAACTCAGCAATGAAATCATAGGCCAGTTTGCAGGTAGCCTAACGTCTTTTTCATAGAAGGGAGAGCCCAGTCTCTCCTGTGACATGGAGGTGCGCAAATAGTTTTTAATAGCCTGTTCAACTTCGAAAAGCTTCGTTCACCCGATGCCAGTCACTGATCGCAATTTCAAAGTTCGGAAAGCTTCATCTTTTTAAGTTTTAAGTGCAGTGGCCCCTATCTGCCCCCTTTGGAATTATATCTCGAGCCTATTATAAGGTCCAGTGCGTTATGTCCTGGGATTCGGATGTGCTCAAAAAGAAAAGAAAAAACACTTTTTTATAGATGGTTATGAGGAGCAATGTGAGAGAGAAATTTGATGATCATTGATCGTTGTTTTGGGACGTTAAGCCTTTTCCATGCGTCAGTGAAGGAGATTGAAGAATGACCATTTTTTTATACAAAAATATTTCTTAACTACAAAAACTCAGTGTCTAAAAACTCAACCCAGTGTCATTCAGACTCAACCCTCTTGTTGTTTTATTATCTTTTTCGTTGTCGTTTGAACGTTGGCAAGCAGGCATGTTGCGGTTGCAATTTAAGTGAAATTTCTACAGTAGGCCTACAACATGCTGTTAGGCTGGGCTACTGTCAATGTACTTGTACAGGTAAATGTTCAACAATTGCTGGTGTACAGGTTATATAATCAATTAGCTAAATCATTTGTCCAGCTGTTTAAAAATGTTTTCGTGCTACATTCAAACGCAAAAGGTGCTTTGATATATTTTTCGTTTGAACGTCGGCAAGCAGGCATGCTTTGGTTGCAATGAATGAGGATAATTGCTTTTTTTTGCATTATTTTGAATATGACTCGCTCCAGTCTCAACAGCACGTACTTTTTCCACATGCTAAGTTCTAACACACATAGGCCTATCCCCTCTCGCTTTCTCTCTCTCCATCCCTGCACACGGTGCTTTCTTAAAGGAGCTGCACCATTTTACAACAATTGCATCTACATTTTCATATTAGAATGTTTTGTCAAGTGTAAGCTTAAACTACCGGGATCAATTTAAGTTCCCGTGCCCCCGCTGCGTCATGGAAGCAGTAAGTCAGTCGCATCAAAAATAGTAGTGGCACCCAAGTGACACCTTGTGGTTGCCATTTCTGCTGAGAAAATGGGGTGCGTGATTCATGAAGGAACCCGTCCAAACTTAACGGGTACCCACTGTATATTAGTAGCATACTAGCCATTTGCTAGTCATTATAAGTCACTAATTATGACTGCCACCCAGTGTGACTTCCATTGTTTTTCGTTTTGATCTGTAGCCCCCCCGCTGGACTGGACCCCCCGAAAGGAGGGTAGGGCAGACACAGTTTTCTGTGAATATCTCGAGAACCGTACACTCTAAAAAATGTTGGGTTAAAAATAACCCAAATATAACCCAGCCGCTGGTTAACTATTGGACCAACACCACATTGAGTTATCCTAACCCAATGGTCTGGGTACATTATTAAACCCAGCAGATTGGGTATGATTCTAACCCAAAACACTGGGTTATATCAACACAACGTTAGTTAAATTGGCACAATAGACTGGGTAAAGGTAACCAATGTGCTGGGTTATAACTATATAAATGTTGAGTAAAATTCACACAGTATATTGGGTATAGATTCAACCCAAACCACTGGGTTATATCAACAGAACTGCTAGTTAAAATAACCAGTTGTCGGGTTTTCTAAACCCAGTATTTGGGTTGCATTGAGAGAAAATGGGCAACAAATAGCCATGCAATGAAATAAAACAGTTCGACATAATTATTTATTTGACAGTTTACTTTATTTTTGAATGGATAGCCTACTCTAAAAGCAGCATCAGCATGTGATAAGTTACTTCCATGAAGACAGCTAGATTCCACGGTCCATTTGGGGGTCAGCCCTGTCAATCAAAGAAAGAAAAAGAGTAAATGAATCACTGCTATTGACAGAACTTTAGATCAAGACTTTCACGAACCATGATCAGTGAATGATGTTGACAAACATTAAAAATTCGGAGAAAAAATATTAGCGCAACACACTCGGAAACCATGACCACCTCATGGAGTTGTTTAACAGCAGACTGACAAACATACGTTCAGTATTATTAACGTTAGTGGCAGTGATAGTTATACCATTAACTAGCTCATGTTAACACATTCAGTTAGTTAAATTCAAGTTGTCTGTAACGTTAATGTTACCACCAAAAACCACCCAGTAAGTTACATGGCTATAATATGAAGCTACCCTGAATGAATTAATATGTTGTTTGGCATGATGATTACCGTACGTAAAAAGACTACTTCGACTGTATATATTAGCTGACACACATGCTGCACTAACACGAAGCATTTGTTAGAGCTAGAAGCTAGCATACCAACCGTCTGCTAACGTTAACCTAGCCAGCTGTTGGTATGCTAATTTTAGTTCTTTGTAAAAGTTTGTTTTGTTTCTGTTCAGCAGTTCATACCCAGTCAACACAGAACTATGTTTTTAAGAGTCTGTTTTTGTGTAGATTTAACTTTAACATGAGCAGTAATTGTAAGACTGTAAATTAATGTTAGCTAACGTTAGCTGGCTTGAATGTCACAATTCTTAACCTGCTTAGGCTGAACGAAATTGGCAGGCAGAATATCCATTCATATCACGAAGGTATCTCTGGGTGTAGGCTACTTTTAAAATCCGTCTGAATAATAATAATAAAAAAGTTAAAAGCAGATACATACCTTCCAAAATCGCCTGATTTCCACTGCATGTTGAAAGCTGCTGGACTGCATGGACGGTTGAAAGAATAACGATTTCCCCCGAACTCTCAAATAACTATGCAGCTGTGTTAAAGTTACCCTGGTGCTGAGTAGTGTGCTCACGTCAGGTGGGGGAGAGGAGGGGCGCTGTCCTAAACTATCAACCCAACAAGCTGGGTTACAGAAAATAACCCAACATGAGTAAAAACAACCCCACACAATGACCCAACAGTTTTAACTCAGCGTTTGGGTTGAGAAAATAACCCAGCATTTTTTAGAGTGTAGGGTTTAGGAGGACCACCTTTTTTTGTATGTTGATCTTAAGGGGCCATGTCAACCCATTCCATAACCACTCATTTCATGAATAGCGCCACAAAAAAGTAAAAATGAGGTGTTGTAATCGCAAGTATCTGTGACCTAACATGGTCAAAACTGCACGGAATTGGAAGCGTAGGATCATTATGACACCCTCTGAATGCACGCCAAGTTTCGTGGACTTTCGTTCATGGGGAGCCATACAATAAATTAATTTATGTGTACATTTAGTGACCGTACACCAACAGTTTTCTGTGAATATCTTGAGAACCGTAGGGCCTAGGATGACCAATTTTTTGCGTATGTTTGCCTCCAGGGGTCATGTTAACCCATTCCATATGCACACATGTGCATAAACAGATATTGCCTGAAGAAGATCGTAAGATCGAAACATTGTGTCTTTTTTCTATTAAAAGTTGAGTTGTTCAAAGGCAGTGTGCAAGTCTTTTTCACTTGTATGCCCTTTTTAATTTGGCACCTGCTGAAACACTTTTGGATGTGCACACTTCATAGTATGCTTTGACAGATATTCACACACAAACACACATTCACAATAATCATACGTATGACACATACTCACACAGTAGACATATGTACGCATGCATGCACATGGACACACACACAGGCACATACACAGGCACACACACAAGCACATGCATGCACACACACGCGCGCACACACACACACCCATCCACCCACACACACATAAACATAAACATGTACACGCACACATGACCACAATTCAAGAATTTCTCAGAATTATGAACAGGCAAGATGAGGGTGGTTGTATAAAATGTATTTTACATGTGAAATCTATGAACTAATCATGTATTGGTACTTGTTGTCTAGCAGATACCAGTGAGAATTGAGTGTGCATAATGCAATTCAGTGAGACAGTTAGAATCATATATGCCTTTCAGCGGGACTTATTTTTGTGAAAAAAATGTGCTGGACTGGGCGGCGGTCATATTTTGTACCGCTCTGCGGTACATCTAGTTAATACCTTATTCTGCAAGACCTTATTCTACCCTTACTAGACCCTTAATTAAGTAATTAAATAATGGAAGCAACTGGAATCCATGCATTTCCATGGAATTACAGTACATGAAAATGCACTGTACTGTTCTTCCTAGGCAACAACTTAATTTTACAGTGCATGAAAATGCACTGTACTGTTCTTCCTAGGCAACTACTTCTCTTATTACAGTGCATGAAAATGCACTGTACTGTTCTTCCTAGGCAACAACAACAACAACTTCTTATTACAGTGCATGAAAATGCACTGTACTGTTATTCCAAGGCTTTTTCTTCGGACTTAATTTTTCTTCTTCTAACGCAGTTAATGCAGCTTCAGCCGTTTAACGTAGAAACTTCATTCAAACTATGTTACGTAGGTCTTACTTAGGATATGTGGGCTTTGTATTTTTCAGCTTTGTAACTTTTATACTTTTTAAACTATTCATTAAAAACTACTCAAAATTTCCCCATGACATCACAATAGAGCCGTTAAGCAATTAGAATCCTATGGCAGGTGTTCAGGCCACCTGGATAAACTGCCAGTCTCAGGCTTTAAGCATACAAACTGGCCCTATTAAGACTACACATCCTGTTCAACTGCTTCCTCTGCCAAAAACTGTTTCAAAATAAAAAGTCCTCACTGCAATATTTCACTGTTATACAATTCAACCCTTTAAACTACTGAACTTTTTAACTGTTCAGCCATTGTAACTGTTACTTATCAACTATGACTCCTACCCACTGTAGCTTGCTAGCATGTTAGCATTGCTAGCATTGTTAACATTTTTAACAAAACTGCTAAAAATGATTAGCTAAGTTAGCTAAGTAACATGGCTAACATAGTTAGCATGCTAGCATGTTAGCATGCTAGTTAGCATTTTTAACAAAACTGCTAAAAATAATTAGCTAGGTTAGCTAAGTAACATGGTTAGCATAGTTAGCATGCTAGTTAGCATAACTTTTAAAAATGATTAGCTAGGTTAGCTAAGTAACATGGTTAACATAGTTAGCATGTTAACATGCTAATTAGAATAGTTAACATACCTACTAAACATGATTAGCTAAGTCACACGGTAAGCATACTTAACATGTTAGCATGCTAGTTAGCATAGTTAGCATACCTACTAAAAATGATTAGCTAGGTTAGCTAAGTCACATGGTTAACATAGTGCTAGTTAGCATAACTACTAAAAATGAAAACATTAGCTAAGTTAACTAAGTTAAGTAACTTGGTTAACATTATTATCTTTGATAACATAGTTAGCATAACTGCTAGCAAACATTAGAGCCATTCCAACTGTCAGTTATCGTCAATTATCTACCTAAATAATTTAACCATTTAAATTATCCACCTATTTAACCGTTCAATCATTCCAACTACAGTGGGTCCCCGTTAAGTTTGGACGGGTTCCTTCAGGAATCACGATCCCCATTTTCTCAGCAGAAATGGCACAAACGGCAGTTGACACAAACAACCACAAGGTGTCACTTTGGAGTTCTGCCACTACTATTTTTGATGCGACTTGACTTACTGCTTCCATGATGCAGTTTCCAAGTCAGTAGAACAATCAGAGAAAGCTGAGCCATTACCAAACATATATGATAATACAATAGCGTGAGTTTATATATCTTATACCCTATTTGTCACGGTTACTTATAGATTTGATAGTGTAACGATAAGAGCATAAGAGACTTTCAGCGGGGGCACGGAAACTTAATTTGATCACGGTAGTTTAAGCTTACACTTGACAAAACATTCTAATATGAAAATGTAGATGCAATTGTTGTAAGATGGTGCAGCTCCTTTAAGAAAGCACCGTGCAAAAAAGTAGACGTGCTGGAGCGAGTCATATTCAAAATGCAAAAAATAACACCGCAGATAAAACCAATTATCCTCATTCATTGCAACCGCAGCATGCCTGCTTGCCGACGTTTAAACAAAATATATCAAAGCACCTTTTGCGTTTGAATGTAACACGAAAAAATGTTTAAACAGCTGGACAAATGATTTAGCTAATTGATTATAGCCTGTACACCAGCAATTGTTGAACATTTGGAAAAAGATCGCTCAGCTGTTGCCACAGTCATAGGCAATGTAGAAACAACATGAGAGCAGTACACACTTCCCCGAATGTGGATGTTACACTGTCATAATCTACCACCAGCCTTTTGGCAAGTTGAAAAATAGATGACTTCTGTGAAATCTCTGCTTTAAAGCAAGACCTAAATGAGAGGAGTTGTGTTGGGAATGTCGGTGCAATGTCCATGCTATAATGGTCTGACAAACGTACTGCCTTTTCAAGCAGTTCATCATCACCTGCGAGTTGAAGGATCATAGGACGTAAAGACTCAAACACATAACAAGTTTCCCGCATGCTTGCACATCTTTGGGAGAGCTGACTGATTATGATGTCCAGAGTTGCATTAAATACCTGCACTTTGAAGTATCTCTCTGCATCGGTTAAGCGTTTATCTTCCGATAGTTCGTCAAAGTGACGCTTCACTCTTCACATTTTCAAATGTACTCTGAACCCCCATTTATTTGCGAGTGTCTGCGCTGTAGCCTTGGCCTGGTCAAAGGCACGCAGGTAGTCAGAAAGGACCGGTATAGAATTTTCCAGCAATTGCATTGCGGGGGGTAGCGACGGAGGTCACAAAGTGCGACTGCACTTGCTGCACCTACTAGGCCTAGTTACGCCACTGCGTGGAACGCTAATGTGTCTACTGTAAATCATTCATGTGTGAAAGTCATTAGGCTGGAAGCGCTAATGTGTCTAAGCTCATTAGTCTACTTTCAATAGGCCTACTGTACAGCCTGAGAGGGGGAACATAACCTATAGCCTAGGCTACTGTAGAGTAGGCCTACAGTAGGCTACTGTAGGCTAAACAATCAGTTGTGAAAGTCTGCAACAAAAGTTTCCTAATGGAAGCGCTAACGTGTCTATTGAGCTCATTAGCCTACTTTCAATAGGCCTACTGTACAGCCTGAGAGGGGGAACATAGCCTACTGTAGAGTAAACAATCAGTTTACTTAGTTACATTTGTTTAGTTAAATCCAGTTTTCTACTCTATCTCCATGATATGCTTAGCCTATAGAAAGACGAAGTCGGGAAAGTGCTTCAGAGAAAACGTATTTATTGAAATAATGAACAGTCCACATTCTACATTCTACAGTCTAAATTTAAAGCACGTTGAATCCCTGGGAAGATCTGCGTGTTGTGCGGAGGAATTCGTTGATCTTATTGATGCAGTCCTTCAGTTCACTCCTCCCCATAGCAGGGAACTTTCGTTGTAGTGTTGAGACCACAAAGTTTTTCACATTTTGCGGCAGTGCTCGCTTGCCCTTCGCTCCATCCCAGTTGGTGGTTTTGCTCCAGGCTTTATAGTGTTCCTCTGTGACGATGGACCTGAAGAGCAGGCATCCGTATCTGCCCACTTGGCCGTAGCTCTGTTGGTGAATCTTAGCGTCGTTAGCGTGTTGTAGGCTATGCATTTTTCCGACACTTGGCTGCAAGCTCCCCTCCCCCACCCCCTTCTTTCACAAGCAGTGCAGCTTTCGGAAGCGGTGCCTTTTGAAGCTAATGTAACAAATACCACCAATATTGTTGTGTGGCAATAAAAGTATCCAGGGTTTGCGCAAGTAGCCTAAATATATAAATAAATTAAGGACATACAATCCTTAACGTGAAAAAGCTTAACGTAGCTTAATGTCCCAAACAACAAGTCGTTTTATGCGCATTATAAAGAAAGTTTAACGTGTCCCAAAACAGCTGTCAATTAATCACCAAACGTCAAGAGGGTTGAGTCTGAATGACACAGAGTTTTAGACACTGAGTTTTTGAAGTTAAGAAATATTTTCGTAATAAAAATGGTCATTTAACCAATAAAGGCTGAAAAAATGTACAGTAAAACTGTAGGCTATACAGTACATGCAACCCAGCAGAAGACTATTATAGGCTATTGGCAAATCATTGAGCATCATTCACACATTGTATTCTGCACAGTCTCTACACGTGGAGCGCTAATGTGTCTAGGCATACTGTAAATCAGGGGTCTCAAACTCAAATGAGCTGGGGGCCAATTCTGCCAACGTCATCTGATTGGAGGGCCGGCTATTTCTGAAATGCAATGTTCTTTTTTTCAAATATCACACAAAACTGCAAACAGAAAGTGCAAGTGTTTTTATCTAGTTTTAGACACCTGTGTTAGCAACCTTAGCTTATAAATAAAATAATGATAAAATAAATATTAATACAAATTATAAAATAAATGAAAAACATAAAAACAGGTATGTGTGTGTGTTTCACACCAAGTAAAAATATTTCCTCTCATAACTTTTTTAAATCTGGCAAACTAGGCATCAGGGTTAAGAAAGCCATTGCCAACACCATTGGATTTTTATCAAAATTTCAAAAGGCCATGGCTTGAAAGTGGTCAGAGATAAAGTCCTACGTAATGTAAAAATCTTTGAGTAAAACAAAAGTTTATGAAGGGGGTAAATTTACCCATCTAATTTGTCACTGGATGGCAAGCACCTCAAATTATGCACCTTTCAGTAAATACTGGATGAACATATTTAAGCAGGTTTACTTTCCTTTTTTCATATTACCCACATAACAAATTAACAGGAAAACACCTAAGATGTATACCAACACCTAAGATGTTGTGGTTTAGTAATAGATTACTACAATATAGGCCTATAATAAAGTATTCTGGTCAAACAGTTCCTATCGCGGGTAATCTGCAGTACCCAGAAGTTCGCATCATATTGCGGGTGACTTTGTAGTTCTTTAGAGCCCTATTTCTACTAGCCCTACTGTCTGTACCACATCCATTACGGACACTATTATCACGATTACCACTGCAACCTCCAAGCTATGTTGGGCAGAGGGTCGAAACAAGCATGGTATGCTTAGTGGACACCGTTGTATACACGCACCTCCATTCAGAGACGCACCGTGACTCTCACTGTCATAGACGATCGATCATAATCTCCAAAAGGATATTCTTCTTCAGAATTAGAATAGGTGAATAACATAGCTTACCTAAGACTTCATCACACGTGAACGTTTTTCAACATTTGGTGTAGGCCTATTTCTGCTTAATTTCTGCTTCAATTTCTGCAACACTATGGCCTGCATCGCTTCCGCGTCATTATGCACGTCTTTGTGTTTCTCGCGTGTAATACAAGTAGCCTAGGCCTATTTCCTGAAAACTTTGCGCAGCGATTTTGGGTTTGAAGAGTAGAGTAGGCCTACAAATGAGATTTGTCACCGTACCTGGATCTATCGTCTATTTTAAGCAGTATCGTTGTTTGTCGCAATTAATAGCCTCAAGGGCCGGATTACATTATTATTTTGTCATACGTCGCGGGCCGGAATTGGGCAGGACGCGGGCCGTGTGTTTGAGACCCCTGCTGTAAATCATTCAAAATGTGTGAAAGTCATTAGGCTGGAAGCGTGTCTACTGTCAGTGACTAATGCGAGAAGCGGGTTCTGTGTTGTAGGCTATGCATTTTTCCGACACTTGGCTGCAAGCTCCCCTCCCCCACCCCCTTCTTTCACAAGCAGTGCAGCTTTCTGAAGCGGTGCCTTTTGAAGCTAATGTAACAAATACCACCAATATTGTTGTGTGGCAATAAAAGTATCCAGGGTTTGCGCAAGTAACCTAAATAGGCCTATATAAATAAATTAAGGACATACAATCCTTAAAGCTTAACGTAGCCTACATGTAGATTAATGTCCCAAAACGTCAACAAGTCGTTTTATGCTCTCATTATATATGGATTTCTATGAAACGCCACGAAAACATGCGTGCGCAACCAAGAGGCAGAAAGCACCATAGAACAGCATAGAGCAATGCAAAAGAGCAAAAGAATAAAATGAGTTTTTGTGCTGACAACTGCACCAATTCGAAATCACGATGGTTAGAGAATGTTAAATATGTTCAATATCCCTAACGGAATGCATGTCTTCGCCAAAAATGACAAAATACGATGTTATGTTAATAATGCAAATGAACGGCACACTTTGAAATATAGTCGGAAATGAGATGTTATCATCATTGAGACAACAGGGACAATAAAATCCGATTGTAGCTTACAGCAGCCGACTATTTAGGTTAAGTTTATAACGTTGTGGACGGCCACCAAGCGTCTTCTGCCCCACGGCTGCGGCACAGTCTTGAGTGACCGGATTTGTTTTCCTTTGTCATATGAATGCTGTCATTTTGTTAACTTTACTGTTAAGGAGATGCTGTAGGCAAAGGCTATATTTCAACCTCGTTAGTGTCAGAACTATTCACAAGGTTTCTGGGCAGCATTTTTATGTTCTGTTAGCAAGCGAACTTCTCATGACTACCGACAAAGTAGCCTACTGCCAGCTGACGAAGCTCTCATTTTAAAACATTACTGAGAGACAGGCACTATACAATCAAGAAATCTTGCCACTGAATCCAAAACTATGTTTAACATTATGTACAAAGCTTAGGCTACAGTGGATTAGCATGTTGCAGGGGCTGCTAAAAACAGAGAAACGCACTGAAAACTCGGCCAATCACAGCCCTTGCTGTCGAATGCGCCGTCCAGTTCGACCGTTGAACGCCACAGCGGACTATGCTGCCCCCAAGCGGCTGCAGTTGTACTTACATGTCACCCAGCTGCGTGAATCACCATTATCGTGAATGAAGTGTCAATTTTTAACGGGGACCCTTTGTATATTAAACCTTATCTACCAAGCAAATCATTTAACTATATAAACTATCCACTTATTTAACTGTTCAGTCATTCCAACTATATTAAACCTCATCTACCTAGCAACCAATATAGTTTGTTTTTACTCTGTATGATATTTTACATCATATTTTTTGCATTTTCATGCACTGTATTTCCTTCAGGAAATGCTTTCCTAGTTTTTAATTAATAGTTTAAAAAGTATAAAAGTTACAAAGATGAGAAATACATAGCACTCTTGTCCTAAGTAAGACCTACGTAACATAGTTTGAATGAAGTTTCTACGTTAAACGGTTGAAGCTGCATTAAACGCGTTAGAAGAAGAAGAAGAATAAGAAGAAGCCTAGGAAGAACAGTACAGTGCATTTTCATGCACTGTAATAATAATAATAAGACTTCAGATAACAGAACAGTGCATTTTCATGCACTGTAATAATTGTGATATCATTATGATCATTTAATGGGGGGGTGGGAGGAGGGGGTGGGTTCATGTAGGTGGGCCCTATGACCCCAAAGTATGCCTTGACAGGGCCTCAGGTCAAAGAAGTTTGAGAAAGGCTGATGTAGACGACAAAGCAGCAAGGAGGCATCATATGATCATTTAAACAAGTTTTATGACAAGGTCGGTGAGGATGGGGAAAATCGTCCATTTGTGCAAACTTCGCACTTCAGTCACAGTCATTCATTTAATCATTAAATAAAATACAGTACACGTCTTGGTTCAATAGGTTACGTGCAGTCATTTTAATATGTTTTAATAACCGGCCCTCGGCTTGTAGCAAATTAGTTTTTTTGGCCCTCTAATGTATTTGACTTTGACATCCCTGTATTAGAGCCATTCCAACTTTCAGTTATCGTCAAATATCTATATAATATATACACAGCCATTAAACTATTTGAATATCAACATTCATTAAACTTCCAGTCTGTCAACAACTTTTAAACTATTTACCTTCAACTTTTAAACAGTCTACTTTTAAACTATCATTAAACTATCTATTAAACTAGCTGTCTATCAACAACTTTTAAACTATCTACTGTCTATCAACAACTTTTAAACTATCTACATTCAGCTTTTAAACAGTCTACTTTTAAACTATCAACTTTTATTAAGCTATGCAACCACCATGTCTATCCTAGCATCACCGTAGTAACCATCTCTGTATTATCTGTTTTAACTATACATGATATTTTACATCACAACTTTAGCATTTTCATGCACTGGTAATTCCTTGGAATTGCATTTCTAGTTATTATTCTTCCCACCAAATTTCTGCGTCTAATTCAGCTTTAACTGTTTAACGTAGAAACTTCGTTCAAACTTTGTAACGTAGGTCTTGAAAAGGACACGTGGGGAATGTATTTTTCACTTTTGTAAACGTTATTACTTATACGATATTAATAAAAAACAAGCTTATTTCTCCCCATAGACTTTGCATTAGCACTATGACATCACAATGGACTAATTAACTTGATTTGCACCTGTATCAACTTCCAGCTGCTAACTACTAGGACCCATCAAAGGGCCAGTTAAACTGATTGCACCTGTATCAACTGCTTTCTGCTTAACTAGGCCAACTCTCACTGTGTCTCTCCATTCTACAAGGATGTAAGGCACATTCCATCCAACTTTCTATCCATTCATCCTCTTCAAACCATTCACTCATCCACCCATTAAACTATACATCAACATCCATTAAACAATCTGCCTATCAACATCCATTCAACTTTCTGTCTATCAACATCCATTACACTATCTACATTCAACTTTTAAACTGTATACTCGGTCTCAGGCTTTAAGCATACAATCTGGCTCTCTTAAGACTACTATTTCCTCTGCCCACAACTGTTTCAAAATAAATGTCCTCACTACAATAATTCGTTATTGTACATGTACATGTTGTTCATACATTTTTCATATTACATAGCCATATTTATTCTGCTCTTATAAGGTAACTGCTAATACACTGCACATATTTATATTTAATATGAGTCTAAACCACCTTCTGTAAACCAACTGTATACTACTGTCTACATTGCACTACATTTCTTGTCCTGTCTACTTTGTATATCACATTGCACTTTTCTGCTTTTTTTGCACTTCTGGTTAGACACAAACTGCATTTCGTTGTCTTTGTACTTGTATTTTGCACAATGACAATAAAGTTGAATCTAATCCATAGCTGTCAACACTCCCGTTTTTCCCGGGTTCTCCCGTATTTCAAGGTCCTCTCCCGACACCCTCCCGTTTTGTTATTTCTCCCGGAAAACTCCCGTAATTTGCATGGCCATCAAACTTCATTTTAAAATCATTGATCCATTCATTTTTTCTATTAGTCTGACATCTCCCAGGTTGCCAGATTGTGTATGAAATACACCCTACACATACACGATCACTTAGTTTCAATTTCAACCTCCAGAACTAGCTGTTGTGAAATAGTTGGGAATTTAATTGATTAACACATCACATAAACTTTTATTGAGTGTTGTTGATGCACTGAACTTGTGCCCTCGAAACCAAATCTGACAGCAAGCAGCTTTGGAGTTTTGGAAGTAGGCTGCAGGCAGGCAGGCAGCTGGTGGATACATAACTGGCATGCGTAAGGTAATGGTAAGGTAAAAGCAACTACCGAAATGCTGTGTTGAAACACGTGTATGAAACGTATTAAATATGCAAACACAGATCCGGTATAAACACTGACCTTTTTGGTAAGCTAAATGTTGACAGGTATGATCTAATCTTTAATATGTTATCTATTAATGCCTTCATTTAGCATATTTATATATGTATATAATAGAATGGTTATATATTCATCAGGTTTGTGTATCGGTCGATATCGGATACCTATTGTTGAATTAAGAAACTGTATACCTCACCATGTGGAAGCAACTAAAGGCATCAGGCTTGACTTAAACATTACTTTCCCTAACTAAACATTACTTTCTTAGGATAAAATCTAACAAATTAACACTTAGATATAAATGTAATGTATTATTATTATCATCATTATTATTATTATTACTATTATTATTTTTATAATTACTATTACTACTACTGCTATTAAAAACAGCATTCAAATTCAAGTTTACACAATTATTACTAAATAATAAATCTAACAAGCAAACATAAACACACACATACATAACAATTTTCTTACATCAAAAACAGCTTTGTGCACGATAAACGATAAACTGGGAAGTTCACACACAGTTTGAATGGTGGTAAACCCGGTAAACGTATAGAGTTGTAAGTTTAAACTAATAAATTATAAGATTTTAACAGCCAGTGTGAACGTTTGCATTTCTTGATACCAGGCAAAGTTTATACAGATAAGAGATGAAAATGACAATGTGTTTGGTTTGAGTAGGCTTTTTTGTGTTGACCAGCACGCATTAAATGTGTTGCCTAAAAATGCACTATTGTAATTAATCAATGACAAATGGTGGTTAATAACATAATTAATATTAAGCTGGACAATGATGTAATGACAAACACCAGAAGAAATTTCTATTTAGTGGCAAATGGCTGGTTGCATAGCTCAATCTTTGAAATTTAAGTAAATTCGGATCAGCCCATGGATATGCTCATTTTTCCGATCCCCGTTCCAGCTATTTTGTTAATATCAGGGCCGTTATCTGATCTTTATGACCGAGAATTACGGCCACACATGAAGGAAAAAAATATTTTGCCAAGACGAGATTAAACTCGATATTTTGAGAATAAAGTTGAAATATCATGTCGACATTAAACTCGACGTGTCAACATTAAACTCGACATTTCGAAAATAAAATTGACATATCATATTGACTTTAATCTCGACATTTCATCTTTACATGTCCAGCAAAACTAGTTTGGAGAGAACGACCGCTCCAAAGTAGCTGCCACTGATCAATCAGTTCAGCTGATCGACGACTCAACAAAATGCCTTGTGTAGCCAAGGTGATTTGGTGAAATTGTAGCCTACTTCAGAATCGAGTTTAGCAACAACTATACTAACTAGTTTTGAATGTCAAGAATAAATAATGTCGAGATTAAAGTCGACCTGATATTTCAACTTTATTCCCGAAATTTCACAAAAATATATTTTTTCTTCATGTGTGGCCCTAGTACTCCGTCGTAGGTCTTAGTATCGGATCGGTGCACCCCTTGTTTTTAGTCAGCAATATTATGGCTTCCATTGCTATGGTTAAGCGCGCGCACACACACACACCAAGATACCAAAGCATGCCAAATCTGATGAAAACAACCTGATGAAAGTATTACCATTCTATTATCTATATATAAATATGCTAAATGAAGGAATCTCTCAAAAATCTTTTTACATAATTTCAGTTTTTCCTCTTGAGCATGAAGATAACATTTGTGGCAAAACGTTGTAACTTCATAATGCATGCTTTGTATCCAAATGTCTAGCCTATTAATATTATTTAAAGACCGAGCAATAGTCTACTTTATTGGCGTTTTAAACACTTTTAGCGTTGAACTGACACATTACAAAACAATGACATGTCAAGCACCTTCCGTCTTTGTTTCAATGTCTTACTATAGACCACTTCAATGTTTGTAAACAAGGGGGGTCAGAAAACGGTGCAGCTAATAGACTGGCATGTTGAGCTGTCATGGTATGCATGATGGCATGGTCATCCCAGGACCACGAACCGTACCTTAATAAATTGGTCTTAGCTAATGCTGATTGTCTGTCTGATCCTGAGTGAATGGGTATACAACGTTAGCAAGTGGCCAGAGATTCAGTGGGCAACCATATACAGCTAGCTGGTTGACAAGCACAGTGTGTATACATGCGAAAAAGTAGTATGCATTTTTCTTAATGCTTCCTTGATGTTTCAGTCAACACACACACACACAATGCAATGGGATGGAAACTTTCTGACCCCGATATGTGGGCGCTTTTTTCTTGTGACGTGAACTGTGAAGGGGTCAATACGGCTCTGGGTTTGCTTGTCCTCTGAGTTCGTCCTTAACGTCAGTTGTTAGGGACCTGAAACCGGTCTATAATGAAAGGCATTTACCTGGAAGTCAAATATGCGTTTCTGGAATTGTACCCTCTGTCTCGTGTAAGGCACAGCGTGATCAAAGCAGCCTTGAGCCAAACCCAGCATCTGAAACCAAAAAGACCTTTTATTAACACCACATTTGATCATTTTGATGGTGACACCTTGTAATACGTACAGTAAGGCTGTCAAAATACATGTTAATCGTTATTAATTTTGAAATACATAACGCTTTTAAAATATATTAGTGTAATTAACGCATTTTGTTTACCTATTGCCTTTGTGGGGGGCTGACCATAACAGAAGCTGCTAAACCTGCAGCTACCAGCGTCTTTCTTTCTCTGATGATTTGCAAAAGGCACAGCTGAAATTTCGCCGCAACTGCACTGAACATTATTTCCTTATTGCTAATTGGATCATAACTTTGAGTTACATGGACAGTGGTGCACTGTGTGCACGCTGCTGTACATTTTAAGTGAAAACAAGTGCTGTGCTGTCCCATTCCTGGATTTGATTGAGCCCCTACCCACTTAAAAGGTGAATGGAGGAGAATCTCTTTATCTCTCTCTCTCTTTCACTCAGACACACCAGACATACCAGGATCATGTTGGTTGCTATAGTGATTGCTGGATTGTTGCTAGGGTAATAATAATAATAACAATAATAATAATAATAATAATAATAATAATAATACATAAAATAAATTTTATTTGTAGAGCGTTTATCATGTACTCAAAGCACTGAACATTGTAGAGAGCAATTTAAAAGGAAAATAAAAGAGGGACAAAGTAGGCTTATAGGTTAAAAGCATTCCTAAACAAATGGGTTTTGAGGAAAGACTTGAATCCGTTGACACCGGCAGCGGATCTGATCTGCTGAGGCAGAGCATTCCACAGGCGGGGGGGCCGCTGAGGAAAATGCTTGGTCGCCCATGGAGCGGAGTCTGGTTTGGGGGATAGTGAGGCCATGATCAGAGGAACGCAGGGCACGTGTAGGACAGTAGGGTTGCAGGAGTCAGTTATGTGGGGCAGAGCCATGTAGGGCCTTGAAGGTAAGGATGAGAACTTTAAAGTTAATCCTCAGTGGGACAGGGAGCCAGTGGAGGTCTTGTAACACAGGGGTAATGTTATGTCTGGAAGCAGGGTTCCAAATTAACTTTTTTGATCACCAGCCAATGTGACTGATAACTTTCTAAAGTTACTAGCCAATCAGAATTTCTACTAGCCAATGTTTTTCCGGTGAAAGAGAATTATGAGTTTATGAGATGAGTGTCACTGAATGCATTTGATCATTTTATTAACATTGTTGGCATAAATACATACCACAAAATATACACAGAAAGTGTAAACACTTCATTTCATGTTTCTCTTATCTATCTACATCTATCTATCTATCTATCTATCTATCTATCTATCTATCTATCTATCTATCTATCTATATCCTCATTTCCTGCTTCATTCCTCTTCTCACCCCCATAAATCTGTCCCAACCACTGCTGCATTTACTGTAGTTTAATCTTAACTTATTAAAAAGAAGATATCAATTATCATCAACAATGACAAACCAACTGGAACCTGCCACTCGTTTTCTCTCCCTCTCGTGCGCGCTCAGACACGTGAATTAAATGGAGTAGCATAGGGCCTACGTTCAATTTGGATCTTTATAGAGAGGACCTGAAAAGTATCATCTTTATGTAACATGCTGTTGGTGCATGTTGACATTGTATAGCCTACTTTCTCTAACACGAGTAAAAAACAGTTTGCAGTACTATTTATTGACTGAATGTTGGTCCCTCCTCTGTCTCTCGGTGCCCTTGGGGCAGCCGTGGCCTACTGGTTAGCACTTCGAACTTGTAACCGGAGGGTTGCCGGTTCGAACCCCGACCAGTAGGAATGGCTGAAGTGCACTTGAGCAAGGCACCTAACCCCTCACTGGTAGACGCTCATTCGTGTCCATGGTCTCTCGTGTTCATGGTCAAAGCTTTCAAGCTGTTGCAGAAGGATAGTATGGTTGACCGTATCGAAGGCCACACTAAGGTCAAGCAGGATTAAGATGGTCAGGTGTCTAGAGTCAGCAGCTCGCAGGAGGTCGTTGGTCACTGACTAGCAGTTTCAGTGCTGTGTTGCTTCCTGAACCCAGATTCATTGAAATGGTTGCTAGGATGTTGGTAGGGTAGACATGGTGGCTACTATGCTAAATAAACTGTTCAGAATTCAGCAGCCAGACTTTTGACAAAGTCTAAATTTAGGGAACACATCACCCCAGTTCTGGCCAATCTTCACTGGTTGCCAGTGAGTTTTAGGATTGATTTTAAAATCCTCCTTATTACCTATAAAGCATTACATGGCTTAGCACCTGACTATTTAACAGATTTATTAACCCCCTACTGTCCAGCTCGGCCCCTCAGATCCTCCAGCCTTTTAGTTGTTCCAGAAAGTAAACTGTCAACTAGGGGTGACCGATCATTTGCAGTTAGAGCACCCAAGCTTTGGAACAGCCTCCCTTATAACATCAAATCTGCACCATCTGTGGCTGTTTTCAAATCTAGTCCCTTATCTTATATAAGACCCACTTATATAAAATTGCTTTCCTTAAATAGTGAATGATTCCACTCATGTCTCTGCTAATTTGTTATCATTATTATAATTTCTGTTTGTTTATTTTGTCTTGGGTACTATACTGTATACCTTTTCTATTTTCTTTTTATATATATTTAGTTAAGTTTGTGTTTGTAGTTTGGTAGTTTACTATTTTATCATTATTATTATTATTATTATTATTATTATTATTATTCGTCAAGTCAAGTCAGATTTATTTTTAAAGCGCATTTAACATGCACATAGTGCAACCCAAAGCGCTCCACAAACAAGACACATAACAACAAGACAAACGATGCCGGATGGAGCGGCGTAGTCGCCAGCGTACCCATGACATCAAGACATGACAAATACATTTAAAAAATAACAAATACAAAAAATGCCGGACGGAGCGGCGTAGTCGCCAGCGTACCCGTGACACCAACACATACAAGACAGACAACAAAACAAATAAACAAATAAAAAAAGAAAATATATTTAAAAATGGGGAAAAGTGATTTTAAAATTAGTCCAATTTCCAAACCAGCTGAAAATGTCCAAGGGCAATGATGATCCGTGAAAACTGCGCACAGAGCTGTGTCTTCACAACCGATGTAATGCCAACAAAGTTCTTTAGCAACTGACCAACCCGGTCACTGGCAGTCTAGAGATAACGTTAACGTTAGAAGTTAGGCCTTGTAGACCGCAGTCTGGAGATGACTGGAGCACGTCCAAAGTACTGGGTGATCGTGTAGATCCGCAATTCGGTGGACTAAACAGCGACCGTTTGTTGCTCCGTGAGATTGCAGCTCTTCACCATTAACGTTAGTCTGCAGTTGGCAGCAGCTTTCGCAGAGTAGCTAGCCTAGGTCCAGCTGTCCCGAGAGATCCCCTTGACCAGACAGTGAAGTGCACTGTTCACAGATGGATGGAAGGATGTCCGAGTCAGTTGGCATGGCAGTTCGCAGGTCAGCAACAGCTCGGCGGCCACGGCAGATCTTTCACAGAGTAGCCTAAGACCGTCCAGCTGTCCCAAGAGATCCCCTCGACCAGACAGTGAAGTGCTGCACCGCTCACGGATAGATAGATGGAAGGATGTCCGATGCCAAGCTAGGGCAAATGCTAGCCATAGCAAGCTCCCAATGGACAAATGTCAACGACATCAGCTGACTTAGAATAAGTAAAAAGGACTAAGAATAACACGAAAACTATCAAAAATAGCCTAAATAAATAGGGAAAACATTTAACTAGACAAACCAATACAAAAAATAAACATGACATTACATAAAATTACGACCATTACATAAAAACAAACAAAAACATGATGCCAGACGGAGCGGCGTGTCTCGCCAGCGTCCCCGTAACCTAGCAACCTATTATTATTATTATTATTATTATTATTATTATTGTTATCATTACTATTGTTTTGTTTTTTGCTTTGTTTTGTTTGTTTGTTTGTCTGTAGAGCACTTTGTGCTTGAAAAGTGCTATATAAATAAATGTTATTATTATTATATTATTATAAAGTGGTTGCTATGCTTATTACTAGGGTAATCCTGTTGGTTGCTATGGCGGTTGATAGGTTGACAGGGTTACTAGAGTAATCATAGTGGTTACTATGCTATACAAAGTGGTTGCTATGCTGGTTACTAGGGTAATCATGTTGGTGCTATGGTGGTTTCTAGGTTGACACATTATGGTAGTAGTGGCTGGGGTGTTGAGATACTTGCTAGGTAATCATGGTGGTTACTATGCTGACTATACTATTATGGTAGTGGTTGGTAAGGTTTTTTATTTTTTTATTCTTTCCCCCCACCAGAATTTTTCAGGACATACAAGTCAGAACATTCAAGTTGGTGGGCATATAGCACCACAAGGTTCATATGGAGAATAAACTATTGGTCCCCAGGGGCCACTGTGACTGTAAAACCCACCTTGGATCTTTTCTTTTCACTCCTCGATTGTGGTGTTGAGCCACAGACAAGCTCTCGCAAACACACACACCCACGCCCTACCCCCCTCCCCGAATCAAATCATTTTTGGTTAGTTATTTCAGAATTTCATTTTTGCAACTCCTGTATTTTGTAGCCACCTCAACATGTAATAATGTATTACAAATTGTGGAAAAATGTATTACATATTTATTATAATAGGTAGTTATGGACTAGGACTAAAAAATGGCCCTGGACTTTCTTTCAAATAGGCCCACTACCATACGCAGTACACGCACACACCCTTGCTGTCTCTCATACTTCGCCAGTCAAGGTATGGCATTCAAACATAGATGGTCACAAAAATGGTAGTTATTGATTGGGTGCTGCTGGAGAATTTTGGTCCCATGACATAAAATACTTTTGGGCCTCCCAAATGCTAGGGGGGTTCGGGGGCATGGTCATTGAAAAATAACCCCTTAAATTATGACTTCTGGTGAATTTTGGGGAAACTAGATGATAAATTGATTTAATATAATGGGTCATTCCTAGTCAAATCAGATAAGGTTGTTGCAGGACCGTCTCAGATTTTGTTGTCTATATCTTGTCTATATCATCAATGGGTCCAAAAACCAAGGCCTGTGAAATATTTCTGTGCAAATCTTATGTCTTCATATCTTTGTAGGACTTTGAAATTTTTTCATTTTTACAGCTTGAAAAACATGTACCATGGTTGGGCACCGAAACACGGTTCTAATATGGCACCGGTGCCGATGCAAACGGTACTGCATCGAATAACAATGTGGATTTCGGTGCCTCATTTCGGTGCTTAAATCGGGTTTTTTTTGTTTTTGTTTCTTTTTATTCGAGGATCACTGCATGTCATGCAGAATCTCTAACGTCTTGCTCTGATAGCGACACATCCAGATACAGTTAGCTAACATAAACACTGGATGTATAAACCAGGTGCACCACATAGGCGAGTGGACAGTGTTTGACAGCTTGCGTGAGCCCAAGTAGCTTACTTTAAAGCGATATCACAAGCTCCTGTCAAAATCTAGCAGTGGGCCTAACCACACACAAGCAAAAGGCTATGAAACCACATCAACAGTATAAGATACACAATACCCTTGCTAATGCGCTAACTGGCATTTATTTGAAATGTTATCGGCAAAGTAAGGTGAAAACTTTATTTCACGGTGTGTTCTAAACAACATATTGCCATGATATTAATCTTTCATGTGCATGAGGCCCATATAGTATCACAATGAATATGAAGATCATGTTAAAAGTTAGCTGGCAAAATCATAAATATGTAGGTTTATAGCCCATCTGTCAAAGAGGCTACGGAACCACCTCCGTACGTTATCACTAATTAAACTCAGCTGACTGGTGTTAGCGCATAGCCATAGTTGCTGTTAAAATGCCTAGGCTACTAGTGCTGGGAATCTAAACACTTCTACAAGGAAGTTTATTGTCACATGCATATAGTAACTGGAAGTAAGAAATGCAGTGAAATTATGTCTGGTGTCAGCCTATTTGTGCATTTATGGGGGGGGGGGGGGGTGTCAGCCTATTTGTGCATTTATGGGGGGGGGGTGTCCTTTGGAGTAGGTAAGACTGTTTTTAGTGGCAGGCTAGCACATACCGTTGACTTGCGCTAGCCTAGCACCTGCGAACTCTGCAATTAGAACAACTGGATGAAACGTGTTGAAAACGGTCTCCACTGATAAATATCACACTTGCTTACTTGGAAATGAGGTCCTATGTCCAAAATCCTGAACCACACCCCTTTGACAATAAAAAAAGCAATTCATGCTTTAGACCATTTTAATTTAAAAACAAAGTACCGGTTCAGGCACCGTTTCGGCACCGGCACCGTTTTAAAAGTATTGATTTTGCACCGGTATCGGATAAAACCCAAACGATACCCTACCCTAGTCCTAAATGTCTCCTGACTTTCGAAAGTGCCTTAGATTTTGGAAAAATGTGCATTAAGTATTGAGGGTATTAAAAACAGTTTTTGTTTTTTTTCACTTGGTATCAGTCACTATTTACTCTTCAAATACATCAGTTTATGTAGTTAGGTATGGTGCGGTGTGGAACTTCACCCACCTCAAGGGATTTTTGGAATGGACCACCCTGCTGAGTCCTTGTGTGACTGGCACCCCAGTTGCGCGTGCGATGGTGGTCACTGACCATACCTGCGCTGGTGCCGACTACCCCTCACCATGCCTTAGTTATGCTGCTATAGCATAGTGCTGTCATCGACATTTTTTTTTATGTGTCACGCTGTACAACCCCCCCCTCTCCTCTCTCCCCTTCTCTCTCCCTCTCTTGCCTATTCTCACTATGATATACTGTAACAATATATAGTACCACTGATTACTTATTGACATTAACCATTTTTATTTTCAGTAATACTAACCCACTCTACATCTCTCTTTCTTTCCCCTTACTGTACCAGTCATCAACCATCCATGTGTTGGCCCTCCTCTCACCCATCTCACCTGAAGTCCTATCCTCGACTGCCCTATTACGGTCCCCCTATCTGGATTCCTGGCCCGTACAGCCTAGCGACCCATCACCTGCCTATGACAATTCTGCCCAGATTCCTGGCCCGTCTGCCGACCCACCACATGCCCCTTGACAACTCCCTTCCCCTGGACAAATCCAACGCTGGACTATTTGAACTTTTTGTCACTAAATCAGGATTAATGAATTATCAAACCAGATACGTAATCACCCCACCTCTTGTAACTTTCAGCTCAAGTGCTTTTAACACCATGTCTTATTCTCTACACCTGACTATCATATGCATTTGTCATGTATACAGACCTTACTGTCCTGTATTGACCCTAGGCAGATGGGTCAGGCCCTTGAGTCGTGGATCTGCTCGAGGTTTCTTCCTATATGTATCTCCAATTCTAGGGAGTTTTTCCTCGCCCCTGTTACCCATGGGCCTCTCTCTTTCTTTTCTTTTCTTCTCTTCCTTTCTTTCCTTTTTCTCTGATTGCCTACATTCTGTAAAGCGCCATGATACATGTGTAATGTTTTGGCGCTCTATAAGCACAATGAATTGAAATTGAAATCAAGGCCCTGACTTTAATCCAATTTAACAATTTTGGAAGTTACCTAAAGATCAGGATTTACAAGAGGGACCCCTGGAATCTTCAATATTAAAAGACTATCTGTTTAAAAGAATAGGTCAAAATCACACCTGAATACTGCAACTGATTAGTTTAGTCATACAGGAAATGCGTTGAAGCTCTCATTACAAATAATGGCTTTTCCACATTTCAGTAGGCGTGTTCAATACTTTTTACCTGTGGCATTCCACTTTTTTACTCATAACTTATGGACATTAATGTTTGGATTTTTTAATATGTGTGGATTATCTAAGTTAATACTATGTCTGGAGAAAACTTCATGTGAATAGCCTCACTGGAAGTATACTTACTGAAAAAATTGTTGGCGTGTTCAATACTTATTTTCCCCGCTGTACATATGCTCAGTTACACTTCACAAACTTTAAAGCTGATTTTCTCAAAACTTTTTTTTTTTTGCTGAGTTGAGGATGGCTTTCACATATTGGCCAATATCTCTGGGTTGGCTAAACAGAATTGAACAAATGACCCCTGGTTTTAAACCCTCAGGTCTGTGGATTATGAATATCCAATAAACCCATTTTTTATTTTGTCAAACTGGACTCATTTCGTCATGGCACACTGCATTTGGTATTGTTTGTTTGTTAGTATGAAGAGACTTACCTAGCCCCTCTTGAAAGATCGTTTTGACATAATTTAAGAAGACTTTGACTTATTTTAAGGAGCCTCATCAAGACAAATTTGCTCAATGCACTGGCAGACAAATTTGCTTGTTTTTAGGACAAATTTGCTCGTTTTCAGGATGAGTCAGGAAGTCAAACAGAATTAAGTCAAATGATTTTACAAGTAAGCGCTAGGTAAGTCTCTTTACACTGAAAACAAGACCAAATAGATTTCTTGATCTTGACAGAAGATTAGATAAGTTAGATTTTTATTAGATAAGCAGTTTTTTGCAGTGCAGTAGGTAAAAATTACATAAGAATTCACTGCAAAAAATAAAATATTTTTATATTAAGATATAAAATCTATTTGGTATTGTTTTTTTTGGTATTTTGACTTAATTTAAGAAGATTGACTTTTTTTATTTTAGGGAGTCTTATCAAAACAAATTTACTCAACACACTGGCAGAGAAATTTGCTCGTTTTTAGGACAAATTTGCTTGTTTTCAGAATGAGACATCCTAAAAGAAGTCAAACTCTTCTTAAATTAAGTCAAATGATTTTACGAGAGAGCACTTAGTAAAGCCTCTTTCCACTGAAAACAATACCAACCAGATTTTTTTATCTTATTTTTTTATTAATAACGATTGGTTAGATTATTTTAGACACACTACCAAAACTCCTTATCTAATAGAATCTAACCAAGTGTTATTAATCTTATATCAAGATCAAAAAATCTTGATTTTAATATTGTTTTTAGTATAAAGACACTTACCTAGCACTTTCGCGTAAAATCATTTGACTTAATTTAAGAAGAGTTTGACTCCTTTTAATACGTCTCATCCTGAAAACAAGCAAATTCGTCTGCCAGTGCATTAAGCACATTTGTCCTAAAACAAGCAAATTTGTCTGCCAGTGTGTTAAGTTTCAATTTCAATTTAATTTCACTTATAGAGCGCCAAAACATTACACGTCACATGTAAATTAAATTAAATTAAGTAAATTTGTCTAGATAAGACTCTTTAAAATAAGACAACGTCTTAAGTAAAAATGATCTTTCGAGAGAGTGCTAGGTAAGTCTCATCATACTAAAAACAATCCCAAATAGATTGTTTGATCTTAATATAGGATTAATAACACTTAATAAAAATAAAAAGTTTTTGCAGTATATAGTTTATACAGAAAATATACATACAAGCGTAACCATGAACCAGTTATAGCTCGAAGAGCAGCCAGTATGAAAAGAAAATGTATTACCTGAGCGGCAATGCCAATCCTTCCTTCATTGAGCATTCCAATCGCATATTTATAACCATGGCCAATGTGTCCCAAAATATTCTTCTCAGGAACCTAAACACACAGTGTACTATTATATATGTATTTGCATATTTACATTGTAGGCACTGACAATGACAGCACATTTTTGAAGTACAAATTTAATTACTTTTAAGACCTTTTTTAAGACCTCCAAGGGTAAAAAAATAATACCAATCACAGAAATCGTCATTATCGTGGGATAGGCAGGTAAAGTGAAACAACTGCCAAACCTGAAGAAATGTTTGGAGTACGCCTTATGTTGAAAATGTTTTGAAAAAGTTTAGAAAAACGGACATCAACACATTATATTTTTGTATAGTTGACTTCTTAATGTCAGAAATGTAAATTCAAATTGAGAGCGTACCTGAAAAAAAACCAAACATTTACAGTAGGCCTACATTAGCCAAATGCTGCATTCCAGACAACTCGGAAGTCAGGTATTTCCTAGTTGGAATCTTCGAATTTTATTCCAGACAAACTCGGAGATCAAGAATTGACCCCCTATTGGGTAAAAGTACAATGGAACGGCACTTGACGTCGGATTTCCCACTTCTGAACTCGGGGTAAGTCGATCTACCCCAACTAAACGACGGTTGATCCTGGAAGCAGGCTTCACAATTAGATAAGCAGTTTCTGCAGTGTAAATGTCTTCTATTAAAGCTACAGCAACACTTTCTACTGATAATGAAAATGAGAAAAAATCCATATGCAGTTACAGTAGTTCCAGTGCCATACTTAGTCTTTAGTTTGTTATGCCTAATTTTATGCATAAGTTGGAATGTCTAGAAAATCGTCTGGCTGGGCTTTATACGATGATAGGCAAATGTGCCTCATCAGTCATCACCTGAATGTACGAGCGCAATGCATCCAAAAACTGGAAATACTTTGTAGGTGTGCAATTACTGTAACTGAAAACTAACAGGGGAGGGAAAGTAATAAATGAGAGCAGATGACACTTTACAAATTTGCTCATGCTCGATCACCATTTCCTTTTTATGGCCGTTAGGCAGGAAAGGGAATAGCCAAATTTAAAAAGCCTGGTACATCTCCTAATCACTTCGACATATCTTATTTCAAAGCCAACAAGACAATAATGATTTCCTGATGATGACCCTTTAACATTAACCAATGCTGCTGACAATGCTTAAGTAAGTAACTGCAGACCTACCTTGACATTATCCAAGTTAAGTGGGCATGTGGAGGAGGCACGCAGACCAAGCTTGTTCTCCTTTTTGCCAATATGAAGTCCTTCTGTTTCCCGATCCACTATGAAACAAGTAATGCCCTTGTAACCCTGTAGATAAAAAAAAAAATCTAATGGGTTAACCACAACAAAAGTCATTTGGAAATTGCTATTGTAATTTCCAACTGTGATCCCCTGAGGTTTTATTAACATAATCATAATTGCATTGCATGTAAATGCAATGGTCTATTATCGCTGTTCTTCTTATAATTGCATTGCATGTAAATGCAATGGACTATTATCACTGTTCTTCTTCTTATTATTACAGTGCATGAAAATGCACTGTACTGTTCTTCCTAGGCTTCTTATTACAGTGCATGAAAATGCACTGTACTGTTCTTCCTAGGCTTCTTATTACAGTGCATGAAAATGCACTGTACTGTTATTCCAAGGCTTTTTCTTCTTCTTCTTCTTCTTCTAACGCAGTTAATGCAGCTTAAACCGTTTAACGTAGAAACTTCATTCAAACTATGTTGCGTAGGTCTTACTTAGGACATGTGGGCTTTGTATTTTTCAACTTTGTAACTTTTATACTTTTTAAACTATTAATTAAAAACTAGTCAAAATTTCCCCATAGACTTAACATGGGCTGATGACATCACAATAGAGCCGTTAAACAATTAGAATCCTATGGCAGGTGTTCGGGCCACCTGGACCAACTGCCACTCTCAGGCTTTAAGCATACAAACTGGCCCTATTAAGACTACACATCCTGTTCAACTGCTTCCTCTGCCAAAAACTGTTTCAAAATAAAAGTCCTCACTATAATATTTTACTGTTAAACAATTTAACCCTTTAAACTACTGAACTTTTTAACTGTTCAGCCATTGTAACTGTTACTTGTCATCAACTATGACTCCTACCTTAGGACTTAGGACTGAACACCACCCTGTGTCACTGGATATTTGACTTCCTCACCAACCGTTCACAAGTGGTTAGAGTGGGGGGTCTGACATCTGACTCATTAACCATCAGCACTGGTGCTCCCCAAGGCTGTGTTTTGAGTCCACTGCTGTACAACATCTACACACATGACTGCAAAGCCAACAGTAGTCATACCTCCATCATCAAGTTTGCAGATGACACAGTGATTTTGGGCCTGATTAGTAACAACAATGAACAGTTCTACTTGGATCAGGTTGATGAGGTGGCACAGTGGTGTCAATCTAACAGCTTGACACTGAATATCAATAAAACCAAGGAAATGGTAGTGGATTACAGAAGGCAGCAGCAGAACTACAGTTACACCCCACTAATGATCAGCGGGCAACCTGTAGAGAGAGTCACAAGTTTTAAATACCTTGGTGTCCACATTACTGAAGACTTAACATGGACTGTTAACACTCAATATGTTCTGAAGAAGTCCAGACAACGACTCTACTTCCTTCGTCAGCTAAGGAAATTCAAAGTTTCTACATCCATCATGAAGGCCTTTTACACTTCAGCGGTTGAGAGTGTTCTAACTGGTAGCATCATCACCTGGTATGGGAACTCCACAGTTAGAGATTGTAGTACTCTGCAGAGAGTAGTGCGCTCAGCTGAACGTACTATAAGAACTCAACTCCCTGCTCTACAAGATATCTATTCCAGAAGAGTACTCCTAAGAGCCCAAAAGATTCTGAAGGACTCTTCTCATCCTAACAATGGATTATTCCTACCGCTGAAATCAAGAAGACGCCTATGTAGTCACAAAGCCAGAACTGAGAGACTCAGGAGAAGTTTTTATCCCCAGGCCATCCGAACTCTGAACTCACACTATACTGACTTTGCACACATTCACTCCTCAGCACTCTCAAACATTTCCCAACTCTGAACTCACACTATACTGACTTTGCACTCATTCACTCCTCAGCACTCATGACCCCCCCCCACACACACACACACACCCACACACACCTACAAGACTTTTAGCACTTTTACATCCCTCTCCCTATGCTACAGACCTTTTATTTATTTTCTTATTTCATCACACGTCAAACACACACACACACACACACACACACACACACACACATATCTGACTTTCTCCAACTTTTGCACACTTTTTATTTATTATTTTTGATTTCTCCTCCATCTACCCATGTCCTTGATTGCCTAGCCTTTCTTCCCCCCCACCCCCCACCCCACCCCACCCCCATCCCCAACACACACACTTACATCATCACTGTCATCACTTCACATACATACAGCACTCCTCTACATACTTGCTGCACACTGCCCCCCCCATCCCCAACACACACACTTACATCATCACTGTCATCACTTCACATACATACAGCACTCCTCTACATACTTGCTGCACACTGCCCCCCCCCCCCCCCCCCCACATACACAGCACATTGTCTTCAGGATCTTCTCCAACACACATCCTCTACATACTTACAGCACACTACACACACACTACACACACACACACAGTCACTGCACCACTCCCGCCCACACACACATCTTCACTGTCATCACTCACATACATTACATACAGTACTCTGCTTGCAATAGTAAGTCCCTGACCCCCCCCCCCCCCCCCCAACACACACACTTACATCATCACTGTCATCACTTCACATACATACAGCACACTGCTTGCTACAGTAAGCCTCCTCTACATACTTGCTGCACACTGCCCCCCCCCACATACACAGCACATTGTCTTCAGGATCTTCTCCAACACACATCCTCTACATACTTACAGCACACTGCCCCCACCTACCCACCTACACACTACACACACACACACACACACAGTCACTGCTCCACTCCCCTCCCGCCCACACACACATCTTCACTGTCATCACTCACATACATTACATACAGTACTCTGCTTGCAATAGTAAGTCCCTGCCCCCCCCCCCCCCTACATACACAGCACATTATTTCATCAGGAAGCTTCTCCAACACACATCCCCAACATACTTACAGCACACTGCCCCCCCCCTCAATACACAGCACATTGTCTCATGAGGAAGCTTCTCCAACACACATATTGCACACTGCCCTCTCCCCACATACACAGCACACTATCCCATCTCCCCTGTCATCCCCCCAACACACACACCAAGACCCCTGGCAGTTGGGTTAGCCCCTTGAGCCGTGGATCTGCCCAAGGTTTCTTCCTTGGTAAGGGAGTTTTTCCTTGCCCCTGTTGCTCTTGGGTGCTCCTTGTTGGTGCCCCCCACCCAATCCCAATCCTCCCCCACCTTTTTTATGCAGCCCTTGCCACTTAATCTACTAAACCCCTCTTCTACTGCACTTTTTACCCCCCCCATTAATGCACAAATAGGCTGACACCAGACATAATTTCACTGCATTTCTTACTTCCAGTAACTATATGCATGTGACAATAAACTTCCTTGTATCCTTGTATCCTTGTACCTACTGTAGCTAGTTAGCTAAGTTAGCTAAGTCACATGGTTAGCATAGTTAGCATGCTAGCATGCTAGTTAGCATTTTTAGCAAAACTGCTTAAAATGATTAGCTAAGTTAGCTAAGTCACATGATTAGCATAGTTAGCATGCTAGCATGTTAGCATGCTAGTTAGCATTTTTAGCAAAACTGCTTAAAATGATTAGCTAAGTTAGCTAAGTCATATGGTTAGCATAGTTAGCATGCTAGCATGTTAACATGCTAGTTAGCATTTTTAGCAAAACTACTAAAAACAATTAGCTAAGTTAGCTAAGTAACATGGTTAGCATAGTTAGCATGTTAGCATGCTAGTTAGCATAGTAACTTTGTTAACATTATTATCTTTGTTAACATAGTTAGCATAACTGCTAGCAAACATTAGAGCCATTCCAACTGTCAGTTATCGTCAACTATCTACCTAAATAATTTAACCATTTAAAGTATCCACTTATTTAACCGTTCAATCATTCCACCTATATTAAACCTTATCTACCAAGTAAATCATTTACCTATATAAACTATCCACCTATTTAACTGTTCAGTCATTCCAACTATATTAAACCTCATCTACCTAGCAACCAATATAGTTTGTTTTTACTCTGTATGATATTTGACATCATATTGTTTGCATTTTCATGCACTGTATTTCCTTCAGGAAATGCTTTTCTAGTTCTTATTCTTATTCTTCCGCTAACGCATTTAATGCAGCTTCAACCGTTTAACGTAGAAACTTCATTCAAACTATGTTACGTAGGTCTTACTTGGGACATGGGTGCTATGTATTTTTCAGCTTTGTAACTTTTATACTTTTTAAACTATTAATTAAAAACTGTTCAAAATTTCCCCATAGACTTAACATGGGCTGATGACATCACAATAGAGCCGTTAAGCAATTAGAATCCTATGGCAGGTGTTCGGGCCACCTGGACCAACTGCCAGTCTCAGGCTTTAAGCATACAAACTGGCCCTATTAAGACTACACATCCTGTTCAACTGCTTCCTCTGCCAAAAACTGTTTCAAAATAAAAGTCCTCACTATAATATTTTACTGTTAAACAATTTAACCCTTTAAACTACTGAAATTTTTAACTGTTCAGCCATTGTAACTGTTACTTGTCATCAACTATGACTCCTACCCACTGTAGCTAGTTAGCTAAGTTAGCTAAGTAACATGGTTAGCATGTTAGCATGCTAGTTAGCATTTTTAGCAAAACTGCTAAAAATGATTAGCTAAGTTAGCTAAGTAACGTGGTTAGCATAGTTAGCATGCTAGCATGCTAGTTAACATTTTTAGCAAAACTGCTAAAAATGATTAGCTATGTTAGCTAAGTAATGTGGTTAGCATAGTTAGCATGCTAACATATTAGCATGCTAGTTAGCATTTTTAGCATAACTTCTAAAAACGGTTAGCTAAGTAACGTGGTTAGCATAGTTAGCATGCTAACATATTAGCATGCTAGTTAGCATTTTTAGCAAAACTGCTAAAAACGATTAGCTAAGTTAGCTAAGTAACGTGGTTAGCATAGTTAGCATGCTAACATATTAGCATGCTAGTTAGCATTTTTTGCAAAACTGCTAAAAATTATTAGCTAAGTTAGCTAAGTAACGTGGTTAACATAGTTAGCATGCTAGCGTGTTAGCATGCTAGTTAGCATAGTAACTTTGTTAATATTATTATCTTTGTTAACATAGTTAGCATAACTGCTAGCAAACATTAGAGCCATTCCAACTGTCAGTTATCGTCAACTATCTACCTAAATAATTTAACCATTTAAACTATCCACCTATTTAACTGTTCAGTCATTCCAACTATATTAAACCTCATCTACTTAGCAACCAATATAGTTTGTTTTTATTCTGTATGATATTTGACATCATATTGTTTACATTTTCATGCACTGTATTTCCTTCAGGAAATGCTTTTCTAGTTCTTATTCTTCTTCTAACGCATTTAATGCAGCTTCAACCGTTTAACGTAGAAACTTCATTCAAACTATGTTACGTAGGTCTTACTTGGGACATGGGTGCTATGTATTTTTCAGCTTTGTAACTTTTATACTTTTTAAACTATTAATTAAAAACTAGTCAAAATTTCCCCATAGACTTAACATGGGCTGATGACATCACAATAGAGCCGTTAAGCAATTAGAATCCTATGGCAGGTGTTCGGGCCACCTGGACCAACTGCCAGTCTCAGGCTTTAAGCATACAAACTGGCCCTATTAAGACTACACATCCTGTTCAACTGCTTCCTCTGCCAAAAACTGTTTCAAAATAAAAGTCCTCACTATAATATTTTACTGTTAAACAATTTAACCCTTTAAACTACTGAACTTTTTAACTGTTTAGCCATTGTAACTGTTACTTGTCATCAACTATGACTCCTACCCACTGTAGCTAGTTAGCTAAGTTAGCTAAGTCACATGGTTAGCATAGTTAGCATGCTAGCATGTTAGCATGCTAGTTAGCATTTTTAACAAAACTGCTAAAAATGATTAGCTAAGTTAGCTAAGTCACATGGTTAGCATAGTTAGCATGCTAGCATGCTAGTTAGCATTTTTAGCAAAACTGCTAAAAATGATTAGCTAAGTTAGCTAAGTCACATGGTTAGCATAGTTAGCATGCTAGCATGTTAGCATGTTAGTTAGCATTTTAAGCAAAACTGCTTAAAATGATTAGCTAAGTAACATGGTTAGCATAGTTAGCATGTTAGCATGCTAGTTAGCATTTTTAGCAAAACTGCTTAAAATGATTAGCTAAGTTAGCTAAGTCACATGGTTAGCATGCTAGTTAGCATTTTTAGCAAAACTGCTTAAAATGATGAGCTAAGTCAGCTAAGTAACATGGTTAACATACTTAGCATTTTAACATTGTTAGCATGCTAGTTAGCATAGTAACTTGGTTAACATTATTATCTTTGTTAACATAGTTAGCATAACTGCTAGCAAACATTAGAGCCATTCCAAGTGTCAGTTATCGTCAACTATCTACCTAAATAATTTAACCATTTAAAGTATCCACTTATTTAACCGTTCAATCATTCCACCTATATTAAACCTTATCTACCAAGTAAATCATTTACCTATATAAACTATCCACCTATTTAACTGTTCAGTCATTCCAACTATATTAAACCTCATCTACCTAGCAACCAATATAGTTTGTTTTTACTCTGTATGATATTTGACATCATATTGTTTGCATTTTCATGCACTGTATTTCCTTCAGGAAATGCTTTTCTAGTTCTTATTCTTATTCTTCCGCTAACGCATTTAATGCAGCTTCAACCGTTTAACGTAGAAACTTCATTCAAACTATGTTACGTAGGTCTTACTTGGGACATGGGTGCTATGTATTTTTCAGCTTTGTAACTTTTATACTTTTTAAACTATTAATTAAAAACTAATCAAAATTTCCCCATTGACTTAACATTATGATTATGACATCACAATACGGCCGTTAAGCAATTAGAATCCTATGGCAGGTGTTCGGGCCACCTGGACCAACTGCCAGTCTCAGGCTTTAAGCATACAAACTGGCCCTATTAAGACTACACATCCTGTTCAACTGCTTCCTCTGCCAAAAACTGTTTCAAAATAAAAGTCCTCACTATAATATTTTACTGTTAAACAATTTAACCCTTTAAACTACTGAACTTTTTAACTGTTCAGCCATTGTAACTGTTACTTGTCATCAACTATGACTCCTACCCACTGTAGCTAGTTAGCTAAGTTAGCTAAGTCACATGGTTAGCATGTTAGCATGCTAGTTAGCATTTTTAGCAAAACTGCTTAAAATGATTAGCTAAGTTAGCTAAGTCACATGGTTAGCATAGTTAGCATGCTAGCATGTTAGCATGCTAGTTAGCCTTTTTAACAAAACTGCTTAAAATGATTAGCTAAGTCACATGGTTAGCATGCTAGCATGTTAGCATGCTAGTTAGCATTTTTAGCAAAACTACTAAAAACGATTAGCTAAGTAACATGGTTAGCATAGTTAGCATGCTAGCATGTTAGCATGCTAGTTAGCATAGTAACTTTGTTAATATTATTATCTTTGTTAACATAGTTAGCATAACTGCTAGCAAACATTAGAGCCATTCCAACTGTCAGTTATCGTCAACTATCTACCTAAATAATTTAACCATTTAAACTATCCACCTATTTAACTGTTCAGTCATTCCAACTATATTAAACCTCATCTACTTAGCAACCAATATAGTTTGTTTTTACTCTGTATGATATTTTACATCATATTTTTGCATTTTCATGCACTGTATTTCCTTCAGGAAATGCTTTTCTAGTTGTCTATTTTTATTCTTCTTCCGACCAAGTTTGACGTTTAATGACACTAAAACCACTGAACCATTTGACGTCATTCAAACACTCTTACAAAGGTCTTGTAACAGACAATTGTACAATGTATTTTTTACATTTGTGAACTTTATACTTTTTGAGATATTTACGATAAAAGAGCAACAAATTCCCACTCAGTTTCTGAAGTTAACATTGACCGCTGTGGCGGCAACTTTTAGCATTATGACGTAACCTGCAGCTGAAAGCAATCAGCCACTGCAATCAAAGATCCTTAAGCTCCGCTTTAACCCTCTCTGCTGCAATCTCTCTACCACTGGAGATGTGAGTCTTCTGAACGTTCGTCTTAACGCCTGCCGTGATCCCACTTTAGCCTACTTGCTCGTAACTGACTGTCCTTCTCTACTTACAGACAAGGTTAAGTGGTCAGTTTTTTGGCATTTGACTCATTTATGTCGTCAAACATTATGTTGTATGAAATGATAGGTCACAAATAGCCAAAGTAACGTTATCAGCGTTAATAGGCCTAGCAGCTACTGTATGTCGTCAACTTTAAAGTGACCGGTTAGCCGTAGGTTTCGATAACGTTAGGTAACGACAATCAAACCTAACATTGCTCCCAGCTAATCACTGACGTTAACGTTACATTTGCTCACTAACCAGCATTAACGTTAACGTTAACCAGATACAGTAGTCTAGCCCAGCGGTCCCCAACCACCGGGCCGCAGGACATTCCTAACCGGGCCGTAGCCTACGACATGAGTTTAAAAAAATGCATGCGAACTAAACTAAATTTAATTCGCAATAATGTCACGTTTTTACATGGCATAGGTCTATATGCAGTTGTTTGATTGCACGCATGTTTGCATTTTGCAAGGTCTATTTTCTTACGTCTGTCTGTCCCGCCTTCAACACTTTTACATATTGCTTTCAGCGCTGCGCAGCCTCAGGTCAGCTCACTTCACTTGATCAGTTCTTGGCGAACGGTAGTGTCACACGAAGTTAGCTAAACTGCTAGAATGAGCAACAAAAAACAAGCATCTTTAGCAGGTCACTGGCCAGAGTGTTTGAGTTGCGAGAGCCGCTGCAGAGATTTCTTACAGAAAAAAAGTCACCGTTAGCTGCACATTTTAGTGATGAGGACTGGGTGTCAAAACTCGCTTACCTGTGTGACATATTCGGGTTGCTTAATGACCTCAACCTGTCACTCCAGGGGAGAATGACGACTGTCTTTAAACTGGCAGATTAAGTCGCTGCATTTAAAGCAAGCTTGATTTGTGGGGACGACGAGTAGACCGGGGTGTATTTGATATGTTCCAAACAGTAGTGGGGGTTTTGGGAGAGACTGAGGCAGGGCCCTTTCTCTCGCAGCTGGTGTGCGATCACCTTGTTGCGCCCATCCTCCCATCCTCCAAAGATCCACGGCAAACCAATGAGTGGGTCCGCAACCCATTTGTCAATATCCCGAATACTCCTAACTTGTCAGCGCAGGAGGAAGAGCAGTTGATCGAAATTGCAAATGACGGTGGTCTTAAGAGTGTGTATAAGGAAACCTCTCTGGCGGGTTTTTGGATCAAAACCAAAGCAGAATATCCCGAGATAGCCGTAAAAGCGCTGAAAACGTTTCCCACCACGTATCTATGCGAGGCCGGGTTTTCGGCAATGACTGCAACTAAGACCAGACTGCAACTAAGACCAATCAACTGGACATTTCAAACACACTGAGGGTGTCACTGTCTTCCATCACCCCCAGATGGAAGCTTCTTGTTGCAGGGAAACAAGCAGGGCTCACACTGATTATATTCGTAATGCACATTTAGTTCCCATGTTTTGTTCCCATATTTTGTTAAGCATGTTCACACTTTAGCTTCAAGTTGTTCAATATTCATAGTTCATATTGTTCAATTTTCACTTCTTCAAGTTCACGTTTTTCACAAGAGATCGTTACCTTCACTGTTCATACATAACTGGAGCTAGTTCTTTTCAAGTAATGCATGCACAACACATATGGAACATGGAACCCCCAACCCCCCCCCCCACGGTCCGTGAAAAAAAAAATAGGAATCAAACCGGTCCATGGTACATAAAAGGTTGGGGGCCCCTGGTCTAGCCTAATCATATTGTACAGATACTATCTGGCTCTTGATTAAATACACCTGTGGAAAGGGACCTGATAAAAGCCATACTGTTTGGAAACGGACCATATGACCTAAGTATTGTTAAAACATAGTACAGAAGTTGAGGTATAACGTTTGTGTCGTCAACATAGGCTACAGCGTATGTTTACTTGGCCTAGGCGAACGTTACTGATTTCTGCATTATTCTGGCCTAAAATTTAAAGTGTAGCCTGGAACACAAATCAAGCTTCCCAGTTGTAGTACATCCTAGAGTAGGACTACATCGTAATCTGTAGAAAAAATGTGGATGACAGACCTAGCAAGCTGTATAAGCTATAGTTGGTTATCAAGATACATAATATCAGAATGGTCCATCCTTAAGACTCAGTTTCTGATCATCAACAGCAACAACACACACAAAGTGCCTACAAAGTGTTCTAAGCTGTTTGGCTATCAACTATCCTTAAACTGAAATGAATAAAACACAAAATGTTGCTTTGTTTGCAACAAAATACTATAGGCTAGTATATTTAACTACCATTACAGATTTATGGTGCAACAACCTCACTTAAATATCTAAGTTGTATTGAACAATTGTACACATTCTTTGATTTTGGTATAACTCTAACTTGTTTGCTTTTGTTTTTTAGGTTCCAGACCAGACCAGTGTGGTGATGACTGTGTATTACATTACGTGTGCCTGTCTGTGTGCACATCCTGCCAACCATACGTCGCTGACATTAACAACATTCATTCCTAAAAACATGTGACCATATATACCTTTGAACTATATTGAGACGTAGATCTGAGAGCTACGCTGAGACATTCTGAGTATTATATTGTTACAGGAGGACTATAGTGACAACTATATGAAGCATGCACACATTTGAATCATACCTGTTCTGTGACATCTGTAAAACTTAGCTGTGCTGTTAGAACTCTGTTTTTAGACCTGAGCTGTGCTGTGTGAAAATTAAGATTCTAACCTAAGTTCTGTCTAAAACTGATCATCTGAAGGGCTGAATCTTATTCTTCAGTCTATATCACCACCAAATGTGACCTATTACTATTAACAGAGACCTCTAGCTCTTGCTGCCAGTTCAGAATTACCACTGATAAATAGATCTGTCTTAGGATAATATGATTGGCATTATCAAGTTCTGTAAGAATGCAAATTCAGTAGACATCTGGTTTCTCCCTAATCATTATTGGGTAACTTTAAAAATGGTTTCAACAACTATGATATTTTTTACTTACATTGCTTACATTGTTGAGTGTGTTCATACTGCTGTATTCTGCTGTATTAAAACAATGTTGTGGTTTTCAAGAATACTGTAAGTCTATGTAATCTGAATAATTATACTGTAAGTAATATGATATAAACAGCAGCTTTTCTGCATTTACATGCAATGGTAATTCCCTGGAATTACATTTTCTAGTTATTATTCTTCTTACCAAATTTGACGTTCAAAGGCTTTAAAACCACTGAACCATTTGACGTTATTCAAACACTCCTACAAAGGTCTTGTAACGGACAATTGTACAATGTATTTTTACATTTGTGACATTTTTGAGATATTTACGATAAAAGAGCAAGAAATTCTTATTCCCCTTATTCAGCCCCGCCCATTTTTTAAAATTCCACGTTGTCTTTAAACTTCCGGTCGGCTAGCTATGTCTAGTTAGCTTCATTGGGATAACACGGCAGAAGAGGATAGAGAGGCTAACTTACAGAACAGCCGCTCCAGTTTTTTCCTAACTTCAGATAGGAAAGCTGTATAACAGAAATGTCTTAAGTCACCAAAATCCTAAATAAACGTTCCTAACTTTAGGATGACCCATAATATATGATGCCAGTCATCTCGATAGAGCTCTGCGATCTCAATGTATCGCAATGGATGTACTGCTCAATCGGAAGTTCGGAGACAATGTGGGCAAAGCTAGCGCCCCCATGTTTGCGCGCGGAATAAGGTGAATAGAGTTAACATTGACCGCCGTGGCGGCAACTTTTAGCATTATGACGTGATCAACAGCTGAGCAGAGCTACCTGGAGCTGTGAATCTGCTGAACGTCTTTGCCTGCTGTGCCGTGGTGACTTTATTTGTTTGTGAAACTCTCATTCAGAGGCACATTTCTTTACAATTACAGACACGGTAAGTGTTCCGGTTTTTGGTATTTGAGTCATTTATGTCGTCAAACATTATGCGTATGAAATGTATGAAACAAATAAACTACACTAATGTTATAACGTTAGGTAACATTTTAACATTAGTGAATTATTTGACGTTAGCACCTTGCTACGTTGATTATGTAAGGAAACCCACTGTTAATCAACGTTAATATGTCGTCAACTTTATAGTGACCGGTTAGCTGTAGGTTTCAATAGCTAACGACAAACGTAGGCCTAATGCACTAACGTTACATTTGTTCATTAGGCCTAGTCTACTAACCAGCAGCGTTTTAACTAGAACGTTAACATAAACCAGAGAAGTAGGCATACAGATATGGCTCTGATTTTATTCGACCAAATTTGTAACGTTGTTCACCGCTTGTTTGTGTATCAAATAGTCCATGGCTACGTTTTCATTCTACGCTCCTGATTCTTACGTAGCCTAAGTAAACACTTATCACGGTATGCCATCATATATATTGATGAGTTTCATCAGGTCCCTTTCCACAGATGTATACAATCAAGCACCTAGATTATGAATGCATTTGGTGCTTGATTAATACTCCTGTGGAAAGGGACCTATATGAAAGCCATGAATAGGCTACTGTTAGGACAAATGCAGACATCATGACGAACATGATCCTACGTGTGATCCTAGAAATGTCACCGGTCTCTCAAAGTCCTGCTGGCCTCATCTAGAACATCTAGCGATCGTCTGTCGACCCTTCTACCTGCCCCGTGAGTTTACTTCGGTAATTTTCAACGGTCTACATTCCTCCACAAGCCAACACAGATGCTGCGGTTTCAGAATTGCAAGAAGTGTTAAATAGACAACAACACACGCACCCTAAAGCTGCGCTTATTGTGGCCGGTGATTTCAATCAAGTACATCTGAACCGGTCCATGCCTGAATTTATTCAACACATTCACTTCCCTACACGTGGTGACAACACACTGGATCATTGCTACACACAGTTCAAGAACAGTTACAAAGCTAAGTCTCTACCAGCTTTCGGAAAATCAGATCATGCCGCTGTTTTCCTACTTTCCAGAAACACTGTGTCTCCTTCCACTTCTATGCTGATGATACACAGATGTACCTGCCCATTAGTTCCTCTGATCCTAGTATGCTGAATTCCTTAAATGAATGTCTTTGTGACATAAAAAACTGGATGTCAAACAATTTACTCCAGTTGAATTCTGACAAAACAGAAGTCCTCATCATTGGATCCCAGCACATAGTGAAACAAATGATACCATCCTTAGGTCCCTTTCAATTTTTAGACTGTGTAATACCTGTTGCAAAGAATCTTGGTGTCTGGTTTGACAGTAATTTAAGCTTTGAACGTCACATCACAAAGCTCATACAGTCTTGTTTCTATCACCTCAGAAATATTTCCAAGATTAGTTCCATCTTAACTTTTAAAGACACTAAGACCATTATACATGCATTTATTTCTTCACGCCTGGATTACTGCAATAGTCTTTTTTCTTGTCTGAACCAAAAATCTGTAAAGAGACTTCAAACTGTTCAGAATTCAGCTGCCCGGCTTCTTACTAAGACAAAGTACTGTAATCACCTTACTCCTGTTTTAGCCTCACTGCACTGGCTCCCAGTAAGCTTTAGAATTGATTTTAAGATTCTTCTGATTACTTTTAAAGCCCTACATGGCCTGTCTCCCAACTACATATCTGATCCCCTAGTACCTTATACACCTGTGCGTACTTTAAGATCATCTGGTAGTGGTTTCCTAACTATTCCTAAGGTCAATCTCAAAACTAAAGGGGAGAGAGCATTTAGTGTCAGGGCACCTAGGCTCTGGAATGACCTGTCTGATGAAATCAGGTCAGCCAAGTCAGTATGCTCTTTTAAATCCCTCCTTAAAACTCATCTTTACAAGCAAGCCTTCCTTAGTTTTGTTTAAACTACTCTAAACAGACTCCAGCTGGTCCAAAATGCTGCAGCCATATTACTGACTGGATCTAAGAAACGTGACCACATTTCACCTGTGTTGGCTAAACTGCACTGGCTTCCTGTGGAACAAAGAATTATTTTTAAAATTCTTCTGTTTGTTTTCAAAGCTTTACATGGTTTAGCACCTCAGTATTTATGTGATCTTAATTCCTTACTGTCCTCCTAGATCTCTTCGATCATCTTCCCAGTGTCTTTTTTGTGTTCCTTCTGCCTCTCTTAAATCCAAAGCTTTCTCTGTCTATGCTCCCCAGCTTTGGAATAGCCTTCCTGATGTTGTGAAATCCTGCCCCACTATTAGTAGTTTTAAATCCAACCTAAAGACCTACCTCTTCTCCCTAGCTTTTATCACTCCCTGACCTCTCCCTTTTTTTAATATGTGTATATGTATGTATATGTATTATTGTTATTATTATTATTATTATTATTATTTTATGTAAAGCACTTTGGTGCAATGCTATTGCTTTGAAATGTGCTATATAAATAAATTTGACTTGACTTGACTTTGTGTTAAGTTTATTAAATTTTATTTCAGTGTCAAGTTTTATTTCAGTATCCTAAGTTTTATTTCAGTGTCAAGTTTTATTTCAGTAAGTTTTATTTCAGTGTACGTTTATTTTCCTTTTTCAAATTTATGTTAAGTTCTAATTGAATTAGCATATATTATTTGATTGTTATATTATTATGTCTTATTTGCATTTTCATTTATGTTGATATTGTACAGCACTTTGTAACTTTGTTTTGAAAAGTGCTATATAAATAAAGATTATTATTATTATTATTATTATTATTATTATTATTATTATTATTATTATTATTACTGCCTATGTACAAACAGAGAAGTCAGACGGACCCCCCAGTGATGAAGGAGGTCAAGCGCTGGACTGACCAATCGGAAGCCAGGCTACAGGATGCCCTTAGCAACGTTGACTGGGAGATGTTCAAGACGAACTCTGCTGACATCAATGAGTTTACGGAAGTATCATTGAGTTACATCAATATGCTAACTGATTCAATCATCCCAACTGTAAAGATCCGAAGCTTCCCTAACCAGAAGCCATGGGTGGATAGAGAAGTGAGAACGGCATTAAAGACACGCACCATGACTTATAATGCTGGGCTTATTTCAGGGGATATGACAGATTACAAAGCAGCATCTTGTAGTTTATGTAGAGCTATTAAAGATGCTAAGCGGCACTATAAAGACAGAGTTGAAGCTGATTTCTTGGAGGGTGATCAAGCACGAGTGTGGAAAGGACTCCGAACCATCACTGGCTTTGAAAGAAAGTCCCCTCCTATGATGAATGTGAGTAAAGCCCACCCTGATGAACTTAATGCTTTTTATGCTCGCTTTGACATGAAAAACACAGGCTATCTTGCACTAGCTGCAGCATGTGAAGCAAATGAGGATGCACCTTTCTGTGTCTCTGAGGTCGATGTGAGCAATGCCTTTAGGAGGGTTAATTGTAGAAAAGCTGCTGAACCAGATGGAATTTCTAACAGGATTTTGAAATCCTGCGCTGCTCAGTTAGCTCCTGTGTTCACTTATATCTTTAACACATAATTGGCTCAAGAGACAGTTCTTACTTGCCTCAAGCAGTCTGTTATTGTTCCAGTACTGAAAAACAAAAGTCCATCATGTCTGAATGACTACCGCCCAGTAGCCCTGACGTCTACAGTAATGAAGTGTTTTGAGAAGCTTGTGAAAAACATTATCTGCTCATCCCTCCCTGCCTGCCTCCTTCGACCCCCTCCGATTTTCTTAGAGTCAACAGGTCTACAGAGGATGCCATCTCAAACCTCATGCACACCACCTTAACTCACCTGGAGGAGGGGAATGGGAATTATGTGAGGATGCTGTTCATTGACTTTAGTTCAGCATTCAACACGATAGTACCTCTCACCTTGGTCACAAAGATGAAGGCCTTAGGACTGAACACTACCCTGTGTCACTGGATATTTGACTTCCTCACCAACCGTTCACAAGTGGTTAGAGTGGGGGGTCTGACATCTGACTCATTAACCATCAGCACTGGTGCTCCCCAAGGCTGTGTTTTGAGTCCACTGCTGTACAACATCTACACACATGACTGCAAAGCCAACAGTAGTCATACCTCCATCATCAAGTTTGCAGATGACACAGTGATCTTGGGCCTGATTAGTAACAACAATGAACAGCTCTACTTGGATCAGGTTGATGAGGTGGCACAGTGGTGTCAATCTAACAGCTTGACACTGAATATCAATAAAACCAAGGAAATGGTAGTGGATTACAGAAGGCAGCAGCAGAACTACAGTTACACTAATGATCAGCGGGCAACCTGTAGAGAGAGTCACAAGTTTTAAATACCTTGGTGTCCACATTACTGAAGACTTAACATGGACTGTTAACACTCAACATGTTCTGAAGAAGTCCAGACAACAACTCTACTTCCTTCGTCAGCTAAGGAAAATCAAAGTTTCTACATCCATCATGAAGGCCTTCTACACTTCAGCGGTTGAGAGTGTTGTAACTGGTAGAATCATCACCTGGTATGGGAACTCCACAGTTAGAGATTGTAGTACTCTGCAGAGAGTAGTGCGCTCAGCTGAACGTACTCTACAAGATATCTATTCCAGAAGAGTACTCAGATTACAAAGATTCTGAAGGACTCTTCTCATCCTAACAATGGATTATTCCTACCGCTGAAATCAAGAAGACACCTATGTAGTCACAAAGCCAGAACTGAGAGACTCAGAAGTTTTTAATCCCCAGGCCATCCGAACTCTGAACTCACACTATACTGACTTTGCACTCATTCACTCCTCAGCACTCATGCCCCCCAATCCCCCACCACTCCACACACACCTACAAGCACCTACAAGACTTTTAGCACTTTTACATCCCTCTCCCTATGCTATAGACCAGGGATGTCAAAGTCAAATACATTAGAGGGCCAAAAAAACAAATTTGCTACAAGCCGAGGGCCGGACTGGTTCAATGTTTATTAAAACATATTAAAATGACTGCACGTAACCTATTGAACCAAGACGTGTACTGTATTTTATTTAATGATTAAATTAATAATGACTGTGACTGGAGTGCGGGCAAAGTTTGCACAGAAATGTACGATTTTTCCCATCCTCACCGACCTGGTCATAAAACTTGTTTAAATGATCATACGATGCCTCCTTGCTGCTTTGTCGTCTACATCAGCCTCTCTCAAACTTCTTTGACCTGAGGCGCAGTCAAGGCATACTTTGGGGTCATAGGGCCCACCTACAGTGGGCAGTGCTTCGACTTGGCCAGCTTCACTCGCGGTCCGCGCGTGGGATCACGCGGTATCACGCGACTTTAATTTGTATTTTTCCAGTGAGACGCTGCAACAACCCAAACAACCGGTAGATGGCTCAAGTGAGCAGGGTGTCTCGTAAAAAGAAATGGAGCCTGGAAAACCCTACACAGACTTCACTACAGACTTTAGCAGACTGGTTTAGAAATAATGTAATAGCCAGAAATATGCCTGCCCTGCCCTAATAAAGAAATATTTGGTTAACTGCGAGTGAATCCCGTTTGCAGCCGTAGAGACGCAGGACAAATTAAACATTCTGGTTTTCTCCGAGTGCAACGATGATAGACAGACATCATTTGGACAAAATATAGAGTATTAACCTCCGTTGCTCAGCCAAATGCCTTCCTGTTACGTCCTGTTATCACGGAGTTACAGGCGATAAACGATTTTTGATGGTCACAAGTTTACTTCATTAGGGACTGTTCGTTATTTATTTAAGGGGCTACCGGAGGAGTTTTGGGAGCATTAGTCCAAAAAGACGTGACCCTCCCTCGCCAGCAATACATTTTTCTATGACCCTCCAAAGTGATTATGAAAAAATCACTGTCAACTTTTTCCGGGTTTATCGCCCACTGTATTTTAACGTTTTCACATATTTGGCCATACGCCGTTTATCATAGGCTATCACGAAACCAAACTACAAAGGCGAACACTTTAACAGGGGGAATTAATTGGGCATGAATCATGCTGAACGCTATTTCGCTACCTTAGAATAATAAGGTTCTATCTGCGTTTTGAGTAGGTACAACCGGGACGATTGAAACGGGGACGAATGAAACATTCCGGTTTTCTCCGAGTGCAACGATGATAGACAGTCATCATTTGGACAAAACATGGAGCATATTAACCTCAGCCAAACCTCAGCCAAATGCCTTCCTGTTACGTCCTGGTATCACGGAGTTACAAGCGATAAACGATTTTTGATGGTCACAAGTTTACTTTTAGTTTTTTTGGATTATTAAAGAGTGTTTTTCATTTCAAGGTTTGACTTCGTGCTTATTCAGTAGAGCATTTAGTGCTCTCCCCAATCCCAGACGTTCACATTGCATGTTTGTTTGTAATGGATGCAACCGCGAGATAGGCTATGCGTTTGACAATGAGTTGTTAACAGAACCAAGACATATAGCCCAGCAGCAATCTAGGGACTGATCGTTATTTATTGAAGGGGCCACCGGAGGAATTTTGAGTGCTTCAGTTGGAAGTTGACCCTCTCTTGCCTGCTAGAAATTGTTCAATGACCCTCCGACAGAATTGTTAAAAAAGACATGACCCTCCCCTGCAAATTGTCTTCCGCCCGCGCCACAGCCACACACTTTGTGATAACGTTTTTAAATCAATCTTTCCCGTGAGCTTGCATGCTACCAGTCCTTCCTTTTCAAATGTGTTGCGCCTGTTTGCACAATTTCACAAATAATCATATGTGATTAATAGTATGACAAATAATCCCTGTGCACGGGGACCGAAACAATGCATGCCAACTTTTTCCGTGTTTATCACGTATTTTAACTTTCCCCGCTGTCTTGCCGTTTTAATGTTTTCCCGTAGAATATCCCATATTTTAATACTCTCATAACAGCCCTGCCATCGGGCCTGTCTCTGTGTTGCCCTGTTGCTACCCCTTGCCCTTCCAACGAAACAGATGTCTTCAAATCATCGTTTTCCTTGCTTGAAGGCGAACTTAGAGTGATGTTAACCTATTTAAGTTTAACGGCGCGATTGTCGTGAGAGCACGATTCATTGGCGCTTGCATGTTCGGCCTTATTATTCTTATTCTAGGTTACTGTCAGTGACTGCCGTGAGAGAAGCGGGTTCTGTGTTTCGTTCATGTCAGTGACTGACGCGAGAGAAGCGGGGTCTGTGTTGTGTTGTGTTGTGTTGCGTTAATTTATTTTCATTGGGCATACCGTGCCGTGCCGTCCACAGCTCTTCAGTTCTGACAAAGCCAAAATGACTCCTTTTGAAACAATGAGTGCAGGAAGCGCGTTTGTATGGTTATATTGCTTGACGGGGGGGGGGGGGGGTCCCAAGCAACTTTCAGCCATAAGGCTACTTTGAGAACATTTCAATTCACCCGACACTAATATTCAAAATGTTGAAAACTATTTCGGCATAGCCTATAAAGCAGTTTAATTAAATGGAATGTTAGTTGTAAACAAACGAGCTACTTGGTGAGGCTTGGCCTCACAGATGAGCTCGTGCCTTAGATGGCAGGAAAAATCTTCACGATAGGCCTATTAACTAACCACCCGATTCACGTTGGCTGGGGGGAAGGGGGGCCATCAGACAATTGTGCCCAGTTAATCCGGCCCTTCCCCCAAAAAATCCCACCTTCCCACCTCTGACAGCTTAAAAGAAGTCAAGAGGACTCCTTACTCACAGACCTATTCACAAACCTGCGGTTTTGAAAACCTATGCAGCTACAGGAGCTTCCAATCGCGAGGAAGCAATTTTGCATTGTAGGCATAACTAATATGCAATAACGCCGCCAACAACAACCAAAACTAGGCTAATCATTGTCAACATGTAAATTAAATGTAACATTATTGTGAATCAAATTAAAATGTTCTCTTTTGCAAACGTAGGCATAGTAACAGAATAATTGAATAATGTTACAAAGATACTAAATCAATCCGTATGTTTCATTGGGCTACTAGGCTATTTGTTTTGCCTTGATTCATTTAGGCTAGGCCTTTTTATTCAGGGGCCGTATTCACAAAGAATTTTAAGGCTAAAAGTAGCTCCTAACTGGCGAATTTAGGAGCAACTCCTAAAAATAATGGGCATGTCACTCCTAACTTTAGGACTCCTAATTTTTTCACAAAAAGTAATTCACGAAGCATTTTAAACCTAAAAGTAGCACCTAAGTCTGGGACAGCTTAAGTCGAGATGACTCCTAACTCACTAAGACCTATTCATAAACAGCTTTTTTGTGGCATTTTACGTTGCGATGTTTTGAAATAGCCTATGCGCAACAGGACCTTCCAATCGCGAGGGAACAATTTTGCATTCATAAAAGGGATGCAATAACGCCACGAACAACAACCAAAACTACTCATTGTTAACATGTAAATGAAATGTAACGTTTCATTGTGAATCAAATTAAAATGTTCTCCTCTTTGCAAACGTAGCCTAGGGATATGGTGACCGATTAATTTAATAATGTTGCAAAGGTAGGCTACTGCATCAATCCATAGGCCTATGTTTCATTAGGCTACTAAGCTATTTGTTTGGCCTTACTCTTTATTCATTTAGGCTAGGCCTTTTTATTCAGTTATTAATCATCTTCAGTCCTTCGCACTACTTGTGTAGTGCACGCATTCTCCGACCTGTCACCTGTCAGTCATCATCGGAAGAGAGGTGTTTGGAATTCCCGCGTTACAATCGTCAGCCAATCAAGGTGGTCACTTCAGTCAAGCTCGTGCATGAGTAATGACGTCATCCATAGCCACGAAGACTCACTCCTAGTTTAGGAGTTGTCTGAAAGGCTTTGTGAATAACTTTTAAGAGAAAACTCCAATCTAAAATCTTTAAGTGCGATTTAGGAGTAGCCTACTCCTAGTAGTAAGATAAACGCCTTTGTGAATAGCCTACGGCCCCAGTTATTCATCATCTTCCGTCCTTGTGTAGCGCACGCATTCTGAGACCTGTCACTCATCATCGTAAGGGAGGTGTTTGGAATCATGCCCGCATTACAATCATCAGCCAATCAGCCAATCAAGGTGGTCACGCTTGCCCATTTACCCAAATTAATGGTCGAATATTACTGATGATAGTGGAGATAACGTGTTCTCCCGAGGCTTTTGCAAGTCAGCATCTTCGACGGTAGTCTATTAAAAATATAAGTTTTCGATGTCCCAAACGGAGAGCCATACTTTATTGTTTGTAACGATCTCTATGCTACTCACAAAAATGTAGGCATGGGGGCATGATGAAGTAGGTTATCCAACTGTCGTGTGTTAAATTATTGTGATTACGAGCCAGTGGTTTTCAAACATTATGCGTGACTCGGACATCTAACTAAATGCAACAGGCTCATATCGTCCTCGTATTCGCAAAATGAGGACCAGTGTTTTGTCAAATTGCAAATAGCTATTCGTTTTAACTATTTTTTTTATGATAGTAGCCTATACAAAAAGCACTTCATACTATCTTAATCTTGGAATATGGGGAGGGAAGTGGCGCGTTTGCAGTCAGCCAAATATGAATGTAATTCTGCGGCATAAAGCAGATGTAATTGTTTATTGTACAGAAAAATAAAAATGACATGTCAAGCAGTCAATTGACTACATTGCAGTCAAGAAGTAGGGCAAATTAATTTACGAAACCAAAACGTGGGTCATAGTTGTCTAAGCCTCTATTGCGTAGCCTGTTAAAAACGTCGCCAGATAGTATTAAATCGGCAACAACATTGTTTTCTGCAGAAGCCTACCCAAGGCTACAGATTAATTCTGAACAGTTATTTCTCTACTGGCTCAATTATCACACCACTGTTTTGATTTGCGTAGTTGCGTTAACCCCAACACTGACAATAATGTAGACAGCAAATTTCGATTTCGATTTTCGTGTAGTCAAGCCTTAAGCCATACCCAAGTAGCCTAAATCGAGGTAATGTTTAATTATGCATGATTTATTTTGTTATTGAATTCGTAGGCTGGGATTACTCTCGGCAACAATTATGTAAGGGACGGCAGGCAGAGCGATGTACAGTGGCAGAGCGACGCACAGTGGCTGAAAGTGGTACTAAAGCTTCACGCAGCTTCACGCCGCGTAATGCGCGAATGAAGTGGTCATTTGAAAGCGATGCCCACTGTATATGAACCCACCCCCTCCTCCCACCCCCCATCAAATTATCATAATGATATCACAATTATTATTATTTTTATACTATATTGCTATACATGCACTTCAAAACAGTCAATGTTTAAAGCACTAAGATTGTTCACAAAAGTTTGTGAAAACACGCACATCAGAGTACTGCTTTACTAATGTAAAATACAATTAGGCCTACAATAGTTTCATTGTTTTTGCATTGTTGCATGATGCTTGCATGAGAAATACTTCTCAAAACAACAGCAGTTATATGGGTGCTGTTGTTTTGGGATGTTTCACTCATGCAAGCATCATACACTGATTGGATATTTATATGCTAATTACATTTAATTTTAATGCCTGAATGTAAGGATTCAGGAAACACAATATCCAGCTTTTGTGAATGGTAAATGGCGGATCAGATCATGTGTAAATCACTGATCTGGAGATCTTTAACTATCTTTAACTAAGACTAATTAATAGCTTATGGCTTATAATACTTAATGCCAAATATAGTCTGTGCTCTGTTTTTTATGGAAGTTGCATAAATCCACGTCGTTCTATTAAATGTCGTTTCATAATTAAATAGCCTTCCAATAGGTTGAAGCTTAGCTTTGCTACCAACGTGCACACGCATGCATTGAATAAACACCCATACCACGACTTAATTCTATGCCTCTATGTTTGATGACACCAAACAAGTATTTCCAACTAATTGCAGAAATGTTTGTTTTCTTTTTCTGTCCGCGGCTCCTTGATCAATTGCGCAGCAAATTATCAGACGATGGCCCGGGAATAATTTCACTCTGCAGACCATTGTCCACATTGCGGACCGCGGCCCATAGTTTGACAAATGGTGACCTGCATGCTGCCATATTAAGGCAATTATCTGACACCCTATTCAACGAAGTTAAACTGAAAGAGTGTGCCGTTCACAGACACCAGAATGAACGAGTTCGTAACGTTCAACAGGCAGTGGTAGGCTAATACAGTAACTACGTTCAGTTCACGTTCGCTCAAAATATGAACGTGTTCAGGCACAACACTGGGGAGGGGGGTAGCTGAAAGTTGACATCTGCCCTGACTGAATACTGATGAATAATGAAGCTGAGGCCCACTTGCGGCGCCGCAGTGAGTTCGTGGGCTACCGTTGCATTGTGGGAAATGGAGTATTGGTGCGTGCAAAACAGCAGCCGGCGGCTGTGGCCTGCGGGTCGGTTCTAATACTAATCAAATATCATCCCGGGGCCCGTAGATAATTAATTCCCTTGACTTTGACATGTCTGCTATAGACCTTTTATTTATTTTCTTATTTCATCACACGTCAAAACACACACACACACATATCTAACTTTCTCCAACTTTTGCACATCTCCATAGAACTTTTTATTTATTATTTTTGATTTCTCCTCCATCTACCCATGTCTTTGATTGCCTAGCCTTTCTGTCCCCCCACCCCACCCCCATACCCAACACACACACTTACATCATCACTGTCATCACCTCACATAAATACAGCACACTGCTTGCTACAGTAAGCCTCCTCTACATACTTGCTGCACACTGGCCCCCCCCCCCTACATACACAGCACATTGTCTTCAGGATCTTCTCCAACACACATCCTCTACATACTTACAGCACACTGCCCACACCTACCCACACACACACACACACACACACACACACACACACACAGTCACAGCTCCACTCCCCTTCCGCCCACACACACACATCTTCACTGTCATCACTCACATACATCATACATACAGTACTCTGCTTGCAATAGTAAGTCCCTTCACCATACTTGCAGTACACTGCCTCCCCTCTCTCCCCTACATACACAGCACATTATTTCATCAGGAAGCTTCTCCAACACACATCCCCAACATACTTACAGCACACTGCCCTCTCCCCACATACACAGCACACCGTGAGCCGTGGATCTGCCCAAGGTTTCTTCCTTGGTAAGGGAGTTTTTCCTTGCCCCTGTTGCTCTTGGGTGCTCCTTGTTGGTGCCCCCCCCCCATCCCAATCCTCCCCACCTTTCTTATGCTGCCCTTGCCACTTAATCTACTAAACCCCTCTACTACTGCACTTTTTACCCCCCCCCCCCATAAATAGGCTGACACCAGATATAATTTCGCTGCATTTCTTACTTCCAGTAACTATATGCATGCGACAATAAACTTCCTTGTATCCTTGTATTCCTTGTATTGTTTTGGCATAACTGTTAAACCTGTTTGCTTTTGTCTTTTAGGTTCCAGACCAGACCAGTGGTGATGACCATGTATGACATTACGTGTGTGCCTGTCTGTGTGCACACCTGTCAACCATACATTTCTGACAATGTTGCTAGCAACATACCTACTAACATACATTCTTACAAACATGTGACCATATCTCAACATATCTGTGCACATACCATTTATCTATCTATCTATCTATCTATCTATCTATCTATCTATCTAGTTTCTCCCTTACCATTATCATTATTGGTTAACTTTAAAATCGGTTTCAACAACTTTGATTTTTTGACTTCAAGCTTGCATTAGTTGTTAAGTGTTCATTACTGTGTTCTGAGTATTATTCTGCTGTTTCTGCAGTACTGTATTAAAACAAATGTTGATCAATATTGAATTGACAATTTATTTGTACTGACTGTCATATACTCTCAGCTAACATCCAACCAAGTAAGTGGTTTTCAAGAATACTATAAGTCTATGTAATCTGAATAATCATACTGTACTGTAAGTAATGTTATACATAGCAGTTTTTACATTTACGTGCAATGGTAATTCCCTGGAATTACATTTTCTAGTTCCAACTGTGATCCCCTGAGGTTATATTAACATAATCAAATACACTAATGGCAGTGTTCTACTGTCCACTAATATTCCTGATACATGTATATGTTTGTAAGACAGTGTTTAAACATGTCTCTTTTATAACCCCTTTCTCCTCTTAGGAAAATAATTCAGTTTCTACTTACAAGAACAAAAGATACAAATGCAAAACCAACTTACAGCAGAGGGATCTACGTTGGCCATCACCAGGAACACCCCAGCATGCTCTGCATTACTGATCCACATCTTTGAGCCATTAATAATGTAATAATCTTTGCACTTTTCTGCACGAGTCTTGAGGGAGAAAGCATCACTTCCAGATTCTGCCTCTGATAAACAGAAACTACCCACCTGTAGGTTAGAAAGTCAGATTTGTAAACAGTATTTACACTTGTTTGTTCTTATGGGAAAAGAAAAAGAGGTTAATGAAACAAGATTAAATATTACATTACAAACAGAACTTTTAATGACATTTTGAGTCTGTTAAGAGGTAAAAAAAAGGGCACATTTAGATGATGCCCCCAAACCTAGCATTGTACCTGACTGGGAGTACTGGCCATTAGCTGCAGCTACTCCAGTTTGGTAGCACTGAATTTGGTCGTTTTTTTTTTTCCTATCAACAGTTTTCGGTGATGTCTAGCGATCAAGATGCATGCAAAAATTGACCATATTTCTCCTTTAAGGGCTGCCCACTGCTCCAGATGTGTATGTGTGCTCCTAGTGTGGGTGTGCTCCTAGTGAGCTCACTGCTCTGAGTGTGTGTATGACTACCCCACAGGTGGGTAAAATGCAGAGAACAAATTTCCAGTTGGAACTTCCAGTATAACTTACCTTATTTTACAGCTAAGACCAGTGAAATAGCCATTGTTTGTGCGTGTTACCAGATGGTGGCGCTATGTCAGACATGCTTTTTGGGAATGGGATTATCATTATGATAATAATCAATAACTTTGAAATAATTTCCTGTTGGTCAACGTCGGTTCTCGTGCATCCCCAGGTAAGTGAGAAGCAACGGACTGAAACACGGTATGAAAGCATCGAGGGGGGAAAAAAATATTTTCTTAGCACGGCGACAAGTTCCGTGTTTATATATATATATCAGGGTTTCCGTTGTCCGGTAATTACCGGTCATTGGCCGAAAAAAAAAATGAAATGTCCGACAAAATTAAATCTCTCCGGTCAAATAGTCCGATTGAAATTGGCTAATAATCCCGTCCCCCTAACGCAATCTGAATTTGAGAATAAGCCTTAAAATGTAAGCCTATTTTACGGCAATACGTCCTTTGTTTTTAAATTAACAGGCTCTACCGTTGTAACGTTCTAACGTGAAAGTTATTAACCACATGGTGGTTCAAGTTTCTGCCTGAAATTGCACTGTGCCTATTTATGAGGGCATTGTTCCCACCTCTTTTGGGGCCTACCATCAAATGTTGGACCTCTACAGAAAGCTGAGAACAAATCAAACTAACTGTGTGATGTACTGGCACAGAGTTACAGAGGCTAAAATATAGTTTTTTCTTTCTGCCGGATTACAAGCATCTCTGAACTGACCACATTTCAGCCCTCTAGGTCACTTGATATCACTTAGAAACACAACTGAGCCCTAGCACCAGGTCTTGTGAAGCTGTGTGCAAAAGTAGATCAATATAGCATGAAAATATGAGTGCTTTAGACCATTATTTGCCAAGGTATGCTCATGCGTTTTGTAAAATGCCTATTGAAATTCCCCATAGGACTTTTGGTTATCCAAAATGCATACTGACAAATCAAATGCTTACTGCACATGAACCCCTTTGTGTAGAAGCATAATCCTGGTCTCAAATAAAAGGTAACACTTTGAGGTTTCTTGTGGACTATTTAGATTGTATAGCAGGTGTTCTGATATGATATGGTATGGTAAATATGGAATAATTACAATTATTAGAATTATTGTTCTCGGTTAACCATTTCTTGCCTTGTTTAGCTGTATGTTTAGGATCATTGTGTGGTCTAATGGTCCAATGCCGCCTATTGGGGCAGGTCTCTTGACAGACAGCCAGGTTTTCTCCTTCAAAATTCTCAATTTGCCCCTTGTTTTAGTGTTACAGTACCATTTACTTTGAGAAGTTCACCTGGTCCCATTGTCTGAAAAACACCCAAAACTAATACATTTCTATAGCTATTCTCCCCATTGTGGATGGTGTTTTGGTGGTTGAAATGTTCACTTCATCTCAAAATGGATCAGTTGGTCATCTTGGATGCTGATCATGGATCACTCTTCTCCAAACATGCACAACTCAGCTAAACCTTTATAAGGGCACACCTGGAAAAAGAATTTAGCTTTCGCTTTTTTTTTTTTTTGACCCAGGGACATGGCCTGAGATTGGCATAAAAAAATGTCCACTTCAATTCACCCTTCGCTAAGTCCCACCATCCTTAGTTACTGTTGCTATGCCTGACAAGCTTTAGCACCCTGCACTTCTACTACATAGGGGGAGAACCGGGACTTTTCAATGAAATGTCATTTACAAACACATCGTACCACACTGAAAGCTAATATTTTGTCACTAAAAACCTACATCTGTCCTCTGTCAAATACAGTTGGAATTTATTTCAGCTCTGAACAAAACCGTTCATGAGTTATTTAAGCAGAAGTCGAATGTGCATTTTGTTTCATTCGACTCTCCTGGCCAGAATGAATGGAACGAATGGGGGAACGAAAGAAACATACCATTTAAGCTATGTACTTCCCACAACTTCAATATTTGACAACATCATGAATGGTACTTCAAATAGGTGTTATTTAGTCAGATTTTTTCTTTTTTTTTTCTTTTTCACATGTCCAAATTTCCGTCAAGGATTCCCGGGACACTGAAAGACCGGGGTAGACAAAACTTGGTGGGCATGTAACCCCACATGGATAGCATGGAACCATCGTTTTTCGTTTTGATCTGTAGCCCCCCCCGCTGGACTGCACCCCCCGAAAGGAGGGTAGGGCAGACACAGAAGCGTGTATCTCGCGGTTATGAAAATATTATGCAATATGCCATTTTTTATAGTTAGAACAATATGTGTTCCCAATGATGTTACACTATAGAAACATGATATTTCACTGTGTCTTTACGTGGGTTAGGGCACCAAACATCCAAATAAGTGCCCTTCATGACCCACAGGGCTTCAGTCTCCACAGGTTAACATGGCAAAACTCGAAAAGCTTGCCAGACCTCCCGTGCCTAGTGACTGGTTGCTAAGCCACGATTGGCCTGTGGCGGTTTTCGGGTGTGGCTTAGCAAAGGGTGAATTGTGGGGGTTAGAAAAGTATTCTTTTGGGATATTTTTCAACCAGGGGGACCTGGTGACCTTCTTAAAGTAAACGGTAGCACTAAAGCAAGAGGCTACACTGAGATTCTGATCAAAAGATCAGGCAGTGTGCAAAGAGACCTGCTCCTGTAAGGCCTGTCTTTTGCCCAAACCTTATGCATTTCTAAAGAATGCATTTTCTTATGCATTTTCTTTTGCATTCAATTTACATGTATGTGTGGATGCCTGTGTTTGATCTGTATTATCTTAGCTGGCCATGGCCAAAGATCCCCAACACCCATTCATGCATAAAGTGACCATTTGCTCCTTGTTCTGGCCCCTCTACTGAGAGATAACTCAGTCCTGGGCCTACTTGATGTCTTGTGGTGAGATAGGCCAACCTCATTATCATACAGTATTGCTCTGTAAATACAGTATGTGTTGTGAATAATACATTCATGTTTGGTCTTGAATTAATACTTGTAACGTGGGCAACAGTCTGATCATAGTTTCGTTACAATTGAATGTATCTGTGCATAGTTCTAGACTAGGAATTACACTGTAGCGTAAAGTTATGATATCCACCTGGCCACACCCATCCACCTCAGACAACAAATGCTCTGATGAGTCGGGGGTGGCCCAAGTGAATGATAAAAGTGGAGGCTCTTGTCCTCATGGGCTCTTCTTTCTCTCTTCTTTTCCATCTCCACTCTCCTCTTGAGCTAGGCCCTTGCGGCTTGGTCTTCTGCCTCTCTCTCCTCCTCTTCCTCTCTCTCTTTGTCTCTCTCTCTCTCTCTCTCTCTCTCTCTCTCTGTATTGTTTTATCTGGTGTATCTTATCTTTAACTTGTCAAGTTTATCTCTGTGAATTGGTTAAGTTTCCTTTGTTATCATTTGCTACTTTGTACACAGTAGACCATGGGAGTTTACTTGTACATTCAACTGAAGTGATATTGGTTACATTTACCTTTAAGACTTAATGCCTATTAAATTGTTCAATAGCCTACCAATCGGATAACTTCAATTCTCGTAGTGTGCCATGCCATTCTCCTCCATAGCTGATAAACTAGTTACTTGGTAATTGATTGGTGATACAAATTATTAATCAAATGGAGTCAGATTAACGAGTATGTAACTAGATGTACCGCATAGCGGTACAAAATATGACCGCCGCTCAGTCCTGTACATCCGTTCCGCGAAAAGAAATCACACTTCAATTTGTCTCCATATTTTACTCCATCCCCCACTCTTGAAACTTTTGTGTATGCTTGTTTGGCATGCCTGAGTGTGTGTGTGCGGCTGCACAGAAAGTAGCCTACTGGTGCTGAAAAGGTGAACAGATTGTAGAATAGCCAAAGATGATAGCATTGTTATAAAACCTTTAAAATCTCTTAAACAATCACAAGTAGGGCAGTTCATCACAGTTCATCCATTGAAACTGGATTGATGAAAGGTCACTTACACCTGTAGGCTACCTTGTATTTTGGAAAAGCAAAAGGTATCAGCAAATACATCTCTGTCAGTTCCATGCCGTTTTCAACAGCTATCAAAAACAAAGGTCATTTTTGGATGGATGGATTTTTTGTGAATGTTTCTTCTTCTACATAAGATTTTAGTCATCTTTAGTTCATGTGATACTTTATTGTCAATGCACAAATTAAGTAACAGTAGTCTGAAACGTTATTGTTAATGCACAAATTAAGTAACAGTAGTCTGAAACGAAATGCTGTTTTACATCTAACCAGTGGTGCAAATAACTGACATGTCCAAATGGGTCTTGATAAAATGCGTCGCTAGACTGTTCATACACATTTTAACGGGCCAAAGTTGAAGAGCTGTTGTCCGTTATTGTTCGTGCAAATATAGGCTGATTCATGTTCCCTTGCATTGTGTAACTGAGGTCCATGGCTAGTCTGTCTTTCACCAGAGCATCTTTTAAGAAATCAAAAAATAAATAGCGGGCAGATCAGGCTGGGTTCACCCAGCCTAGTCCATAGGCACCCGATATTGTTTAATTTTCCGATTGAGATATCAACGCTCTGGCTATTCTAAATGCAAAAATGCATCAGGGAGTTATGACAAAACTGTAACTAACAAACTAGATCCTAATAGAAAGCTGTTAGCTTCACTAAGCTACAGGTAGGCTTATAAGGTAGGCCTATTTACAACATAAATTGTCAATAGGCTATGCTGGCGACACAAATAAAATATCCTTTGGAAACCAATGGCTTACACCCTTACAGTATCAAGCGTACTTAAACTGCCATATCGTGGCGAAAAGTTGTAATAACATTCACTCAGCTCCATGAGTCAAGGAAAGCGCGAATGAAGTAGCCACTTCTAAATGGGACCCACTACACAGTAGCTTAAGGGGTGTTGCTAAAGCAGCCATAATGAAATTAAGGTGTCATTGTTTGGATACTTCACACACACGTGCTTTTTAATTTCACAGACTACAACTACCAAGCTGGAATCAAAGCACATCGATTCCCCTCTCACACCCTGCACGCACTTAAAACAAAATAAACAGGCGTCTCAGTCTCACGCATGTATAGGCAAAACTGTATCAGACCGGTGTAACGTTGGTAAATCTTCCATTGCACAGAATGATTTTTGTAGCACGTGCAACAAATGACAGTCGAAAGATACAATTACAGTGCTACTATCAATTTGCTTGGTATAACCGCATTTATAGTTTTCTACAAATGCAATCAATCAAATTGGCCTCTATCACTCAACCAACGCTAACGGTAACATTACCTAGGTCCTTATTGATATTATAAGATTAACGTACCTGCAGTAAAAACCAAGCATGTCCGATAAACATCCTCAGATTTATTTCGGCTTCAACAAGAAATGGGGATTACATTTCATGTGAACATCGTCCTATCCTTATTAGACGTTCTCTGCGGTAAACTACAGTCCTTGTAGGAAGCGTCCATTGTTTTTCCAACCCACTTTTAACTTTCAACAAAATTACGTCTCACTGCAACGATGCAGTATATATCATTGCCATTTAACGCTTCACCCTATTTGTCCACAAAAGCTCTTTCAAGTGAGGATATAGCTCGATGTCTATGTTTCCGAGGATATATATATATATATATATATATAATTTCTGAGCGTCTTACACCCAAATAGGCATCATTAAACCATACAATGATCCAAAACATACAGCCAAACAAGTCAAGAAATGGTTAACAGAGAACAGTGTCATATTTTAGAGTGGCCCAGCCGGAGTCCAGACCTCAATCTGTCAAAAAAGTGAGTACAAGGCCAGAGTGATGGCAAATCGTTCCTGCCTCAAAACCCAGATTGTAGCTAAAAAGGTCTACAATCATTGTGGAGACATGAGCGGCTTGGTACGTATTATAAGAACCATTTTGAGAGCTTTGATGGCAAATAAAGACGTTTCCAGTGATTATTTTAAAAGGGTATGAATAATTGTGGATATGCCATTTTTCATAAAAATTTAAAAAAAGATAAAAATGCTTATTTTTTTATTCCATGTTTCTACCACATTGTCTTGCAACCTATTCGCATGTGGCAGTGTCATTTTCAGTCAGAACAAACCATATTGGTCAAGAGAAAATCAACATTAAATCAAATTTTGCCAGGGGTATGAATAATTTTGTTCTTAACTGTATATAGTATAAGTATAATATACTTTGGCGTGGCCACTGCTGCCCCGGAGCGTCTACAGCTGAGGACAAACTCCAGCGACATTGTTAAGGAGGTCATCTCGTTGCAAAAGAGATATATTAACATCTCCAGTGGTGAGTCCCGAAAGATACTGGACCGTCATGGCACAGGCCTAACACTGACTACGCCTTCAATCATACCTAGGAATGCCGTGATAAAAAAGCATCGCATCACAAAGTTTTTCCAAACGCTCAATCATGGTCGAACTGAGAATGGCAACCAAACGTGAACAACTGGAAAACTTGCTTGTAAATTCCAATATTGACTTTCTTGGACTGACAGAGACTTGGTTAACTCCGCGAATGCCCTTGTTATGCCAGGGTATGATGTTTTTAGGAAAGACAGAGACCAGGGAAGGGGAGGGGAGTTTTATTATATGTGAAAAGTACTATTAAATGCAAACAAATTAAATGGCATAGGGAAACTGACATTGAATGTGTTGGGGTCAATATCTCACTCTCAACTGAAATGGCATTTACTTTAATCTGTCTATATCGAAAACCATCAGCAAAGCCTTAATTTTATGATCAGTTAAAGAACCTCCTTCATAGTTTGGATTTTAACAAAGAGGTTATATTGATGGGGGACTTTAATGTTAATTGGAGTGATAAGAGTGGAAGAAAAAAGCTTAAAAACATTACCGACTATTTCAATCTTACACAGTTAATTGAACAACCAACTAGAATAACTAATCGGTCAGAAACTAAAATAGATTTTTGTTCACAAATAGACCAGAAAGAATTATTAAAGACCTTTAATCTAATGACAGGGCTGTCTGATCACAATATCATTCTTTTTGCCAGGAAGCTAAAAAAACACAGTTTTCATTCCTCAGAAACACCTGTATGTAAAAATGAATCAGTTCCAATTAGTCAGCAGGAAAACCTTGATGTAGCACTGAGAGAGATTGAATGGGACGGGGTCCTCTCTAAAGGAGACCTGGAGAGTGACTGTGACCAATTCACCTCAACAATTAAGAAAGTGATAGGGACCTACCTCAGAAAGCGGAGCCAAAAGAAACGCAGGGAAACACTGCCCTGGCTTAATGAAGAATGTAGGAAACTTATGAAGGAAAGAGATCAATTACTGAAACAATCTTTAAAATCAGGTCTTACAACAGACAGAAAAAAATTTACCTCATTAAGAAACAAAGTAATAAAAAGGCTAAGACAAACTAAAGCCAACTTCTTCATTAACACTATTGAAGAGGCAAGAGGAAATGGGAAGAAGATATGACAAACCAAGCTGACTGGCAGAAAACAGAATCATAACAATAAAGAACTACAGTTGAAAATTCATACTGAACTAGTCACAGATCCAACCATTCTATCTACTGTACAAAACTGAACATCTTCTTTCTCGACTCTGAAATAACCCAACTTTTTAATTCATCCAGCTACTCTACTTGCCCCATTAATTATACACAGCCGATTTTCCACCTACAACAAATAACTGATACAGAAGTCGCAAACACCATCAGTGGCTTAAAAAATTCAAAGGCCATGGATATCTATACTAATTTCTTAAAACGGCACAAAGAGACCCTTATACAGCCTATTACATATCTGATTAATCAGTCCTTAAGTCTATCCATTGTGCCATCTGCATGGAAGATGGCCCTGGTCACACCCGTTTTTAAATCAGGTGAAAGGTCAGATATGGCCAATTATCGGCCAATCAGCATTTTGCCTGTCGTTTCCAAAATAGTCGAAAAATGGGTGGCTAAATTACTGATTCAACATCTCAATAAAAGCAATAACTCACTCCACCCTATCCAATTTGGTTTCAGGGCCCATCACTCAACAGAAACAGCCAATTGTTTGTTTTTGGAAAAGGTTAAAGGCTACCTAGATAAGAGTTCTAATGTTGGTGCTGTCTTCCTAGACCTCAAGCGAGCTTTTGACACAGTTAACCATGAGGTTCTCTTATCTAAACTCACTTATTTTAATTTCTCTGTGCAAGCTCTCAACTGGATGAAATCATACCTGTCCAGCAGAAAGCAATGCGTTTGTATTAATGATTCAAAGTCTCCACTCTGTGAATGTCCAGTAGGGATCCCCCAGGGCTCTATACTGGGCCCAATCCTGTGCACACTTTATATAAATGATCTGCCAGAGGCATGCAAAAATGTTGATGTCCAGATGTATGCAGATGATGCTGTGATTTTTACACGTGCTAAGAACTACCAAGAGATAGCATCCACACTCACATTGATGACTGGCTCACCAAGTCATGTCTCTATCTAAACACTAAAAAATCAGTCTGTATGGCGTTCACCAAACAAAATATGAAGGTGTCACATTCCAATGTGTTCCTTAGAGGACAGGAGCTTGATTTAGTTAGCAAATTCAAGTACCTAGGAGTCATATATGATTCCACCTTAACTTTCAAAAGTCATGTAAAAAAGGTGGCAAATAAAGTTAAATTCAATTTGCAAAATTTTAAACAAGTTAGGGCATTCTTGACACCAAGGCTGCCAAGTTGTTTTTATATACCATCTTTTCACTTTTTGAGTATTGTTTTATAAACTGGTCATTTACCGGCATAACTACCCTTAAAATCATTGAATCTCTGTTTAAGAAACCCATAAAAACTTTTGATAAAAAGGCATTGTCATTTCACCATTGCAATATCTTAGAGAGACACAAATTTTTAAGCTTTGACAATTTTATGATTGTTTGGTATACAAATTGCTGCACAATCTTGGCCCCCCTCCGCTGCATGACTTTTTCCAAAGACTTGGAAGTGGATGTAGTACACAGGCCTCTGTTAAAGGGGACTGTGTAATACCATTCAGACGCACCGCTTTTGGCCAAAATGTATTATCAGTAGTAGGAGGTAAACGATGGAATAGCTTGCCCCTCCCAATAAGAGAGTGTCCTACATATAACAGTTTTAAAATTCACTTAAAACAGTGGCTCCTAGAAAACCAAAGATGCACTCACCTTTAACTGCCACACATGTAATTTCATCATCCACACACTTTCACTATCAATTGAATGTATAGAGGTGGATGAATAATGTCCTTGTCTTCATGTATTTCTGTTTCGTTTTGTTTGTTTGCTCTGTCAATGTACTGTATGTCACTCTTATGTCCTCCTTGTCTTCATGTATTTCTGTTTTGTTTTGTTTGTCTGTTGTCACCATTATGTGTTTCATTTTACAGTGTGTGAGTGCTGCTGGTGTAGCAGGGTTAATTATGCTTCCCTGAATTCCCCCATCATTTCTACAAGTTCTATTGTAGTTTCCCACGCCTCTGTGGTACAGTAGGTTGTAGGGAGGTGTGGCTTGGGTGTGGCAGGGATCGGTTCCCACGCTGAAGACCCCTTAAGTGTTCATGTAGCCCCCTCCTCTGCCTCTTTTGCTACTGTCCTGAGGCAGAGGTACAGTGGGCAGTGCTTCGACTTGGCCAGCTTCACTCGCGGTCCGCGCGTGGGATCACGCGGTATCACGCAACTTTAATTTGTATTTTTCCAGTGAGACGCTGCAACAACCCAAACAACCGGTAGATGGCTCAAGTGAGCAGGGTGTCTCGTAAAAAGAAATGGAGCCTGGAAAACCCTACAGACTTCACTGCAGACTTTAGCAGACTGGTTTAGAAATAATGTAATAGCCAGAAATATGCCTGCCCTGCCCTAATAAAGAAATATTTGGTTAACTGCGAGTGAATCCCGTTTGCAGCCGTAGAGACGCAGGACAAATTAAACATTCTGGTTTTCTCTGAGTGCAACGATGATAGACAGATATCATTTGGACAAAATATAGAGTATTAACCTCCGTTGCTCAGCCAAATGCCTTCCTGTTACGTCCTGTTATCACGGAGTTACAGGCGATAAACGATTTTTGATGGTCACAAGTTTACTTCATTAGGGACTGTTCGTTATTTATTACCGGAGGAGTTTTGGGAGCATTAGTCCAAAAGACGTGACCCTCCCTCGCCAGCAATACATTTTTCTATGACCCTCCAAAGTGATTATGAAAAAATCACTGTCAACTTTTTCCGGGTTTATCGCCTACTGTATTTTAACGTTTTCACATATTTGGTCATAAGCCGTTTATCATAGGCTATCACGAAACCAAACTACAAAGGCGAACACTTAAACAGGGGGAATTAATTGGGCATGAATCATGCTGAACGCTATTTCGCTACCTTAGAATAATAAGGTTCTATCTGCGTTTTGAGTAGGTACAACCGGGACGATTGAAACGGGGACGAATGAAACATTCCGGTTTTCTCCGAGTGCAACGATGATAGACAGTCATCATTTGGACAAAACATGGAGCATATTAACCTCCGTTGCTCAGCCAAATGCCTTCCTGTTATGTCCTGGTATCACGGAGTTACGAGCGATAAACGATTTTTGATGGTCACAAGTTTACTTCATTAGCGGTTTATTTTTTTGGATTATAAAAGAGTGTTTTTCATTTAAAGGTTTGACTTCGTGCTCATTCAGTAGAGCATTTAGTGCTCTCCCCAATCCCAGACGTTCACATTGCATGTTTGTTTGTAATGGATGCAACCGCGAGATAGGCTATGCGTTTGACAATGAGTTGTTAACAGAAACAAGACATATAGCCCAGCAGCAATCTAGGGACTGATCGTTATTTATTGAAGGGGCCACCGGAGGAATTTTGAGTGCTTCAGTTGGAAGTTGCATGACCCTCTCTTGCCTGCTAGAAATTGTTCAATGACCCTCCGACAGAATTGTTAAAAAAAGACATGACCCTCCCCTGCCAATTGTCTTCCGCCCGCGCCACAGCCACACACTTTGTGATAACATTCTTAAATCAATCTTTCCCGTGAGCTTGCATGCTACCAGTCCTTCCTTTTCAAATGTGTTGCGCCTGTTTGCACAATTTCACAAATAATCATATGTGATTAATAGTATGACAAATAATCCCTATGCACGGGGACCGAAACAATGCATGCCAACTTTTTCCGTGTTTATCACGTATTTTAACTTTCCCCGCTGTCTTGCCGTTTTCCCGTAGAATATCCCATATTTGAATACTCTCATAACAGCCCTGCCATCGGGCCTGTCTCTGTGTTGCCCTGTTGCTACCCCTTGCCCTTCCAACGAAACAGATGTCTTCAAATCATCGTTTTCCTTGCTTGAAGGCGAACTTAGAATGATGTTAACCTATTTAAGTTTAACGGCGCGATTGTCGTGAGAGCACGATTCATTGGCGCTTGCATGTTCGGCCTTATGTCTACGTGCGCACCTGAGGCTACTCAGCTGCAAGAGAAATAATTTCCCCTCTTTGTATGTTCACTGCAAGTTGGCCTACCATAACTTACCAACTCTGCACTGTAGACTGGCTATTTATATTTTTCTGTGAAATAAGCAAATTTATTTGTTCAACTTTATGAAGCAGAATTACGCATAGGGTACTTGGAACATAATACATTTGACAAAGGACAGATGAATGTTGCTAGTGACAAAATATTAACTTTCAGTGTTTTACGATGTCTTTGTCATGGGGAAGTGTTTTCCCCCATGCATTTATTCTAGGTTACTGTCAGTGACTGCCGTGAGAGAAGCGGGTTCTGTGTTTCGTTCATGTCAGTGACTGGCGCGAGAGAAGCGGGGTCTGTGTTGTGTTGTGTTGCGTTGCGTTAATTTATTTTCATTGGGCATACCGTGCAGTGCCGTCCACAGCTCTTCAGTTCTGACAAAGCCAAAATTACTTCTTTTGAAACAATGAGTATCCTACAGGAAGCGCGTTTGTATGGTTATATTGCTTGGGGGGGGGGGGGGGGGGTGTCCCAAGCAGCTTTCAGCCATAAGGCTACTTTGAGAACATTTCAATTCACCCGACACTAATATTCAAAATGTTGAAAACTATTTCGGCATAGCCTATAAAGCAGTTTAATTAAATGGAATGTTAGTTGTAAACAAACGAGCTACTTGGTGAGGCTTGGCCTCACAGATGCGCTCGTGCCTTAGATGGCAGGAAAAATCTTCACGATAGGCCTATTAACTAACCACCCGATTCACGTTGGCTGGGGGGAAGGGGGGCCATCAGACAATTGTGCCCAGTTAATCCGGCCCTTCCCCCCAAAAATCACACCTTCCCACCTCTGACAGCTTAAAAGAAGTCAAGAGGACTCCTTACTCACAGACCTATTCACAAACCTGCGGTTTTGAAATCCTATGCAGCTACAGGAGCTTCCAATCGCGAGGAAGCAATTTTGCATTGTAGGCATAACTAACATGCAATAACGCCGCCAACAACAACCAAATCTAGGCTAATCATTGTCAACATGTAAATTAAATGTAACATTATTGTGAATCAAATTAAAATGTTCTCTTTTGCAAACGTAGGCATAGTAACAGAATAATTGAATAATGTTACAAGATACTACATCAATCCGTATGTTTCATTGGGCTACTAGGCTATTTGTTTTGCCTTGATTCATTTAGGCTAGGCCTTTTTATTCAGGGGCCATATTCACAAAGAATTTTAAGGCTAAAAGTAGCTCCTAACTGGCGAATTTAGGAGCAACTCCTAAAAATAATGGGCGTGTCACTCCTAACTTTAGGACTCCTAATTTTTTCACAAAAAGTAATTCACGAAGCATTTTAGACCTAAAAGTAGCACCTAAGTCTGGGACAGCTTAAGTCGAGAGGACTCCTAACTCACTAAGACCTATTCATAAACAGCTTTTTTGTGGCATTTTACGTTGCGATGTTTTGAAATAGCCTATGAGGCAACAGGAGCCACGAAGACTCACTCCTAGTTTAGGAGTTGTCTGAAAGGCTTTGTGAATAACTTTTAAGAGAAAACTCCAATCTAAAATCTTTAAGTGTGATTTAGGAGTAGCCTACTCCTAGTAGTAAGATAAACGCCTTTGTGAATAGCCTACGGCCCCAGTTATTCATCATCTTCCGTCCTTGTGTAGCGCACGCATTCTGAGACCTGTCACTCATCATCGTAAGGGAGGTGTTTGGAATCATGCCCGCGTTACAATCATCAGCCAATTAGCCAATCAAGGTGGTCACGCTTGCCCATTTACCGAAATTAATGGTCGAATATTACTGATGATCATTGTTATTTAAGAACATGCAGTGTGCGTAGGGTACCAAAAACATCTTGCTCGTAAAAAAGCATCATAACGCACATTCTGGCGGGTCTGTTATTTACTGTAGGCTGCGCAAACCACATGCCTTTATTTTGGGCAAGCCTGCATTCATTCATTCATTCAACCTTTATTCTCGGAGGGTCATTGAGGGAAGCCCTCATTTTCAATGAAGCCGAAATTACAGAAGCGAAGCAAATCGCTCCACAAACAAGACAACATTCGAGGCCTTCTGTTGAAGAATTTTATATAAAGCCTGCGCTGACAGTAATCCTCCTGCCCCTGATAGGCCTACCACAGCTGTGGATAGTGTGGAATGTTCAAGTAATAACACAATCCAATGTGTGTCTCAATTGTCCCCCGCTGACCACCTCACACATTTCTCTAGATTTTGCAACGAACTTACATTACACAATGCCATAAAATACGCCAGTTTTAGGACACAGAATAATGTTTGTAATGATACCAGGTAGGCCAGGTATTGTCGAAGGTGCATGGTGAAGTGAAATTCTTACTTTGGAAAACAAACATTTGCCGATATCATCGCCGATCATCAGAATATTGCAACAGATTCTGTGTTCTGGACTGCAGGTAACTTGTTAAACCAGTGGTTATCAAACTTTTATTTCATTCCCCACTTTGATCAAGGGGCATGACTGATGATAGTGGAGATAACGTGTTATCCCGAGGCTTTTGCAAGTCGGCATCTTCGACGGTAGTCTATTAAAAATATAAGTTTTCGATGTCCCAAACGGAGAGCCTTACTTTATTGTTTTTAACGATCTCTATGCTACTCACAAAAATGTAGGCATGGGGACATGATGAAGTAGGTTATCCAACTGTTGTGTGTTAAATTATTGTGATTACGAGCCAGTGGTTTTCAAACATTATGCGTGACTCGGACATCTAACTAAATGCAACAGGCTCATATCGTCCTCGCATTCGCAAAATGAGGACCAGTGTTTTGTCAAATTGCAAATAGCTATTCGTTTTAACTATTTTTTTTATGATAGTAGCCTATACAAAAAGCACTTCATACTATCTTAATCTTGGAATATGGGGAGGGAAGTGGCGCGTCTGCAGTCAGCCAAATATGAATGTAATTCTGCGGCATAAAGCAGATGTAATTGTTTATCGTACAGAAAAATAAAAATGACATGTCAAGCAGTCAATTGACTACATTGCAGTCAAGAAGTAGGGCAAATTAATTTACGAAACCAAAACGTGGGTCATAGTCGTCTAAGCCTCTATTGCGTAGCCTGTTAAAAACGTCGCCAGATAGTATTAAATCGGCAACAACATTGTTTTCTGCAGAAGCTTACCCAAGGCTACAGATTAATTCTGAACAGTTATTTCTCTACTGGCTCAATTATCACACCACTGTTTTGATTTGCGTAGTTGCGTTAACCCCAACACTGACAATAATGTAGACAGCAAATTTCGATTTCGATTTTCGTGTAGTCAAGCCTTAAGCCATACCCAAGTAGCCTAAATCGAGGTAATGTTTAATTATGCATGATTTATTTTGTTATTGAATTCGTAGGCTGGGATTACTCTCGGCAACAATTATGTAAGGGACGGCAGGCAGAGCGATGTACAGTGGCAGAGCGACGCACAGTGGCTGAAAGTGGTACTAAAGCTTCACTCAGCTTCACGCCGCGTAATGCGCGAATGAAGTGGTCATTTGAAAGCGATGCCCACTGTATGTGGAGTCTTGCATACAATACATCATATCTTTTATTTATGCTTTTATGGTTACTTGTATGGTGCATTTTTCCCATAGAACTGTTTTCTGGTGTTGCACACCTTATATACGAGTTATGTTTATTTAATCACTGTTTTTATGTTAGCTCGTTACACAATGCACATTACCTCAGTTCTACATGCTACAGTCTGCTAACGTGGCTGCAGATGTAGCGACGTTAACTAGTTAGCTTACAGACTTTCATACTGGTGAATTGGCTGAATGCATTTAAACGTGGTTTACCTGTTTGATTGGCAGGAGCTGTGATGCGACTGGCTCGCTCACTGTCTGATGTGTTTGTTTTGTCTTATATTTCAGGTATGCCATGTTTGTTTAATGTACTTTTGTCATTGTCTATTCACATGTACTTTTGTGGCGACGCTGTTAACTGTGTGTCTCGTAGTCTTGCCGCGCGCTCTCTTTTGCTACCGTCCTGAGGCAGAGGAGCTGTGATGCGACTGGCTCGCTCCCTGTCTGATGTGTTTGTTTTGTCTTATATTTCAGTAAAAGAGTCAAAGACCAGGTCGGTTGTGGCGTCTCTCATTATACACAACACAACGCAGAGAACGTGGTAGAGGGAAAACTACCTCTGTTACACTGGCTATCTATATGTTTTGTCCTATGTCACCTGCCTAGGGACTGCAGATGAAAAGTAGTTACTTTTACTAACTCTGGCATATTTACATGGTGTTTTTTACACAATGTTCATTAATATGTATGGTCCCTATCAAATAAACCAATACAAAAAAAACAAATTTCAGCCTGGATCGGCACCTTCAGCTTAATCTCTTAATCAAAGAGTTTTTGGTGTTTCCAGCTAAAACAGCTATCTCCCAACAGATTAACATCCAGCTTGACTCAACTTCACTGACCCCAACTAGATCGGCACGTAACTTGGGCGTTGCAATTGATGACCGACTTAACTTCTCTGAGCATATAGCTTCTATTGCAAAATCATGTCGGTTTATGCTTTACAACATTAGGAAGATCAGCCCTTATCTGACACAAGATTCCACACAACTTCTTGGTCAAACCATGGTCATCTCCAAGCTGGACTATTGTAATTCATTATTAGCTGGTTTAGCCACTTGTGTAATAAGATCATTACAGTTGATTCAAAATGCTGGAGCACGCCTGGTCTTCAATAAGCTAAAGAGGACACATATAACTCCTCTCCTAGTTACTCTCCATTGGCTCCCTATAGTAGCCAGAATTAAATCTCTCAATTTGGCCTATAAGACACTGACTGGATCTGCTCCTAGTTATTTTAATTCAATAATCAAGGTATACATCCCCAACTGCCCACTGCGGTCTTCTGATGAGCGTCTGTTATGTCGACCAGTCATAAACACTAGGTCTAATTCAAGACTCTTTTCCTCAGTGGTTCCATGCTGGTGGAATGAGTTGTCCAGTGCTCTCCGTTCCTGTGGTAGTTTTGGGTCGTTTAAGAGGGTCTAAAGACATTCTTGTTCAACATGCACTTAGTTCTTTAAGCGCTTCTTATGCGTTATGGTTTGTATAATATTGTTTTATTTCCATTAGGCTGTTGATTAATTTGACATTATTGTTTATTATTGATATTCTCCTTAATATAGTCTTACAATGTCATTGTTTTTTATATTATTGATTAAATGGACACTATTGTTTATTATTGCTTTTCCCCTCATTTTCATTGCTTATTTTATTAGGCTATTTATTGAATTGACATTGTTGTTTATTATTGCTATTCTCCTTATTTTATAGTTTGACCAACATTCTAATCTGTTCCCTGTTTTTAAATATTGTGTTGTTTTTATTTTTGTATTTGTGTGTCGCTTTGGACAAAGGCGTCCCATAACCATAACCAACCATAACCATATAAAGGCTTAACATGCTTCAGATGTAACGTTATCTGATGTCAAAGTGACGCCAAAATGAATAGGGTCAATGGAATGCTAGCTGGAAGTGGTCTACTCCTAGCCTCAGAGCCGCCCATAGTGTCTATGCTCTCCAAATGTTCGTCTACCCCCTTGGATATTTCATCAGGAGCCACTTCCGGGAATCCGGATCGCACGGGGGATCCCGGAAGTGGTCCACTTTATGCAGATCAGAGACTGTTCCATTCAAGTCTATGGCCATAGCTCAGAATTTCACCACAAATGCTAAGATCTCGGTTCTATAGCGTTAGGAATGTGAATTTTGGGGACGTTTTCATGATCCTAAAAGCCTTCTGACCATTTCAGGTAATTTTTTAGCATTTTTGATCATTCTAGTCTGGAGAACAACATGCCTCTTTATGCAGACAGGACTCAATCCCCATTTCCAGTGTTGGGGGTAACGCGTTACTGTAATTTCGTTACCTTACTTTGTTACCCAATAAAGTAACACATTACAATTCAAATTTCAGTAATTCGTTACAGTTACTGAATAACTAACGTCCATTCCTGCGTTACTCACAATATCTCTAATATATTGACTTATTGTTGGCATGCAGTGATTCCTTATTGAAAATATAGATTAGCCTAGATACATTATTTCATTGTAGTATATATGCACAGGGTAGAGCACGCATTCTCTTCCTCAAACAGGTTGGCTTCAGCCCGCACCTCCCCTTTGAAATCAAAACAGTGGCTTGTGCAAGAACTGTTCATGCAGACTACAACTGGCGCAGTGTAGCCTACACAACTTTGTTCAAAATTGATGCATTCAAGTTAACTTTGCAAAGTTAGTGTTATAGCCTACTCATCACAACGTTGTCAATCACATACACCAATTTATTCTAATGTCTCTCTATGGAACTACCTGTAGCTTAATTTGCGGAGGACGAAGAGAAAACACCTTTTTGATAAATGAGCCAGTATAGTGGAGAAATAACTTGAGAGATAAGAACTAATCTGTAGCCTAGGGTAGGCTTCTGCAAAAATGCTGTTGGTGATTTAAACTATCTAGCGGACGTTTTTAAAAGGCTACAAGCAATAGAGGCTTAGACTATGGCCCACGTTTTGGTTCGTAAATTAATTTGCCCTACTTCCAACTCTTGACTGCACTGTAGCCAATTGACTGCTTGACAGGTTATTTATATTTTTCTGTACAATAAACAAATGTGTTGATTCAACTTTATGTAGCAGAATTACACACTTGGCCAGCCTATAGAACGGACACATTTTGGAGGGATAATGAGAATGTACTGTAGGCTACGCACACAAGAATCTGTTGACTATTTGTGGCGGGTTACCAGCAAACAATGTTTACCTAATGCATTAACTCAAGACCTCAAACGTTTTGTAAACAACCAAAACAGAAAGGATGCAGCAGGCAGCAAATGTAGAAGAGTCATTTCCAATGGAAGAACAAAACGCTGAATGAAGCCCGCGTTACTGATGTTGAAGCACACACGCATAACGGTAAAATAAAATTAAACAAAAGGTAAATTTAGCAAATTAATATACAGTAGGCTATTGTTGGTGAAAGTAGGCCTACTAGGCTACTTTTAGCTGACCAATGCCAAATCTAAAATTGTGAATATTAACTCATTGAGTGCCAAAAACGTAATATTACGTTTTTCCTTCCCATGCGTTGAGTGCCAAAAACGTAATATTACGTTTTTAGCGTTTTTTAAAATTACGAAACTAGACACTCCAACACACCTTATATGTGATTTTGGGAACTCTGTGATGAATGGAAATGAAATATATGACGATCGAAAACTCATGAAAACGCACAATCTGGACATTTTATCATAACTCGGTTGCCACTTTGGGTCGAATCAATGACGCATGGCTAGGTCTATCACTAGGTGGCAGTCTCGCCAGGTCTCGCTGATCACTTCCCGGAAAGTTTACAGGCAACACTTAATATTTCATGAAAGACGTTATATCTCCATTTCTAGAAAAAAACAGCGATTTTGATGAAAACTAGCCACTGTTTAGCTTGGGATTTCTCAGGAACAGAGGCGTGTAGAAATACACGCTTTGCACCCACTGAGAGCTTAAAGTCTCACCTTTTAAACGAGCCATTGTATGTGTTCATAGCTATAACACAGAATATGCTGTGGCTGTACAAACATCATCAACAATGGTCTAGATTGCTGGCACTCTAGGACAAAGCTTCCGAAAACAGCTTGGCATTCAGTGAGTTAACAATGTTGCCTAACTCTTTGAACGTTCCACCTTGGTTAGAGACCAACTCAAAAGTAAAGTAACAGTAACGAGTAACACATTACTTTCCAAAGGACTAACGAGTAAAATAGTTTCATTACAATTTAAAGAAGTAACGAGTAACTTGTAACACATTACTTTTTTTGAGTAACAACCCAAACACTGCCCATTTCGCATCCATAGACATGAACTACGACAAATTATTATGCTCCGCCTATGTATAATCTTTGTTAGAGCATAACACATCACTATCAAGTTTGGTTACGCATAAACCAATAGAGCTGGTAAGTCCCGCCCTTTCCGCTGGACCTCTAGATTGAAAAATCGTCAATGCAAGTGAATGTGAGAAAATAATTATTTTCTGGTCCCGTTTGATTTGTGCCATGAATGTGAACATATGTCGTCTGTGAATTTTTAATATAATTTTTCATGTTACAAGTGTGACAGTATATTATATGATTCTTCGGCTATCAGTTGTGGAAAAGACATAACAAGAAAGACTACATGTCGCCTGTGACGTGAGCTAGCTCTAATCACTAACATTAACTGAGATGCTAGTTTTTGTAACGGCAGGAATAAACACACATGGTAACAAAAATATTTGAAACATGTCTAACTTCACTCAACACATTAACACTACGATACAGTGTGATTGTAAAGTTGTATGGTTCACTGTGTTCAAAGTCGATCTTAATAACCCTCTACATCTCGACCAACTGATGGTTGTTATGGGAAACTAGTGATCTGTCGTCTAGCGGAAAGTTGTAGTCCACAAAGTGCTCTCACACAAAGTTTAACCGCATCAAACTTCTACCCGCTCAATTGTAGCATTCTTTACACGAAAATTTATATTAAAAATTCACAGACAACATATGTTCACATTCATGGCAAAATTCAAACGGGACCAGAAAATAATGATTTTCTCACATTCACTTGCATTAACGATTTTTCAATCTAGAGGTCCAGCAAAGGGCGGGACTTACCAGCTCTATCACACCTCAACGTCTTTCGAAGTCAGGCAATTGTCATACCATTTCTATGGCACAGATTCTGGTGTTTTGACGCAAGCTATAAGTAAGTATAAGTATACTCTTTTGATCCCGTGAGGGAAATTTGGTCTCTGCATTTATCCCAATCCGTGAATTAGTGAAACACACCCAGCACACACAAATCCCGGCGCAGTGAGCTGCCTGCAACAACAGCGGCGCTAAAGCTAATAATCAAGAAGAAGGATCTATATGCTCAAAAGAAAAAACAAATTGAACACTCATCAATGAGCAGCTCAAAATATTTAGCCTAGGTCCTCTTTTAGACTCGTTGTTAATGACTGCATTTTGCCTTGGAAAGTTCTGCGCTCCATTAGCGCCTTTTAGTTATGAAAACTTTAACCATCAGCAACACATTGAAAATATGCTAACTGAAACAACTGGTGAACAAGAAATAACTTTCCAAGACAACATCAAACTATTAGGCCTAGGTGAACTTACAATCGCACTCAGTGGAATATTTTTAGTTTCGCAAATCGGCAGCTGGGGAAACGCAAATTTGCGAGTGAACACTCACCTCATCAAGTCTTTCATTTAACCCACCGTTGGATAAAGAAAAACTAACATAAAGAGAGGCCACTATGCTTTGCCTGTCATTCTCACTTGTCACTTTCTCTCTGTATCTCATCCTCGCATGAAATAGATTTGCGGGAGATTCTAATTCACATGCTCAAGGAGCTTTCCGGAGAAGTTGGATGTCTGGTCGTTTTGCGTAGTTTTAAGTAAAAAAACTGTAGCAGCGTACTTTGATGTGAAAACGCGTGGTTGCTATGCAAAATGCGTACAGTTTGGCAGGTCTGCTAGTTAAATTGCAATGTGAGAGGCAGCCAGCAGGGGAGGATACGTTGGCAGGATTATTTAAAAGGCAACCGCAACTACATTGTTCGTCTGCCCTGATTCTGATACCATGGCGGCATTAATTTTGCCGTGGCGGGCCGCCTCATCAACGTAGAGGAAACACTGTGGCCACTACAGCCAAATAGTTTGCTGTTTACCTGTCCTAGGTCTCCAAAGCAAACTTTGCTAGGGTAAAATTGCTGTGTAAGAATCTAACGAGACACATTTACAACTGAAAAAAACATTGGTGACTCAAAAAGTTTTATTTTACAAGATATTACAAAATACAAATAGGGAGAACCAAATGTTTCAATCTTACCATATCTGTGGAGAGACGAGTGAGGTATTTCTCTTTTTGCACTTCATTCCCCAGTTTGGACAGCAATGTGTTGATGAGTGTGTTCTGAATGTCACACAGAACCGCAACAGATGGGTCCACTTTTGCTAGTTCTTCAATCACCAAAATGGACGCGAAAAAGCTGGATCCAGTGCCACCATATTGTGGGTCAATTTCAATACCCATTAACTATGAAAGACGTACAAAATCATTTATACACCAAAGCAAGAGCAGATATATTTAATTGCTTTCATTTTTCTTCTGGGTCATTCCACGTCAATTGAACCAGGGCCCACGCACTTAGGTCTCAAAAAATTCTGAAAAAATTACCAGGTGTACCTATGTTACCCAGGAGACACACTGTAAAATTACTCTTAGGTAAGATCAATACTTTCCAAGATACGGCCAGTTTTACAGGGGGAGGGGGGTGTCGATTTTGGTCGGCCTCTTTTTTTTGTCAAAGTTCACAAGCCCACAGCGCAAGAACTAAACCATGTAGGAGGCTCAAATTTTGCATGCTGGTACATAAATAAGAATAGTATGTAGCAAAATAGTCATGTTTGGTCTGGATAATCCTGCATGGTCATAGCCGTCCCTCAAAGTTGATAAGTTGACAAGTTTTATTGGAGTTTTTGGCTGGGCTCTGTTTAGGCCTTCAGAAGACATTTTTTTGACCATTGAGATCAATATGTTTTGTATAGAGCTACCACAGGTTACTCTATACAACCACAGGTGGCACTGTGGTAACTCTACACAAAACATATTGATGTCAATGGGGCATTTTGCCCATGTTCAGGGTGGAAAATAAAAAAGAAAGATTTTCATAAGACAAGTCAAATTGGTGTTTTTAAAAAGAAGGGATCATGGAGAATAAAGAAAAACTTATTAAAAAAATATTTGTATATTCCCACAAAGGTGTTTGGGTGCTCTGAAAATGATAACCAAAATTATTGTTTTATAGACTTGTGAGGTCTGCTGTTCAGACCCTGAAGGGATTTATTTTCTGTTCATTGCTTTTTGTGAGAGTGTTTCTACTTATCTCAGTAAGGAAAATAAATCAAGAGCCTATGTTGAGTACAAATATGTCTTCTGAAGGCCTAAACAGAGCCCAGCCAAAAACTCCAATAAAATTTTGATCAACTTTGAGGGACAACTATGACCATGCAGGATCATCCAGACCAAGCGTGATGATTTTTCTACATACTATTCTTATTTATGTACCAGCAAGCAAAATTTGAGCCTCCTACATGGTTTAGTTATTGCGCTGTGGGCTTGTGAACTTTGACAAAAAAAAGAGGCCGACCAAAATCGACACCCCCCTTCCCCTGTAAAATAGGCTGTATCTTGGAAAGTATAGATTTTACATAAGAGTAATTTTACAGTGTGTCTCCTGGATAACATAGGTACACCTGGTGATTTTTTCAGAATTTTTTGAGACCTAAGTGCGTGGGCCCTGGTTCAATTGACGTGGAATGACCCTTCTAGTATTTTACAATACAGACCCCTTGCTCAAAGAGACTTCTGATGACCTTCTCATCCATTTTGGAGTTTTCATCCATTTCAGACACAAACGGTGAAATCTGTTCTTGAGCAAACTTCTTCACTGATGTGACATGAAAACAAAAAATACAGTTTGTCTTAATGTTTATATTTACATAGTCACTATTAGCTCAAAGTACTGATAAACTTTATTTTATCAAACAAATATATTTTCATAACCAACACACATGGTTATAACATTCCACTCCTCAAATCACCAACCCAAAGCTAAATGCAAGTGCTACTCTTGAGGCACCAATTCCTGGATTTTGCTACAGAATTCATGCCTAGAAAAGTCCACAGCATGATTGTTTGCATATGCAACATTTGAGTCAACATTTTACCCAGGAGCCGGTTGAACCAAGCCTAGTCTTGACAGCTATGTTGATCTTTGTTAAGACCTAAATTTAACTATGCCTGATCTTGTGAGTGCCCACAGCATTGAAAATGGGAATGTGTGTTGATAGGATACACTGTAAACTATCTCCTGTCATGTATTGTTTTGATCTGGCAACGGAGGACCAAAGAAATACAGATATTAGAAAATGAATTTAACTATAGGGCCAAGCAATTAAACATTGTCACAAATAAAAGAAAATAATCACGCTGGAGATGGATAACAGAGGCAATTAATGATCGCTCCAACTCAGGCAGCCTCCGTTCAGATATTAGTCAAAACAAAATAAAAGCCTTTCTGAGCAAAGCAAAAAAAAGTAAAAGAAAGAAAAGTATCCAACTGGTGGAGATCCTTCCCAAAAACATCAATCAACAGCAATTTAATTGTAGATGTCTTTGGGGAGGATTCCCCAGCCTTTACTGGCCGGTGTGGAGAGTGGCTTTTGACAGGTCAGAGCGCACCGCGTCTGTCACTAGGCCTGAAGCATTCCCGCCAGTTGTAGAACAATGGGACCAGAGTTTGTGTTAAAAAAAATGGACATTATATACGGATACGGACTGGTGCGGTAAATTAAATGTTTTTTTGATGCATGTGGAAAAAAAGAATGACGATGTATTGGATTGTATACTTTGTATGGGAAAAGCAAAGGAATATTGAAATGTCATACGTGGTCATGGTATCGCTAAATGGTCTGATGCAAAGCATAGCGTCGGGGCGGTTGTGAGGGTTTCATGTGCGCACTTTTTACATCTTTGTGAGATTGCTCCAACTGTGCCTGTATGTTAGTTTGTATTATGTATTGAATGTTTACCTTACCTGTGGTATGCCTGTCTTCCGGGGTGCAGGGGTGCAAACAGAAGGGTAGGGGGTGGGACGCATTTAAATGGTCGGGGCGCGCTCCCGTAAGGGAAGCGCTCATTTAGGCAGGGGTGTTTAGGACAATTATTATTTATTTGTTGTTTAGGGTATTGCAGCGCATTGGGGATGTCGGAACACAAATGTTATAGAGTAGTGTGTGCGCTAATGCAGTTTATGGCTTAAAACAATAGGTCAAAGGGGCGATTGATTATTCGCTGTGGTTTGGTTGAGTCCGATGGTATAAAATGTCAGTGAGCGCTGCATTCGGGGTTCGCCTCTGTCGTGAGTTGTGTTTAATGTTTTCCGTTTTGTCTGTTACCTAAACCTGCCGGTAGCTTAATAATAATAAAAAAAAAGGAAATTACGTTAACTTGAATTTCATTGCCTGAGTCTCACCATCCGCTTGGACACATTACTACAGGAAGGAATTACCATTTCATGTAAATGCAAAAAGGCTGCTGTGTAAAACATTGTATCAGTGTAATTTTTTATTTTTTTTAATTAACTTGCAGTATGATTATTCAGACATAGGCCTACAGTTTTCTTGAAAACCACTTAATAGGTTAGATGTTAGCTTAGAGCATACAATCGTCAGTACAAATGAAATGTTAAATCAATTGTGATGCCCTAGGTATTAGGAACATGAGTTGGATGTTAACTAGGGCTGTCCGCGTTAACCGCGATGCGATTATGGACCAAGCGTAATGCTTTACATTTTTTTTAATTGCATTAATCACTTGTTCTGTTATCAACAATCCCTTTTGGCTGCTACTATTTTGACCCTTTGATGCACCGTTTCTTGTCCTCATACTGCCACAGACACTTCCTAGTAGGCTTCTGCCTAGCCCCAAAGATTGTTAAGGCGGAGCAAGATACTTTGTCATAGCTCATGTCTATAGGCGCGAAATGGGGATCGAATCCTGTCTGCATAAAGAGGCGTGTCGATGACGTCTGTGAACTGCTGCTCTCACTGCTCCTTGCACGCATCTAGGCAAGTGGGCGTGTCAAGCAGGCAGCTCTGAGTGAGTGAGTGCGCAGGCAACTTCAACATAGTTCCAGATTTCACCTTTTGTTTTATCCACAAGGCCGAAGACTGTCGGGAAAGACTATGTCGGATAGCCTACATCGCGAATAGTGAAGGCAAGCCATCAGGTACACAGAGGCCCGTTTGTAAAATATGTTTCAAAGTCATTTAAAAGCAGTAGGCTACGCATGGAACTTGGCTAAACACCTCGCAGACATATCCCAAAAATGTTAAAGAGTTCAAAGAACGACAGGTTAACGAATATAGAAAACACGACTCCATGGTTAGTGCCAAGTTCTTCTCTTCTGTTAGTGAAACGAGTATGGTTCTCTGGGATAAAGCGAACCATAATTCATCAATGAATTTTGACGTGACATAACGAGCTGTAATCATTTTGACGAGACATAACGAGCTGTAATCATAGGGTGCTAACGTGATGAAAGCGCAATGTTCACGCCAGAATAACATTACCATAACTTGTAAACAATCTATTTCATGTTTGGTCAGTACTATTGGTAATATTTGTCATGGCATGTAGACTGCAATTTGTTCAATAATTATTGCCCAGATGTAGGATAGGCTACCCGGAATGCGCTAATTAAAGCCCACAGCATATAATACCACCAAAGCGTGTCCTAATAATAATAGCGGGTTATTGTTACGCGGGCAAATCATGTTATCAAAGAAATAGACGTAATGTAGGAATGCACACAGATATATTGCAACAGGTAATGGTGTAGGCCTATCTAACGAAGACCTGAGTGGTTGGAACGTCGTACTTGTACACTGGGTGCAAAGAAGACTATCCTCACATTGTTTCCCTAAAGTTGCAACTGGCAAGGAAATCAGGAAGGCCTAGGGTAGACTATACTGTGTATCAGATAGCCTAAAGATTAGCCCCCTCTGCATAGCATTCAGTGATTTGCATACAGTAATTTCAACACTGACCTTGATCTAGCCTAGTTTGGCTATTTAGCTACTTTATTGCCAAAACACACCACAATGTAAATGAACTATAACAAACAATAAAGGACTTAGTCATACAAAGTAGGCCTACTATTTTACTGACTATAAAATAATAATTATGTAGGAAGTTTAGAACCCAGAATTGACCTGCACACTACAAAAGTGCACCGAATTCAACACAAATGACTCAATACACTTGGAGGAGGTATGAGTCCTTTCTTTTCCAGATATCTTAGGATTTCGCTGTAGTATCGTTTCAGTTTCGAGCATCGTGATATTTATGGCAGGTATCGTATCGAAGTCATAATTTTGATATAGTAACAACACTATACAGTATGTGGTAAAATTCTGAGCTATGCCCATAGACTTCAATGGAGCAGTCGCTGCCTCTGCTCTGCATAAAGGGGGATTATTTATGACCCCCCCTCGTGCGATCCGGGTTCCCGGAAGTGGCTCCTGATGAAATATCTTGCTCCGCTTTAACAATCTTTGCTAGCCCTTCACCTCCTGTAGTCATGGAGATCCCCCCCTGCAAATTATTTTGTTGTGAGTACAGAGCCTTGGCACAGGCAATGTGCCAGACCAAAAAACAAAAAACGTGGTAACACTTTATTTTAAAGTTCACGTTAGCCAATGCATACCTAATTAATGCCTGTATTAGTGACTTGTAAGGCATGTGTTAGGCAACATTATTACACAGCTCTTCACAAGGCAAGTAGAACGCTCCATTGCCTTGAATGGGCTTTCCCAAAGTTCTACGGTAAAATATTTTCATGTAATTACCGCTGCAAACATATAATTACCGCTGTCAATGGCAACGGAGTTTGTGCTTCTACTTCAGGTATTTCATATCACTACGCAAGAACTGGAACTTCGTTCAAAAGTGAAAGCAGACGGTTGATCAACTGTGTTCTAAAGAATGTTTGATTCAAGTTCAACGTGTGTTGTTGCGAACTATGTTTCTCAGCAAATGCCACGATGAACGGTAGAGAATAGGCTAGGCTATGTAGGCTAAAGTCATATTGGGGGAAGTTTATTATTTTGGCAAGTAGCCGTGTAATAAGCGGGATAATGTATAGAACGCCGGTAATTATTGGGAAAATAAGTCCCTTTAGGGCGGAACAAGACCCCTCCGCTGCACCCTGTCGGGACTTATTTTCCCAATAATGACCGGCGTTCTATACATTATCCCAGTGTTTCCCATACATTGACTTATTTGTGGCGGCCCACCACAATATCAACATTGACCACCACACAATGATTTTCCAGGTTGTACCAAATTGTGCTTAAATCTTGTTAGCATCATAACCACGCTGTGCTAATTTGTTAAAAACTGTTGCATTCAAGTTAATTCTGGAAACCAAGCACCACAAATGGAATTAAATTCTGTGGGAAACACTGTATCCCTTACTGTACGTACACACCGCCGCCGACTTGAGCTTCCAAAGAAGCTCTGGTCGCCCTGTCAAGGACGCTTGTCAAAAAAGTACAGGGAAGCTTCGGACACTTTGGCCGCTCTGACGTGACCGAACGTAAAATGCCATCTTAATACTTTATTCTATTCGATTGGTTGCTGGTCGTTGGTCGCTGAACCGCGTCATAGCTCATTACCATGAAGTTGACTGACTTTCAACTTTCTGCTTGACGCTCAAGTCGCTCAAGACGCCCAAAACGCGACGCCGACGGATTTGCCGCTTCTGGCAGCTGAGAGAAGCCAGTTTCCATTGAAAATGAATGACTTCCTGAATCCTTGGAAGCTCAGGTCGGCGGCGGTGTGTACGTACAGTTACTTATTACACGGCTCTTCAGAGTGCTGCAGAATGCTCCATTCACTTGACTGGACCTTCCCAACGTTCAGTGGTCTGCTAATGTAACCGGCAGAGTCAGTGCTGTATTAAGTTTGTCCTCCTGCTGTTACCGTAGCTCCTTTCCCCTTTCTCACACCTTCCAGTAAGCTTCTAAGTGGCTAGGTTTCCTTAGCGGCAACACCACTTGCTATAAAATAACAGGCTCACCGGTAGGCCAACTAAGATCCCTAGTTTCTGTAAACTCTGCCGATTCGGCTATCCTTGGTTCTCTGGGTGTTCGTCTGTTAAAGGTACGTGCTTTTGCCTCATCTGCTACACGATCAAATGATTGTATTTAATTGTTTATTTAATGTTAAACTGTGGGCAACAGGTGTCGCTAGACGCTTCCGAGTAGTTGGTGGGTAGCCCTACTACTGAAGGTAATAGTACACTATTTTAATCATTGTTGTTCAACGTCAGGCTACCATGTTTGTGAGGTTGTATGTATATTTAATAGCCACATTGTAACGTAGGTCTCGGGTGAAAGACGTTTCAACGAAGCCCTGCACTGTTAAGGGACTTATCGTAACACCCCCAATTATCACCACTTTTGTTCAGAAATTCTAAAACAACAATGTTTTTTAACACTTCAAAATAACATTTGCTAAATGAACCTTACATTTTTCAGTAGCCATAGGTGTGTAGATTTGAACAAAATCTGGTTTGGTTCTTAACGGGAGCATTTACTGCCTGAAATATCCGATTTTGTTTACCACGCTTGGAGTTATAGTGCTGGCCTGATGGGTCGCGCACACGCAGCCTTACAACACTGTTTACAGCTCGAGTCACGGTAAAATGTTATTTTTGGAATAGTAGAATGGAAAAGTAGAATGATGCATAGTGTGCATGTGTAAATCCTGTCAATGGAAAACTGTTATTTGTTGATTGTGTATTGTTTATGGATGGCTGATAAGGACTCTTTTGTGTCTCCAGAACCAGTTGCCACTGCTGTTTTGCCTACTGTAAAATTAATGTAAAGTAGCTTTTGCCCTTTTTGTTTTGTTTCTTTTCTTTTCTGTTTAGTTGGTTTCATTTTGTATTATTTGACTTGGCCTTTACCTTTTAGCCTCCTGTTGCCTCTCTCCTTCACGGCATTAGGGCATGTGTGGTACTGGCTGCCCCAGTAGTCTGCTACCAGTGTGAAATCCTTCCTATTCAGCTTTGCTCTACTGTTTTCCCAGTCACTGAGTGCTAACCATCGCCTCCCCCCTTCTCTCTTCTCCAGAGTAATAGTGAAGCTGTTCACTGGGAAGGTCGCCGGATCTGAGACCTCCTCTTCGCACACTGCTCACAGTATTTTGTAGTGGTACTGTAACGTGCACCTCACCATTTGCTGTGATCACATTGTTGCAGTAGTTGTGCCTATGCGTGTATGTGTGTCTGTGTGAATAGGCACCAGAGTCAAGAGCACGAGTTTGTGTCGGCCTCACACTTCTCCCAGGACAGGTAACCGCTCCCCATCAGCTGACTAGCTATCTCTCCCCTGCTACTGTCCCAAAGAGTAATATCCCTGGTGGCAGCCATTACCACTTCCCCTTGCCGTTCACCCCAGTGGATGCGTGCTCTAGTGCTTAACCTCATAAATGGCCTTGTGAATTAATTAGTGCTGTGAAACGATTACATTTTTTAATCATGATTAATCACTGAATTCCTATAGTTAATCACGATTAATCACATATTTTATCATATGATTAAAATTCTATTAGGCTATTTTGCATTTCTGAACTTTCCAGAAGTAAAGCAATTATTGTTCATCTTGATTGGGATTCAAATGAAAACGATACTGTGTCGCGGTGTGAAAAGGCAGAATCGCGACACACCCTTCTAGTGTTTCACGCAGTGCTTTGCAGCTTACGCGGCCGCAAAAGCAACCCACAACTCCCGCTTTACTTATCGGTAGCCTACGTTGTCCAAAAACAAATAAATAAATAAATAATAATTTCATACCTCTCCTTGCTTTCATTGTAGACTATGTGTGCAACTTTACCAAACAGTATAGAAGTAAACCCCCTCTCCTTGCCCCGCTCTCTCTCGCGCTCCTATGTGAATGTTTTAGTTAAGTCGCGCGTGTTCATTGAGCAGCAGCAGCAGCAGGAGAGGGTCCCCCTCTCCTGCTGCTGCTGCTGCTGCTGCTACTGCTCAATGAACACGCGCAACTTAAATAAAACATTCACATCGTGAAACCAAGGAAGCATAGACGACTAGCTAAATTACTATTAAATCTGCTTAGCATCATTAGCATGCTGCACATATTTGTTTAAAACTCTTGCATTGAAGTTGACTGATCATCTCAATACCAACGTTTCCCAAAAGGGCCTGTCCCAAGGAGAACAAGTATTACCTTGAAACTTAAACACACATGGGGAAACTGAACAGTCCAATCAGTAGACTATGATAGGCTAAGCTAGCCAACTATGCTACTTTGTTAACAATATTTCCAATATAGACATAATATGCATTGGCTGCTGGAAACAAGAAATGCGGCCGCCATCTTGGACCGGTCATACTCCTCGTTGCGTTGCAGCAGAAGACACAAGATGACAGCACTGTGCAGCATGATCCTTCTCAAATCGGCGGACCATACTCGGGGGATTTACTTTTCACAAGTAAGATTTAACATAACCGTACTATTGGTTGTATTTTGTGAATAGAATATTACCAGAGAGCTGAGAAGGAGCAATCTGTGATATTACTGTATGAAAATCGTAGCCATCTAGCTAGGCTATGTTTACTCGGTGTTCACCCGGCTATGAACTGAGACTTGATAAGTCATATTCCATAACACTGACTTAGATTACAACTGACACAAGAAGGCTATTGTAGAAATAAATCATACTAGATTTGGCCGGCGAATTTTACACAAGTTGCACAGACTAGCCTATTGGGCAATCGCTAGCTGCTACTTGTAGCCTAAGTGTGTTGGTGGTAGCCTCACTATTTCCTGAATAAAGTAACTTTTCAATAGCTCAACTTCTTTATTTATCAAGTAGCTTAGCCAGACAAGCTACACTTTTCTTGTCATGTGAAATTAGCACAATTTAAAGTAGCTTCCTATGTAGTGAACTAGCCTACTGCTGTGTTTGTGTTAGGCTACTAATACATTTGACTGGGTGGTAGTTTTGTGTAGTGTTTTATTCATGGCAGAGTAACTGATAGTTTAGCTCACTAAAATTTCGAAGTAGCTTGCCCAACACTGTATTATTCACATGTCATTTACCCCTAACAAGAATAAGATGCCTCTCAAATTCCTTTTCATTCATTTATTTATTATTTTGTATCTCTCCAGAACAACTGCCTTGTTCAAGAAGACTGTGAATGAACTGAACGGTCTCCTCACACCCCTGGAACTGAGGAAGGTGCAGTTCTTCATTGCAGTACTGCAGGGCATCTGCTACACTGTGACTGAATGTTTGATTTATGAGCTCCATCACCTGCATTTGCCACTCTGTGTCCCATTTTCCCATCGTCTGGTTGACTCAGTCCTCTTTTATGGAGTTTACCCAGTTTACTATGCCATCTTATTTGCCCACCTGCTGTCTGAAGCACTTTTGTTCTCAGCCAAAGTGTACCCAAGCAATTTTAGCAAGGTGGGAACATACAAAATGACATGCACCAGTTGTCGAAATCATAGAACCAACTGCATGACGGTAACTCTGTCTTACTGAGCCTGTGAAGACACTCCCTGATTCTTTACTGATTGCAATGAATGGGTTGATCTTAGCAGTTTCTAAAATGTTTCTTAATTCCTTTTTATTTAATCTCTTCATTGGGGCTGGAACCTTTCTGTGAACTGTAAATAACAGATGCTGTTGATAAACCCATGACACTGTACAAGTGACAAGTCACCTTTTTGTCTTGAATTGATGAACTGTTACACTTACTATGCCAAACCAATGTCTGTTTATTAAGGATCAGAAACAAACCTACAAACTTGCACTGTACAGTATTTATGGAACTTGTCTAACAAATGCTGTTGATATTGAACCCAGTTACTCCATTTCCTTTATGCCACACCAATGTCTGTTCATCACTTTATTTTTGATGGCACTGAACTGAAAATGTTAATGGATTTTTTTCTGTAAATTTAACTCATTAAAACTTGTATCAAACCAGTTTTTGTCTATGCTGTCAAACGTGGATTAGTTATGTTCCCAGTTTTTATATTGGATGTCATCACTTTATAATATATCATATATCAGAATATTCTATTACTGTTAAGCCCACTATGAATATTAAAACACACAACCATGTTTCCTGTATCATACAGCTTTTCTACTGGGAGGTTTACAACTTATTCTGAGTCAATTTACCCAAGTTTGTCACTAAACCACATAGGCCTACTTGGAATACCCCTCAGATGTCTGAATGGCACTGATCTCACTTAAATGTTTATGGAAACTTTCTGTGGACTGTGAATAATGCTGTTGATGGAACTTTTCTGTCAACTGTGAACTATATTTAACTCATTAAACTTGTATCAAACTAGTTTTGTCTATGCTGTCAAACATGGATTATGTTCCCAGTTTTGATATCGTCAGGTCACTTTACATCATATATCAGAATATTCTATTACTGTTAAACCCACTATGAATATTAAAATACGCTAAATCATGTGTCCTGTATCATAGCTACATGTATGACCTTTGCAGCAAAAAAAAACGCGTGAGAATCTGTTCGGTATTCAGTGAGATATGATTAATTAAGTGCGCTGACAGCTCATCTCACCGGCCAAACAGATTACACTGAGTGGAGTGGATGACCGGTCCAAGATGGAGGCTCCAAATCTCGTCAGCGCTAGTAAGGAGTAGCGGTCGATGCAGCGTCTATGTATATTATGTCTATGATTTCCAAGCTTCAACCAGCTGAATTAAAGAGGTAGAGTTTAATAAAAAATAGTAGGCCTAGGCTATAGGCTAATCTGCATAAAGTGTGCTGTCATAAATACAATATATTGTAATCCTCTGGTGTTCTAATCTAAGGGAGGCTATTAAAATGTTATTTAAAACATTTTTTTTTTTTAAAAATCGAGATTCGTATCGAACCGTGGGTCAAAAATCGTGATACAAACCGAATCGTAAGGTTGGTGTATCGTTACAGCCCTATCTATTTGATTATTTCAAATCAAATTTCAAAAGATGTGCAGCAGACCTGAGGCAACACAATATATTCTTCAGAAATATAGCTGATATACTGAAATAAATGCTACTGCAGAAGCGCATGCACAAAATGTAGGCCTACACACATTATAAAGGGCATAACAAACATAAAATATTATATTCATACTATATTCATTATATTTGAGTTCAGTTGAAAATAAGGAACTTTTCAACATGAGTGCATTGCCATTTTATAGGCCTACAGTCTATGGTGCACTGTCACTTGCCACACACATCAACGCCGAAGTTTTGAACAGGCAAACACTGGATGAACAATGGATTTTATGGAGCAGCGACCAAATATAACTGAATCGTGATTTACACGGCTGCAAAGTGCGATGCTGGTGTGCGGAGTTGTATTGAAAAGAATGGAATCTAATGTAAATGAATGTCGAAAGCAGTGTGCATCGCAAATAGGCCTGTCAAACTCGATTCCTTTTAAGGATCCGGGTTATTCTGAGTCACTCACTAAACTGATCCGGGTTGAACGAGTCACTTGAGTCACTTGAGTCAGTATTGCTAAATCGCAAAGAAATTCAGTCCTACGTTCAAGCAGTGCAGTGGGGTGCTTCATTTCGTTAAGTGCCTTCTCATGTTGGATGTGGATCCTCCATGATTTGAAACCAGGTTTTTACAGTACTTGCATTTAGCCTAAGAGTTTTGGTCTCCTGGTCAAAGTGCATCCACACATTGTTCATCTTTTTGGTGCTCATGTTCAGAAACTTTGATCTTATTGACAGGGAGGGTAGCCTATATTATAATAATTAATTATTTGTTGTTGTTTTGTTAACAATAGAAAATTTGCCTAGGTCTAATGCTACTCTGCTACAATGTTTATTACCACTACTATATACTAATAGTAGGCTACTAGGAATCTATTCTAATAGGTATTATAGGCAGCTAATAGGCCTACTAGGCAACTAATATTATTAGCCTATTAATCATAGCTATACATATACATATATATCATGTTAGGTAGCCTAATATAATATCATATATAATATAATATAATATAATATAATATAATAGCATCAAAATCTCCACCCACTCACGGGAAAGAAAGCAGTTTGAGCCAGACTGTTTATTTATTGTCTTAACCTAGCCTAAGCAATTGACTTTCAATGTAGACATAGAAACAGGAACGTAGAAATGCCCTGCAGTGACTAAATTATTATTATTGTTATTATTATTATTATTATTATTATTATTACTACTACTACTACTACTACTACTACTACTACTACTACTACTACTACTACTACTATTCTCATTAGGCCTATTATTATTATCACCTTGACACGAGTAGAAACTAGGCTACTTGCTCGTCTACAGATCCACTCATGACAATGTAGCCGGCTGATTTGACTGACTCGCACTCATAACAACATAATGTAACCGGTCCGCCCGCGGCTGATCCAAATGACCCAGGTAGGCTAGCCTACTCAAGCAACTCCATACAGAGCTTGCAATGTTTCGGACATTGCTGTCTTCGCGACCTAATTGCATTTTAAAGTAGGCTATGCGTGCAGAATATATGTTATTTCAGAAGTGAACGCATGGCTTTTGTTGTGGATTTTCTTTTAACCTTGACGAGGAGTTACTCGCTCCTCTAAAGATCCACTCATGACAACGTAGCCGGCTGATTCGGCTGACTCGCACTCATAACAACGTAACCGGCCCGCCCTGCTGATCCAACTGACCCGGCTAGCCTGAGCAGCTCCATACAGAGCTTGCAATGTTTCGGACTGTCTTCGCGACCTAATTGCATTTTAAAGTAGGCTATGCCTACGTGTAGAACATTGTATGTTATTTCAGAAGTGAAAGAATGGCTTTTGTTGTGGATTTGCTTTTCACCTTGACGAGGAGTTACTCGCTCGTCTACTGATCCACTCATGACAACGTAGCCGGCTGATTCGGCTGACTCGCACTCATAACGTAACCGCCCGGCCCAGCGATCCGACTAACCCGGGTATACAAAGCAGCTCCATTAAGAGCGTGCAATGTTTCGGACTGTCTGCGCGACCTAATTGCATTTTAATATGCTACATCTATACACCAAATCTAAAGTATGCCTAGGCTACATGCAGAACATTGAATGTTATTTAAGAGGTAAAGAATGGCTTTTGTTGTGGAATTGCTTTTCACTTTGAGGAGGAGCTACTCGCTCGTCTACAGCCACTCATGACAACGTAGCCGTAGCCGACTCGTACTCAATGTAGACTAACCGGCCGGCTGATCCGACTAACCCGGCTCTGCGGGAAGTTAACCAGTTATCTCAGACTGCCTGCTCACTCAGTCGCTTGAGTTGATTTGTGGAGTTGTGGTTATCCTACTTACGAAATTGTTACATTTTTGGCAGCTATGATGGCTAGTAGGCTAGCTAATTGCAAGAGGTTTGTGTGTGGCGCTGTTTATCGTTTTAGATTGAATTGTAGTAGGACTCAACTGATCCGAGTTAATGATACTAGAGACTCGCGACTCATGGGTTAATTTAAAGATACGGGTGAAAGATCCGAGTGAATCACGACTCAAACAGGCGTAATCGCAAATAGTAGCAGCCAAAGAGGAATGTTGATAACAGAACAAGTGACGGTGAAAAAATCTTTGGCGGCACACAACTAATGCGTCAGCCTAGGCTACTACTCTTTGGCCGGCTCGTTAGCCCAACCAAGTGTGTGCAGCATGCCTTTACGTAGCCTACTAACGGCGCATCATCATAAAGATACATTTGATCTGCATCACGCCCCATTTTAGCGGAAAACATGTTAACATTATATCATTGAAAGACAGCTAGTAATCACACGTTGACGTTACATCTAGTTATTAATTCACAGGATATTCAATCATTTTACTAACACGGCAGTTATGAAGAATTATGTATGTAACTTACTCATGTCGAAACGGTGTACATTACCAACCTAATTCGTTTGCAATACCCCATGTATTATACAAATTTAGCATGTACACCATAATATCCCATGCAAAACGGTTAGGTTGCTAGCTAGCTAAAAGTGGAACTTCAGTATAACATAGCCAATTATCTCACCTAGTTGTAGGAAATAGGCTACGTTCATATTACAAGTGATAGAATGAATGTGTGACTTATGTTTTAGTTGATGTTATGACATGTAAAGTTAAGTTTGCTGAACTTAATTATAGTCAGCCACGGGCAGTTTGACTGTGCCTATCGATACATTCGTGACACTCCTGTTAGTAAACTGGAGAGAGCAAAACATAGGAACATGGTCACATTAATCCCATAAACACACAGATAACTCTTACACCAACCTTATTTTGTTCCTTTTATTCATGTTTGTTTCAAGATTTAGTAAGTTTACTATAAGCACGTTTCGCTCTCCACTTTGATGCAGCATAGATTTCCATTATATCAGTCATCTTCCCCCTAAAAGGGGGCGTGTATGCAGCACATAAAACGTTCCGTTCCATTCCATTCGTCAGTGCGTATTGTTTAGTTTCCGGTCTGGCTAGATCGGTGTGGTGTTGTAGTTTTTCTAACGTTACTAGTTGTTGCAACAGCATGTGAAAAAAACTACAAAGTTTGTTACACCCAAATGAACGTTAATCTCGCGATAAAAAAATTGACGCCGTTAAAATAGGTTTCTGTTAACGCCGTTAATAACGCGTTTAACTGACAGCACTAATATTAATAAATCTTGTTTATTTTTGTATTGGAATCACATCTCTGTCTTTACTTATCTGTGTATCTAATCAAGTATACTTGGGTTTACAACATATCTTGGTGTGAAAGGCCCCAAGTGGCGTAGTCGTGCACTTATGTAGAGCCAAGACCCTATATGTACAGTTGGTCACACTAATTCTCAATAGCAGACCGTTGCTAAGTATAACAGACCGCTGTCAAGGAAAATGGGCTTTGTGCATCTAATTTATATCTTTCATATTACTGCGCAAGGACTGGAACTTCATTCAAAAGTGAAAGCAGACGGTTGATCAGCTGTGTTCTAAAGAATGTTTGATTCCAGTTAAGCGTGTGCTGTTGCAAACTATTTGTTTCTCACCAAAAGCCATGATGAAACGGTAACAAATAGGCTATAGCCTAGGCTATGTAGGCTAAAGTCACAGTGTGGGGAGTTTATTGTTTCGTTTTGGAAAGTAGCCGTGCAATAAGCGGGATACTGTATAGAACGCCGGTCATTATTGGGAAAATAAGTCCCTTCAGGGCGGAATGCTGCATTGGTATTACTGATGATAATGTGCTTGCTGCTAAGGAACCAGTTTCCACTTTAGAATGGGACCCAATCTCCCAGGTGTTAAAGGGGAACTTGGCAACTATTTCAATGTAATAAACCCATTTAGAAATCATTTGGATGGTTAAATGACCTGTTCCGGTGAAAATGGTGACTTTCCCTGCTGCGCCTAGCATCCCCAGGTGGAAAACCAACCTTGCAACATTGAGACTACCGTCCCGGAAAGAGAAGTGAGAAACAAGAAACTTGTTTTAAATCGTGTTTCTTACCTTGTTACATCCACATAGTTCTGCCAAACTTATGCTAACCGTTCGCTAGCTTGTAAACAAATCCATGTGCTTTATCCTTACCTTTTCCCACAGTTTGAAATAGCATAATGCACAATTTCTCCAGCAGAGGGGGAAATCCTGCCAAGTTTCCCTTTAAGTGCTGTTTGACACAGCAACCTGGGCAGTGAAATACAGCAATGAGGTTGAGCTTATTCTACAACTGTTCTCCCCTGTTCACTATTTCGGGATTTGGGATTTATTCAGACAGTATACCAGTGGGTTATACATTATCTTTTGGTACTTAACTAATTAGTAAGTAGAGATCAAGGCTTACTAGGTCATTATTAAAATTATATCAAGAATAAAGGCCTAATTAGTCATGAACAAGAAATTTGTGAATACACGCCTAACAAATGATTAATGTTGCCTAATGCCTTACAAGTCACTAATACAAGCATTAATTAGGTATGTATTAGTGGCTAACATGTGAACCTTCAAATAAAGTGTTACCAAAAATGTAATACAAGAACTGTAATTACCTCAACACCAGTAAACTCAGATGTTAACTTCAGGCCTCATATCAGAAATACAGACAGATCAGCAGACTACTACAGAGCTTGTGGTCTTAAGGGAAACCCACAGCCCCTAAAACTATGGAACAGATTTGAATGCCTCCAGGCATAAGAGAGGAATTTCCCAGGGAACAGACCCAAAGCAGGCAGCGATCAAACCACAACAATAGAAAGATGGGCAGAGGCAAGTAGCAGCACTCGGCACCTATTCATCCCACAACCCTCGTTCTAGGCGACTCTGCTGTGAGACTTTTAAAAATGGAGAAAGGATGACTATGTTGTTTCCCAAATGCTTCAGTGTCTGACACAAAAAACAAACCTGCAGAACTGGTGTCAAAATATGCAACTATCAAGCGCATTATAGCGCATGTTGGAGCAAATGACATTTACAAAAAACAGCTGTATGTCCAAGAAGATTTCAAAGAACTTTTCTCGGCCCTATATGAGCTTGTAATACAGCATTCAGTATTCATCAGTGTATTCATGAGTGGCCCGCTCCCAGCAGAGGGAAGCTTTGTACACTGCTCAAAAAAATACTACTCAAGGGAACACCAAAACAACACAATGTAACTCCAAGTTAATCACACTTCTGTGAAATCGGCCTGTCCAGTTAGGAAGCAACACTGATTGTAAATCCATTTCACCTGTTGTTGTGCAAATGGAACAGGCAAACAGGTGCATTTTGTCAGTGTCCCATTCTGCCGTGCTAAGGCAAAAGGCCATAACTTCAATTTTTGGCAAAAATGAGTTATTGTTATTTTCAGGGTAATAAACATGAGTTTTATCATGTAGACAAGAATCAAGTGTCAATTCGATTGTTTTATGGGAGAAATTTGATCACGTTTTTGCCGTAACTTAAAAAGCCGATAGGAATCTGAGGTAGAAGCCCGTAAATTCGGATACGGCTTTCTGCCTTCCTTTCACGCAGCCCCTGAACACTCCAATAAGTTAAGGTATGGCATTCTGCCTTCTTCTGACCGACCAAGTTACTGATTGCCGCGCTGGAGTTACGACTCATTAAGCCTATGTACAGTCAAATTAAATCACCTCAGGCACAAACATTAACGTAACGTCAATAAAGTGTATTTGCAGTGCTTGCTTTTGTTGTGATTATTGACAATCTAAGTGTGAAGATGGCATACTCTAGAGGCAAAATGATGCTGGAGATGGCTTTGAAGCGGAAACGCCAAGATCAAGGTAAGAATGATACACGACTGCATAAAGATATAGTTTGGAGCATAATCTAAAATCCACTAACAGTTAGACATAGCTAGCTTTAGCTACCGATGCAAACTTAAGTAGCAGCAGGCTAACCTACTTCACCAAGTTACTAGACACAAACACTTGTATAATAAATACTTTGCAGTCCATGTAGCTCTATCCGGTAACAATCAGAACATGACATCATGCTTGTAGGATATCGATTATGTCACAGCCTACAATACAAGGATATACAGTGGGCATCGCTTTCAAATGACCACTTCATTCGCGCATTACGCGGCGTGAAGCTGCGAGAAGCTTTAGTACCACTTTCAGCCACTGTGCGTCGCTCTGCCACTGTACATCGCTCTGCCTGCCGTCCCTTACATAATTGTTGCCGAGAGTAATCCCAGCCTACGAATTCAATAACAAAATAAATCATGCATAATTAAACATTACCTCGATTTAGGCTACTTGGGTATGGTTTAAGGCTTGACTACACGAAAATCGAAATCGAAATTTGCCGTCTACATTATTGTCAGTGTTGGGGTTAACGCAACTACGCAAATCAAAACAGTGGTGTGATAATTGAGCCAGTAGAGAAATAACTGTTCAGAATTAATCTGTAGCCTTGGGTAGGCTTCTGCAGAAAACAATGTTGTTGCCGATTTAATACTATCTGGCGACGTTTTTAACAGGCTACGCAATAGAGGCTTAGACAACTATGACCCACGTTTTGGTTTCGTAAATTAATTTGCCCTACATGTACTTCTTGACTGCAATGTAGTCAATTGACTGCTTGACATGTCATTTTTATTTTTCTGTAAACAATTACATCTGCTTTATGCCGCAGAATTACATTCATATTTGGCTGACTGCAGACGCGCCACTTCCCTCCCCATATTCCAATATTAAGATAGTAGCCTATACAAAAAGCACTTTATACTATCATAAAAAAAAAATAGTTAAAACGAATAGCTATTTGCAATTTGACAAAACACTGGTCCTCATTTTGCGAATGCGAGGACGATATGAGCCTGTTGCATTTAGTTAGATGTCCGAGTCACACATAATGTTTGAAAACCACTGGCTCGTAATCACAATAATTTAACACACGACAGTTGGATAACCTACTTCATCATGTCCCCATGCCTACATTTTTGTGAGTAGCATAGAGATCGTTAAAAACAATAAAGTAAGGCTCTCCGTTTGGGACATTGAAAACTTTTTTTAATTTTTAATAGACTACCGTCGAAGATGCTGACTTGCAAAAGCCTCGGGATAACACGTTATCTCCACTATCATCAGTCATGCCCCTTGATCAAAGTGGGGAATGAAATAAAAGTTTGATAACCACTGGCTTAACAAGTTACCTGCAGTCCAGAACACAGAATCTATTGCAATATTCTGATGATCGGCGATGATATCGGCAAATGTTTGTTTTCCAAAGTAAGAATTTCACTTCACCATGCACCTTCGACAATACCTGGCCTACCTGGTATCATTACAAACATTATTCTGTGTCCTAAAACTGGCATATTTTATGGCATTGTGTAATGTAAGTTCGTTGCAAAATCTAGAGAAATGTGTGAGGTGGTCAGCGGGGGACAATTGAGACACACATTGGATTGTGTTATTACTTGAACATTCCACACTATCCACAGCTGTGGTAGGCCTATCAGGGGCAGGAGGATTACTGTCAGCGCAGGCTTTATATAAAATTCTTCAACAGAAGGCCTCGAATGTTGTCTTGTTTATGGAGCGCTTTGTTTCGCTTCTGTAATTTCGGCTTCATTGAAAATGAGGGCTTCCCTCAATGACCCTCCGAGAATAAATAAAGGTTGAATGAATGAATGAATGCAGGCTTGCCCAAAATAAAGGCATGTGGTTTGCGCAGCCTACAGTACATAACAGACCCGCCAGAATGTGCGTTATGATGCTTTTTTACGAGCAAGATGTTTTTGGTACCCTACGCACACTGCATGTTCTTAAATAACAATGATCATCAGTAATATTCGACCATTAATTTGGGTAAATGGGCAAGCGTGACCACCTTGATTGGCTGATTGGCTGATGATTGTAACGCGGGCATGATTCCAAACACCTCCCTTACGATGATGAGTGACAGGTCTCAGAATGCGTGCGCTACACAAGGACGGAAGATGATGAATAACTGGGGCCGTAGGCTATTCACAAAGGCTTTTATCTTACTACTAGGAGTAGGCTACTCCTAAATCGCACTTAAAGATTTTAGATTGGAGTTTTCTCTTAAAAGTTATTCACAAAGCCTTTCAGACAACTCCTAAACTAGGAGTGAGTCTTCGTGGCTATGGATGACGTCATTACTCATGCACGAGCTTGACTGAAGTGACCACCTTGATTGGCTGACGATTGTAACGCGGGAATTCCAAACACCTCTCTTCCGATGATGACTGACAGGTGACAGGTCGGAGAATGCGTGCGCTACACAAGTAGTGTGAAGGACGGAAGATGATTAATAACTGAATAAAAAGGCCTAGCCTAAATGAATAAAGAGTAAGGCAAAACAAATAGCTTAGTAGCCTAATGAAACATAGGCCTATGGATTGATGCAGTAGCCTACCTTTGCAACATTTATTAAATTAATCTGTCACCATATCCCTAGGCTACGTTTGCAAAGAGGAGAACATTTTAATTTGATTCACAATGAAACGTTACATTTAATTTCCATGTTAACAATGAGTAGTTTGTGTTGTTGTTGGTGGCGTTATTGCATCCCTTTTATGAATGCAAAATTGTTCCCTTGCAATTGGAAGCTCCTGTTGCGCATAGGCTATTTCAAAACATCGCAACGTAAAATGCCACAAAAAAGCTGTTTATGAATAGGTCTTAGTGAGTTAGGAGTCCCCTCGACTTAAGCTGTCCCAGACTTAGGTGCTACTTTTAGGTCTAAAATGCTTCGTGAATTACTTTTTGTGAAAAAATTAGGAGTCCTAAAGTTAGGAGTGACACGCCCATTATTTTTAGGAGTTGCTCCTAAATTCGCCAGTTAGGAGCTACTTTTAGCCTTAAAATTCTTTGTGAATATGGCCCCTAAATAAAAAGGCCTAGCCTAAATGAATCAAGGCAAAACAAATAGCCTAGTAGCCCAATGAAACATACGGATTGATGTAGTATCTTGTAACATTATTAAATTATTCTGTATCTATGCCTACGTTTGCAAAAGAGAACATTTTAATTTGATTCACAATAATGTTACATTTAATTTACATGTTGACAATGACTAGCCTAGTTTTGGTTGTTGTTGGCGGCGTTATTGCATGTTAGTTATGCCTACAATGCAAAATTGCTTCCTCGCGATTGGAAGCTCCTGTAGCTGCATAGGATTTCAAAACCGCAGGTTTGTGAATAGGTCTGTGAGTAAGGAGTCCTCTTGACTTCTTTTAAGCTGTCAGAGGTGGGAAGGTGTGATTTTTTGGGGGAAGGGCCGGATTAACTGGGCACAATTGTCTGATGGCCCCCCTTCCCCCCAGCCAACGTGAATCGGGTGGTTAGTTAATAGGCCTATCGTGAAGATTTTTCCTGCCATCTAAGGCACGAGCGCATCTGTGAGGCCAAGCCTCACCAAGTAGCTCGTTTGTTTACAACTAACATTCCATTTAATTAAACTGCTTTATAGGCTATGCCGAAATAGTTTTCAACATTTTGAATATTAGTGTCGGCTGAATTGAAATGTTCCCCCCTTTTGGCTTTGTCAGAACTGAAGAGCTGTGGACGGCACGGCACGGTATGCCCAATGAAAATAAATTAACGCAACGCAACACAACACAACACAGACCCCGCTTCTCTCGCGTCAGTCACTGACATGAACGAAACACAGAACCCGCTTCTCTCACAGCAGTCACTGACAGTAACCTAGAATAAATGCATGGGGAAAAACACTTCCCCATGACAAAGACATCGTAAAACACTGAAAGTTAATATTTTGTCACTAGCAACATTCATCTGTCCTTTGTCAAATGTATTATGTTCCAAGTACCCTATGCGTAATTCTGCTTCATAAAGTTGAACAAATACATTTGCTTATTTCACAGAAAAATATAAATAGCCAGTCTACAGTGCAGAGTTGGTAAGTTATGGTAGGCCAACTTGCAGTGAACATACAAAGAGGGGAAATTATTTCTCTTGCAGCTGAGTAGCCTCAGGTGCGCACGTAGACATAAGGCCGAACATGCAAGCGCCAATGAATCGTGCTCTCACGGCAATCGCGCCGTTAAACTTAAATAGGTTAACATCACTCTAAGTTCGCCTTCAAGCAAGGAAAACGATGATTTGAAGACATCTGTTTCGTTGGAAGGGCAATGGGTAGCAACAGGGCAACACAGAGACAGGCCCGATGGCAGGGCTGTTATGAGAGTATTAAAATATAGGATATTCTACGGGAAAACATTAAAACGGCAAGACAGCGGGGGAAGTTAAAATACGTGATAAACACGGAAAAAGTTGGCATGCATTGTTTCGGTCCCCGTGCACAGGAATTATTTGTCATACTATTAATCACATATGATTATTTGTGAAATTGTGCAAACAGGCGCAACACATTTGAAAAGGAAGGACTGGTAGCATGCAAGCTCACGGGAAAGATTGATTTAAGAATGTTATCACAAAGTGTGTGGTTGTGGCGCGGGCGGAAGACAATTGGCAGGGGAGGGTCATGTCTTTTTTTAACAATTCTGTCGGAGGGTCATTGAACAATTTCTAGCAGGCAAGAGAGGGTCATGCAACTTCCAACTGAAGCACTCAAAATTCCTCCGGTGGCCCCTTCAATAAATAACGATCAGTCCCTAGATTGCTGCTGGGCTATATGTCTTGGTTCTGTTAACAACTTATTGTCAAACGCATAGCCTATCTCGCGGTTGCATCCATTACAAACAAACATGCAATGTGAACGTCTGGGATTGGGGAGAGCACTAAATGCTCTTCTGAATAAGCACGAAGTCAAACCTTTAAATGAAAAACACTCTTTAATAATCCAAAAAAATAAACCGCTAATGAAGTAAACTTGTGACCATCAAAAATCGTTTATCGCTCGTAACTCCGTGATACCAGGACGTAACAGGAAGGCATTTGGCTGAGCAACGGAGGTTAATATGCTCCATGTTTTGTCCAAATGATGACTGTCTATCATCGTTGCACTCGGAGAAAACGAATGTTTCATTCGTCCCCGTTTCAATCGTCCCGGTTGTACCTACTCAAAACGCAGATAGAACCTTATTATTCTAAGGTAGCGAAATAGCGTTCAGCATGATTCATGCCCAATTAATTCCCCCTGTTAAAGTGTTCGCCTTTGTAGTTTGGTTTCGTGATAGCCTATGATAAACGGCTTATGGCCAAATATGTGAAAACGTTAAAATACAGTAGGCGATAAACCCGGAAAAAGTTGACAGTGATTTTTTCATAATCACTTTGGAGGGTCATAGAAAAATGTATTGCTGGCGAGGGAGGGTCACGTCTTTTTGGACTAATGCTCCCCAAACTCCTCCGGTAGCCCCTTAAATAAATAACGAACAGTCCCTAATGAAGTAAACTTGTGACCATCAAAAATCGTTTATCGCCTGTAGGCCTAACTCCGTGATAACAGGACGTAACAGGAAGGCATTTGGCTGAGCAACGGAGGTTAATACTCTATATTTTGTCCAAATGATGTCTGTCTATCATCGTTGCACTCGGAGAAAACCAGAATGTTTCATTTGTCCTGCGTCTCTACGGCTGCAAACGGGATTCACTCGCAGTTAACCAAATATTTCTTTATTAGGGCAGGCATATTTCTGGCTATTACATTATTTCTAAACCAGTCTGCTAAAGTCTGTAGTGAAGTCTGTGTAGGGTTTTCCAGGCTCCATTTCTTTTTACGAGACACCCTGCTCACTTGAGCCATCTACCGGTTGTTTGGGTTGTTGCAGTGTCTCACTGGAAAAATACAAATTAAAGTCGCGTGATACCGCGTGATCCCACGCGCGGACCGCGAGTGAAGCTGGCCAATTCGAAGCACTGCCCACTGTATGTACAATGACATAAAAATGTGCTTCTCATGCTAGCTCTCGCCTGCCAATGACATCTACTCACTGGGTGAGGGTTGATTGGAGCCACAACATCACACACACAGCAGGCATACATTACCCTTGACACCAGCAGCAAAAATGTAGTAGGCTAATTAGCAGCCTACCTTTTTGTCGAACCCCGGTTACAATTCATGCCAAACCACCGACAAGGAAACAAATCAATTAAACAAAACTTGCAGCCAGCTACGCTACACTCCCATGTTGCTTAAGCATTGTTGTCAGCAAACTTTAACTAACCTATAGGTTAGTAACTAACCTATCCATTGAACAGGGGTATTCTGATTTAAATACTGTTCTACCAGCTTTAACTGTTTGAAAAGTGCCGCTCTTAATTCTGTATTGGCCCTTAGCGGTGTATATTTTTCTATGACTCGTGACCAAAAAAGTTTGGCCACCACTTCAGTAGACAATTGAAACATATCTTTAATAATTCTCTTGTATGTACTATCAATCAGCAACATGTTTCTAATCAATGTTATTTTATTCATTTCAGTTTCTATTGTGCCTACTACTACTACTGGACACAATCAGCAGCAAGTTCCTGGCAAAACTGATAGTGCATGCAAGTCCCCTGTAAAACAGGAGTGGACTGCATGTCTTGATGTAAGCACTGATCTGTTCTTTGGAGAGGACAACATGTTGATTACCAGTACTCCAGATGCCATCCAAGCAGTTTTTGAGGACTCCATCCCTCTCTCACTGATGGAACCAGGGCCTTCCCTCACTGACCTGTCTGCCCTCATTTCTGTGTCTGTTGAGCCCTCCATGTCACTGCCAGAGCCTGAGCCTATAGATGTCACACCACCAGAGCCACAACTTCCACCAGCTGCACCAGCCTCAGCCCCAAGGATGACAACCCCTGAATCTTCATCTGTCCAGGAGTTTGTCCCTAGTTGTGAGCCCGGAGCAGCATCTACTCCTGCTCTTCCAGAGCCCAGCAGCAGACCACCGCTAAGGGCCCCATGTGGAGCAAAGTGCTGTCGACAATGTTCCGCCAAATTTTCCCAGGACCATCGGAGGAAGATATGGCAAGATTTTTGGGACCTTACCTACAAAGAGAAGAGAGCCTTTGTTTTTCACTCCGTAAGCCAGGTCAAAAGTTCAAAAGGTCACTGAAAATCCAAGCAGGAGAGGCAGGACTTTCATTTACAGGATGAAAGATGAGGGTGAAAACCCACATCAAGTTTGCAAGCTGTTCTTCCTCTCAACACTAGGCTACCATCCCATGAACGACAGCATAGTCCAGTCAGTCATCAGCAAGGAGCCAACATCCACCCTAGCCCTACCAGCTGACCAGAGAGGGAGACATGAGCCGGCAAATAAGATTGACCTTGAGCCTGTTTTTGCTCATATTGAGTCTTTTCACCCCACCATCAGTCACTACAGGAGGGAGCACGCACCCTGCCGCCGGTATCGCCCTAGTGACATAACCATGAAGCTCATGTTTTCTGACTATATCGAGAAAGGCCACAAGTGCGGGTATGACACCTACCGCAAGGCAGTGAAGTCAAAAAATATCAGTTTTGCCAAACTTGGGGAGGAGGAGTGTGAACTCTGTTTGTTGCAGGACCAGCACATAGAGGCAGCACACCAGATGGAAGCCCTGGAAAACTGCCCGCAGTGTGATAGGTGGAAGCAGCATAAGGCCGAAGCGGTTTATACCAGGCTACACTATCGTGCCGATGCGGATGGAGAGTCGCCTGATGATACTTCAGTAAGAAGTGTGGACTTACAGAAAGTCATAATGCTGCCAAGAATGCCTGGGGTGAAATCAGCGCTTTTTACCAGGCGCATCAGTCTCTATCACGAGACATTCGCATCGGTGGGAGGAAAAGGTAATAAGAAAAAGAACATCTCTGTTGTCTGGCATGAGGGAATAGCAGGGCGAGGTGCTAAGGAGATCACGTCTGCGTATGTGATGGCGCTAGAGAAGGAGAGGGACTGCAAGCATATCATTTACTGGGTTGATAACTGCAGTGCCCAAAATAAGAACTGGTGCCTCTTCTCCTCTCTTGTGTCACTAGTCAACTCCACACTGGTTTCAACAGAAGACATCACGTTGAAATTCTTTGAGCCTGGTCACACTTTTATGAGTGCTGACAGCGTGCATCATGGCGTGGAACAACAGATGAAACGTAGACCAGGAGGGGTGGTTTATGATTTTGAAGATTTCATGGCCGTTGTCCAGAATTCCAACAACAAGCGGATGGAGGTTATGGAACTTAACAATGAGGCCATCAGGGACTGGGTGGATGGCCATTCCATGGCAAAGACAAAGAAAACGCCCCGACTGGCGACCCTCAAAGTCATTAAACTGCAGCGTGGTTCAACGTCCATGTGGGTCAAAACGTCACATAGCGTCACATAGTCACAAGACTTCATGGAGGTAGATTTTCTACAAAAGAAATTCAAAACCTGCATACCTTCCACCTTGAGAGCTCAAAATCTCGGTGTTGAGAAGGGCAAGAAAGAGGAGATTTTGAAAAACCCTTGATGCCAGCTACCAGAGGCTCATTCTGGAGGTCATTACCTGTGCAGAATGACTGTGAGGATGAAGAATAGGGGGTCAGGCCTCATTCCCCTCTCACTCAGCTCTCTCTCACATACGCACACGCACAAAACCGTGCACGCACACACACACACACACACACACACACACACACACACACGTGCTTTAATTCTGCATCACAAGTCAGGTTTCATTTAAGTGTAAGTCTGGTATAAATTGACCCATTAGTCCTGTTGTTCAAGCTCACCACATGCAGCCCATAGGAATAAGAATGAGACAATTTGAGACAACATAGGCCAAGTTGTGGACAGGCAGCTTAAAGCAGACCCATGAGGGCATGGGGCAGTGCTAACTGCTAACTCCATTATGCCCCCATGGGTCTGCTTTAAGCTGCCCGTCAATCAATTGACCGCCTGTGTGGTACATAGTATATGAAATACAGAGAGAAAAAAACTGACCTAGTGTTATGTTGACAAAGTAAAGGCATTTACTCTTGGTCAGTCAAATAGGGTCAATATTGTTTGAATTTTAAGTGAAACTTATCATCATCATGACAATGTGCCATGAAATAGAAGTTAAAGGGGTGAAACTGCAGCGGGTAAGACTGTCTTTAGTGGCAGGCTAGCACATACTGTTGACTTGCGCTAGCCTAGCACCTGCGAACTCTGCAATTAGAAGGACTGGATGAAACGTGCTGAAAACGGTCTCCACTGATAAATATCACACTTGCTTACTTGGAAATAAGGTCTTATGTCCAAAATCCTGAACCTTAGAATGACTGACTGTCATTTTTCAACCAATGCTAAGGCAGAACACAGTAACTTCCAAAATAAGGTCAAAGGTCAAATTTGAGTGTAATTTTTTTTTTTTGTACATAGATTAAGACAGGTATACACTACAAAGTGTGAAAATTACAATATTATACCTATAGCTCAATTGCCAGGACATTAAGATAACTTTAAAGTAATTTTTCTCAGTTTCACACTCTGGTGAGTTAAGGTCTTTTGCCTTCTGAGGGCAGCATACCTGGAGGTACCATGAGGCGGTGTCTACCACCCGCTGAAGTCGCTCAGGTAGTGCTGCTCATCAAAGATGGCACATCAATGCAAGCTGTGGCAAGAAGGTTTGCTGTGTCTCCCAGCAGTGTCCAAAGCATGGAGGAGATACCAGGAGAAAGGCCAATACACCAGGAGACGTGGAAGGGGCCGTAGGAGGGCAACAACCCAGCAGCAGGACTGCTACCTCCTTCTTTGTACAAGGAGGTACAGGCGGAGCACTGCCAGAGCCCTGCAAAATGAGCTTCAGCAGGCCACTAATGTGCATGTTTCTGCTCAAACGGTCAGGAACAGACTCCATGAGGGGGGTATGAGGGCCCGACGTCCACTAGTGGGGCCTGTGCTTACAGCTCAACACCGTGCAGCGCGATTGGCATTTGTCAGAGAACATCAAGATTGGCAAATTCGCCATTGGCGCCCTGTGCTCTTCACGGATGAGAGAAGTTTACACTGAGCACATGTGACTGACGTGACAGAATCTGGAGACGTCGTGGAGAATGTTAAACTGCCTGCAACATCATCCAGCAAGACCGGTTTGGCAGTGGGTCAGTAATGGTTTGGGGAGGCATTTCTTTGGAAGGCCGCATAGCTCTCCTTGTGCTAGCCAGAGGTACCTTGACTGCCGTTAGGTACCGGGATGAGATCCTCAGACCAATTGTGAGACCATATGCTGGTGCAGTGGGCCTTGGGTTCCTTCTGATGCATGACAATGCCAGGCCTCATGTGGCTGAAGTGCGACGGCAGTTCTTGCATGATGAAGGCATTAATGCTATGGTCTGGCCTGCCCGTTCCCCAAACCTGATTCCTATTGAGCACATCATGGGACATCATGTCTCGTTCCATACACCAATGCCACGTTGCACCACAGACTGTCAGGAGCTGACTGATGCTTTAACCCAGGTCTGGGAGGGGATCCCTCAGGAGACAATTCGCCTTCTCATCAGGAGCATGCCCAGGCGTTGTAGGGAGGTCATACAATGACAAATTGGAAAAGGTTGGAGAAAGAATCTTAGTCTTGCCAAACCAAATGGGTGACGATGACAAAGCGCTTGGCCTGAGCTACATGGTTGAAGACGACAAGCTCCATGTTATGGCTTCAATGAATTTGTCAAAGAGAAAGAAAAAGAAGTGACTTGACCAACACCTTCTTGCAAGGGCAGACCGCAAAATCTAGGTCAAGATTCAGAGTGGCAAAAAGGGCCAGTTCTTGAGTGGCCAATAAAATCTGCAAAAGGAACAGCAAAAGCTGCCAGAGAAAACACCCCAACTTGTCAAGACTGTTCCAGCACGAGAAGGCTCCACCCTCCCAAGCATCATGACAGACAGGCTGGTGGCCTATGAGGATCAGGAATCTGGGCTGTCAGTTTGTGGTTGAAGAGTGCAAGTAAAACTACATTTTAAAGAAAAGCTTTTTTTTTAGGGAAGAAAAATGCACATAAAATCAAATGAAGAGGTGTTGACAATTCACTTACAAACAAGAGCATCGAAAGACCAGAAGAAAAGCAGAGTGAATCAAGTAATTACCGCCCAAGGGCACTATTTCCCAAAACCATAGTTGCTAACTACTGTAAGTTAGCTTGTTGGTTGATATGTAATATCCCATCGCCAACCAACTAAGTTGCTAACAGGTTAGCAACTATGGTTTTGAGAAACGCACCCCTGTGTGACGTCATACACACGGCGCAGCACTGAAGTGAACATGTGACTATAATCAAATACCACACAGGAGAAGAAGCTAAAAATGCCACGGTAACATTTGCTGGATATTTACCACTGTGGACATCCGTTGAAATATTGGGCAGCCGGTAAGAGACTGAAGTTTGCTGCTGCTGCTACCGGTATAGTTTGGTCGCTTGTGTAGTTTAATTAGTGTAACACTTTGCCGTCTGTTTGTTTGTAACTGTTTGCTGACTTCATCACTGGTGAAATGATTTGTAGTTGTTGGATTTTCTTTTAACTGCTAACTGCTATTGCTTGTGCAATCAGCATTGTGCATTGTAGAATCACCAAGTGTATTTTAATATCAGAGATTTATATTTTTCAACTGTGTATTTTATATTGGAGATTAAATATTTAAGTATTTGCACACGTGTATGTATTTTCAAGTGGTGATGTGTATTGTACTGCAATAGCTATACTGTAGTGTATGCATATTTTTTGTTCTTCTGTTTCTATTTAAAGGTTTTATACCCAGTGGATAGCCTACTAATTCCTAACTAGTGGCAGCCAAGTTTTACTATAACTGCTATCCAATTAAAAAATGCAAATTCTGGAAATGAGCTGCTGAAATCAAATCTGTGAAATGGCCGATATTCATCAAATATGCTGGCCACAACTAAATCGCTGACAAGCCTTGCTACAGCGGCGCTCGGGGAGCGGTGAGGGGTTAGGTGCCTTGCTCTAGGGCACTTCAGCCGTTCCTTCTGGTCGGGGATCGAAGCCCGAAGTCCTAACCAGTAGGCCATGACAGCCCCTAATATGTACATGTATATTCAGTGTTCAGTCCAGTTTATACAGGTTTTCAAGGTTTTGGATTTACCTGCTTCCTTCATCATACTCTCTTCTTCAGAGTAGGTCTGCAGTGGAGGACACATGACCCCAGGCTTAGCCTCATTTTCAGTAGATGGCTCAAAAGCAGACAGTGAAGACCGGTTTCGAATGCCCAGCTGGAATATGCTCCATGGTCGGGACAGGTGTCTACAGAACTGTAAAAATAGTTCAGGGATTAGACAACAACAATAATAATAAAAAAATATAGCTGCAAGCAGCAATGAGGGGGTCAAGCAGTTAAGCAGGAGTTGTCCTGGCAATGCAATGTTGTTACATTGCACACACATCCAATTACCCCCCCCCCACACACATGTACACTCCCCCACACACCCAATAGCCCCCCACACATACGCACACCTCAAACATCACCAAATGTATTGTGTGTCCTCAGGTTGTAGTCACGAGTCCACATACCAAGTTTGGTGTCGATACGAAAGAGTGTTGATAATTATAGCGCCCCTAGTGTTCAAAGGTCACTAAATATATTGAGCGTCTTCAGGATGTGGTCCCAAGTCTGTGTACCAAGTTTGATGTCAATACGAGAAAGTGTTCCAAATTATAGCACCCCTAGTGGTCAAAGGTTGCTAAAATTATTGTGTGTCGTTAGGATGTGGTCCTGAGTCCATGAACCAAGTTTGGTTTTGATACGTGAAAGCATTGCTGAGATATGACCTAATTTTGTGTTACTCTAGCGCCGCCCTAGTGGTTGAAGGTCACCAAATTTATTTTGTGTCCTCAGGATAAGGTCCCAAGTCTAAGTTTGGTTTCGATACGTGAAAGCATTACTGAAATATGAGCCCACTTCCTATGATTATATTGCCCCCTAGTGGTCAAATGTCATTACATTTATTGAGTCTCCTCCTTATTGGGTCCTGACCCCATCTACGGACTTTGGTTTTTATATGTCAAAGCGTTGCTGAAATATGACTATACTTCCTGTGATTATAGCGCCACACAGTGGTCAAAATATACCAAATTTCTTGAGCCTCCTCCTAATTGGGTCCTGAGACCATGTACTGAGTTTGGTGTTGATACACGAAAGCCTTGCTGAGATATCACTTCACTTCCTGTTTGGCGGCCTTGCCGCCACACTTGATTGGTCACGACGGGCGACAGATTTTGAATATGGCTCCAAAAAGCAATGCGTTTGTGAGTGATAGTCTGCAGATGGTCTGCACCAAATTTCGTGAAAATCGGAGAAACTTTCTGACTATCGTGACTAAATTTAAGATGGCTGCAAACGCTCAACTTTGTGAAGATACTGTCTGCATAAATCGTCTTGTAAGTAAACTACCAGTGCTTTTTCAAAGTTCTCAATGTCTCGTTTTAAATGTCAGGGCCCTCGGAAGTCTACCAATGAAGTGTGGAGATACATTGAGCCTCGTAAATGGTGTAAAACAGTGATTTATTTGCATGGCTAGCCCGATGCCGAAGCACCACCATTGAAAAAGCTGTTGGTAGCATCAGCTAACTAGCGCCAGATTTTGGAGTGCAGGGGACAAGCCGAGATGGGCTATGAGACATACGTTCACACTCGGTATCATGTTTCAACACACTTTAGGTCAATATCACACCGGAATTCTCCTTTAAGTGTTTTTGATGAATTCCAATATGGCGGAAGATCCAACATGGCGAAAATTAACGTCATGGGGTGCGTTGAGTTCGGCCTCATCCAAGGATTTCAAATATACCTCAATGTGTACGGTTAAAACGTTAAGCGCATAGATGTAATGCAACATTTGACACATTGGTGGCGCTAGAGCGCTTGACATGAAACTTAGTAAAATTAATCATATGACTATACCGAATCAATGTGCCAAATTTCCCAACTTTTTACTGTATGGTTCAATGGCAAATGAGCGTTTCATTATAATAATAAGAAGAAGAATACGTAGAATCACTAATGGTGCCTCACAGCTTTGCTGCTTGGCCCCAAATATAGCCGCAAGCGGCAATGACGGACTCGAGCCCGGGTGGCTCCGCGACCCGTGCCATTTCAGAAACCAATAATGCATTCACATGTGGTACGAGTGTCAATGCACATATCTGATGTGTGTGCAATTTGTTTTATACATTGGAAACACTTACTCACTTCCTGCTGGGTGTCAAGTTTTACACCGTGACGATTATCTCACTAGGTGGCACTTCACCAAATATGTAGGTTGCAATGATGTGCCTCTTTGTGTCTATGTGTTTTGACTAGTGACATCAATTAGAAAGTTTGTGTCAGCCTGTGAATCTGTGTGTGTGTGTGTGTGTGTGAGAGAGACACAGAGAGAGAGAGACCAGGAGAGAGTGCGTGTGTGGTATGTAGTGAGACTCATGTGTTTTTTGACTGGTCATGTTAATAACAATGCCTTTTTTGTAGTGATGCACCGATATATCGGCAGACTATCGGTATCGGCCGATTTGGGCCTTTTTTGCTGCCATCGGCCATCTGCGAAACAGCCGATATTAGTGGCCGATGTTTTCAAATATACTGGCCACAACTAAATCGCTGATAAGCATCGCCAACCTATTCTAAGAGTGCAGATCTGAAAACTTTCCATAGGGAGTAGCAGAGGGATATGCAAGATTAAAGTTCTTTTCTTCTCTCTCCAGGGCCTAAATTTCACCGTGGGAGTGTGTTTTTTGCGCATAATTTGTTCAAGCAGCCACGCAGCCAATCTCCGGTCTCATAGGGCAGCCAGGAGTCTTGCCATGACTGCCCTTCACCATCAGGCCCGTTTGCACTGGTGTCGACAACACGTGCACATTATGTTCAGTGATGAGTCCAGATTCTGGACTCATGGGATGGGATGCCATCCCACAGCAGTGTGTGAACAGGCTGGTGACCAGCATGAGAAGGAGGTGCCAGGCAGTTGTGGCTGTGTGTATGGTTCTTCCACACACTACGGAGGCACCTGTTTGTGAAATGAATAAATTGTTAAATTGCCAATATGTCTTGTTTCTTCAAACTTCAATCATCCAATCCACCAAACACCAAATGAGTCAATAGCAGAATAAGCTGTTTGGCACTGGCAGAGAAGATTTGGCACAATTTTCATGGGCGCAACCCCACATATTCAGCTCTGCTGCTCATCCCACAAGTGCATGTTCCTTAGGGCATCATTTGAAAGGGAACTAAACAGGCTTTCCAACAGTATAAGATGTATAAAGATGTAAAAAGAATTGTTACCACAGAGAAGTAATCTACCAAACACAAATGTCCTTACTTTTTGTGCTAAGTTTACTTTTACATATAAAACTTTATGAATCGCATCCACACATATCAGTAGCCTTTTAACCGTGTTGAAACCTTCCTCCCTCACGAACGTCTTAAAGTGACAGAAACTCAATTATACCGAACTCAATTAGACTACACACCTACAATGTATTGACATCAAATATAGGCCTACATATAATAGTTTATAGGCGGGATGTGGCCTATGCTATTAAGCTTTAATTTTAAATCAGTGTTGGGTCATTCCACATCAATTCAACCAGGGCCCACGCACTTAGGTCTCAAAAAATTCTGAAAAAATTACCAGGTGTACCTATGTTACCCAGGAGACACACTGTAAAATGTCTCTTAAGTAAGATCAATACTTTGCAAGATGCAGCCAGTTTTGTTCGGCCTCTTTTTTTTGTCAAAGTTCACAAGACCATAGAGCAAGAACTAAACCATGTAGTAGCTCTTGATTTATTTTCCTTACTGAGAAAAAGTAGAAACACCCTCACAAAAAGCAATCAACAAAAAAGAAATCCCTTCAGGGTCTGAACAGCAGACCTCACAAGTCTGAAAAATCATTTTGGTTCTCATTTTCAGAGCACCTTGTGGGAATATACAAATATTTTTTAAATATGTTTTTCTTTATTCTCCATTATCACTTCTTTTTGAAAACACCAATTTGACTTGTCTTATGCAAATCTTTCTTTTTTATTTTCCACCCTGAACATGGGCAAAATGCCCCATTGAGATCAATGGCACCCCATAGGGGATCTGTCTTCGTTCCGATGGCCATGTGAGGATGTTTGTATATTTGTAGCATTCTTGTTGTTTAGTTCTTTAAAAGTTTGATGACTCTCTTTCATGGGGGATAAGGGGTTAATCCCTGACAGTCTCAGTATTTAATTGTTTGACATCACTGAGCATAATACCAATATCCACTAATTTCATGCTTCATCACTAAATTCTCCCTGATCTACATTCCAGACTTCTGGAAACAATGTCCAAAATGGTGCATTATGAAGAATAAAATTCATATTATAGAGCTTCAAAGGGCTAAGAGCTAGTCAAAGGTTTTATTTCATTAAAAGAAAGAACAAATATGTATCTTTATCTGGTATAAATCCCATTAGGATCATCAAGTGCCCACATAGTCATTTGGGGGTCCAAATATGGGGTTCCAAAAAAAAAGTCACCTCTTTTTTAGGACTTTGGTGACCCACCTCTCACCCAAACAGTAAGGAATGTTGATTCTGCCTGAATTGTGTAGTACAGGCTACAATGAACTACAACACCAGTTTCCAGCCTTCTACCACTATTAGAACAGATGTTATGGGCTTCCAAAAATGCCAAAAGATGAAATGTGAAATTCCAATGTGTCAATTAGGGCTGTGGCACCCGAAATTCAAATGGACGCTACGGGCAAACCGTTTGAGATATTGACCGGAAACTTCAGATTCCCTCGTTTGGTAATAGAGGGAGAGCAGCTTCACAGAAGAGAACTTCTGACGGCAAATTTGAGGAAAAGTTGGTAAACCACCCTTCTTACCCAATTTGAGGGTGCTGATTCTGAATATTTTGTTTACCAAGCTCAATTCTGAGTTCTAAACCGCATAATCAGCATTTTAACATAAAATAGTGATTATTTGTGCTTATTTTTCCCTAAATTGGGTTGATTTCAAAAGTAATCACTAAAACCAAATAAAAATGTTCTCTAAATACATGTTTGAGCATTAAAGAAGCCATACTATAGTTTATTAACGTATTTAATGGCAACATTATTACAGTTAACATGTAATAAACTCGGAAATTCTAATCAAAACGCAACCATATTTTTATTGCCAACATAGTGAGTCACTGGTGGTGGATGCATTTCATCACAAATGATACATATGAACTTAGATAGCGGGAATAAGCCTAATGCAGAACTGCATCTACCATCAGCAACAACCGACAAGTAAAAAACATTTTACTTCTAGTAACACTGGATTTGGTGTGTGCTTGCCTCCATACTAGAGCTAATGTGCTCTTCTAATATGCCATTGAGCAGCATCACTTGTTGGTGGTAGAGCCTCCGATCCTCGACATCTAGAAAACAGAGTGGCTCTGGCATAGTGTTGTCACAATACCAAAATTATGACCTCGATACAATACCTGCCATAAATATCTTGATACTCGATACTGAAACGATATCTAAATCCTAAAATATCTGGAAAAGAAAGGACGCAGGCCTCCTCCAAGTGTATTGAGTCATGCGTGTTGAATTTGGTCAATTCTGGGTTTTAAACTTCTAAACTTCCTACATAATTATTATTTTTGTAGTCATTAAAATAGTAGTTTGTGTGTGATTAAGTCATTTATTGTTTGTTATAGCTCATTTATATTGTGTGATGTTTTGGCAATAAATGACCTTTAAATAGCCAAAGTAGGCTAGATCAAGGTCAGTGTTCAAATTACTGCATGCAAATCACTTAATGCTATGCAGAAGAGCCCAATCTTCAGGCCATCTGATGTAGGCTACCCTAGTCCTTCCTGTGTTTATGGGATTTCTTTGACAGTTGCAAAGGGAAAAAAGTAAAGATAGTCTTCTTTGCTCCCAGTGTAATTTAATTAGTACGTTTCAACCACTCTGGGTCTTAATCAGATAGGCCTACACCATTATTACATATCTTTGTATCATATTTTTGATAGTCAACATCATTTGCTACCACATAACAAATATCAAATAACAATACAAAAGTTTCCTACAGACTTTCCTGCATACTTCTTAAATGTGCTGCAGTCAGATGGGTGTCCTAAAGACATAACTAGATCTTGAGATCTTGAGCATCTATTATCAGTGTTGAATGAGCAGTTTTTGCAGTGATCACTACTGGACATTCCACATTGCTAGACAGCACTTGAGTGAGGATGACTAATTTCCACTTCACAAATAACCATCGCTATCTGCAATAGCTACAGTACAGGGACATTAATCAGTTAGCTGAGGATTTGTCCTAGGTCCACTTCCCTTTCAGCATCATATGCAGTAATGATGCACTGGAAAATGTTTCTTATCTTTCTTCAAAACGTCTACATTTTTTGCAAATAATGCAATCTCCATAGCACTCTTCAGCAACTCTTAAACATGCACACTCTTCCATTTTTTTGCATGGCTGGAATTTGAATGATAGGAAAGAGCACCAGTGAGATGTTTTAACTAGGCAAGTCGCCTTTACAGTAAAAAAAAAAAAAAAAACACAGTGTAAATCCTCTGTAAAGACTGACAACTGTTCATAATAGTTAGTGACAAAGTACCTTCAACAGAAAAATGAGCAGTCACCTACTATTCTACCAATTTATTATCAAGGAATCTATTTTGCTTCTAAACGTCATACTGAATTTTAGCTATTATTTCAATTTATATTTTAATTTTAGCTAATTTTCATTTGCTACTTGAGGGTCATTGGGGCAATTCCTGTCCTGTCCTACAACATATCTGATACATAAAGAGTATATTAATGCCTTATTTTTTGCAATTCCTATGATATCTGATGGCAAAACCAAAAAGTATGTGAATTATGCTAATTAGCAAGCTTAAAACTCAAAATTGAGCTTGGTAAACAAAATATTTGAATTCAACACCCTCAAATTGAGTGAAATAGCCCCTTTACAGACTTTTCCTCAAATTTGCCAACAGGACTTTTTCTGAACGTTTGTTAGCTATCTGCTCTCCCTCTAACATACTAAGGCATATTTTCACAGCTTTTCAGCTAAATCTGAGAGGTACCATGTACATGATACCCCGATATTGGCCCCGGTTTTCACATGGAATGACCCTGCATTATCTGTTTTATGGGTTATTCTTAGCAAATGCTTCCATTTGTGTCCCCATGACATGATCAAATATAAGTTGGGCAAAAATTGATTGATACTTATTTTTTTCAAGCTTGTTTATAAAATGAAACACATTTCTACTATGTAAAACAAGGTTTATGTCCTTAGGGTTTATTAACTCAACTCAACAATAATTACTCTGACTGTGGTACAAGCACTCTAAAATGCCATGTCCCCAGTCATGTATTGTCAACTTTAGTTGTAAATATAAGTAATAAAAATCAAACAATTTCCATGTGTTTAACTTTTATTGAAAATAACTAAAACGTCTTACCACACTTTGTTAAATTAAAAATATGTTTTAATATCTTAAATCTTGAAATATGCCCTGTCCCTGAGTTCAGCGTCCTCCCGTGTTACTCTGATGAAAATCCTTCTGAACATGCCCCATGAATGTATTTCTAGTCACCTGACTCTCAGGAGGGAAAGCACCTATAAGTTGAGTTAATATCTCTCTTTAATCAACACTTTTTTTAATGTTTTAGAGTGGCTTACTGATGTGGTCAAGCATATCATGTCCCCACGCGCTACCCTTATTTATAGTGAAAACTACAGATGTCCCGATACCACTTTTTTGCAAACCGGTACGAGTATGAGTATTTACATGTGTACTTGCTGATACTGAGTACCGATACCGATACCGATATTTCTACCACAAAATAACTAGAATAAAATTGCAATGAATTTTCTCCTCTGCTCTGATTGTTACAATATGCCTAAAATAAATAAATAATAATGAGTATTAAATAAAATATATAATAGCAGGCCATTTCAAACAAAAATAAACAAACAATTCTGCCTGAAACACGCATCCACACTAGCACTGTGTCCATATCTTAATTAAACAAATTATTAACTAGACTATTTTGCACTGTCTCTCTCAGTAAAATCTGATAGGGCAACAAAACATGATCCAACATGACCCTACTGTACAGAGACCTTTGTAAAATTGGTGTGGCTCCTTTAAGAACTTAAACTGAAAAGAAGAGCGAGCAGCCACCTAGCGAGAGAGGAAGAGAGAGAAGATGCTTCTGCTGCCAAAGCAAGTTAGTGAACGAGACTCATGCATTGTCTAAACTATTGGCCATTGAATAAAGCGATGATTTTTCGCACTGTCTCGCATCTGCCTGTTGCTCATGACTTGGGCTACAGTAAAAGTGAATTGGGTGCTGACATTCCCCTCCCCCAGCACATTGGACGTTGATATCTGGGATAAATCCAGTCGGTCCGTTATGGCCATGCTTTCAACCAAAATTAGACGTAGAAAATCGGTCTTTGTTTGGCCGGTCCATTCTGATCCAAATAAAGAAGTCTTCTGGACGTCAGTTTCAGACACATATCAACCAACTCGAGAACCAATAATGTTAATAATAATAATAATAATAATAATAATAATAATAATAATAATAATAATAATAATAGTAGTAATACTAGCCCACTAGGCTAATGTTACTATTGTTTTGACACTTCTACCAATCAGTTTGGTAGCCATTTCAATATAACAGACTAAAATGCCAAAAGTAATCATTTTCACGATTGTTTTTAATGGATGCTTATCGCCAGTTGATAAGCGCACGCGCACACACAGCAATTCCCATCCCCCACCCCTGATCAAATTCAAATTCGCGCAGCACTCTAGAATCTTTGCCCCTTTTCAACTCCAGTCACCAGTGACTTTAACCATTACTTTTCTGTCATGCATCTGACTGCATGTGTAAGCTGTACAAACTCTGCTGTCATCATATCGCAGATAAGAATTACAGTACTTTTGTATGCCAATTGAAAACGTGAATTTATTCAAAATATTGTTTTCATAATGGGATGTTAATCAAAGCCTTTAGTCATGTTAGAATTAGCTAGCAATTAGCTAGCGGGCTAACGTTAACTTTTCCAGTAACTAACTATAAGTAAGTATATATACTCTTTTGATCCCCTGAGGGAAATTTGGTCTCTGCATTCATCCCAATCCGTGAATTAGTGAAACACACTCAGCACACAGTGAGGTGAAGCACACACTAATCCCGGCGCAGTGAGCTGCCTGCAACAGCGGCGCTCAGGCAGCAGTGAGGAGTTAGGTACCTTGCTCAAGGGCACTTCAGCCGTGCCTACTGGTCGGAGTTCGAACCGGCAACCCTCCGGTTACAAATCTGAAGCGTGAACCAGTAGGCCACGGCTGTATGGAGTGAGGATTGTCTCAAAATGATTTAAATATATATAAAAGGATATACACATATACATATATTTATAAATATTTAAATACAAAATACAAATATAAAAATGTGACATACAAATAAATAAACAAATTTATATAAATAAATGTGTCTTTGTAAATATATTTTATATAAATATGCTTGACTTTGTATGTGGAATCTGCATTTGTGAATCTCCTTTTTGCTTTTATGTCGATGACGTAATTTTGAGACATTTCTACTGCACACCAAGATCCACCAATAATTGCCACTAGATTTGAATGCAAAGACACCCTCCACTGAACAACCAGCAGATGGCAGTGTTGTACAACATGTCTGTTATCAACTGATAGCAACTGAATCTTTCCGACGCTGTTTTCCCTAGTTCAGTTCAGTCAAGTGGTCTATGACTAGCAGGATTAACGACATGGAAGACACTGATGAACTCTGTGATGAATGGAAATTAAATATATGACGATCGAAAACTCATGAAAACGCACAATCTGGACATTTTATCATAACTCGTTGCCGCTTTGGGTCAGTGACGCATGCACGTCAGCTCAAAACCAGGCCATTTTCGTGGGTCTATCACTAGGTGGCAGTCTCGCAAGGTCTCGTTAGGTCAGTTCCCGGAACTTTTACAGGCAACACTTCATATTTCATGAAAGACGTTATATCTCCATTTCTAAAAAAAAAAAAAAAAACAGCGATTTTGATGAAAACTAGCCACTGTTTAGCTTGCGATTTCTCAGGAACAGAAGCGTGTAGAAATTAGGGCTGGGCAATAAAACGATAGCGATATGTATCGCAATAGACATGTAATCGATATCAATAAAAATGCGTTCGATAGAACATTCGATAATTAAAAGCAACACACACCTCCCACCTTACGTTGTCCATAAATAAATAGGCTAAATATATCTTGCATTGTAGCTAGTATGTGAAACTCTACCAGAGTAGACGATAGAAGTAGGCCTACCTCAACACAGACTCTCAATGAGTCCTTGGCCCGTGCGTGCGTGCACGCGTGCGCTCTCTCTCTCTAGGTACATCCCTCCTCAGCATGCGCATGTAATCCAAACATTCACAATCGTGCAAGACGACTGAATTGCTATTAAATCCGGTTAGCATCATTAGCACGCTGCACGAATTTGTTCAAAACTGTTGCATTCAAATTGACTGCTAAATTCTAATCAACTCAATCCCGATGCAAATGGAATTATAAGTATTTTCCAAGACTCAAACGGGCCTGTCCCAAGGAGAAAAAGTATTCATTTGAAACTTAAACACACGTGGGGAAACTGAACAGTCTAACCAGTAGACTTACTATGATAAACTAGCAAATTACTTTGTTTACAATATTTCCAGGCTTCAACCAGTGCTGCTCATTCACACTTATATGCACAATTATTTATTTAAGTGTTTTTCATGATTGTGTTGCTATTTCTTTTCCCCGTTTGCTTTGATTGATAACTGAGGTGATTCAAATCAGAGGAAGGTTAAGTTTAAAATAAAAGTGTTTAAATTTAACTTTTGTTCCCTTCTGGTCCTTATCTGAAATAAATAAAATTAAAAAAAATAAAAATCAATAATTATCGATATCGACTGATATGAAATACTTATTCACCCCTTGCAGACACGTGACTTAAGTCACGTGACGGCTCCATGCTGGACGGCAAAAAGATAGAAGACGGACGGCAAATTACATTATGTCATAATGATTATGATGAACTAAACACCATTACTATAACATCTTTGTAGTTCAATGTATTGCTGTTTGAGGTCTGATAGTCAAAGAAAGATGCCAGTGGTGTTGTTAGATGAAATGGGTCATGATCGCAAATGTAAAGTTATTAAAACTGGTGGTAACAGCAAGGGGAGATAACGTTAGGTCGTATAACGTTAGGCTACTGTAATTAACCTTATGGGAAATGAACACCCATAAGTATTTCTGGACTAAAATATTGCAAAGCGATTTGGTTACTTTATTTGTCTTGCTTTTATCAGTTGAAACATAGTCAAAATGTTAAGAATGTCATATCAGAACATGAAATAATAACTTAGCTGCCACACTTAGAAGCTAGCTATTCTAGCTAACGTTTATCATACAGTCGGCAACTAGTCATAATCATGGTTACCGCCCCCAGTTGCCGTGGTTACTGTGGCTGAAAAGCCCCCGAGGGGGAAAACATTCGTTTCGATTGCATGTAATCTAATGGAGGTGCACCGGCTTGAGTACAGAAAGCACCTATAAAAATATTAAATCTTTTAGCAAACATCACTAAACGGCACAAACACGTCTCAACCTCCTTGACACACAGATAACTCTCAGTTAAGGGTAACATTAAGTTCCCTCATTTTGCTAATTCCAGTTAAACGGCCAGAACTGTCTCGAGTGTACTCATTGTAGAACTGCTTTCAATGGCCGGACTGTGTAGCTCGGTTTGCCTTAACATCACATACTCGTAAGTTGCATCTGAATTTATTCTATGTACCAGTGGTTATGTTACACTGACGATATAAAGTTAGCCAGTTAGCAACCTAATGATGCTACCATTGAATATAGCTTCCAGAGAAATTTGTCATCAACATTGGGCAATCGAGGGTGAATTAACCTGTGTAGGAGTGAATTATTTTTATGGTTCCTTCTAGAATTCTACGCAAACGATCTAATAGTTTCAGTGTTCTTTATACAGTCTATGGGAGAAATCTCTGAGGGTAATTGTCGCATCATAATATGGAACTCTCGGATTGCAAACATTTTTGTGACCGTACTCAACAGGTTAAGTTGTTAGCATACACTGGGCAGTTAAGTAAACACAATTCCTTCAAATTATTGTGTTCAGAAACAAGCAGAACTCCACCTGAATGTAAAACGAATGTATAAAGTCTAACTGTTAGCTAGTTCGCCCATTGACTTCCATTGTGTGAGGTTAGCATGCTTTCCCCCTCGTGGGGGGCGGTAACCTTTCCGAACGTCTTAACCGACTGCAGTGCTAGGGCTAATGTAACTCGTCAGTTTGTACGTTGCCCAGCGAATAAACTTACTTCTTACATGTTTTAAAGTTAAAGAATGAAAAGAAATAGGAAATAAAAACAACCTTGAACGGTATTATCTGTTTACATTCAGATCTTGCCATAGACTTTGCCTAAGTGCTTGTAGTATGCCGTCCTGTTCAGAGTCTATGGTTGCTATAGCAACCGCTGCTGTGCTTCATACACTGACGAGATAACCATGTAATTCACCTTATTCAGCCCCGCCCATTTTTTTAAATTCCACGTTGTCTTTAAACTTCCGGTCGGCTAGCTACGTCTAGTTAGCTTCATTGGGATAACACGGCAGAAGAGGATAGAGAGGCTAACTTACAGAACAGCCGCTCCAAAGTCAGTTTTTTTCCTAACTTCAGATAGGAAAGCTGTATAACAGAAGTGTCTTAAGTCACCAAAATCCTAAATAAAAGTTCCTTTAGGATGACCCATAATATATGATGCCAGTCATCTCGATAGAGCTCTGCTATCTCAATGTATCGCAATAGATGTACTGCTCAATCGGAAGCTCGGAGACAATGTGGGCAAAGCTAGCGCCCCCATGTTTGCGCGCGGAATAAGGTGAATAGAGTCCCGAAGTGTGACGTAGCGTTTCCATGACGGCAGAACCACTGGATCTAAACAAACTTTCGAAGTGCCATAAATAGCATTGAATGTAGACATGTGGCATCATTTCTAGCTAATAAAAATAAATATATCCATTTAAACGTGTTTTACCTGCTAGGCAGCAGCTTAGCCACATAACACTGATTCCCTGGCAGGTGTAATAGAAAGAAACAAATTCCAGTGGATATTTCACGTCTTCTCAAAGACTGGCGGCTGTTAGGAGTGACGTTTTTTGCCAAAAAAATAAAGCCAAAACACGTCCATGAATTTAAGGATTTTAACCGCATGCTGTGAGGTTACATGCAGGTCTCTTTTACGGAGGAAACCCATGCTAAAATAAAACTCTGTAGTCACGAATTTGATCGTGTTGGTATGAAAATACAGTATGTTGTAGTATGTGATTCCTACAGTGTAAAAAAAATATACTAACGTCTTAGAAATGTTGTAAAATTATTGAAATAGATTAGGAAAGCCACCGCTATGGTGATTTCTAATGGTAGATTGATTTGTTTAGATCCAGTGAAATTGCTGCCTTGGCAACGCTACGTCATGGCTTCAGTACTCAATAGAGTGTCCCAGTGACGCCACTTCCATTTGCCTCCATGGGACCGATCTTTCAAAACATTTTGAACGCCAGTCTAAGGCGAAAAAGAAATTATTTTCTGGTCCCGGTTGACTTGTGCCTTGAATTACCCATATGATGTTTGTCAATTTTTAAAGACAATTTTTCATGTAAAGACATTTGCAGTTTGTTTCGTAACTATTGAATTACAACATTGTGAAAGATCGTAATTCCAACGACTTCAAACCCATCAGTCGCGCTAGTGACGTTAGCTCATTCACAGCCACACTAGATTGTACAAGAATACCAGCAACAGATCTTAATTGGGCTTTCCATGCTGATGAAAATACCATGAGTCAGAGGATTAAACACATCAGGTAAGTTGTATTCGTCCATAGACTGTCCATTAGATACTGTTAAGTGACATAGCAGGCAGCAAGATGCAACTGTTAACTAGCATAACAGATAGCATGCTAATCTTATCGTTTCATTACGTTGGTGACGTACATCGTTCGAGACGAGAGATGTAGTCCACTGAGCGGATTCGCACAAAACCAACATAACTTTTGAAGTCTGTCGAACAACAGTACTTTCTTGACGTGAAAAATTATCTTTTAAATTCACACACATCATATGTGAAATTCGTGGCACAATTCAAACTGGACCAAAAAATAATTGTTATCTCTCCATTAACTCCCGTTCATATTTTTTTGAAAGACAGGTCCCTTGTAGCGGAAGTAAAACGGAAGTCACTGGGACACTCTATTCATACTTTGCACGTGACGTCACAACCACTGGCTGGCGGGCAAGAACGTCGTTCTCCAGCAATGAAATCCAGTAAATTAGTCTAGGATCTGGCCAGGTCGTCGCCAGTTTTACTATACAAAAGTTGGTGTTTTGAGGTGTAAATAACATGCCAGATAGTTGTTGTGCGATTGGATGCACTAACCGCCGAGGAGATAAGCCGGGGTTATGTTTTTACCGGATCCCATCTGATAAGGAGAATACAGGCAGATGTGCAATCGTTTCAGGAAATGGGACCTGGCAACCTTCACAGTATCACGTCTGTGCAGTGACCATTTCATCAAAGGTAATTTGATCATGTAATTAACCGTGTCTTAAGTTACCCTGTAGTTTCGTCAATCAACAACACCAGCTGGTTCCGCGAGTCAGCTGTTTGTGTTATGAGTCCAAGCTAGGCTAACAGCTTCCAGGTGCCAAATCTGATGACCTGCTGTCCCCTGATTGGGTTCCATCTGTCTTCTCTCACACCCCTGCCACCAAAAGGAGGAAGAGGGAGAAAGACATGGAAAGCTTGTCCCATCATTTCTATTTTGGCCACAGAGAGAAGAGCTTCGGCTGTCAATGCCCATGATATTTAGACAAACTTACCCTAGATGTGCCTGCATAATTAGTTAATAGAAAAACCCAAAGACTTAGAAGCAAGAGCACAAACATATTCGACCTATAAGCACCCTCAATCATTCCTTCTGGTTAAATACTACAATAATACAATGTAAATATGCAATGATTTATTTATACAAACACACACTGTAAATAATAATAATTAATGAATATATGACATTTTATATATTACAATAATACAATGTATTACATTTTCACTTTAAATACCTTTGTGCATTGTATTTATGTGTATTCATCTGTTTTATTTATCTATGTATGTGCATTTTATTTATTTATTGAATAAATCTGTATTTGTCTGTCTAACAGTACAATTCAAAATTTAGCACTTTTCATGTTTTCTTTGTGCACGCTTGCGTTTTTCCAATTCCTGTTTGCAGACACTGCAATTCAAAACACTAAGATCAGTAGTCTGCAAACAACTTCTGTGCATGTACAGTCTCTTACAGATTCCTGATGTACACTACATGTGAGCACACTTCACCTAATCTGGCCATACAGATGCAGTGGCCAAATCGAACCAGTCCCTCCTTTTCCACAGCAACCCAAGCTGTCAGAGGCGATTCATTCAAGCTGTAGGAATGATGTAGCTAACATAGAAAAAGGTTTTAGTTAGATAAAGTATATCATTCACAAGCACAATAGCCTACCACTAGGGTTGCCACCTGTGTCTGACAAAAATCCTGGACATTTTGACCATCCAATCGACCTTTTTGTTTGTAATCAACGGCGCCTTTCGCACATCTAACCCAAGATAAAAACAGTCATTCTAAGCGACAATTGTATAGCTAAGAATGACCATTTCTAGTTATTTGTTTAGTTAATTGCTTTATTTAATAGCAGACCTTTATTATTTTGTTATATTTAACAGTTTTTAGTTGTGGACACCTGGGGGCAGTATTGAGAAAAAAGGGGGAATACATAATTAGGTTCTGCTTTTTTGCTTATGTGGAATAAACTTTCCTTTCTCTGTCTCTCCTTGTCCCACACACTCTCCGTCTCCACCTTACCATTTCTAATGAACCTCCACGGTGCGTGCCCCCACCACCACTACCCATGTTATGCTACGTCATTTTTGTAGAGCCAATAAGGCTGTGCATACGTTTATGGACGTAGGCACGCTTCAATTAAACATGGCCCGTCAACTTCACCTTACGGCTCCATAGAAATGTATTGGGAGCCTTGATATTTGTCCGGTTTTATGGGATTTTATAGTGATGTTGAGTGAGTTGAACACAACACCGATACACAGAAAAATGCCTTTCAATCTTGATTACGCTTTCTGTAATTATGTTAAATTAGATTAAATTCTCTCGTCCCAGATCTCCACTATTTTAAAGCAAAGGGTTACTCATTAGCAAACCATAACTAAACAGTGCTCCACCACATCTGTGGATTAAGCCACACAGTCAACTCGATGTAAGTAAAGCCCTCCTTACACTGACAGACTTTGGAAAGATTTGCAAAGATTTGGAAAAGATTTTTGAAAGACTACAGTCTTAGACCCTCTCACATCTAAAGACAAGTAGTAGAGTTTTAAGTCACAGACTATTATTTTGCAATGACTAGGGATCTTGCAGGGTCACTATTTACAAGACTGCAACTAGATTCCTTTAAATTATTACCCATCGTGCAATAGATAAACTGAAATGATAGCATACTAAACTCAGTCGTATTTTCGTGTTTCTGCAGCATTGTTTCATGTGTGACATCCCTAACCGAGTTGTTCGGTCACGTGGAAGAGCCGACTAAATATGAATAAGAAATGACAAATATTATAAGAATAACAAATAGGCTACAGCTGTCGCCTACTTTGCCCCTTCCTGTTTGTTGTTGGAGAGGTCACTATTGGTTTTTATAGTTCACGTCACTATTTGCATGAGCCACGACTAGAAAGACTTGCGATAATATCAAACATGTTTGATATTGTCGTAACGGCAAAACTAGAAAAGGACTGACTCCGACTGACTTAAAACGCTAAGATTGGCACCTTACACTTAACGATCTAGTTGACGGGAGCGCGCCGCGATTCCAGTAGGCTACAACTCCCATGATTTCTGTCCAACTTTGGAAATTTAATCGCCGACTGTAAAAACAGACCAAAATCGTACAATGTAAGGCCGCCATAAAATAAATAAGGATGTTAATTGTTTACAGCATTGTATATAAAATTATTGTCACTTGGAGGAGACTTGTAGATAACTACGGCGGTGGTAGTGTAGTTGTTAAAGGGGTGGTTCAGGATTTTGGACATAGGACCTCATTTCCAAGTAAGCAAGTGTGATATTTATCAGTGGAGACCGTTTTCAACACGTTTCATCCAGTCCTTCTAATTGCAGAGTTCGCAGGTGCTAGGCTAGTGTTATTTCAACACGATGCAAGGGTAGTTGTATTTCTTACACTATTCTATCAACACAGACATTTACATCGATTGTCTGGAATTTGCCTCAGGTGTACTTTGGAGTGGGTAAGACTGTCTTTAGTGGCAGGCTAGCACATACCGTTGACTTGCGCTAGCCTAGCACCTGCGAACTCTGCAATTAGAAGGACTGGATGAAACGTGCTGAAAACGGTCTCCACTGATAAATATCACACTTGCTTACTTGGAAATAAGGTCTTATGTCCAAAATCCTGAACCACCCCTTTAAGCAGCTGGGCTAGCGTGCAGTAGCCTGAAAGTTGGGAGGGAAAGTGAAAACCAGCGCCCCAAGTGGTTGCGTTCCTATCGAAGAGCAGCTTCAATGTTAAGTCCCATAGACCTATTTAAAAACAAAATATTGTGAAGCCAAATCAGCGATGTTACCCACCAAAAATATTTTTCAGTGTCTATACAGTAATAATATTCTAACTGTGAAAATGTCAGACCCTATTTGGCCTTATTTAAGAAAATCGAAATCGTTCCTTTTGTTTCATAAACGAACTACAAAAGAAGTCACGTGACTTTACCCTTCAACGATACTCACGGTAGCATGGTTTGTTTATTAGCCTGGTTAGCATTGATACTTAACTCTTACAGCTAGCTCTTCATGTGAGTAGAAGCACAACACCAGTTATTCTGACATAAAGGTTATCACCACGCGGTTTACATCACGTTCCGTTATTACAAAAATATGTTAAGCCAGTTAAGCAAATTGCGTATTTATCAGTTAGAGATTAAGCGCCCAAACATGTGACGTCACATGCAGCTGTAGTTCCTCATCACCGTGTTACGACAAAAACTCAAAACAATTCAACTGATCCTAAAAATAAGGTATGACCACTTGAAGCAATAGAGGTGACCCCAGTGCCTAACATATGGAAGGCATTAAATTAAGATCCCACTGTGCACCGAGATATATTTTTTCTAAAAAAGAAATCCCATCCACTCTGCTAAACTCTAGGAACGCAACCACTAGATGGCGATGAGATTACTTTCCCACCCTATTCCCGGCTTCCACCGTTGTGCCCTTGAGCAAGGCACTTAACCCCAAGTTGCTCCGGGGACAATGTGATCCCTTGTAATATAGCTGACATATGTAAGTCACTTTGGTCAAGAGGTGTCTGCTAAATGTAATGTAATGTAATGTAAAATGTAATGTAAACTAACGTTAGCATAGTTAGCTAACCGCTGCTAATAACGTGCTAGCTTCATCACGTCAGAGAAGCATGGGGTTGCAGTGTTTCCCCTACAATGTATTCCATCAACGGCGCAGCGCCGCTCCTGGAATTTGCTAAAAAAAAATAGACGCAAGTGAACTTCAGGAACAGCTGCCGTTCGTTCAGGTTTCATGTCAACAAATAATAGTAGGCTAACGTTGAAGGCGCAGTCAGGGATTCCACAGGAGATCACGCTTGTTTGTGTTTATTTTTAAGTTTATTAGCAGACGCAATTTTGTGCAAAAAAAAAACGTAGGCTACAGTATGTTAAACAAGGAACCAAATTAAACACGCCAGCGAGATAGCTCGCCCCTACCTTCAGTAGCCTATTCCCAGATAAATTCCACGCATTGTTTCGTTTTTGTTTGTGATACAGGCAATGCTTTCAAGCCCTGTGTTGCTAACATACCTAGGCTGTAAAACTAAGGTCTAGATAGCCTATTTGTGGGTTTAATTGAATTTGAGTAATAGGATACGCAAACATTTACATCTCAGATAGTTTCTAATTCCTGTAGAGCTCACCAAAATTATAGATATGATACAAGACACTTATCTGCTATAATCCAAGATAGATTTTTTTCCGAGTTTTTGACCATTTATTTTACCAAATGACATGGGAAACATAATTCATTTCATCCACATATATTCTTATGCACCATGCACAACAACGCTACTAAGTTAGCTTAAAACCGTGAGAATCAAGCAAGCGTCACGGGCCGTCACGGCATTAAAGTGACAGGCACTCAATTCGACTTGCACAGCACCAATACAGTGTAATGACATGAAAGAGAAGTTTATATAGTTTAAACAGTGCTGTGCAAAAGTTAAGACACCCATGCTGAAATTGACTAAAGGGAGGAAAAAAAAAAAAAAAAAATTTGCCTTTTGTCTTAATGCCTTAATTAAAAAAAAATAGGACATCAATTATTTTTTAATGTATCATGTATCGAAAATAAATAAATGTTATTATATATAAAATGTCTTAACTTATGCACAGCACTGTATATTCTAAATAGTAATAGTTTGTACAGTGGCCTACAGTGTACAGTTGTACAGTGGCTAATACTAATAATGTAAATGAAAAAGGTGAAAGAAAAACATGAATAATCCTGTTCAAGTACTGCAATAATCATGCTTTGTAAATGCTTGCTTGTGTTGATGGTTATGTCATAATTTGTAACTGAATCTGTCCATTTCTTTCACAAAATCCACCAGAAGTCACCATTTAAGGAGTCGTTTTTTCAAAATTTTCTCTTTTCTTAGGGGGGGGGGGGGGGGGGGCTTCCTACGATCAACAGCACCACTGCTGGAAAAAATTCTAGGGGAAACACTGGGGTTGTGCCACTGATCTTTATTGTGGTTGAAATACTCCCGAAACACAAAGAAAACAAACCAAAATATATCTATGCAAGAACATGGGATGTTGTTGTATTCCAAACAATAAGCCTACAGTCGTGGAAGGGCATTACTATGGTTAAATCTCACTATAATCTCCTAGCTGTGCGATATGTCCCATTACAACCCATTGATTTGATTCGTGTTCCTGCCGTCCACTAGGCTATTTTGCTGTGGCGCGAACAAAACGTGACTTCACATGCAAGGGGTGAATATCGTGATTTCAGCCATATCGCCCAGTAGTACAGCGGTTAACCATGAAAATTGTGCACTTTTTGAAAGAAACATGAAACTTCTACCATAGTTAGGTTATACCATAAGGTTTATTTTCAGATTGGGAGGGAAGTCAAATTTGACCTCTGAGGCCCAGGAAAGGTCAAATTCAAGATGGCCGCCAATAATATTCAAAAATGCCTCACATTGGAACCAAACACCATGGCCGTCGTAGCCCCTTGCGTTGGCCGTGATGCCCCTTTGAAAATCAGAGATTTACAGGCCACGGTGGCCTTGGTGCCCCCATCTTTTAATATTCTGCTTTGCGTCCTACTAATAGCGATTTTTATTTAGCCTGTGGCCTGTCAAAATAATCTTAGCATTCACAGCGCAAATGAATTTAGTCTTTTACGCAGTGGAGAAAGTGACAGCGCAAGAAAGAAAGTGCGTCCAAAGTCACCCATTCTTCTCAGTTGAACTACTTGCGAAGTAGCCTACTCATCATCACACAGACATCACAATTATCACATGCTCTTTCTCAGCTTTTAAACGATGTTAGCCGATAATTGCTGTGTTGAACGGTTCGCGAGAAAAGTAAATAATATAATTAAATTTAATCATACATTCTACTGAAGGTTTTGTGTCCATGATCTCCCTACCCATTCATCTCTTATACTTCACGAACCCTTCTTTTAACACATGACAAACCATATATCAGAAATAAACAGCAGACCTTACCGAACACAAAGGTGTTAAGCAGTCCCCTGTACAGTTAGCCGTTCCAGAGTAATCCAGTTTTGAATTTGCTGTAAATTTAGACATGCATGGATGTCTCCAAATTTGGTCTTTAAGTTTTACAATGTGGTTAAATTGTTCCACATGATTTCATAACGGGCCAAATACAAAATAAATGTTACAAATATCGCCTAGATATTGGTAAACCAGAGGACAGCTGACTGAGTTTGTGAAAGTAGCCTTAATGATAACAAAATGCTAAGCATGCATCTAGGCTATTTGAGTTTCTTAAAGCTGAGCTGTGCTTAAATTGTTAAATACATGATTTCATAGCAGGCCAAATATAAAATAAATGTTATATATAGCCTAGATATCTGTAATTATTAGACGATCAGATGATTTACAGTTCCATGTAATATGTCATGTTTCATGTTTTTGTAATGTTTCATACAGTGATGCAGGTCTACTGCAGTGAATAGGCTAAATACAACTTTATCATTTTTGTATGCTACTACTGTATAGTTAACTTTGGCCTTTGTGCCCCCCACCAAATATGCACAACTGAAGGCCAAGTGGCCTTGCCCCCAGAATGGTGAAATTCCAAGCCTGTTCCAGACTATCTTCTAGTTTAGCTAGGATAATTATTTTGATCAATGTCCATGATTTTTAACTCAAAAGCTAACTACAAAGGAAAACTCCTTCCTGGCTATGGTTAAATTAATTTGCAACATGAATAATATAATGTAATTATGTAATAATATTGTTTGTTCATAGTCAATATGTTTACCTGTTAGAATATGTCGATTGAAGTGCTCTATACATTGTGCGTACTGTGGCCTGTAGCAACAACTCTCTAAAGCAGGGTTTTTTTTAACCAGCGGTGGTATGGCAGGTGGTCTGTGAAAATGGTCTAGGGGGGTCACCTGTGGATAATTCTGTGCTGTGAAGAAATTAAATTAGCCACACATCTCATGAAATAACAACTAATAACTGAATAATACAGGGACAACAAAGAAATGAATTGGGGTACATAGGGTACATAAAAATGAATATTTTGATGTTTTGTTTACCTTGACCTTTACATAAATGCATTTTCTTGAACTCTGGTGGTTTCAAAGTTATCAGATACAGAATGGGCACCCAAAGGTTAGTGGGAAATGACACCTTAAATGTTTTTCTACTGTGTTTGGTTCCAACGTGAGGCACTTTTGAATATTGTTGGCGGCCATCTTGGATTTGACCCCTCCCGGGCCTCAGAGGTCAAATTTGACTTCCCTCCTTATGGTATGGAGTTCCATGTTTCTTTCAAAAAGTGCACAATTCCCCTTGATTTGAGGGCTTAACCACTGTACTACAGCCCTAAATACACGGTTTGCACCCACTGAGAGCTTAAAGTCTCACCTTTCAAACGAGCCATTGTATGTGTTCATAACACAGAATATGCTGTGGCTGTACAAAAATAATCAACAATGGTCTAGATTGCTGGCACTCTAGGACAAAAGCTTCCGAAAACAGCTTGTCATTCAAGGAGTTAAATTAACATTTGATAAATGAACCTTACATTTTTAGTAGCCATAGTATGTAGATTTGAACAAAATCTAGTTTGGTTCTCACCAGGGCTTTTACTGCCTGAAATATCCGATTTTGTTTACCACGCTAGGAGTTTAGTGCTGGGCTGGTGGGTGCCTATTTCTAACCTTTCTCACAGCACATCAACGAGTATTCAACTAAGACGGAGTATTAGGGCCACACATATTTTTGCCATGTCGACATTAAACTCGACATTTCGAGAATAAAGTTGAAATATCATATCTACTTTAATCTCGACGTGTGGACTTTAAATTCGACATGCTGACATTAAACTCGCAGTAGGCCCTACTGTTTAAACATAGCCTACACAGTTTAAGCTATGTAGCCTACACTAATACACAATATTACATAAAAGAAAAATGGGCTTCAAATAGGTGTTATTTTAGATAGATTGCAGATATTCAGATAGATTGCGTCTTGATTAACTACTCATTGCCGTCATCGTGAAGTGCTGTCTCGCGGTTATGGAAATACCATGCACTATGCCGTTTAGGCTAAATAGCTAGAAAAATGTATGTATCGAATGATATTGTTTCTATACAAAATGTTATTTCACTCTGTTTTACGTGGTTAAGGCCACTGCACATCCAAATAACTGCCCTTCATGACCCACAGGCCGTCACTCTCCAGGATAACATGGTAAAACTATTTTTTCTACTGCTTTTCCATGTCTCACCTGCAATACGTATAGGAGGCTAGAAACACATAGCCTAAGCATATACTATTTTGATCCCGTGAGAGAATATATGTGCATGCACTTTATTTATGCACTTTGTGTGCATATGTGTGAAAGTAGGCTATAGCCTACATGGGGTGGTCGGGAGGACAGCTTCATTCGTCCCTCCATAGACATTCAGCAATAGGCTGTTTTGCATCCATTACAAACAAGCAACGTGAAAGTCTAGGATTGGGGAGAGCGCCTAGTATGCCTCTAGTGCATAAGCATGAAGTTGAACCTTTAGATGAAAAACAACACTTTAATAATAGGCCTACAATAAATAAATAAACCGCTATGACGTTTAGGCTACTTTTGACCATCGCATTTATCGCCTGTAGCTCCGTGATAAGGACCTAACAGCAAAGTATTTGGCTGAGCAACGTAGGTTAATATGTTCTATGTTTTGTCCACATGATATAGGCCTATCTAATCATTGTTGCACTTGTTGCATTCGTCCTCCCTTTCAATCGCCCCGAGCAGTCGTTGTCTCTCCAAACAGTCGACATGATATTTCAACTTTATTCTCGAAATGTTGAGTTTAATGTCGACGTGGCGACATTAAAGTCGATACGTCGAGATTAAAGTCGATATTACATTTCAACTTTGTTCTCGAAATGTCGAGTTTAATGTTGACATGGTGACTTTAAAGTCGACATGTCGAGTTTAATCTCGTCATGGCAAAAATATTTTTTCCTTCATGTGTGGGCCTAATACTCCGTCGTATTCAACAACCGAGAATTCTCGTCGCAAATCAAAATTCCACTGGAATTCGGGGAGCCTTGCTCAAGGGCACTTCAGCCGTGCCTACTGGTCGGGGTTCGAACCGGCAACCCCCCCGGTTACAAGTCCGAAGCGCTAACCAGTAGGCCACGGCGGCCCAACTAAGGCACAGAGGGTACACGACATAAGTTTAAAAAGTAGCCTGACAATTGTGCAAAACTGAATCAGCAGCAGGGGGACAAATTGATGCATTTCAGAAAACAGCATAGGCTGCTCAGTCCTTTGCATATAGTGCGTAAAACATTCCCAGCAACAGAGTTCTGGGAGTGGGAGTGGGAGAAAGCGAAGACCCGTCATTGCGAGTTGCCTAATAAAACATTTAGGTAAGAGGTTAGCTGCTAACTTAACGTTGCGGCTATGACCAGCAGGCTACTGCAGCATATGGACAAAAATGTCTTTACCCCAAAGCATATATTTAGTTAAACAACAATCAGTAGTTCTATATATTTTATGCAAAAATGAATCTAAATCTCAACAAGAACACCTTAACGTTACCTTCTCACTGATCCGTGCCAAGGGGGCCGCCATTCTGAAACTGTTTGTTGTTTTCCAACACATTTGGCAAACCTAGCACTATGTCGCCATCTACTGAAATGGAGTAGGCCTATTTATCGTTTCCTCTGTAGGCTTGACAGTGTGCAAACGAAGTGCTTTAGCCTGCATCTTCTGGACTGAGATCTCATTACAGTGCATGAAAATGCACTGTACTGTTCTTCCTAGGCTTCTTCTTATTACAGTGCATGAAAATGCACTGTACTGTTCTTCCTAGGCTTCTTATTACAGTGCATGAAAATGCACTGTACTGTTCTTCCTAGGCTTCTTATTCTTATGCTTATTACAGTGCATGAAAATGCACTGTACTGTTCTTCCTAGGCTTCTTATTAGAGTGCATGAAAATGCACTCTACTGTTATCCGAATTATTCTTATTATTACAGCTGTACTGTTCTTCCTAGGCTTCTTATTCTTCTTCTTCTTCTAACGCGTTTAATGCAGCTTCAACCGTTGAAACTTCATTCAAACTATGTTACGTAGGTCTTACTTAGGACATGGGTGCTATGTATTTTTCAGCTTTGTAACTTTTATACTTTTTAAACTATTAATTAAAAACTGTTCAAAATTTCCCCATAGACTTAACATGGGCTGATGACATCACAATAGAGCCGTTAAGCAATTAGAATCCTATGGCAGGTGTTCAGGCCACCTGTCCCAACTGCCATTCTCAGGCTTTAAGCATACAAACTGGCCCTATTAAGACTACACATCCTATTCAACTGCTTCCTCTGCCAAAAACTGTTTCAAAATAAAAGTCCTCACTACAATATTTCACTGTTAAACAATTTAACCCTTTAAACTACTGAACTTTTTAACTGTTCAGCCATTGTAACTGTTACTTATCATCAACTATGACTCCTACCCACTGTAGCTAGTTAGCATGTTAGCATTGCTAACATTTTTAGCATTTTTAGCAAAACTGCTAAAATTCTATTGCTAAAATTATTCTACTTTGTCTTTTATTACTTTTTTTACTACTTTTGCCTTTGTTTTTGCTTACTAATTATTCTTTATTTTTAAATGATTTTACCTTGTGTTTTATGTTTTCTTTTTATTATGATCTTTACCTTTTAACTATTCTTTGACTATATTGCCCTTCTATGCTTTTATTTGTTATTATCGTTTGGTTTTGTTTATGTAAAGCACATTGAATGACCTCTGTGTATGAAATGTGCTATATAAATAAACTTGACTTGACTTGACTAAAAATGATTAGCTAAGTTAGCTAAGTAGCATGGTTAACATAGTTAGCATGTTAGCATGTTAGTTAGCATAGTTAGCATAACTGCTAAAAATGATTAGCTAAGTTAGCTAAGTAACATGGTTAGCATAGTTAGCATGATAGTTAGCATAACTGCTAAAAATGATTAGCTAAGTAACACGGTTAGCATAGTTAGCATGCTAGCATTTTAACATGCTAGTTAGCATAACTGCTAAAAATGATTAGCTAAGTTAGCTAAGTAACATGGTCAACATAGTTAGCATGCTAGTTAGCATAACTGCTAAAAATGATTAGCTAAGTTAGCTAAGTAACATGGTTAGCATAGTTAGCATGTTAGTTAGCATAACTGCTAAAAAGGATTAGTTAAGTTAGCTAAGTAACATGGTTAGCATAGGTAGCATGCTAGCATGTTAGCATGATAGTTAGCATTTTTTAGAAAAACTGCTAAAAATAATTAGCTAAGTTAACTAAGTACAATACGGCCGTTAAGCAATTAGAATCCTATGGCAGGTGTTCGGGCCACCTGGATCAACTGCCAGTCTCAGGCTTTAAGCATACAAACTGGCCCTATTAAGACTACACATCCTGTTCAACTGCTTCCTCTGCCAAAAACTGTTTCAAAATAAAAGTCCTCACTACAATATTTCACTGTTAAACAATTTAACCCTTTAAACTACTGAACTTCTTAACTTTTTAGCCATTGTAACTGTTACTTGTCATCAACTATGACTCCTACCCACTGTAGCTAGTTAGCTAAGTTAGCTAAGTAACATGGTTAGCATAGTTAGCATGCTAGCATGTTAGCATGCTAGTTAGCATAACTGTTAAAAATGATTAGCTAAGTTAGCTAAGTAACATGGTTAATATAGTTAGCATGCTATCATGTTAGCATCCTAGTTAGAATACTTAGCATACCTACTAAAAATGATTAGCTAAGTTAGCTAAGTCACATGGTTAGCATACTTAACATGTTAGCATGCTAGTTAGCATAACTACTAAATATGAAAACATTAGCTAAGTTAACTAAGTTAAGTAACTTGGTTAACATTATTATCTTATTATAACTGCTAGCAAACATTAGAGCCATTCTAACTGTCAGCTATCGTCAATTATCTACCTAAATAATTTAACCATTTAAATTATCCACCTATTTAACCGTTCAATCATTCCAACTATATTAAACCTTATCTACCAAGCAAATCATTTAACTATATAAACTATCCACTTATTTAACTGTTCAGTCATTCCAACTATATTAAACCTTATCTACCTAGCAACCAATATAGTTTGTTTTTACTCTGTATGATATTTTACATCATATTTTTTGCATTTTCATGCACTGTATTTCCTTAAGGAAATGCTTTTCTAGTTATTATTCTTCTTCTAACGCACTTAATGCAGCTTCAACCGTTTAACGTAGAAACTTCATTCAAACTATGTTACGTAGGTCTTACTTATGACATGTGGGCTTTGTATTTTTCACCTTTGTAACTTTTATACTTTTTAAACTATTAATTAAAAACTACTCAAAATTTCCCCATTGACTTAACATTGGGCCTTTATGACATCACAGCATTTAGAATCCTATGGCAGGTGTTCAGGCCACCTGGACCAACTGCCAGTCTCAGGCTTTAAGCATACAAACTGGCCCTATTTAAGACTACACATCCTGTTCAACTGCTTCCTCTGCCAAAATCTGTTTCAAAATAAAAGTCCTCACTACAATATTTCACTGTTAAACAATTGAACCCTTTAAACTACTGAACTTTTTAACTGTTCAGCAATTGTAACTGTTACTTATCATCAACTATGACTCCTACCCACTGTAGCTAGTTAGCATGGTTAGCATAGTTAGCATGTTAGCATTGCTAACATTGTTAGCATTTTTTAGCAAAACTACTAAAAATGATTAGCTAAGTAACATGGTTAGCATAGTTAGCATGCCAACATGTTAGCATGTTAGTTAGCATTTTTAGCAAAACTACTAAAAATGATTAGCTAAGTTAGCTCAGTAACATGGTTAGCATAGTTAGCATGCTAGTTAGAATAGTTAGCATGACTACTAAAAATGATTAGCTAGGTTAGCTAAGTCACATGGTTAGCATAGTTAGCATTTTAACATTGTTAGCATGCTAGTTAGCATAGTAACTTGGTTAACATTATTATCTTTGTTAACATAGTTAGCATAACTGCTTGCAAACATTAGAGCCATTCCAACTGTCAGTTATCATCAATTATCTACCTAAATAATTTAACCATTTAAATTATCCACCTATTTAACCGTTCAATCATTCCAACTATATTAAACCTCATCTACCTAGTTCAGTCATTCCAACTATATTAAACCTCATCTACCTAGCAACCGATATAGTTTGTTTTTACTCTGTATGATATTTTACATCATATTTTTTGCATTTTCATGCACTGTATTTCCTTCAGGAAATGCTTTTCTAGTTCTTATTACAGTGCATGAAAATGCACTGTACTGTTATTCCAAGGCTTTTTACAGTGCATGAAAATGCACTGTACTGTTCTTCCTAGGCTTCTTCTTATTCTTATGCTTCTTCTTCTAACGCACTTAATGCAGCTTCAACCGTTTAACGTAGAAATTTCATTCAAACTATGTTACGTAGGTCTTACTTAGGACATGGGTGCTATGTATTTTTCAGCTTTGTAACTTTTATACTTTTTAAACTATTAATTAAAAACTAATCAAAATTTCCCCATTGACTTAACATTATGATTATGACATCACAATACAACTAGAAAAGCATTTCCTGAAGGAAATACAGTGCATGAAAATGCAAAAAATATGATGTCAAATATCATACAGAGTAAAAACAAACTATATTGGTTGCTAGGTAGATGAGGTTTAATATAGTTGGCATGACTGAACAGTTAAATAGGTGGATAGTTTACCCAGGTAAAAAAAAAACTATTAAAAATATACTTTTTGAAAGTGTACTAAGTGCAGTTTGTACTTTTTTCGTAAAATCCAAGTGTAGTTAAGTGTATTGAATTATGTATTAAGTTCAACTTAATACCAACTTTACTACACTTTCAGTGTAATTAGTGTGCTAAAATGGAACAACTTTTCTCACACTTCAAGGGCACTAAAGTACACTAATGAAAATCCAGATGCATGAGCAATTAAGCACACTTACAGTACAATGACATTGTATTACCATTCTAATAGAAATACACTTTTAAGGGCATTGTGGCTCAACTTACAGTTGAGTTTAAGTGAACTTTGCACATACTGTTATTATACTTTTAATGACTATAAACTATTTAACTTTAGTATGCTTCTTTTACATTTCAGGTAATCTAAAAATGCACTTCCTTACTGTATTTAGTGCTTTTAAAGTGTCACACTATGGCAATGATAATGCAATTAAAGTGAAGTTCAATTACAAGCTAAACATCATAGACACATACTTTTAGTGCACTGTTAGTATGTTATTCTCTATAAAATAAATGTGTTTGAAGTACATTTCATCTGTACTTTTATTCTCATTTTGTTCTACTTAGGCATACATGTTGCTATTATACTTGAAGTGTATTATATTACAATTCATTTCACGTGTATTACATCAACACATTACAAATTTCATTTCAGAAAGGGAACTTTATTACACAAACATGACAAAGATAAATAATTCAAACAAAGGACGATGATAATCATGATCTCATGAATGATAATACAATACACAACAATAACAGACACATAATTACACACCACTCTGTGCTATAGATCACAAAATTGACAACTCACAAGAAAAATGAAGCCTGGCATTCAAATCATAAACCATCCTCTAAAGTGAAAGACAGATCGAGAGAGAAAGAAACAGAGAAAGAGAGAGAAAGACAGAAATAAAGAAAGACAGAGAGAGAGAGGATTTGCATGTGTCTAAACCATAGGCAATGTGAACCGAGTTTGTGGGAAGTGAAAGCAATTACTCCAGAGCTCGGGTTTCTGCTTCCACCTATACAAAAGCACCTCTAACTAAACAACATCTAACTCTGATTATTACAGGTGGATATGGCCTTGTAGCTTTCATTGTTACACTTCCTCCGTAGAAGGGCACGAATTTCAGGCACCTCTGTGTTGGGGAATCGCTCCCTCACTGCATCTGTGAAAACAGTAAAGAGACATGGGCATGAATTAATGAAATAATATGGAAATACAATCCTTGATAATAATGGAGTTGTCAATTAGTCATGACCAGTGTTAGGAGTAACGGCTTTTAAGTGTAACAGCGTTACTTTTTTCAGTAACGAGTAATCTAATTGATTACTCTTCCCATCTTAATAACGCCGTTACCGTTACTGGCAAAAAATGAGGCACGTTACTGTTATTGAAGCTATATATCTCTGAGTTAGGACTTTGAAGTTGCAGTTGGCAAGATTTGTTTCATCATATACCTGAAACAGACACTATACTCTGACAGAACATAAAACAGCCGGTTTAAAAAATATATATATTCTACCTCCACCTAGATATTTGTTATTTGTTTTGCAAAAATCCACAGCTCCCGGTTCTTCTGGTCCAATCAGAGCAGGGCTGTGTGAGATCTGACTGTCAATCACAGTCTGGTGCGCACTGACGAGCACAAACTTGATGAGAGGGTGCTCGTGGTAGTGGGGGAGGGGCATGAGAGTTGTAAACATTCAACATTTTGGCTAAGTCCCCTCAATCTGTCAGACTTGCCAACTGCAGCTTTAACTGTTCTTCCTTGGTTCGTGGGCAGTAGTGTCTATGAGTGCACGAGACAAGTATATAAATGCTGACAATTGGCTGAGGTTGAGTAAAATGTCATGGTAAGCCAATCAGTGGTAGAGTTGGGCGGGTGTTCGAAAGCACGCATATTTGGACACACAACGAGCAACAGAAGCACGTCTAAGCAGTCAACAACAGACAGGTAGGCTAGGCTATGGCGAGCTCAAATAATCCAAAAGTAGACTTCTCTAAATTAAAGTCTAGCCATCAGCCTACTTTCCTCTCCAAGAAATGAAAGGAACAAATGTAATCGTGAAACGCACATTATGCCCTAGGCAAAAGTACCTATCCATGTCGGTGTAAAGTAGCATAATTCAAACATACTCAAAAATCTTTCTACGTTGCATGAATCCACAAAATTAGTGGCCAAGACCACCGATGGAGGAGACAGTGCCACAAAACCTAAGCATCTGAAGCTTGATTTTAAGGCCCCACCACCCGTTTTGTCTCAGACCGAACTGAACAAACTAGTAGCCAGGTAGGCTATGTAGTGGAGGATATGCCATTAGGCTATCTGGTTGCGTCGGACTCAGGGCACTATTGCCAAAATACTGGCCAGAGGGAGAGAAGGTCAGAGGACAGAGGAAGGGTAGCCCTACCGTGTAGAAAGACGTTTTCGAACTAGACGCCCAATATACTTGAGGGGCAATAAATATTAAAAGTTCCAAAAAATGTATTGTGTTATAGTATCGATACACTATAAACATAATATCTACATACATGGAATTTGATTGAAGGCTATTTGTCCCACATTAACAGTTTTGTGTACATTGTTTCTGTCAATAATATATTGTATTAAGTGTCTTTTTCATTATAATATTCAGATTTATCATAAATACTTCAACATGCACAATGCACATGTATTTTAAGTTCCATTAAAGAGGGGTGGAGGTGGGGTCACATTTGAGCATGTAAAAATTTACTTGAAAGTAACACAAACGTTACTTTCGGAAGTAACTAGTTACTTTTCTAATTTGTAACGGAGTATCTAATTTTGTTACTTTTTGGAAGAAGAAGTAGTAGTAGTAGTAGTAGTAACTGTAGTAGTAGTAGTAGTAGAAGTAGTAACTGTAACTACCTTTTTAAAGTAACTTGCCCAACACTAATCATGACTATGGATTTGCATTCATAATTATGACATTACTGTACCTATAATTGCGTTGGTTTTTTCTGGGTCAAGCTGCTCCTTCAGCTCGCCCTTTTTCCCTTTGCCTGTGAGGGTTGCCTTAGCCAAAGTTTCCCTCCCAAACACCAATGTGGCCAGTTCCTGTGTGAAGAGGGACATCCTCCTCCCACTCAGCCTCTGATACAGACGTTTTGCCACTTGCACTGACGAGGTGCCCAATGATATCTGTGAAAACCCACAAGCAGATTAAGAAAAAAGGTACATTACAAACACTTATCTATAGGGCAAGTTGGCACCTGTCTTGGCTTCAAGTGTTTTAACACAATCAGTAATACCAGCATCTTGTATGATTTGTAGGTCATTGAACCCAATCATAAGAAAGAATTGGCAAATAAGTCAGAAATTCTACACAGCAGATAATAAAAAGCTAGTTGGTATTGTTTTCACTATAAACACACTTACGTCGTCCTTTTTCGTAATATCATTTTGACTTTTAAGAATTGTACTTATTTCTGCCAGCCAAATTTGCTTAGCACACTGGTAGGCAAATTTGCTTTTTTGCATAACGATAATCAAACTCCTATTGAAATAAGTCAAATGATTTTACAATAAAGCCCTCGGTTAGTCTTTTATACTGAAAACAATACCTAACTACATACATACATATTCAAGATACATAACTACATTGTTTTTACTTTTGAAAATGAATAACACTTGGTTAGATAAGCCGTTTCTGCAGTGTAAGATTTCACATTTATTTAATATTACAACCCTCAAATAATAGCTGCCAGGAGGCATAAAGGGCAGTAAGTAAGTAACAACCCGCAAATGCAGCAAAATCCCTGAATTTGCATGAATTGGTGAACATACAAGATCACCAAATCCTGGAGGGCCTGCACAATGCTGATGAGGGATCGGTTTAAGGACATACCATGTCTTCACTGCCAGTGTCACTGCTAGTGCGTGGTGAGTCACTTTGGCTGGAGGAAATAGATGAATCTGCCATTTTGTTTATGACTGCTTTCAGTGATGACACCAGTTCTGGCAGCTCTAAAACAAGGATGCAGTATAAAAAGGGTCAGTATCACATTATGACACAAAGAATAAGTATCACATTGTGTCGGAAAATAGCACATATATGAACGTCATTTCACAACAGCTAGATCTGATTTGACTTAATTTCTTTTCTGATTGGATGAGGACCATTACTCATCCTTTCCACCGCTAGCATGCATGTCTGACTTCAATGTTCCTCCAGGGTTCCCACTATAAGTCAAATGTGAAATTCCATTACTTTTCCATGACTTTACCTGACAGTAAAAAATAATAATTCCATGATGTACAATATCATGAATGAAATGGTACAATATACTACCCTGGAAATCTACAGTTCACGCGAGAGCACAATGGAATTGTCTCTGCGAGACACTCTGACAATGAGCAATGATGCACGTTACTTTTACCCCAACATTCCGGGGAACCAGCTAAACTGATGAAGACAGGGCTGCAACGTTGAAGGACAGTACACATTGGTCATAGTGTTATCCGATTGTCCGAAATCATTCAGAGTAAACATGTTCTAGTGTTATCCAATTGCGTGCAGTGAGATTTTTGAATGCATGCTTGTTGCCGCCACTCGAGTTGGGCCTTTACATTGCTCTTGCCCAGACCCTTAATCTTTCTAGATTACCAGGGTCTGGATTTTCCAGGCTAACAATATACTGATTTCAGTATAGAAAGATCTTAGAGCAGCCGCCTAGAGTTCAAGAATATTTTACTTTTGGACGCGGGAGATGAATGGCCATTGAATAAACAATGTTGGGCTAACCACAACTACTAAAGCAAGCAGTTAAGCTAATAATCAGATATAACCAATCTTGCATGGAAATATATTTGTATTAATGTATTTTGGCAAGTACATTTACAGCAGATCTACATAAATTATTGAAAACACAATTTGATATCTTAAACGTGATGTAAGTGGAACTGATGTATAAAAGCAATATGGCACTTGCGGTCATGGTGTTGGTACAGATACCCACGGCTGTGGTTACCTGCGGCAGTCTGCCAGAGGCCTTGTGGTTATATCCCTACCAACCCCACTATCAGTTGTGCCATATTGCTCAATCAGTAAATTCAAACAAGAAGTATTAACAGTAGACAATGACGGCAAAAAAGGCCGTGGATTAATTTCCAATTTGTGGGAAGTCGGGTCTGTATACTAAGACATAACGCGTGACATGCATGTGAAATCAAATTAACAGTGGGATGCATGTCTTGAATTCATTTCATGACCTCATTCACTATGGCTACAGGTGTACAGGAGGGTCCAGGTGGTGGCAGAGATGATGCTGGCATCATTAGCATACATATTATGCACCCACCCACCTTTCAGAGCCTGTGCAGTTTCCTCGTCCATCTCGACAAAAACGGCAGGCACTGCCCCTGGCCGCTGAGACTCCTGAGGGATGCCGTCCTCCTCATCATCACTGTTCACAACCACCTATGCAGAAAACATCAACTAAATTACCTTAAACAAAAAGGACAGCTATACACTCCTAATCATTCACATGCCAAAGCACAATTGTCATGGTGTGAGTGTATGTGTATAAATCAACATTCATGCAGTGTTGAATAGTAACTCATTTGCACAAAAATGCAGTTTTGCTATATCACATAGAGCTTTACCCTGAGCACCAAGGGCATAGGTTTGTAGATTGTGTTTTGACTTTGATATTGGGACATAACTCAATGCAAGCGCAAAGTGTGTTATTGCATGCATGTCAGCACCAATAGGCTATAATCCACCACTGATGGTGGTGGACTCTGATAATTCTCTGGGGAACACTGCTCATTATTTGATGTAGCCGGTTACATTTTTAAACATACCGATTTACGTTTTTTAGGAGGATCAAATAGGTCGCAACAGGTCTCATCAGAATCAGACTCCAGTAATGTTGTACGTTGCCGCTTTAGGTCCCTCTTCAGCTCCTCGCCCATTTTGGCCATCTGTGAACCAGACTGACAACGTACATTGTGTTTAAGAGAATGATTTTGAAAATTTCCACACAAACCACCAGGCTTTGAAGGGGAAATCTGGCGAGATTTCAGAAAGATCTCCGTTTCTCGAAGTCACCAAGTACTGTTAGTTCGAAACACAACGAAAACAACTGTCAGACACCAAACAGGACGAGGACCACAATTGCGTCACGTTCAAAAGTTTATTTAAGGGTTGGGGGTTTCAGGGGTTCCGGGGGGGGTACAGGAGTTCCAAGAGTCTGCGTGTGTGTGTTCCCCCAGTAGCCGAACAGCGAAGGCAGGAGCTGGATGATCCGGGAAGTCCTGGGGGAAACACACACACAACTGCAATTGAAACGAAGCAGCAGTACAGTCAAGGACTAGGCGGTATTCGTAGAAGAGGGACGGAAGGCAGGTCAAGATTACCGGGGCTGGAGAACACAGAAGTAGTCGAGCGGGTCCGGGATCACAGGCAAAGAGTCAGAGGCGTTTTCAATAAACAGGCAGGTAACTGGTGCTGGTTGCAGACGATCTGACAAGTGTGGACTGAAAAGCAAGGCTTTATATAGAGGGCATGATGAGTGGTGAATGCAGTGCAGCTGGTAGGTAACGAGGGTGAGGCAGAGCAGAGCAGGAACAGGTGGAGGTCATCAGACTTCAATCAGCACGTGTTACCAGGCAGAGAGAGAGCTCATGACAGAACCCCCCCCCTAAGGGACGGCCCCAGAAGTCCCCAAGAGTGACACCACGTCGGGAGGGCGGAGGGGAGCCGGTGGAGGGCTAGAATTCCTCCGAGCGGTCCGAGTGAACATCCTCATCCTCGGAGGGAGCTGGAGGGTCGTGGACAGAAGACGGGACAGGTACCGAGACAGGGTCAGGGTCAGGCACATGACAGGAAGCCGGGCGGGCAGGACGGTTAGGGACCCCTCTGGGGCGGCCCCTACGGATTGCAGGTTGATCAGGATGCAGACGGTGGAAGTCGGCGATGAGTGTCCGGTCCACAATCCGACTGGCTGGCACCCAGGTTCTCTCCTCAGGTCCATAGCCCTCCCAGTCGACGAGATACTGGAGGCCCCTACCTCGCCGTCTGGACCGAAGCAGGCGTCGAACGGTGTACACCAGCCCACCGTCAACGAGGCGAGGAGGAGGAGGAGGAAGCAGCACGGGGACCAGCGGGCTTTCATGCGTCGGCTTGACTTTCGAAACATGGAAAGTAGGGTGCACCCTCATGGAGGTTGGCAACTGGAGCCGGACTGCGGTTGGGCTGATGACCCTCTGGATAGGGAACGGGCCGAGGAATCGAGGTGCCAGTTTACGCGATTCCACCCGCAGTGGGAGATCCTTGGCTGACAGCCACACCTTCTGGCCAACACGGTAGGCGGGTGCCGGCGATCTTCGGCGGTTAGCCCCAGTGGCATAGCTGACAGCTGACTTGAGTAGCGTGGCACGAGCTTGTGACCAGGTACGACGGCAACGGCGGGCATAGGCGAGGGCAGACGGGCAGGACACATCTCCTTCCTGGCTGGGGAACAGGGGGGGCTGGTAGCCATACACACACTGGAAAGGTGACATACCAGTGGCAGAGCAGGTGAGGGAGTTGTGAGCATACTCTATCCACATCAGTTGTTGTGCCCAAGCCTGGGGTTTGCGAGAAACCATGCACCGCAGCGCCTTCTCCAGCTCCTGGTTTGCCCGCTCGGATTGACCATTGGACTGGGGGTGGAACCCGGAGGTGAGACTCACTGTGGCCCCTAGAAGACGGCAGAACTCCTTCCAGAATGTAGAGGTAAATTGCGGGCCTCGGTCAGAGACAACATCCCTGGGCAGCCCGTGTAGACGGAAGACATGATCAAGAACAGCCTGGGCAGTCTCTCTGGCAGATGGCAGTTTAGGGAGGGGAATGAAGTGTGCCATCTTGCTAAACCGGTCAACCACAGTGAGAATGACAGTCATCCCACCTGATGGTGGGAGGCCAGTTACAAAGTCCAAGGAGACGTGGGACCAGGGTCGTGTGGGCACAGGCAAGGGCTGGAGTAAACCAGCGGGGGGCCGAGTGGAGGACTTGTTCTGATTGCAGGTGGGGCAGGCACGGACGAATTCTCGGACATCCCTTCTCAAAGACGACCACCAAAAGCGCTGGGCAAGGAGATGGCAGGTGCGGGCGGAGCCCGGGTGGCAGGCAAGGCGGGAGTTGTGTCCCCACTGTATGACCCGGGACCTCAAATTATCTGGGACGAAGAGACGACCGTCTGGGCATGCACTGGGACTGGGATGGTCACGGAGGGCCTCTTGAATTTCCTCCTCGATATCCCAGGTCAGGGCAGCTACGACGCAGGGATCGGGCAGAATTGATGCAGGTTCCTGGGAAGGGGCGTCATCCTTATGAAACTGACGGGAGAGAGCGTCCGGCTTGGTGTTCCGAGAACCTGGGCGGTATGACAGGGTGAAGTTGAATCTGGTGAAAAACAAGGCCCAGCGGGACTGTCTGGGGTTAAGACGTTTGGCATTGCGGATGTATTCGAGGTTTTTGTGATCGGTCCAGACCAGGAACGGAACTGTGGACCCCTCCAGCCAGTGACGCCACTCCTCCAGGGCAAGCTTGACAGCCAACAGCTCACGGTTTCCAACATCATAATTGCGCTCTGCAGGTGAAAGCCGGCGAGAGAAAAATGCACAGGGGTGCAACTTGTTGTCCTCCTCTGCCCGTTGAGAGAGTATGGCCCCGACTCCCACGTCTGAGGCATCCACCTCGACAACGAACTGCCGGTCTGAATCCGGCATCTGGAGGATGGGGGCAGTGGTGAACCGGGCCTTGAGGGTATGAAAGGCTGTGTTGGCCTCTGGGGTCCAGGAAAAGGGGTGTTTGATGCTGGTCAGAGCTGTGAGGGGAGCGGCGACGGAGCTGTAGTTCCGGATGAATTTCCGGTAGAAATTGGCAAAACCGAGGAATTGCTGCAGCTTCTTCCTATTCCCCGGAACTGGCCAGGAGGTAACTGCCGAGACCTTTGCGGGGTCCATCTGGATATTGCCTTCAGCGACGATGTATCCCAGGAATGACACAGTCTGAGCATGGAACTCGCATTTCTCCGCCTTGACATAGAGAGAGTTCTCCAGGAGCCGTCGAAGAACCAGCTGGACATGACGGGTGTGTTCGGACAGAGTTCTGGAGAAAATTAAGATGTCGTCCAGGTACACGAAGACGAATTTATTCAGCATGTCCCGCAGCACATCATTCACCAGCGCCTGGAATACCGCTGGGGCGTTGGTGAGGCCAAATGGCATTACCAGGTACTCATAATGGCCGGTGTGGGTGTTGAATGCTGTCTTCCACTCGTCACCCTCCCTTACTCGCACTAGGTGGTAAGCATTTCTAAGGTCCAGTTTGGTGAAAATAGTGGATCCCTGGAGCAATTCAAAAGCAGAGGTGAGTAAAGGCAGAGGGTACCGGTTCTTCACTGTGACATCATTCAGACCTCGATAATCAATGCAGGGGCGAAGAGAACCATCTTTCTTTCCCACAAAGAAGAACCCGGCACCAGCAGGAGAGGAAGACGGGCGGATGAGTCCAGCTGCCAGGGAGTCCCTGATGTAATCCTCCATAGTTTTTCTTTCAGGAGGGGATAGTGAGTAGAGGTGACCTTTGGGTGGAGCAGTCCCAGGGAGGAGATCAATGGCACAGTCGTACGGACGGTGTGGGGGCAGAGATGTGGCTTTGGTCTTGTTGAACACCTCTCGGAGGCCATGGTAACATTCAGGGACATTAGAAATGTCGTGGGCAATGCTGGGGGGTACTGAGCCGGGGGGCAGCGAGGCAGCACGCAAACAGGTCAGGTGGCAGGCATTTCCCCACTCTTTCACAGTTCCGGAGGCCCAATCGAGGTGAGGATTGTGGAGACGGAGCCAAGGGTAGCCCAGGATTAGGGGTTGGCCTGGAGAGCTGAGCAGGTGGAAGCGGATGGTCTCTCGGTGGTTTCCTGACACCATCATTGAGATGGGGGCTGTGATGCTGGTAACTGTGCCAATTGCGTGACCGTCCAGGGCCCGGGCTGGAACAGGAGTGGACAAGCGATGGCTTTCCAAGCCCAGCTGACGAGCAAGTCCTGTGTCAATAATGTTTGCTTCTGCGCCAGAGTCCACCAGGGCTGCCAGGGTGTGGGTGGAATCAGACAGGTGAAGACAGACTTGGATGAGGGGTTTACGGCTGATGGAGGGCTGAATGTTCATTGAGCTCATCCGGATTCCTCCTACATCTGGTGAGCTCCGGCTTTTGCTGGACAGGTGGCGACTCGATGACCATCACCACCACAGTACAGGCACAAGTTGGAGGTGATGCGTCGCTGGCGCTCTGCAGGGGTTAGGGAGGTGCGGCCGATCTCCATCGGTTCAGACTGGTCCGGCTGGCTAGATGGTGTGGCAGGTGCGGACAGAAGGGCAGTTGGGACACTCCGTGTGCTGGTGGATGGACTCTGGCGCCCTCTCTCATGACGGCGGGCCAGGATCCTGCGGTCGATGCGGACAGCCAGAGCAATGGCTTCATCAAGAGTGGGGGGTTGATCATGGGAAACCAGCTCGTCCTTTATGTAGTCCGCCAGGCTGTGGAGGAAAGCATCCACCAATGCTTCCATGTTCCAGGAGCTCCGACTTGCCACGGTTCGAAAGTCGATGGAGTAATCCGCAACAGTCCTTCTGCCTTGGCGAATACTCATCAGGATCCGAGATGCCTCGGCTATTGTGGATTCCAAATCGAATACCTTGAGCATCTCCTCTGCGAATAGGTTGAAGGTTGCACATGCTGGGGTCTGGCGCTCGAACTCCGCCGTTCCCCAGAGTCGAGCTCGGCCCGTCAGGTGAGTGATCACGTAACCGACCCTCGCCCCTTCAGTGGCAAAAGTCCTGGGTTGCAGGGTAAACTGGACACGGCAGCTCGTCAGGAACGCCCGTACCTGGGTTGGGTCGCCGCTGAACCGCTCTGGATTGCCGATCCTGGGTTCTGGGGCTCCGGCAGCCACGGTAGCAGTGGACTGGGCAGGAGACTCGGGTGCTGGGCCGGTGAGCAGGCTGGCTGGGGCTGGGCCGGTGGGAGCAGGCAGAGGAGAAAGGTTGGTGAGAAGTTGAATGATCATTGCAAGTTGTTGCTGTTGCTGCTGGAACTGCTGACGCTGGCTCAAGCCGGCTTGAAGTAGGGAGGCAATGTCAGCAGTGTTGCGGTTTACCTCTCTCTCTGTCTCTTCCAGGCGTTGCATGGCGGTGGGTGGTTCTGGTTCGTCGGTTTCCATGCTGGTTCGACCGTGCGCTGGGTCCATGTTTGGTCAGATCGTACTGTCAGACACCAAACAGGACGAGGACCACAATTGCGTCACGTTCAAAAGTTTATTTAAGGGTTGGGGGTTTCAGGGGTTCCGGGGGGGGTACAGGAGTTCCAAGAGTCTGCGTGTGTGTGTTCCCCCAGTAGCCGAACAGCGAAGGCAGGAGCTGGATGATCCGGGAAGTCCTGGGGGAAACACACACACAACTGCAATTGAAACGAAGCAGCAGTACAGTCAAGGACTAGGCGGTATTCGTAGAAGAGGGACGGAAGGCAGGTCAAGATTACCGGGGCTGGAGAACACAGAAGTAGTCGAGCGGGTCCGGGATCACAGGCAAAGAGTCAGAGGCGTTTTCAATAAACAGGCAGGTAACTGGTGCTGGTTGCAGACGATCTGACAAGTGTGGACTGAAAAGCAAGGCTTTATATAGAGGGCATGATGAGTGGTGAATGCAGTGCAGCTGGTAGGTAACGAGGGTGAGGCAGAGCAGAGCAGGAACAGGTGGAGGTCATCAGACTTCAATCAGCACGTGTTACCAGGCAGAGAGAGAGCTCATGACAACAACTGTTTGTAAGCTGCTGGTTGTAATAACTTGAGCTAGGCAAAACAGGTTGTTTTCATTTTGTTTTGTACCAACAGTACTGGGTGACCTCGATAAACAGAGATCAGAAAACTCACGGAATTTTTAAAGAGCTTTAATAGTGCAGTTCTTTATATAGCGTCTACACCACACTTTCCAAGAATCCACCTCCATCCATCCATCCATCACTCTGATAGTATTTGTAACAGGAGACTGAATCTTGACTTAACATGCCTGGAATTACAAAAAAGCTAACTTGACTTGTTTCACTGTCTTCTAAGTAATATTTAGAATTTTACATTTATATTTGCTGGCTTAACCTGCTAAACATTTGTGCACCCAGCTTGGAAAATCTGTAAAAATTCACAATGTAACTCTCATTGGCAAACACATTATATGATGCCACAGCATTATTATCTGTGAACTAGATTCCCAATGCTCCATTACTGTTAGAAATCAAGCTTACGGTCATTCCTTGCTTCATCACCCTCTTCTCCTGGCAAATCGTTTTGCTGGACTCACCAAAGGAAGACCATAAATCCTCTCCCTGGAGGAAAGCAATACGCTTCTCGACTAAGTCGTTGTAGTTTCCTGTGAAGACCAATTATTTACTTTTAATTACTTCATACACAGAGTTCATTGTAAATGCAAGAACATTCAATTACATTCAGAATTACAAACATTACGGTTCACAATTAACCTAACAGGAAACAAATAACATATAAATTCAGTGTGACCTTTTATTAATTTCAAGATAGGAATGTCACTGTTATTTACTTCATTTGTATTTTATTAATTTTATCAGTATTGGCCATTTAATGTCCACATTTCAGTCATTTCTAAATAACACATTATGGCCTTAGGTATGAGCTACACCAGGCGCGTAACTGAAGCGTTCCGTTTCCAACGCGTAAAATCCATTTTAAAGACCGGTCTATTCATGGGTTCAGGTCCCTTTCCACAGGTTTATTAATGAAGCACCATGCAGTCTGCATTGATAATTAAGGTGCTTGATTCTATACATCTGTGGAAAGGGACCTGAAGAAACCCATGACTTTTTTCCCAACGTATGCGCCACTATCACGTCTGGTGTAGCTACTTACATTGATTAAAGTGGCAGCTAATTGTTGCAGCAGACGCTACGCGAACGGAACGCTTCAGTTACGACGTACCATATGGCAGGAGTCAATCCCTCTCTACATTGCACATTTCTCCTTTGACTTAACCAATTATCCGAATTTTCAATAAACGGACATGCTCCACAGCGAGGACAAATTCCACAATACCACTAAACTTTCACTAGAACTGATAGGCAAGGAGATAAGCCATCTCTAACAGTATGGGTCTGTAAAAGCTGATGTTGGAGCGTTCTCTACAGGAGGACTTGTTAATAATCACACTAAAGTACTTGAAGCCCAGCTTATCCTAATGTAACTGCCTCATATATCCTATCAATGCGTCAGATATCAGAACTGTATTTGAAGAGATCATTTTGCATCATGACAAGCCTAATGTTACATCAACTTCCACTATTTTCATAGTTAGCAATCTGGCATTAGCTAACGTTAACATTGCCGGCTAGCAACTTTCAACCCATACACTGAATGAACTTTATATACTGTCTATGTTTCAACCAGTTCATTATCAGTTACGTTAATTTACATGACAGTAGCCGGTAAATTACTGTTACAACGACTGTTTCAGAATATTTCCAGAATATTTGTGTTTTAGAACTTACCTGACAAGAAGAGCAGTTTGGCTGCAACCGGCTTTGGATCTTGCCTGCGTCTAGCAGGCAAAATCACCTCTATCCAGCCATGCTTGGACTGGAGGTCCTCCTTGCGTTTGACTGTAATGTCTACATTTCTATATGCATCCTGAATAATAGATGTATTATCTACAATAACGGACCCGTCTACGAAATAAAACAACCCATACATTGTGCTAACTGAAGTTAACCTTACTCTGTTCCCATCTGACTGATGAATTTCAAATATTAATCGTCAATGTATTTAGCTACATGGTGTGGCCGCCCAAACTTCTACAAACTGATTGGATGCAGCTGCGCACACTGATTGGTTGTGGGTCCTTGGGTCCGTGGGTCCATTCATATTAGTCTTGATCCTTCAATCTTGATCTGTGCACTGGTCAACAATATTTGCTCAAATATGCCACCTTTACGATCAAAGTACAAATCCTACTTATTGGATAAGGAGAAGAAAATACCAAGGACAACAGCATACAGACACAAGAAGGTAAGCGGTATCATTTGTTTAAATTATTGATGTTTTTGTTAGCTTATTATTATTAATATTGATATTATTATTATTATTAGTAGTAGTAGTAGTATTACAGTGCATGCAAATGCACTGCATTGTTATTCCATTGGCTTCTTCCGACTTATCATTATATTTTGTTATTATTCTTCCAGGCCCTAATTTGGCTTGAACCGCTTAGTGTAGAAACTTGGTTCAAACTGTGACATGTTGCTCTTGAACAAAATGTTCATATGTCTACAACTTTTACTTTTTGAGATATTGAATAAAAACCAAAGATTCTAGAACAGAGCCCGCTCAAGAATCTTTGATAAAAACTAAACTTAAAAATCTCCATAGACTTAACATTGGCCTTATTACATCATAATAGCCTATTAAGGAATTAGAATGTAATCGACTGCACCTGTGCTCTCTCACTGACTGCCTGCAGAAACTTCAATGGAACCTCTTTTCTGTGTCTCTCTCCATTCAACTGGATAGCTCACTTCTCATCCCAACTTTTTTTCCCTTCTTTTTCTTCACTTTCTCTCTCTCTCTCTATTTCTCCCAATGTCAATAACGTTCAGCTACTTTCCCTATTTACACTTTTTATAGCATAGCAACCACTTTCATTACCCTAGGAACAGCCTAGCAACCATCTTAAGTACCATAGCAACAACCTAGCAACCACCTGAAGTACCCTAGCAACATTCTAGCAACCACTTTCTATAGCATAATAACAACTATAATTACCCTAGCAACACCATAGCAACCACTGTTATAGCATAGTAATCACTATAGTTTCCCTAGCAACACCTTAGCAACCACCTCAACTGCCCTAGCTACAACCTAGCTACAGCTTCCAAAATGTGAACTTACCAACCAACTTAGCAACCAGCATGATTACCCTAGCAACCAACCTAGCGACAACTTTGCATGCACTGTATTTCCTTCAGGGAAAGCTTTTCTAGTTATTATTATTATTACTATTATTATATAATCGATAACAATAACATGCCTATTATTATTATTATTATTAGTAGTAGTAGTAGTAGTACTAGTAGTAGTAGTATTATGGTAGCCTAGTAGTTGTCCTACTACTTCTACCATAATAATAATAATAATAATAATACGAAGAAGAAGAAAAAGAAAAAGAAAAAAAAAGAACATTAGTAGTAGTAGTAGTAGTAATGATATTAATACAAAATAGTAGGCATGATATATAGGATAATAGCAGTAATAAGTACCAGGCCAAGCAATGGAGAAAGCTACCAGAAATGCTTGATAACTAGTAGGCAAGTTAAGTGTGGGCTATCTGCGCCATCTTATAAGCTCTATCTATACTGAAATTGTCTTTTGTTTCAGGGAAAAGGCAGAAGAGGATACAAGCACTACCTTTACAGCACTGGTGTTGAAGTCCCTGACAGAAATTTAGAACATCATGACAGAGAAGTAAGCTAGCCTTTATGATGATAAGTATTTCTTTTTGTGCTTATGACATTGTTTATTGCATGGATCACAAGGTGGTCATGGTCATGGTGATGGTGGTGATGGACATTTCAGCCAAATTGATTTGACACACTACTTATCGAATAATAAAACTTACAAAGCTGAAAAATACATAGCACCCATGTCCTAAGTAAGACCTACGTAACATAGTTTGAATGAAGTTTCTACGTTAAACGGTTGAAGCTGCATTAAATGCGTTAGAAGAAGAATAAGAACTAGAAAACGCAATTCCAGGGAATTACCAGTGCATGAAAATGCAAAACATATGGTGTGAAATATATTGTTAAAACAGATGATGTGCTAATTGGCAACCAACATGATGAGGTTTAATATAGTTCAAATGACTGAACTAGGTAGATGAGGTTTAATATAGTTGGAATGACTGAGTTAAATAGGTGGATAGTTTATATAGTTAAATGATTTGCTTGGTAGATAAGGTTTAATATAGTTGGAATGACTGAACAGTTAAATAGGTGGATAGTTTAAATGGTTAAATTATGTAGGTAGATAGTTGACGATAACTGACAGTTGGAATGGCTCTAATGTTTGCTAGCAGTTATGCTAACTATGTTAACAAAGATAATAATATTAACAAAGTTACTATGCTAACTAGCATGCTAACATGCTAGCATGCAAACTATGCTAACCACGTTACTTAGCTAACTTAGCTAATCATTTTTAGCAGTTTTGCTAAAAATGTTAAGTAGCATGCTAACATGCTAACTATGCTAACCACATTACTTAGCTAACATAGCTAATCGTTTTTAGCAGTTATGCTAACTAGCATGCTAACCATGCTAACCATGTGACTTAGCTAACTTAGCTAATCACTTCAAGCAGTTTTGCTAAAAATGTTAACTAGCATGCTAACATGCTAGCATGCTAACTATGCTAACCACATTACTTAGCTAACATAGCTAATCGTTTTTAGCAGTTTTGCTAAAAATGCTAACTAGCATGCTAACTATGCTAACCATGTTACTTAGCTAACTTAGCTAATCATTTTTAGCAGTTTTGCTAAAAATGCTAACTAGCATGCTAACATGCTAGCATACTAACTATGCTAACCATGTTACTTAGCTAACTTAGCTAATCATTTTTAGCAGTTTTGCTAAAAATGTTAACTAGCATGCTAACATGCTAGCATGTTAACTATGTTAACCATGTGACTTAGCTAACTTAGCTAACTAGCTACAGTGGGTAGGAGTCATAGTTGATGACAAGTAACAGTTACAATGGCTGAACAGTTAAAAAGTTCAGTAGTTTAAAGGGTTGAATTTTTAACTGTTTCAAAATAAAAGTCCTCACTACAATATTTCACTGTTAAACAAGTTCAGTAGTTTAAAGGGTTGAATTGTTTAACAGTGAAATATTGTAGTGAGGACTTTTATTTTGAAACAGTTTTTGGCAGAGGAAGCAGTTGAACAGGATGTGTAGTCTTAATAGGGCCAGTTTGTATGCTTAAAGCCTGAGACTGGCAGTTGATCCAGGTGGCCCGAACACCTGCCATAGGATTCTAATTGCTTAACGGCCGTATTGTGAGGTCATAATCATTAATGTTAAGTCAATGGGGAAATTTTGATTAGTTTTTAATTAATAGTTTAAAAAGTATAAAAGTTACAAAGATGAAAAATACAAAGCCCACATGTCATAAGTAAGACCTACGTAACATAGTTTGAATGAAGTTTCTACGTTAAACGGTTGAAGCTGCATTAAGTGCGTTAGAAGAAGAAGAATAACTAGAAAAGCATTTCCTGAAGGAAATATAGTGCATGAAAATGCAAAAATATGATGTAAAATATCATACAGAGTAAAAACAAACTATATTGGTTGCTAAGTAGATGAGGTTTAATATAGTTGGAATGACTGAACAGTTAAATAGGTGGATAGTTTAAATGGTTAAATTATTTAGGTAGATAGTTGACGATAACTGACACTTGGAATGGCTCTAATGTTTGCTAGCAGTTATGCTAACTATGTTAACAAAGATAATAATGTTAACCAAGTTACTATGCTAACTAACATGCTAAAATGCTAGCATGCTAACTATGCTAACCATGTGACTTAGCTAACTTAGCTAATCATTTTAAGCAGTTTTGCTAAAAATGCTAACTAGCATGCTAATATGCTAGCATGCTAACTATGCTAACCATATGACTTAGCTAATCATTTTAAGCAGTTTTGCTAAAAATGCTAACTAGCATGCTAACATGCTAACTATGCTAACCATATGACTTAGCTAACTTAGCTAATCATTTTAAGCAGTTTTGCTAAAAATGCTAACTAGCATGCTAACATGCTAGCATGCTAACTATGCTAACCATGTGACTTAGCTGACTTAGCTAATCGTTTTTAGCAGTTTTGCTAAAAATGCTAACTAGCATGCTAACATGCTAACTATGCTAACCATGTGACTTAGCTAACTTAGCTAACTAGCTACAGTGGGTAGGAGTCATAGTTGATGACAAGTAACAGTTACAATGGCTGAACAGTTAAAAAGTTCAGTAGTTTAAAGGGTTAAATTGTTTAACAGTGAAATATTGTAGTGAGGACTTTTATTTTGAAACAGTTTTAGGCAGAGGAAGCAGTTGAACAGGATGTGTAGTCTTAATAGGGCCAGTTTGTATGCTTAAAGCCTGAGACTGGCAGTTGGTCCAGGTGGCCCGAACACCTGCCATAGGATTCTAATTGCTTAACGGCCGTATTGTGATGTCATAATCATAATGTTAAGTCAATGGGGAAATTTTGATTTGTTTTTAATTAATAGTTTAAAAAGTATAAAAGTTACAAAGGTGAAAAATACAAAGCCCACATGTCATAAGTAAGACCTAAGTAACATAGTTTGAATGAAGTTTCTACGTTAAACGGTTGAAGCTGCATTAAGTGCGTTAGAAGAAGAATAATAACTAGAAAAGCATTTCCTGAAGGAAATACAGTGCATGAAAATGCAAACAATATGTTGTCAAATATCATACAGAGTAAAAACAAACTATATTGGTTGCTAGGTAGATGAGGTTTAATATAGTTGGAATGACTGAACAGTTAAATAGGTGGATAGTTTATATAGGTAAATGATTTACTTGGTAGATAAGGTTTAATATAGGTGGAATGATTGAACGGTTAAATAAGTGGATACTTTAAATGGTTAAATTATTTAGGTAGATAGTTGACGATAACTGACACTTGGAATGGCTCTAATGTTTGCTAGCAGTTATGCTAACTATGTTAACAAAGATAATAATGTTAACCAAGTTACTATGCTAACTAGCATGCTAACAATGTTAAAATGCTAAGTATGTTAACCATGTTACTTAGCTGACTTAGCTCATCATTTTAAGCAGTTTTGCTAAAAATGCTAACTAGCATGCTAACCATGTGACTTAGCTAACTTAGCTAATCATTTTAAGCAGTTTTGCTAAAAATGCTAACTAACATGCTAACTATGCTAACCATGTTACTTAGCTAATCATTTTAAGCAGTTTTGCTAAAAATGCTAACTAGCATGCTAACATGCTAACTATATTAACCATGTGACTTAGCTAACTTAGCTAATCATTTTTAGCAGTTTTGCTAAAAATGCTAACTAGCATGCTAACATGCTAGCATGCTAACTATGCTAACCATGTGACTTAGCTAACGTAGCTAATCATTTTAAGCAGTTTTGCTAAAAATGCTAATTAGCATGCTAACATGCTAACTATGCTAACCATGCTACTTAGCTAACTTAGCTAACTAGCTACAGTGGGTAGGAGTCATAGTTGATGACAAGTAACAGTTACAATGGCTGAACAGTTAAAAAGTTCAGTAGTTTAAAGGGTTAAATTGTTTAACAGTAAAATATTATAGTGAGGACTTTTATTTTGAAACAGTTTTTGGCAGAGGAAGCAGTTGAACAGGATGTGTAGTCTTAATAGGGCCAGTTTGTATGCTTAAAGCCTGAGACTGGCAGTTGGTCCAGGTGGCCCGAACACCTGCCATAGGATTCTAATTGCTTAACGGCCGTATTGTGATGTCATAATCATAATGTTAAGTCAATGGGGAAATTTTGATAGTTTTTAATTAATAGTTTAAAAAGTATAAAAGTTACAAAGTTGAAAAATACATAGCCCAATTGTCCTAAGTAAGACCTACGTAACAAAGTTTGAATGAAGTTTCTACGTTTAACGGTTGAAGCTGCATTAAACGCGTTAGAAGAAGAAAAATAAGAACTAGAAAAGCATTTCCTGAAGGAAATACAGTGCATGAAAATGCAAAAATATGATGTAAAATATCATACAGAGTAAAAGCAAACTATATTGGTTGCTAGGTAGATGAGGTTTAATATAGTTGGAATGACTGAACAGTTAAATAAGTGGATAGTTTAAATGGTTAAATTATTTAGGTAGATAGTTGACGATAACTGACACTTGGAATGGCTCTAATGTTTGCTAGCAGTTATGCTAACTATGTTAACAAAGATAATAATGTTAACCAAGTATGCTAACTAGCATGCTAACAATGTTAAAATGCTAAGTATGCTAACCATGTGACTTAGCTAACTTAGCTAATCATTTTTAGCAGTTTTGCTAAAAATGCTAACTAGCATGCTAACATGCCAACTTTGCTAACCATGTGACTTAGCTAACTTAGCTAATCATTATAAGTAGTTTTGCTTAAAATGCTAACTAGCATGCTAACATGCTATCATGCTAACTATGCTAACCATGTGACTTAGCTAATCATTTTAAGCAGTTTTGCTAAAAATGCTAACTAGCATGCTAACATGCTAGCATGCTAACTATGCTAACCACGTTACTTAGCTAACTTAGCTAATTGTTTTTAGCAGTTATGCTAACTATGTTAACTAGCATGTTAACATGCTAGCATGCTAACTATGCTAACCATGTGACTTAGCTAACTTAGCTAATCATTTTAAGCAGTTTTGCTAAAAATGCTAACTAGCATGCTAACATGCTAACTATGCTAACCACGTTACTTAGCTAACTTAGCTAATTGTTTTTAGCAGTTATGCTAACTATGTTAACTAGCATGCTAACATGCTAGCATGCTAACTATGCTAACCATGTGACTTAGCTAATCGTTTTTAGTAGTTTTGCTAAAAATGCTAACTAGCATGCTAACATGCTAGCGCTAGCATGCTAACTATGCTAACCATGTGACTTAGCTAACTTAGCTAATCATTTTTAGCAGTTTTGCTAAAAATGCTAACTAGCATGCTAACATGCTAGCATGCTAACTATGCTAACCATGTGACTTAGCTAACTTAGCTAATCATTTTAAGCAGTTTTGCTAAAAATGCTAACTAGCATGCTAACATGCTAGCATGCTAACTATGCTAACCATGTGACTTAGCTAACTTAGCTAATCATTTTTAGCAGTTTTGCTAAAAATGCTAACTAGCATGCTAACATGCTAACTATGCTAACCATGTGACTTAGCTAACTTAGCTAACTAGCTACAGTGGGTAGGAGTCATAGTTGATGATAAGTAACAGTTACAATGGCTGAACAGTTAAAAGTCTTAACCCTCTATACCCCAATAGAATGTTACAACAATGCCTCTGATTCCTGGAAGTTCCAGGAAAAAAAGGCAATTTCAGTAATATTTTAAATAATGAAAAATAACTTAAAAAGTAAGGCAAAGTGTCAAATGCAAGTTACATTCATATTAAAGGTCAGAAACTGCTTTTTTAAATGATATATAATTCATTGCCAATTATGTATGCACAATTTCCATAGACTGCCATTGATCTGAATGAAATGATAGAAATTGTGATATGATGACAACTAAAAGACTAAAAGAGAAGCTTTTCAATCTTAAAATATCATCTAAAAATATATGATAGACCAACTTAAGTATTACATTGCAAAAAATATGAAACTGTTGAGTAGTTCAGGGGTTAATATTTTTTTTATCTAGTCTGCAAAGAGCAGCAGATGGAATTTTGTCATTTTCATTTAGCGACTACCATTTCAGAACATTACAGCAGTTAGAATAGGCCAATATTATTAGTGACAAGAGACCATTACATTGATACAACACAATAAAATAATAGTAATATAAATACTACTACAACTACTACTACTGCAATTACTACTACTACTACTACTACTAAAATAATAATAATAATAATAAAGGTATTGTTATTATAATAAACCTCATTATCTATTTATATATATATTTTTATTATTATAACAGTATTATATTAATTAGACCGAAGCAACACAAACCTAACAGATTACATTTCATTAACTATTCAATAAACTATAACATACCATGAAATTCATGAAAACATGGTGGCATTTTGCACAATGGCGCAGAACAAGTTGAGCAGCCAAACGAAGTTTCAATGCACCGCCCACTATTGGTGCGGCGCCCTGCTCTAATGCAGCTTACACATCCCTTTTTCCTGCCCTCAAAGCGCACAAGTGAGTGGCCTTCTTTTAAATTCCTACTCACTACAAAGTCGATACCCAGGGTATTGATGCCCTGGACACCCCGCTTCCTGCCAAAAAAATCATCACATAGGGCATGCACGGTTTTCCTGCCCTTAGGAAGTGGCCTGAGCTGAAGCTGCCACACAATATATGCATTTATAATTGCTATGTCAAACAGTCCCCAGAACAGGTACTTCCACCATTTCTTTCCAGTTCGCCCAACATTGTAGTAGCTTCGAAACTGGTCTAGATGGTCAACCCCTCCCATTTTCCTGTTGTAATCAAGGACCGCTTCTGGGCAAGAGATTAGATTAGCATTAAACTTGGATCTTTGCTTCATTTGGTCTCTGCCTGCATGATTGCTTGAAACTATATACACATCCCTTTTGTCCATCCACCTCAATACCATCATCCCATCCCTTCCCACTTTTCTGCTCTCCCCTATCATTAATTTTGGTTCCGTGATTTGCGTTGGAAAGCCTTTGGAGGTCTTTCTGATGGTGCCACAATAGTAGGTGTTATGATCAAGCAAGTCTCTCACCAAGGGAATGGAAGAAAAAAAATTATCTGCATAGACATGATAGTGCTTGTCCAAATATCCTCTAAGCAGATGCATAACTACTCGGTAGGCCAAACCTTTTCCCTGTACGTCATCTTTTCCCGTGTAGACATTGAAGGCGAGACAATAACCTGTCAAAGAGTCACAAAGGCACCATAACTTTATGCCCCATTTCACTGGTTTTTTCGGCATATATTGTTTCCAACGCAGTCTCCCATCAAATTTAATCATCGCTTCGTCCACAGACAGCGCAGACCAGGGCACAAGCAGTTTTGGGAAATTTTCTTGTAGCACTTGTATAAATGGCCTAACTTTTGCCAGCTTATCTGTATCCTCTCCTTGTGAACTGCACTGAAAAAATTGGCAAATTAATTCAAAACGGTTGCGAGATATCCGGTCAGCGATATATGGCACTCTGACACATGGATCAGAGCTCCAGAAGTCGGCGAGGCAGGGTAAACGATGGATACCCATGAGGATATTGAAACCAATGAAGGCCCTCATCTCCTCCTCTGTTGTATCGTACCACGTGGCGGGGGGATTGCTGGATGCAGCATACATATTTGTAAACTGCACTAGATTTGAGATGAATAACACCCCAACCATCTGCCACAAGATATCCAGCACGTTGGTCAAGATACATCTGGGGCCAGGATCAACCATACAAGGCTGGATGGAGGGAACTGGGATAGATTCAGACCATGGTGGATCGTCGTGTGTTTGTACCCTTCCTCTCTGTCTCCTTCTCCCACTGTTTCTCCCTCTCACTCCCAAGCTTCCTCCTCTTCTTCCTCTCCCTCCTCCTCCTCCTCCTCTCCCTCCTCCTCCTCTTCCTCCTATCCCTCGACCTCTTCTATACTCTGCCCTGGCTCTCACTCTGGTCTCCACTTCTTCCTCCACTGCTTCACCTGCCTCCTCCGCCTCTTCTCTCTCCATCATTACCTCTTCCTCTTCTCGCATAGCCTCTCCTACTTCATTGTCCTCCTCACCTTGAGAGCTGTGATCTGACACATCCGACAGATTGATCTGACAATGAAAGTTGCACACCAAAAGTCTGTTCGGATTCAATATTAGCCCTATCTACAGTCTGTTATAATAATAATAATAATAATAATAATAATAATAATAATAAATCTATCTATCTATCTATCTATCTATCTATCTATCCATCCATCCAGCTCTCGCAACAAAATCTAGGTCAAAGGTGAACACCCCTGACGTAACCAATTGACATCCATTCAGAAGTTTTGTTGTCACTCGATATGGATTAGCCTACTCTGATGACTGCCATAGTGAGCTAGCTAACAACGTATGGAAGTAATGCCAAATCTATGCCAATGTCTTGTATGGATCTAGCAGATTAGAAGACAGGAATGAAGAAATTTCATGTTTTCTGAATTTTTCTGCAAAAAGGTAAAAGACATCCCAGCGCCGCACTGCACTTGTTGAAGTGTTACAGTAACTAGTCTTAGTGTTCAACGTTAGAAAGTTAGCGCTAAACTTAGCAATCAACTTAGCGATCACTGACATATTTTGTTTACGGTCATATTCTTTTATTGCCGACATTACATTTACAACTTACATCAGTGTCATTGCCATCCAATATGGGAAGATCTTCTTCCAGCACCTGAGATGGATCAGTGCACATCAAAACCGTCTCGGCCAGACTAAACCTGCGGCGTTTCGGTGCAGAAGACATTATCTCTTTGCCTGTTACTCTGTCTCGTGATTTCGGAGGCTATAATGTTTAGAATTGTAGGTCCTGACGGCGGGAAAAGAAGTAAATTGTAACAAATCCTATGATTGATGTGACACAGTGACATGAGTGACGATTTGGCAGATAGCATAGGCTACTGTAACTTTGAGACTTGAGTCCTCATTCATATCGGCTGAACTGCTGCAGCCGCACGGAGCAGATAGGCACATCTCGTAGCATAAAAGATCAACATATATCAAAGCCTACAAGCAGATTTTTTTGTTTTGATGGCTGGGGAAAAGAGTAAAGTGTTACAAATCCTACGACTGCTGTGCCAAATTGATCATGGCAAGATGAGTGACATTTGTTAGATATCTTGGACACATGCCATCATTCATATCAGCTGAACCACAGCGGCCACGGAGCAGAAACAGGCACATATCGTAAAAAAACGCAAATATCTAAAAATAAATCAATACAAACATATGTGTTTGATTATGACAATACATCGAAGGGGATCTAAAATATTGATCTGTAGTGTACATAAGCTGTAGAAATTAAGTGATCGCCTGTATTCATCCATGAAAAAACACCGGCCGCTCACGGCCGTTACGGGGAAGAACAGCACGGCCGGCGACGGCCGTTACGGGGTACAGAGGGTTAATAGGGCCAGTTTGTATGCTTAAAGCCTGAGACTGGCAGTTGATCCAGGTGGCCCGAACACCTGCCATAGGATTCTAATTGCTTAACGGCTCTATTGTGATGTCATCAGCCCATGTTAAGTCAATGGGGAAATTTTGATTAGTTTTTAATTAATAGTTTAAAAAGTATAAAAGTTACAAAGATGAAAAATACAAAGCCCACATGTCATAAGTAAGACCTACGTAACATAGTTTGAATGAAGTTTCTACGTTAAACGGTTGAAGCTGCATTAAGTGCGTTAGAAGAAGAAGAAGAATAAGAAGAAGCCTAGGAAGAACAGTACAGTGCATTTCCATGCACTGTAATAAGAAGAAGCCTAGGAAGAACAGTACAGTGCATTTTCATGCACTGTAATAAAATGCCTTGGAATAACAGTACAGTGCATTTTCATGCACTGTAACTAGAAAAGCATTTCCTGAAGGAAATACAGTGCATGAAAATGCAAAAAATATGATGTAAAATATCATACAGAGTAAAAACAAACTATATTGGTTGCTAGGTAGATGAGGTTTAATATAGTTGGAATGACTGAACAGTTAAATAGGTGTATAGTTTAAATGGTTAAATTATTTAGGTAGATAGTTGACGATAACTGACAGTTGGAATGGCTCTAATGTTTGCTAGCAGTTATGCTAACCATGTTAACAAAGATAATAATGTTAACAAAGTTACTATGCTAACTAGCATGCTAGCATGCTAACTATGCTAACCATGTTACTTAGCTAATCGTTTTTAGCAGTTTTGCTAAAAATGCTAACTAGCATGCTAACATGCTAGCGCTAGCATGCTAACTATGCTAACCACGTTACATAGCTAACTTAGCTAATCGTTTTTAGCAGTTTTGCTAAAAATGCTAACTAGCATGTTAACATGCTAGCATGCTAACTATGCTAACCACGTTACTTAGCTGACTTAGCTAATCGTTTTTAGCAGTTTTGCTAAAAATGCTAACTAGCATGTTAACATGCTAGCATGCTAACTATGCTAACCACGTTACTTAGCTGACTTAGCTAATCGTTTTTAGCAGTTTTGCTAAAAATGCTAACTAGCATGCTAACATGCTAGTATGCTAACTATGCTAACCATGTGACTTAGCTAACTTAGCTAACTAGCTAGAGTGGGTAGGAGTCATAGTTGATGACAAGTAACAGTTACAATGGCTGAACAGTTAAAAGGTTCAGTAGTTTAAAGGGTTAAATTGTTTAACAGTGAAATATTGTAGTGAGGACTTTTATTTTGAAACAGTTTTTGGCAGAGGAAGCAGTTGAACAGGATGTGTAGTCTTAATAGGGCCAGTTTGTATGCTTAAAGCCTGAGACTGGCAGTTGGTCCAGGTGGCCGGAACACCTGCCATAGGATTCTAATTGCTTAACGGCTCTATTGTGATGTCATCAGCCCATGTTAAGTCTATGGGGAAATTTTGACTAGTTTTTAATTAATAGTTTAAAAAGTATACAAAGCTGAAAAATACATAGCACCCATGTCCCAAGTAAGACCTACGTAACATAGTTTGAATGAAGTTTCTACGTTAAACGGTTGAAGCTGCATTAAATGCGTTAGAAGAAGAAGAAGAACTAGAAAACGCAATTCCAGGGAATTACCAGTGCATGAAAATGCAAAACATATGGTGTGAAATATATTGTTAAAACAGATGATGTGCTAATTGGCAACCAACATGATGAGGTTTAATATAGTTCAAATGACTGAACTAGGTAGATGAGGTTTAATATAGTTGGAATGACTGAACAGTTAAATAGGTGGATAGTTTAAAAGGTTAAATTATTTGCTAGGTAGACAAAGTTTAATATAGTTGGAATGACTGGACAGTTAAATAAGTGGATAGTTTAAATGGTTAAATTATTTGCTAGGTAGATGAGGTTTAATATAGTTGGAATGACTGAACTAGGTAGATGAGGTTTAATATAGTTGGAATGACTGAACAGTTAAATAGGTGGATAGTTTATATAGTTAAATGATTTGCTTGGTAGATAAGGTTTAATATAGTTGAAATGATTGAACGGTTAAATAGATGGATCATTTAAATAGTTAAATTATTTAGGTAGATAATTGACGATAACTAACAGTTGGAATGGCCCTAATGTTTGCTAGCAGTTATGCTACTATGTTATCAAAGATAATAATGTTAACCAAGTTTTTTTGCTAAAAATGCTAATTAGCATGTTAACTGCTAGCATGCTAACTATGTTACTTAGCTAACTTAGCTAATCATTTTTAACAGTTTTGCTAAAAATGCTAACTAGCATGCTAACACGTTAGCATGCTAACTATGCTAACCACGTTACTTAGCTAACTTAGCTAATCATTTTTAGCAGTTTTGTTAAAAATGCTAACTAGCATGCTAACATGCTAGCATGCTAACTATGTTAACCATGTTACTTAGCTAACTTTGCTAATCATTTTTAGCAGTTTTGCTAAAAATGCTAACTAGCATGCTAACACGTTAGCATGCTAACTATGCTAACCACGTTACTTAGCTAACTTAGCTAATCAGTTTTAGCAGTTTTATTAAAAATGCTAACTAGCATGCTAGCATGCTAACTATGCTAACCACATTACTTAGCTAACTTAGCTAATCATTTTTAGCAGTTTTGCTAAAAATGCTAACTAGCATGCTAACATGCTAATTATGCTAACCACGTGACTTAGCTAACTAGCTACAGTGGGTAGGAGTCATAGTTGATGACAAGTAACAGTTACAATGGCCGAACAGTTAGTAGTTTAAAGGGTTAAATTGTTTAACAGTAAAATATTATAGAGAGGACTTTTATTTTGAAACAGTTTTTGGCAGAGGAAGCAGTTGAACAGGATGTGTAGTCTTAATAGGGCCAGTTTGTATGCTTAAAGCCTGAGACTGGCAGTTGGTCCAGGTGGCCCGAACACCTGCCATAGGATTCTAATTGCTTAACGGCCGTATTGTGATGTCATAATCATAATGTTAAGTCAATGGGGAAATTTTGATAGTTTTTAATTAATAGTTTAAAAAGTATAAAAGTTACAAAGCTGAAAAATACATAGCACCCATGTCCTAAGTAAGACCTACGTAACATAGTTTGAATGAAGCTTCTACGTTAAACGGTTGAAGCTGCATTAAGTGCGTTAGAAGAAGAAGAAGAACTAGAAAAGCATTTCCTGAAGGAAATACAGTGCATGAAAATGCAAAAAATATGATGTCAAATATCATACAGAGTAAAAACAAACTATATTGGTTGCTAGGTAGATGAGGTTTAATATAGTTGGAATGACTGAACAGTTAAATAGGTGTATAGTTTAAATGGTTAAATTATTTAGGTAGATAGTTGACGATAACTGACAGTTGGAATGGCTCTAATGTTTGCTAGCAGTTATGCTAACCATGTTAACAAAGATAATAATGTTAACAAAGTTACTATGCTAACTAGCATGCTAACATGCTAGCATGCTAACTATGCTAACCACGTTACTTAGCTAACTTAGCTAATCGTTTTTAGCAGTTTTGCTAAAAATGCTAACTAGCATGTTAACATGCTAGCATGCTAACTATGCTAACCACGTTACTTAGCTGACTTAGCTAATCGTTTTTAGCAGTTTTGCTAAAAATGCTAACTAGCATGCTAACATGCTAGTATGCTAACTATGCTAACCATGTGACTTAGCTAACTTAGCTAACTAGCTACAGTGGGTAGGAGTCATAGTTGATGACAAGTAACAGTTACAATGGCTGAACAGTTAAAAAGTTCAGTAGTTTAAAGGGTTAAGTCACCAAACCGGTTCTGAAGGAGGTGAGAATGTGGCCGGAGGGGGCCATCTCACAACTTCAGGACTGCTTTGAAACAACAGACTGGGATATCTTCAAAACAGCTGCCACCCACAACAACCACATTGACATTGAGGAATACACAGACACTGTGACCTCCTACATCACCAAATGCATCGATGATGTTACAGAAATAAAACACATCACCACTCGGGCCAACCAGAAGCCATGGCTGACAGGAGACGTCCACAGACTGCTGAGGGCCAGAGACAAAGCCTTCAGAGCTGGAGATGTAGCTGGCCTAAGAACAGCGAGGGCTAACCTGTCCCAGGGCATCAGGAAGGCAAAAAAGGATTACACAGACAAAATAACAACACACTTCAAAGACAGCAGAGATGCACAGAGCCTATGGCAGGGCATACAGGCCATCACTGACTACAAGCCTGCGCCACGGAGCTGTGAGAACAACACCTCTCTGCTAAATGACCTGAACAGTTTTTTCGCCCGTTTTGAAGCACAAAATGACACTCACCCACAGAAAACCCCACCTCCCCCCCACGACCAACTCCTGTACCTGTCCTCTGCCAGCGTGAAGAGGACACTAGCCACCATTAACCCACGCAAAGCAGCAGGCCCAGACAACATACCAGGACGAGTGTTGAAGGACTGTGCAGAAGAGCTGAAGGATGTTTTTACAGACATTTTCAACACCTCTCTGGAGCAAGCAGTCATCCCATCACTTTTCAAAACTGCCACCATCATACCCGTGCCAAAGAAATCATCACCATCATGCTTCAATGACTACCGTCCTGTAGCACTCACGCCCATAATCATGAAGTGCTTCGAACGGCTAGTCATGTCACACATCAAAGCCACCCTACCCCCCACCCTGGACCCCTTCCAGTTTGCATACCGAGCCAAACGATCCACGGAGGATGCAATCTGCTCTGCCCTCCATCCAGCCCTCACCCACTTAGACAATAAAGACTCATATGTGAGAATGCTGTTCATAGACTTCAGCTCAGCATTCAATACCATAATACCACAACAACTCATCAGCAAACTGGACAAGCTAGGATTCAGTACCTCCCTCTGCAACTGGCTGCTGGATTTCCTGTTGCAGAGACCACAAGCAGTACGTGTCGGGAACAACACCTCAAGCACTCTGACCCTGAGCACGGGGGCCCCTCAAGGGTGTGTGCTCAGCCCCCTGCTCTTCACACTGCTAACACATGACTGTACAACCACTCACAGCTCCAACCATCTGGTGAAGTTTGCGGACGACACAACACTGGTGGGCCTCATCACTAAGGGCGATGAGGCTCACTACAGAGAAGAAGTAGACCTGCTGGCTAAATGGTGCAAAGACAACAACCTCCTGCTAAATGTCAGCAAGACCAAGGAGATTGTTGTCAACTTTCAGAGAGGCCACAAACTACTGCCACCACTGTCCATCGACGGAGATGCTGTGGAGAGAGTGAGCAGCACAAAATTTCTGGGGGTGCACATCAGCGACGACCTCTCCTGGACCACCAACACAGCATCACTGGCGAAGAAAGCCCAGCAGCGCCTCTACTTCTTGCGCAAATTGAAGAAGGCAAGTGCCACGCCTCCTGTCATGACTACATTCTACAGAGGGACCATCGAGAGCATCGTCTCCAGCAGCATCACAGTGTGGGGCGGAAGCTGCACAGATCAGAACAGGAAGACCCTCCAGCGCACTGTTAACACAGCTAAGAGGATCATTGGAGCACCACTCCCCTCCCTGCAGGACATTTACACCACCCGCCTCATCCGCAAAGCACTAATGATTGTCAAGGATACAACCCACCCTGCACACGAACTGTTCAGCCTCCTGCCCTCTGGAAAGCGGTACAGGAGCCTCCGCTCCCGCACCACCAGACTGGCAAGTAGCTTCATCCACCAAGCAATCAGGATGCTGAACACTCTACCCACTCTCCCATCACTGACAGCCCCCCCCACCCACCAGCCAACCAGGAACCTAGGAAACTAGGATCCTGTCTACCAAACCCCCCCAGTTACTTCATGTAACTGTTAAGACTATAGAAATATACAACACAACTACCTCTATTTTTTTTAATATATGTCCTATATTTCTATTTTGATACATACATGTTCTATATTTCAGTCTTGCACTTTAATTTAATGTTTATTGTCTATGGCTATGTCCATAGTATGTCTATGTCTGTATTTAAAGCATGTCTATGTCTGCATGGGAAAGTAAGAAACGAAATTTCAATTCTTTGTATGACCAGTGCATGTAAAGAAATTGACAATAAAAGCCGACTTGACTTAAATTGTTTAACAGTGAAATATTGTAGTGAGGACTTTTATTTTGAAACAGTTTTTGGCAGAGGAAGCAGTTGAACAGGATGTGTAGTCTTAATAGGGCCAGTTTGTATGCTTAAAGCCTGAGACTGGCAGTTGGTCCAGGTGGCCCGAACACCTGCCATAGGATTCTAATTGCTTAACGGCTCTATTGTGATGTCATCAGCCCATGTTAAGTCTATGGGGAAATTTTGAACAGTTTTTAATTAATAGTTTAAAAAGTATAAAAGTTACAAAGCTGAAAAATACATAGCACCCATGTCCCAAGTAAGACCTACGTAACATAGTTTGAATGAAGTTTCTACGTTAAACGGTTGAAGCTGCATTAAATGCGTTAGAAGAATAAGAAGAATAAGAAGCCTAGGAAGAACAGTACAGTGCATTTTCATGCACTGTAACTAGAAAACGCAATTCCAGGGAATTACCAGTGCATGAAAATGCAAAACATATGGTGTGAAATATATTGTTAAAACAGATGATGTGCTAATTGGCAACCAACATGATGAGGTTTAATATAGTTCAAATGACTGAACTAGGTAGATGAGGTTTAATATAGTTGGAATGACTGAACAGTTAAATAGGTGGATAGTTTAAAAGGTTAAATTATTTGCTAGGTAGACAAAGTTTAATATAGTTGGAATGACTGGACAGTTAAATAAGTGGATAGTTTAAATGGTTAAATTATTTGCTAGGTAGATGAGGTTTAATATAGTTGGAATGACTGAACTAGGTAGATGAGGTTTAATATAGTTGGAATGACTGAACAGTTAAATAGGTGGATAGTTTATATAGTTAAATGATTTGCTTGGTAGATAAGGTTTAATATAGTTGAAATGATTGAACGGTTAAATAGGTGGATCATTTAAATAGTTAAATTATTTAGGTAGATAATTGACGATAACTAACAGTTGGAATGGCCCTAATGTTTGCTAGCAGTTATGCTACTATGTTATCAAAGATAATAATGTTAACCAAGTTTTATTGCTAAAAATGCTAATTAGCATGTTAACTGTTAGCATGCTAACTATGTTACTTAGCTAACTTAGCTAATCATTTTTAACAGTTTTGCTAAAAATGCTAACTATGCTAACCACGTTACTTAGCTAACTTAGCTAATCATTTTTAGCAGTTTTGTTAAAAATGCTAACTAGCATGCTAAAATGCTAGCATGCTAACTATGTTAACCATGTTACTTAGCTAACTTTGCTAATCATTTTTAGCAGTTTTGCTAAAAATGCTAACTAGCATGCTAACACGTTAGCATGCTAACTATGCTAACCACGTTACTTAGCTAACTTAGCTAATCAGTTTTAGCAGTTTTATTAAAAATGCTAACTAGCATGCTAACATGCTAACTATGCTAACCACGTTACTTACCTAACTTAGCTAATCATTTTTAGCAGTTTTGCTAAAAATGCTAACTAGCATGCTAACATGCTAGCATGCTAATTATGCTAACCACGTGACTTAGCTAACTAGCTACAGTGGGTAGGAGTCATAGTTGATGACAAGTAACAGTTACAATGGCCGAACAGTTAGTAGTTTAAAGGGTTAAATTGTTTAACAGTAAAATATTATAGAGAGGACTTTTATTTTCAAACAGTTTTTGGCAGAGGAAGCAGTTGAACAGGATGTGTAGTCTTAATAGGGCCAGTTTGTATGCTTAAAGCCTGAGACTGGCAGTTGGTCCAGGTGGCCCGAACACCTGCCATAGGATTCTAATTGCTTAACGGCCGTATTGTGATGTCATAATCATAATGTTAAGTCAATGGGGAAATTTTGATAGTTTTTAATTAATAGTTTAAAAAGTATAAAAGTTACAAAGCTGAAAAATACATAGCACCCATGTCCTAAGTAAGACCTACGTAACATAGTTTGAATGAAGTTTCTACGTTAAACGGTTGAAGCTGCATTAAATGCGTTAGAAGAAGAATAAGAATAAGAAGAAGAAGAACTAGAAAAGCATTTCCTGAAGGAAATACAGTGCATGAAAATGCAAAAAATATGATGTCAAATATCATACAGAGTAAAAACAAACTATATTGGTTGCTAGGTAGATGAGGTTTAATATAGTTGGCATGACTGAACAGTTAAATAGGTGTATAGTTTAAATGGTTAAATTATTTAGGTAGATAGTTGACGATAACTGACAGTTGGAATGGCTCTAATGTTTGCTAGCAGTTATGCTAACTATGTTAACAAAGATAATAATGTTAACCAAGTTACTATGCTAACTAACATGCTAACAATGTTAAAATGTTAAGTATGCTAACCATGTGACTTAGCTAACTTAGCTAATCATTTTTAGCAGTTATGTTAACTAGCATGCTAACCATGTTACTTAGCCAACTTAGTTAATCATTTTAGCAGTTATGCTAACTATGCTAACTAGCATGTTAACATGCTAAATATGTTAACCATGTTACTTAGCTGACTTAGCTAATCATTTTAAGCAGTTTTGCTAAAAATGCTAACTAGCATGCTAACATGCTAGCATGCTAACTATATTAACCATATTACTTAGCTAACTTAGCTAATCATTTTAAGCAGTTTTGCTAAAAATGCTAACTAGCATGCTAACATGCTAACCATATGACTTAGCTAACTTAGCTAATCATTTTAAACAGTTTTGCTAAAAATGCTAACTAGCATGCTAGCATGCTAACTATGCTAACCATATAACTTAGCTAATCATTTTTTGCAGTTTTGCTAAAAATGCTAACTAACATGCTAACATGCTAGCATGCTAACTATGCTAACCATGTTACTTAGCTAACTTAGCTAATCATTTTTAGCAGTTTTGCTAAAAATGCTAACTAGCATGCTAACACGCTAGCATGCTAACTATGCTAACCACGTTACTTAGCTAATCATTTTTAATAGTTTTGCTAAAAATGCTAACTAGCATGCTAACACGCTAGCATGCTAACTATGCTAACCACGTTACTTAGCTAACTTAGCTAATCATTTTTAGCAGTTTTGCTAAAAATGCTAACTAGCATGCTAACATGCTAGCATGCTAACTATGCTAACCATGTTACTTAGCTAACTTAGCTAATCATTTTTAACAGTTTTGCTAAAAATGCTAACATGTTAGCATGCTAACATGCTAACTATGCTAACCATGCTAACTAGCTACAGTGGGTAGGAGTCATAGTTGATGATAAGTAACAGTTACAATGGCTGAACAGTTAAAAAGTTCAGTAGTTTAAAGGGTTAAATTGTTTAACAGTGAAATATTGTAGTGAGTACTTTTATTTTGAAACAGTTTTAGGCAGAGGAAGCAGTTGAACAGGATGTGTAGTCTTAATAGGGCCAGTTTGTATGCTTAAAGCCTGAGACTGGCAGTTGATCCAGGTGGCCCAAACACCTGCCATAGGATTCTAATTGCTTAACGGCCGTATTGTGATGTCATAATCATAATGTTAAGTCAATGGGGAAATTTTGATTAGTTTTTAATTAATAGTTTAAAAAGTATAAAAGTTACTAAGCTGAAAAATACATAGCACCCATGTCCTAAGTAAGACCTACGTAACATAGTTTGAATGAAGTTTCTACGTTAACCCTTACAAGCCCGACCATTCTAATTTCGTTAAAATTTTAACGATGACCAATCATCTAATATCTCAGCTGTCCAATGACTGATTTTATTTCTGAAATCTTCCCCGTAATGCTGACAACATAAGCTTCAATTTGATATGATTGGTTAAGGGGTTTATGGCGCGAAATGTTTTGGATACTTGAAGATGAGTCGTGAAAAAAACTTTTCACTTCAGTCGTACATTTTAACATGGACCGCTAGATGCCACCTGCACTTCGTTGGAGTTTACCTCGACTGGAAACCACACAGCTGGATAAACTGAGGTAATATATATTTTACATCGTTTCTAGTTATGGTTAATCTTAATTTGTAGTCATAAAATCATGTTATTTGATAGTAATATGCTTTCTCATCAGCGTCAACATTATGGCATAGCGGGGGCTAAGTGCATCGTCATGTAACTTTAGCTAGCTGCATTACTCTGAACTGCTTGCAGTATTCTCGTTTGCTTTTTATATCAGTTATTTTCATTTGACAATTTCATTTAAAAACCTGTTAGTATATAACCTGTAAGTAAGTTTGTTTTCTAGTACCAATTTGCTTGTTAGGTAAGCATTATATTGGCAAGTCAGTATAGCATACCAAAGCTGAATAAATCAATGGGCGCCGCGTTTCTAAGTTGCGTTCTCTTACATGAAATAAGTTGAGCGATATTTTTACTCCTCTCAATATGTAGTTGTAGAAAACAAGATGTGAAATCACGGATTCTGTCAGAAATGTAGTGCTAATTAACGTATTGCCTCTCATCGGGTTGTTACCTCGCTAGGCAGTTTGTAGTGAACTGTTTTACCTTGCTTCTAAATGTCAAACATCAGACGTGCTTGTCTCAACATTTTCTAAGATGGCATGACTTGATATTCTACTCTTCTCAATATGTAGTTTTATAGAAAACATGATGTGAAATCACATATTATGTCAGAAATGTCATTATTGCATTTAAGCAGTTAGTTACTAGGTGAAATGTAATCTGTCTTTATCTTAATGCCAGCCAGGCAATCAGATTTAGGGTAGCTAAACCCATGTGTAATAAAATGACTTTTCATACTTCTAAATATTTTTGAGTTACTCAAAATGCTTCAATAGTTTAGGCTACCTCTTCTTGTGTATGTATGTGCACACATGCACACATCTATAGTTTTGTGATTTTATTTTTTTAATTAATAAATGTATTACATTTGTATGATTTTACTGTTGTTTCAGATGGAGGATGACAAGACCTACACAGACCTCCTTGCAGGCCTGAAGAGGTGGCTGACTGCTGATGAGCTTGCGCTCACAATGTTGAAGACCATGTGAGGATGGAGGAAGAAGGTATAGATTTAGGTGGCGTGCGTAGGGTGGTGTAGACTGCCACTAAAACACTGTGAAATAGACTTGTTATGTTGATTTTTATGTTGTTGTCCCAGGCATATGTGGTTTTACCAACCGGAACGGGTGAGAGGTTGTGCTTAGTAGGCCGTTGTATGCAAACACACAGTGCAGGGGCATGGGACGAAGAGACCCCAGAAGAGTTTCACAGTTTTCTGGGATTGATCATTGACATGGGACTTCACTTCCCTCCCTAATATCCATTGCTACTGGGGAACCAAGTCTCTGAAGGGATCAGGGAGCGTTGACCAAATGAGAAATACATATTGTGTACACTTTTTCTCCATTGACATTGCTGTTTCAGTAGTTTCTTATTATTTCAAGTTTGGCAATGCAGAATCTGGTGTTGAACCTAGGTTTGGTAGCTACAGCCAGAAAGATTTTGGCGAAAATCTATCACAACAGCTGGCAGGCATTTCTGTCAAAATTTCAGCCTCGCCTTCAGCTGCTCCAACTACTACTCTGTCATCTTTTCATCAAGTACATATTCCTGTACAGCAGGAGCCAAAGAAAAATTGTTGGCTTTGTTATAAAAACAATACATAATAACACTAAAGTAGCTTGTATGGCCTGGAGTTTAGCGGTAGGTGACTGCTTTTTTGGTAAACAAAATTGCTGTCAGATTTGGCATTCTACAGAAGGGGATGCGTTTCGTTATGAGTCATAGGTCCTCTGTGTTTAACCTTCAGGTTCCCCACCCCACCTTTCCCTATCCTCCTCTGTGTGTGTGTGTGTGTGTGTGTGTGTGAGAGTTTGTGTTTATATGTGTGTATGTGTTTATTCTCAACAGGCTTGTTCTATGTAATCCACTTTCAAATGTTTAGACACATTGATTTTTGAGTGATGTTGAAGTTGATTGTATTCCTAGCTTTTCATAAATAATACATTTTATAGATGTATATCATTTTCATATTACACTAATTTATATAAAGAAGTTGTATCTGTTGAATCAAATGTATTCTATGTCTCTTCAGAATTGATCTTCAATAAATATACAGTATACTTACTTCCTGTATTACTGGTAAGGTACATGTTTTTCTTTTATATATCATTATTGTTGACTGTAGCATTTGCTTATATACAAATAAATGGTTTATTCTTATGGACCAAATACATCTAAACCATTGTGTCTGACTTCATTATTAGTTTTTATGCATACTTTTATGTTTTTGGTGAGAAAGAGAATGCGAATTCTGTCAACATTCTAAATCCCGTTTCCTGCATTTTTATACACTTATCACTTAATTTATCATAACTTTTGAAAGGTTAATGGTATTCCAATTCAGTCTTTTTTGTTAAATAGCCCACAACTTGCTGAACATGTCATACACTCTATATTTTTCTCTATCTCGTATAGAAATATGATGAAAATTCATTTCTATGCGAATGAAATTCAATTTTAACAAATTTCGGTATACATTTGGAGAGGATTTTCAAAGACTGTTCATTACTATATCAACATTACCATATGTATTTTACATCATTTGATAGAACTGACCCTTCTGATTACAATGGTATGTATATCCCATTGATGGTATGTATTATACTCAAGAAATAAGGTTTTTTGTGTAAGGAGGTCATCCAGCACCAAAAATGGAATGTTCGGCACGGGCACGAAAGGGTTAAACGGTTGAAGCTGCATTAAACGCGTTAGAAGAAGAAGAATAAGAAGAAGCCTAGGAAGAACAGTACAGTGCATTTTCATGCACTGTAATAAGAAGCCTAGGAAGAACAGTACAGTGCATTTTCATGCACTGTAATAAGAATAAGAAGAAGCCTAGGAAGAACAGTACAGTGCATTTTCATGCACTGTAATAAGAAGAAGCCTAGGAAGAACAGTACAGTGCATTTTCATGCACTGTAATAAGAATAAGAAGAAGAAGCCTAGGAAGAACAGTACAGTGCATTTTCATGCACTGTAATAAGAAGCCTAGGAAGAACAGTACAGTGCATTTTCATGCACTGTAATAAAATGCCTAGGAAGAACAGTACAGTGCATTTTCATGCACTGTAAAAAGCCTTGGAATAACAGTACAGTGCATTTTCATGCACTGTAAAAAGCCTTGGAATAACAGTACAGTGCATTTTCATGCACTGTAATAATAAGAAGAAGCCTAGGAAGAACAGTACAGTGCATTTTCATGCACTGTAATAAGAAGCCTAGGAAGAAGAGTACAGTGCATTTTCATGCACTGTAATAAGAAGCCTAGGAAGAACAGTACAGTGCATTTTCATGCACTGTAATAAGAAGAAGCCTAGGAAGAACAGTACAGTGCATTTTCATGCACTGTAATAAAATGCCTTGGAATAACAGTACAGTGCATTTTCATGCACTGTAAAAAGCCTTGGAATAACAGTACAGTGCATTTTCATGCACTGTAATAAAATGCCTTGGAATAACAGTACAGTGCATTTTCATGCACTGTAATTAAGAATAATTCGGATAACAATAGAGTGCATTTTCATGCACTCTAATAAGAAGCCTAGGAAGAACAGTACAGTGCATTTTCATGCACTGTAATAAGAAGAAGCATAAGAATAAGAAGCCTAGGAAGAACAGTACAGTGCATTTTCATGCACTGTAATAATATTAAGAATAATTCGGATAACAATAGAGTGCATTTTCATGCACTCTAATAAGAAGCCTAGGAAGAACAGTACAGTGCATTTTCATGCACTGTAATAAAAAGAAGCATAAGAATAAGAAGCCTAGGAAGAACAGTACAGTGCATTTTCATGCACTGTAATAATATTAAGAATAATTCGGATAACAATAGAGTGCATTTTCATGCACTGTAATAAGAAGAAGCCTAGGAAGAACAGTACAGTGCATTTCCATGCACTGTAATAATTCGGATAACAGTAGAGTGCATTTTCATGCACTCTAATAATAATAAAATGCCTTGGAATAACAGTACAGTGCATTTTCATGCACTGTAATAAGAAATTTTGGAAGAACAGTACTGTAATAAGAAGCCTAGGAAGAACAGTACAGTGCTTTTTCATGCACTGTAATAAGACATTTTGGAAGAACAGTATAGTGCATTTTCATGCACTATAATAAGAATAAGAAGCCTAGGAAGAACAGTACAGTGCATTTTCATGCACTGTAATAAGAAGAATTCGGATAACAGTAGAGTGCATTTTCATGCACTGTAATAAGAAGAAGCCTAGGAAGAATAGTACAGTGCATTTTCATGCACTGTAATAATAATAATAAGAAGAAGAAGCCTAGGAAGAACAGTACAGTGCATTTTCATGCACTGTAAAAAGCCTTGGAAGAACAGTACAGTGCATTTTCATGCACTGTAATGACAGTAGGCCTAGTCCGAGCTGCGCAAATTCTCTCCACTCGGCGCGCGCGCGAGGCAGATCTGGCCATGCTGCTCGCATGGTGGAGGTGGTGACACGCTCTCTCCCTCTCCCACACACACACACACACACATTAGGTCATGCATAGTCTATCACAAGATGATGGGAATGCCGGCCCTGTATGGATAGGGAGTCATTATCTCTACAGCAAAAGGCCTGCTACATAAAAAAAAAAATGTCAGCCATTTATTAGTAATGATTTACACTGTTGATTTGCTATCTATTTCCCTGATCATTTAGGACATACACTATGTGTTCCTTTTTGTGTGTTCATGTCCTTGTGATGTGTGTGTCTTTGTCAGCTAAGAAAAAAAAACAAAAAACATCAACAAAAACAACAAAAAGAAAAAAAAATACTAACATTGTCTCTTGTCTTGTCTCGTCATCTCACTCCTGATCTGTGCCTTGCCGTGGCAAATGAGCTTTTGAACTAAACAGGTCTTGTCTACTTGTGTTTGTGTGTCATCTGAATAATATATATGTGCCCCATACATGGAATCAGAGTGCCTACTGTATGTAGTAAATGGAAAATCTCTACAGCAAAAGGCCAGTCTACCGCTACATGCATTTGGTTTGTTTCTGCCATTTATTAGTAATGATTTACACAGTTTGTTCACTACTTACTATTTACCTGAGCATTCAGTATTGTGCAATATAGCATACAGAAGGTGAGGGACATTTTGGGGGGAAAGAAGTGGTGCATTTTATCATTCAAACATGCGACTTTTCAATGAAATCCAAGATGGCCGCCACCATATGACGTCATAATATGCAAATTAGGTAGAAACATTTCATCTCTACATAAACTTTGGGTCATCCTTAATATTTCTCTAATTTACAGAAACTCTCTATCTCTTATCACTTTTAAGATATAGCCTTTTGAAATGAAAATGTCAAAATTGATCGTTTCGGAAAAAAACCTCTGGCGCCTAAAGGGTTAATACCTGTAACGACTGAGAAAAATGAACATTGCTAGTCAACAGGTTTTATAATGTATGTCTAATTTGGATTCAGTGAATCCTTCAATACTGTATTTTTATGTACAATGACAGTGGTAAATAAATGTTTATTGCATGTGTAAAATGCTTCATGTGAATGTGTAATATACAGTTTGCTAAGGAAATACTTGGCTATAAGTTCAAGAAAAAAAACCTGAAATAGAGGCTTTGGCAGACTATATTTGCTTTATTATGCTGTATGAACAGTGAATGTAAGTAGGTTACTACAGATAACTCACTGCTCTATTCCCCGTAACTGTAAAGGACCGTAGTCAGCACTGTAAATGTTGCATGCATTCTGCAGTGAGAACACATTTAGACCGTCCAGGTTTAGAACCTGTTCGCCTATCATACAGTACATGGAGGCCTTTCATCCAGCTGCTGCAGCTGTCTTGTAACCTATTATGCATAACATAAGGTAAGTATCTGCAGTGGCATCTTGTCTGCAATCATATATTGCTAACATAAGTATAAGAAAGATCATGTTACCTGTGGTACCTCCTGGCAGCATAAGTTCTCAGGCTCTCACGGCATTGTTGCACACTTCCCACATGTGCACCTAAGCAAACAAATACGAAACGAGTCATGCATGAATAAAGCTAAAGAAATAATAAACCTGGTATTTTTTACCCAATAATAGCACCCACGATTACATTTGAACGAGCATGCTCCAGCTAGCTAGTACTTCTCAGCCTGATGTAAGTAGGTGAATGGTAAGTAGTGCTAGGCTAGACTTTCTCAAGTTTACAATGCGAACACACCAGTATACACCAATATATCAGGCGCATCCATGCAAGTCTCATAAGTATGACAGAAAAATACTACTGTACACTCAGTCTGTAGAGCAATGGTGTCGGAGCCCTCCCTAATTTTACTGTGAAAAACTGTAACGTTATTATAAGTTAGAGCAGGTTATAGGATCTGCCAACTACCTTGGCCAATGTCAACCGAGCGAAGCTTGAAGCAGCGGGGTGTTTAAGACATAACTTCATGTTTAGTGAACAAGAAGCACAATATAGTTTACTACTGTGTGAATACAAATTCATTAAGTTGAATAAATAATTAATAATAATTCATAATAGTGCCTGACCTGGCACTAACGTTATAGCTATCGATAGCTAGACTAGCCTAACATTAGCTTTCACGGGCTAAACGGTCTAAGTTTCAAAAAAATAGAAAGTTTCATTAACCATTCAGAAGCGTCTTGCTGAATTCTTTGAGTCTCGGGTAGTGCAGGAGACTCCCCTCCTTCAGGATCAGATTCTGGTTCGAACATGTATGGTTGAACTACTGCCACCATGTCCATGTTAAAGTTAACGTAGTAGTAGTGGTAAGAGCAAAGATTGTTAAGGCGGAGCAAGATATTTCATCAGGAGCCACTTCCGGGAACCCGGATCGCACGAGGGGGGGGGGGGGTCAAAATCCCCCTTTATGCAGAGCAGAGGCAGCGACTGCTCCATTGAAGTCTATGGGCATAGCTCAGAATTTCACCACATATGCTAAAGTCTTGGTTCTATAGAGTTAGGAATGTGAATTTCGGGCACATTTTCATGATCCTCAAACCCTTCTGAACATTTCAGGTACATCCAGTCTGATCAGCAATCCAGTCTGGAGAAAATCAACCTCATATCAGGTGTGCGCCGGTTATTTCTGCCGCTGCTGTTGGCCGGTTGCAACTTACGCTCGTCAATACGTCATCGACACGCCTCTTTATGCAGACAGGATTCAATCCCCATTTCGCGCCCATAGACATGAACTACAACGAAGTATCTTGCTCCGCCTTAACAATCTTTGGTAAGAGTCAGTGGGGCGTGGGCAAAGATTCTAGAAGCTTTGAGCGTGGCCAAATTAGCTGCAGATCATGAATATGTAATGAGCAGCAGAAAACAGCACACTCTGGAAGGGGCTGAAACAGAGAGTAATAGAGGTAGGTAACAATTGTTTCCTACAAGCCATTTCCACCAAACAACTTCAGAAACATGTTTTCTGGAACTCAATGACCTATTTGAACTTGTTGAAAAATAGTCAAAATATGGGCACTTTAAAACATCTCTATTTTACTTAGCCCACTTCCATACAGTGGGTCCCATTAAGAAGTGGCCACTTCATTTGCGCTTACCGTGATTCACACAGCAGCATTATTAAATTAATCTGTCACCATATGCCTATGCTTACATTTGCAAAGAAAACATTTTAATTTGATTCACATGAAACGTTACATTCCATGTACATGTTGACAATGAGTAGGCTAGTTTTTGGTTGTTGGTGGTGTTATTGCATCCCTTAGTTATGCCTACAATGCAAGTTCCCTCGCGATTGGAAGCTCCTGTAGACAATAGTAGACACATTTCAAAACATCGCGTTAGGAGTCCTTGCCACTTCTTTTAAGCTGTCACAGACTTAGGTGCTACTTTTAGGGCTAAAGTGCTTCGTGAATTACTGTTAGTAAAAAAAATAGCAGTCCTAAAGTTACAAGTGACGAAGTTACGAGTGTAAGCATCTCATATCAAATGACCATGGCATTACGCTAAACAACATAAATCCCAATTAGCAACATACATCTCCTCCCTATAGCTAGCCACACAAGAAATTAATGATACTAAATCTCTGTTTAGCATGCTTCTCCCATAGCTTCTCCGCTTAGCATTCTAATAACAGAAGGGGCACATTTATGTTGACCACTACAACATGACTCATTATGTCTGTAACGTTAACTGTATAAAACACTTACTTTCATAAAGGACGTACACCATACAGCACATACACATGGAAACCAATATTTTAGGTTCTTGGCCACAAACTCAAAACGTGTCTCTCTGAAGCCCTGTTCTAGAATCTTTGCTCTGAAGGCTGTGTTGCTAGGCAACATCAAATAAACGAAATCAGAGCCATATAAAGGTTACCTTTATATGGCTCTGAACGAAATGATAGTCTTTCAGTATTAAATGTGTACGTGTGCTTCCGAATGGATGTGTGTGGTTTGCAATTAGAATAAACAAGAAATAACATTTCCAATAATTTCCCATGATAAATTACATAATATTTGCACCTTCCTTACTTGTGAATCTCACATCGTATTTCAAGTAGGCTATACACTAGTGAAATGTAATACAACGTTTCCACCTAGCGTCCAGATGTAGGCTATTTAACATTAACGTATTGCTTGTTTATTCTTTCGTCAAGTCCATGCTTTTAGGAAAACAATCTTTTTATCATAGTTCCCTCTTCAATGAGTGATTACCAGCTCGTTTTTGTAACAGAGATAGCTGTTTATTGTCCCTAGGTTTACAGAAACACCTATTCATATTAATACGTAGCCTATGGAGTGTTGCCGACCACTGTTCATTACATGGCCCAGAATGCCTTGCATGTCTTTACAACAAAACAACACAGTAAAAACTAAATGCCCGTAAACATATGCATTTGCATACTTGTAACATTTTTAATAATACTCTCCCATCATGATATTTAACAATAATGAAAATTTTAATTTGAATACCGTCAATGTGAAAACAACTATTATGTAAGCTATATATAGCTACTGTTCTCCTTGCTATTTCAGTTCGTAAGTCCATATCCCATGGCAGAGCAAGGATTTCATGATTGGGCAAGGTTGCCCAGAGACATTGTGGCTGTCTAGAAACATTGAGCATACTTTGGTGCAAAGGTGAATGGTGAGAGTTACTAAATACCTGTGGGTGGTTTGCCAAATGATGGAAACTTTTGGAATATTTTCTCTTTTTTTTTAGCTTATGCACCCTCACATTGGAGTCCCCAGTTCAAATACAAAATTTGGTATCGATATGTGACAGTGTTCCTGAGATATGGACGACTTCCTGTTTCGGAGCTTCGCTGCCGATTTCGTTTGGCTGTGACGGGCAAACGCTTTCGAAAATCAAAAATCCTTCTGGTAACTTTTGTGAGGCTTGGTCCAAGGATAATGTACGTCAAGTTTCGTGGCGTTCGGACCAAATTTGTGACCTGTGAAAATTTAGTTTCGCTTTCTGTTCAATCCAATATGGCGGACAAACGACACGCCCACCTGACATCATCTTCGTGACCAACTTACACCGGTACTGACCGGACGTTTTAAAGTTGGAACGGTGTCTCTGTCTTAAAGGGCCTAGGCGCTAGGGCTGACAAAAAATTAGGGAGACGGGAAAAATAATAAAACTTAAGAAGAACAATAAGTGTGCTGCTTTGCAAGCACACTTAATAATAATAATAATAAGAAGAAAACTTAAGAAGAACAATAAGTGTGCTGCTTTGCAAGCACACTTAATGAGTCATGTTGTAGTGGTCCACATAAATGTGCCCCTTCTGTTATTAGAATGCTAAGCGGAGATTTAACATCATTCATTTCTTGTGTGGCTAGAAGCTGGCTAGCTATGTCATAGGGAGGAGATGTTGCTGTAACGTTACGCAAAGAATGTGAATTTTGGCACATTTTCATGATCCACTGGGTCGTTATGAGCCACACAAAATACGGTGTTGCTAAAATTACTCCTATTGTGGCTATTAGAGACATGTGTTCATGAGTATCCAGCTACATTCAATGAGTTAAGTAAAATACATTCACACACACAAAAAAAACATCACTAATGTTGTGGACATTCCTTTATTCTGAGATACATGAATAGGCTCTCAAAACAATCCCAAACAGACATAAGGTCTTTATAGAACAAATCTATATAGATTATTTGTCAAATAAACCAGTAAAACAGAATTAGGGGATGGAATATATAACATTCACACTCATAGCTCATATTTTTTAAATAAATCAGTGAAAAAGTATCCTGACAACTGAAAACTGATCTAAATCTAATAAAATCTAACCAAGATTATTAGTCTTATATCAAGATAAAAAAAAAACTAGTTTGTATTGTTTTCAGTATAAAGAGACTTACCTATCGCTTTTTCGTGAAATCATTTGACTTAATTTAAGAAAAGTTTGACTTATTTTAAGACATCTCATCCTGAAAACAAGCAATTTTTTCTGCCAGTGCGTTAAGTAAATTTGTCTTGATAAGACTCCTTAAAATAAGTCTTCTTAAATTAAGTCAAAATGATCTTTCGAGAGAGCACTAGGTAAGTCTTTTCATACTAAAAACAATACCAAATAGATTTTTTAATCTTAATATAAGATTAATAACACTTGGTTAGAATTCATTTTTTGCAGTGTGGATATTTTAAGGTTGTCATACCGTACCATGTATATAACACATTGAACATTGAACACAAGAATAGAAAAAATCAAATTCCATTTAAATAGCCATGTACTTTTTACAATACATATATAATGATATGAAAATAAAAGTGCCCGCAGGAAAATATAAATACAGTACGCAAAAATTAACTTCGACAGAAAGTCCTCCTGAAGTTAATGTTTCTGATTCTTCGTTGATTCATCGACAAGCAAGAGAAAGAGATATATTTAGCCGTCTAGCTATAGACTCCCATTCAATCTGCGCTCGCCCGTGATCCCCTCCAGTGGAATTCTAATGGAACTGCAACCAAGATCGATACCAGGCTTATTTGGAAGTGCCAAGGCTCTCCGTAGACGGGCTCTGCACAGATTCTATTAATTAGCTGTGGGCTATACTACGAATCTCGATTACTGGGTTAGCGAGGTATGTTGCGCTCAAAGCCAGGGTATGCTGTGACACGGAAGTGACTCTGCTTCAGCGTCGCTGTATCCCCATGGTGTCTTTATGCTGTCAACCAAACCTGGTCCGGAGCAGGTTATGTTAAAGAAGCCCTATGCAGGTCTTGTTATTCCTTCGCTGTTTCTGGGTTTTCGCCTGATTTGGGCTCGCATTTTTCACGACATAGCTCCCCCTGCAGCTTCATCCTAACACCCCCAATTATCACCACTTTTGTTCTGAAATTCTAAAACAATGATGTTTTTTAACACTTCTAAATTTGCTAAATTAACCTTATATTTTTCAGTAGCCATAGGTGTGTAGATTTGAACAAAATCTGGTTTGGTCCTTAACGGGAGCATTTACTGCCTGAAATATCCGATTTTGTTTACCACGCTCGGGGTTATAGTGCTGGCCTGATGGGTCGCCTATTTACGCCGTTTCAACGGCACATGAGCGGTTAGACCAAGAATTCTCGTCATGAAATTAAAATTCCACTGGAGCTCCAAGCGGATGTGTACAGGCAGCCTTACAACACTGTTTATAGCTCTCACGGTAAAATGTCATTTTTGGTACATATAATTTAGATACACCTATGGTGTGGGTGCTTGCGTATCTTTAGGAATCTGCAGTCTTGGTTTGTATAGAAATGGATATTAAGTGACACATACACGCAAGGCGGTGGAAATACGGGACCGACGGTAATAGGGGGAGTTCCGATAGCGTGCTAGCCATCAAGAAACCAAGCTAAACACATACAGGGCTCACAATAAAACGGTCAAGCAGACACATTTTTCAAGAGACTATCAAACCACATTACAAAAACGAAGTTCACCTAAGGGTAGGCTACTTACCATTTCAACAGCAACAAAGCCAAGTCGGAGTCCGTTTTGCAGTCTTCTTAGAAACTACAATCTGACTACATTTTCGAGGCGCGATTGGATACTTCTGCTGTGTCACATCCGGATTTGTTCGGGCCGGTGTTATACGGTAACTGGCTTTCATGTTACCTGGCTGGACTTTTCACTTTGCCTCTGGAGTTTATGTAACCGCCCACTTCTTTTGCAGATGTGTTCAGCTGGTGATTTAGCCTTACTGGTCGCAGATTCGTTGGTTTAACTTAAGTTGAAATAGAAATGTTTGTGATGCTCCACTTTGTTGTTTAATAAGTTGGTAAACTAGTTATTAGCCGTAGTGGGTAGTGGTAGTTGATATTGTTTTCATTACGGCTGTCTGTTTAATTGCGCTTAGACTGGCCTTGGTGTCGTGAGTTTTTAGAGGGGGTGGTGTTTTTAAGTGTAGCTGGACTAAGTAGATTGTTAACGTTAGCTTTACTGAACTCAACTCGTGTTTTTTCTGGAGCTCCGCACTTGCTGTAAGTTTTATAGTAATTGTATGGGAGTCTCGTGTTAAGGGATTTGTTTATGTAGTTGTCATAGTTACAAGTTGGTAAACTAGTTATTAGCCGTAGTGGGTAGTGGTAGTTGATATTGTTTTCATTAAGGCTGTCTGTTTAATTGCGCTTAGACTGGCCTTGGTGTCGTGAGTTTTTAGAGGGGGTGGTGTTTTTAAGTGTAGCTGGACTAAGTAGATTGTTAACGTTAGCTTTACTGAACTCAACTCGTGTTTTTTCTGGAGCTGCGTCCGCACTTGCTGTAAGTTTTATAGGAATTGTATGGGAGTCTCGTGTTAAGGGATTTGTTTATGTAGTTGTCATAGTTACAAGTTGGTAAACTAGTTATTAGCCGTAGTGGGTAGTGGTAGTTGATATTGTTTTCATTAAGGCTGTCTGTTTAATTGCGCTTAGACTGGCCTTGGTGTCGTGAGTTTTTAGAGGGGGTGGTTTTCCGCGTGATCAATTAGGAGTAGCATTTAAAGTGGTTATTGTGCTGGAGCGTCAGCGGAGGCGTCAGCGCTCGTGTGCAGCCGTCCTCGTGTCAAGACGAATCGAGTCTACCTGTGACAAGTCCACCGAGCAAGGCACCTCTCAGATAAGTTTCACTCTTGTCTCACCTTGTCTTGTTAGCTGACAATCCTTCTAATAATGTGCCTTCAACATATCCCTGTATCCGGTCAGGTTAATAAGCGCACTGGTGTTGAAAGGCAACAATCAGTTTAGCAGGCTTGTCCTACTTTTTCTGTAGGGTTGTGGAATTGCCAATCTGCAGTGAATAAAGCTGACTTCTAGCCTGGCTAGCGCCACCACTTCTCAATGAGACGTGGTCTGGGAACCAAACGTTCATTTTCTCGTATTTGAAAAAAATGCCCAGATCCGTTTATTGGGTGCCACGGATGTCTATCAAATGCGTCTGTGCATAGCTCATCATCGTCTTGCTTTCCCACCTGTTCTGTGATTGGTTCCCTATCTCAGGCGAAAATTTGCTCCATGGTCTCCAGGCTGCCTTAGCAGCGTGGGAACACCCAGGCTAGCTGACTTCATTCCTGCTCTGGCCTCACAGTTATCGCTTCAATTGCTTGCGCTTACAGAGACGTGGATTAGGCCAGAGAATACTGCCACACATGCAGCGTTGTCAACCAATTATGCTTTTTCGCATACCAGTCGTTCGTCTGGTAGAGGAGGCGGGACAGGCTTTCTCGTTTCTGATGATTGGAGGTTTACACAGTTGCTGCCTGCTCAAGTCCACAACTCGTTTGAATATCATGCCATCATGATAACTGAGCCATACAAATTATACTTGGTGGTTATTTATCGCCCTCCAGGACAACTTGGGAACTTTGTGAATGAGTTGGACATTCTACTGTCTGCTACTCCAATGGATGCATGCCCATTATTAATCCTTGGCAATTTTATTTCATTTGGATAACTCGTCTTCAATTGAGTTCCTGTCCTTACTCTCCTCATTTAATATCACACGTGTCCACAGTCCTCCTACGCTGGTAAAGATCTTGATTTAATTCTGGTACGTAACTGTAATACAGACAACGTTTTGGTTAATCCATTACATGTATCGGATCATCACTTTATCAGATTCTCTGTGCGTCTCCTGGATAACCCAGCAGCTCCTCCTCCGACAATTTCGTTCCAGCGTAATCTCAGAAGCCTCTCAAGTGACCATTTTGCAACATTAGTAACATCTGCTTTACCTACTGTACTCCTAACTCATTCTTGGCACTTGAGGTTAATGACGCTACAGAGACTCTCTGCTCTACACTGGCATCTTGTCTGAATGCAGCATGTCCTCTTTCCTCAAGACCTACTCGTTCTAAACCTCGTCATCCCTGGCTGACGAACAGTATAGTCTCAGTACGAAAGGCACTTAGAGCTGCTGAGAGGAAATGGCGTAAATCCAGAGATGGAAATGATCTTAGTAACTACCAGTCTTTGCTGTCATCCTTTTCATCCACTGCTACACTTGCAAAAAAGGCATTCTATCAAAGCAAGATTGAGAGCGCCACTGACAGTAGAAAACTTTTTTCTACTTTCAAATCTCTTCTCAATCCTCCACCACCAGCACCATCAACTACTTCACTGTCAGCAGATGACTTTGCTCAGTTTGATGCTCCTATAAGGAGGGCTTTGCCTTGTGTTAGTATGACCGCATCATTGGACTCTTTCTCTCCTCTTGATGAGGAAGCAGTCTCTCAATTGCTTCAGCGAAGTCGTCCAACAACATGCCCATTAGATCCTGTCCCGTCCACTCTTCTACAGTCTATCTCACCCGCTGTTCTACCAGCAATCACACCTTGTCAAAGGTTTTGGAGAAAGTGGTCTTCAAGCAAGTTTGTGACTTTCTTCATCAGAATAATCTACTAGACCCTATGCAGGTTTCAAGAGCGGTCATTCTACTGAAACTGCTCTTCTGTCTGTGACGGAAGCATTGAGAGTAGCTAAGTCCTCTGCTCAGTCATCAGTATTAATTCTACCAGGCGCGCGGGAACCTATTTTTGACCAGGGGTGCTGAATAACAAAAATAATGGATGTCCGACGATTTCTCCCCTCCTGGACATGTTTCAGACTTTGACTGCTAAATACATCATTTTAGTGCGGTGTGCGGGTGATAGAGAGAAGTTTTAGGGATCAATAAAGTATATCTATCTATCTATCTACGTCCTGGGCAGCCACAAATTCCAATGTTCTGCAACAGCACTCCGACTCCACTGCACCCACCCAAACCCCACATAAGCGCACTTGACATCATTAGCCTATTTCAGTATAGCTAAGGAAAATTACTTTTCTGATCGTCAAAACCACACCAGAGATGTTTGGCTTTAAATATAGGCTAATAATCAGGCTGCAATGATCTCGCAAATAATTCCTGAATAGCCTAAAGTGTGTCTTCTCCACAGCAAGAATGTGTCCTAATAATTTCTATCTTAGCGACTAGTGAAATGATTTCACTAGCTATAATTTATTAATTTGCAAAACTGTACAACACAATTAAAGTTTCTTTCAGCTTATCCATGCTTTTTTGAACGTGTAAATCGCATAGAATATGTAGGCCTATATCAATCGTAGGCCTACACACTTGAGCTTGTTTACGGATTAGACATTCTCTGGCTATCACATAGCTGAAACCACGCTACGGTTCTTACAGTAACTGACTCACGTTCATGTTGATCTCTATAACTGTTCATTTTTAGTAGCCTATATTCCAACCAATCCATAACCCTTTTTTGCTATTTGACTCATCATTTCACATACACAAATATAAATAATGTCAGAGAGCGAATTAGTAATTATTTAAAAATATATAACAAATTTTAAAAATCTATCTCCTGCCAGTAGGGGGTGCTGCAGAACCCTCAGCACCCCCCTTCCCGCGCCCTTGAATTCTACTAGATTTATCTGCAGCCTTTGATACTGTTAACCATGACATTCTCCTATCTATACTATCTGAACTGGAAATTTCTGGAAAGCTCTTGATTGGTTTGAATCTTACCTTAAAGGGCGTTCTTTCAACGTGTCTTGGCAGGGACAGGTATCTAAGTCTCATGACCTCACCACAGGTGTGCCTCAGGGATCAGTATTATTACCCTTGTTTTTCTCTATTTACACCACTTCCTTAGGTGATACCATTCGCTCCCATGGATTTGACTATCACTGTTATGCAGACGACACTCAACTTTACCTGTCTTTCCAACCTGATGGCTCTATAGTGTTTCCCACTGGATTTCTGCATGCCTTAAGGATATTTCAGCCTGGATGAAAGATCGGCAAATTCAGCTTAATCTCTCAAAAACAGAGTTTTTGGTGTTTCCAGCTAAAACAGCTATTCCCCAACAGATTAACATCCAGCTTGACTCAACTTCACTGACCCCAACTAGATCGGCACGAAACTTGGGCATTGTAATTGATGACCGACTTAACTTCTCTGAGCATATAGCTTCTATTGCAAAATAATGTCGGTTTATGCTTTACAACATTAGGAAGATCAGACCTTATCTGACACAAGATTCCACACAACTTCTTGTTCAGACCATGGTCATCTCTAAGCTGGACTATTGTAATTCACTATTAGCTGGCTTACCCGCTTGTGTAACAAGATCATTACAGCTGATTCAGAATGCTGGAGCACGCCTGGTCTTCAATCAGCCAAAGAGGACACATGTAACTCCTCTCCTAGTTACCCTCCATTGGCTCCATATAGTATCCAGAATTAAATTTAAATCTCTCACTTTGGCCTATAGGACACTAACTGGATCTGCTCTTAGTTATTTTAATTCAATAATCAAGCCTTACATCCCCAACCGCCCACTGCGGTCTTCTGGTGAGCGTCTGTTGTGTCGACCAGTCATGAAAACTGGGTCTAATTCCAGACTCTTTTCTTCAGTGGTTCCATGTTGGTGGAATGAATTGCCCAGTGCTCTCCGTTCCTGTGGTAGTTTTGGGTCGTTTAAGAGGGGTCTAAAGACATTCCTATTCAACATATACTTAGTTGTTTAAGCGCTTATGTGTTATGGTTTGTTATAATGTTGTTTTATTTCAATTGGGCTGTTAATTAATTTGACATTATTGTTTATTATTGATATTCTCCTTAATGTAGTCTTAGCATGTCATTGTTTTTATATTATTGATTGAATGGACATTATTGCTTTATTATTGCCTTTCCCCTTTTTTTCCATTGCTTTTTATTAGGCTATTGATTGAATTGATATTATTGTGTATTATAACTATTCTCTTTATTATATTTGACCTACATTCTAATCTGTTCCCTGTTCAATTTTAAATATTATGTTGTTTGTATTTATGTGTCGCTTTGGACAAAGGCGTCTGCTAAATCCATAACCATAACCATAATAAAGCTTTACAACACGATGTGTCGGCTTTGGAAGTGTCAGGTTGTCTGTAGTAGGCTAGGCTACTGTACATGCACTGGACCATAAATATGCCAGCAAATAAATAAAACTAAATAAACTCCACGTGGGTCTTGAATCGCTACTAAATTAAACTTCTTGTATTCATTGTAATTAAACTTCTTAATTAATTAAAGGAACCTTATATAAGAAATGTATTTCAGTTAATCATAAAATGGCCAACTAGACATTAAGAAATCATGTTCATTTCAAATACTTATATCACTGACAACAGTAGTCCGGCCAGGATATTGTCATTTAAAAAGTTGCAGCCCTCAACTGATGTTGATGTTGTGTTTTGTCATGTCATGTTTTGGCCTGATGCGCCACCATCCACCTATCTACTAATCACAAAGTCAGTAGTGTCTCTGCATTTGGGTTGGCAACCTCAAGTCAGGGGGGAGGGGGAGGGGATACACCGCTCTGCAATTTGAAAGTGATTGCAGTACCAGTTTTGGCCACAATCTTACATATGGTTCCTTTAATTAATTAAGTCAGTATATTACATTTATAATTTTACATGAATCATTGACACATATCATGAAGGGTTGAAAGATTTATTGAATGATACACTGAAATATAGATTGAATGCCATATAGATTGACAATATGCAGGATTCTAGTAGGCAAAACAAATATTGATAAGCCCCGTCCATTGAACGCACATAAGTCAATAGGTCATCACCAGCCACGCTCAGACATCTTCGGCCTAAAGCTCATTTAGTTGCATTGGAGGCGGTTCTATGGGATTTTATACAGATTTGAGTTGAAAAAAAAAAAATGGCCAAGCAATATGGTCGGGATAAATTCAATACAGAGTCAACTGTAAAAAATGCACATCCACAAACATACAGAATAAGTAGAATTCATTGCAGTGTAGCCATGAGTGTCTTTCTTGAGAGAATTGAATTTCACATTTGATGATTTCAACAAATCATCAAAGCAGTAATGACAAATGTCCCACACCATCGGCACTTCTTCACAGCAGACTCCTTTCATTCTCTCACTTGCTGCACAGCTGACATGATTTTTTCCAGCTCTCTATGAAATAAGATCACTGCATGACCCACAGCTCTCTCAATATCTATTGAGTCATCAGGACTGATAAAGGGGCTACAGTGAACATTCTTTCGCAGGTCTTGGAGCACTCTGGCCTTAGACTTGTTTAATTCCTTGGCTAATGATGACAGGTTTTCTGAAGAGATGCTCTTTTCTGTACAATAAAGACAAAAACATGCCATGGGTTTTGGACTAAAACATAGCCCTAACCCTAGCCAATCTATCATTTAGGTCTAACATTTTTAGCTTGCTATCCTACCACTACCTAGCCTAGAAATCTAGACGCACCCTAGCGGGCTAGTCTAGCAACTCTCCGTTGGCTTGTGAGCTCGAAAAATTAAACTTCTATCAGGCCAATCAAATTGTGTATAGAGTCGTTAGGCGGGCTTAACATAATGATTTATGGCACAGTTGCAACGGTTTGGCTTGAATTCCCTGCTACTTGAAAACAAATAAGATAATGTTGCTGTTGGCGAACAGTGTGACACGAGTTAAGCTTTTATTAAGTTGGCAAAAGTTTGAACTAGCCAACTAGCTCCGCTGGTGGGAAACGCATGGGACTCATAGGCGCTGTCCTATTGCGTGCAGAGGGAATTTGAAAGACAACCGATTATTCCGCCCCTCGGACTGAGCGCTGCGAACGGTGAGTGCCCAGACCCTACATTTTAATGTGGGTCTGGCTCTAACCACTACCTGCAGCATGGTTGTTGATATCACTAACCTGGCCACTCTTTATTAAAATCCAAATGCATCTAACCCTCTGCTACTGTTCTTTTCACTCGTCACTTTTTACAGCCAGTCTTGTGCTTGTCAGTATTTCCCGCAGTGTTTTACAGCTTATGCAGCAGCCAGTGTTAGGCAAGTTATTTCAAAAGCGTTATGTATTATGTATTATTTATTACTGTCATTTCAAAGTAATTTGTTACGTTACATTACTGTCTCTGAATTGTAAGGCATTACACTACTACTGCATTATTAAGTTACTTTCACCAAAATAACTGGAAATATGGATTTGGCATTCTAAATGTAAGTTATTATTTATTATATGCTGAAGGCAACTCATTACACATCCAGTGGAGGGCGATGTGGTATAACATAATGACTGAGTTAGGTTTAAGGCTAACAACAGTAGAATGTAATAGGTGCAGTGATGGCTCATGAAACGCAATACAAGAAACTAGTCAGGGGGTCAATTCTGAAAAGGGCTTCCGTTAAGACTTTTGCGGACATGTTTTGGTACAAGCTGTCACCCTATTTTTTTAGGTAAAAGACACCCATACGTAAGATATTAGGGTGGTTGTCAAGCTGATTTTTTTTTTTTGTGTGACTTGTACAAGCACTTTCAGGCCAATTTTTTGGTTTCCTGCTCAACACGACATGCCAACAATAAATGTTGAATATCTCCACAACCACAAGGACCATATACATAAAAAAAGGTATCAAATGAAAGCTAACTCTCCTGGGCTGTCTGCAGAAGAGATACCAGAACTAGAACATGAAAAAAACATCTCCGCCTAAAGAGAACCAGTTTTCAAAGTGAATACTGTATCAGCTTGGAAACATAACATAGTATCCCAGAACCTCTTTCAATCAGTACCCCTATCTATGGGAATGAGTCAAGCCAAGTTTAAAGCTTGTAGGGAGAGACTATTTCCGCCTTGACATTAAAGAAGTTATAATTCTTTAATGTCAAGGCGGAAATGTAGAACTGATGGTGGTCTATGGTGCTATTTGACTTCATGTACGAGGTTGTAACACAAATTATATTTAATTGACTTTTCACTATAGTTATTAATTCCATTTTAACATAACTGCTCTCTCACTTCTTTAGGGTTAGGGGTTAGTAACTAGTTAGTAGTAATAACTAGTCTTGCTGATCCTAGCACTTACCACCTGACTAGAACTGACTCTCGATTGTTTAAAAAACAGCACTCACTGATGGACTTATTCTTATTGTACTAGAGCTTTTTTTAAATTGTCCTAGAATTGTTGAGAGAATTGCTTTAAAAAGCTTAAACTGTTAACCATAGTACGATGTACTAATAATGTACTAAAAATGTAAGAATGTTGATGTGAAAAAATCAAGTGAGCTGTTTGCATCCCTGAGTTATAGAGATTTCCACATCTTAAGGGCTAGTCCACACGTACCAAACCAATCTTTTTTTCCTCCGTCTTCCCTGGAACCGTATCAAGAATATTTGCGTCCAAACGGATCCATCTCAACACGACTCAACACGTTACTTCATATCCTAGGCCTATAGGTGGCACTGTTCCTCTTACAGAAATTAACCAAAGCTTGCGCGATGTAGGCTATACAAACAGACAGAATAGGCTAGGACGAAAATGGCTAGTGCAAGGAAACCAGAATTGTTTGTGTGGACGGATAGTGAACTGTAACGGATAGCCAACTGTAGTCAACTGTAAAACTAATAAACTTCATTTTTACGGTTTGTGAAGGGTGCAGTCCCGTCCTTTATTTGGCTAATGCAGGTACAAATAATCTCCTTTACTTTCTTTGGTTGTAGGATAGTCCGCGATTCACATTAATTTTGGCTATAACCGCAAATGCATAGGCTACTAAACGCTAGGTCTACCCAAGTTAGGCTATTCTGTCGCCACATTTATAATATTGCTATAATACCTTCGTTAGTAACAGTCGATACTTTTGCCTGCATCAAATCGCGCATTCGCATTTAGTGCACATCTACCATAGGCTTAACATAAGTTACACGTCTTTGTATGCTCATATCTGACTTCACTAGACTATGAATGCATTTATTTATGTTGTAAGACATGTAAAATAAATGAATGGCACCGGCACTACACACAAATTAATTTAAACTTACACCGCACTTCCCTAATAACTTCTGACTAGTTCTCTTGCGTCACTGACGATAGCTAGAAATGCATCAAGAAAACACAGGGAAAACACTGTTCAGTCCACCAAGTCATGATAAGCTATTGATGCTGCAGAGCACCAGTTGTGATATTTATCCTACTGAGTGTAATCGTAGGTAAAGTCATGTATGAAAACTATTGTTAGGCAATACTATAAGTGTCAAGTCAAGGGCAGCTGAGGTGTGGCGATGACATCATCAATACGCATATGCGGTTTCGCCGTCCAAACGAACTCGCAAGGGCTACGGTTTCAGATTTTTCCACCCTGGGACCAGGTTTCAAAAAAGTGTTCGGGCAGTGCGTTTACAGGATTCGTTTGGACGATCAGCCAAGACAAAGCAAAACCGGTGCGTTTAACCCAAAAAGCATCTCTGTGTGGACGGGGCCTAAATCATTTCATTCAGTGCAATCTAGCCTCCCCTAGAGCCACCACTGGAAGTTTATATTGGGGAACAGTATCCCTGAAAATAACTTTTTTTCTGACTTCATTTGATCCTGCTATACAATTTATGATGTACGTTGTGTAAGAGATTATTCTACTCCCTACAGAAGGAACCTGGGCTTACCTCTAGCAGTCAGCATGGCCTGGGACACTAAGCGCCTGCAGGCCTGATCAGCTTGGTGTACCACACTATTAGCACAGCTCTGTCGATCTATCTCCTACAGAAGTAAAGCATATTAAGTCCATTACAATTCATCTCTCATTAGGAAAGATGATTTATGTCATGACAATGAGAAATAATCATTTCAAATTAATCAAAATATTTTAACAACTACATACCCTCTTTTCAGTATCATTTTGGAAAGGACTCAAAGGATTGTCAAAGGCAGAAGAAATCAATGTGGTCAGGCTCTGACTGAGAGAGACACATTAATTGTGAAGCAAACCCAAACCCAAAAACTAATTCAATCACTTTCTGTAACAATCTGGGGCAATGTCTTACAGATCATGATTTGTAAACTCTTCACAGCTGGAAAGTGTTAAACTGTTTTGTTCCCATGAATTCTTCAAAGGATTTGGTGGTTCCATGCGTTTAACCATATCCAGTATGACTTCTTCAGACAATGGTACTGCCCTGGTTCTGTTCCGACTGACACACAGTTCTGTTGGACATTGAAGATAAACTTGACAGAACCCAACACCATCTACAAAACATAACACATATATTGCCTGAGTAAATGAAGACTTACAGGTTTGGACCCCTAGAAGTATCATTATATAAAAACAATAATGACAAATACAGCCCTTCAGAGGTTGAGAGAGGAAATAAAGCTGAATCATCAAAGACCAAACACTGCAGTATAGCAATTTCCTGTGTAGCCGCATTGTGTATTAGGCCTAACCGCACAACAATGTTTTATGTCCATTAAAAAACACAAATGACCATGCATTGACCGCACCCGTGTATTAACTGCAGTGCCCAATAGCCCAATGAATCAGAATTAGATCAGTACTTTAATCAGAAAGAAGAATTGTTTCTTGTTTGCAAGAAAGATGTGTTAGCTATGATTTTGAAAACACTGGGTAAATGTTTACTGTACTGTACCTGTAATTCTGTAATACACAGTGGTTTTTGCTCCATAGAAATCGGCATGGAATGAATATATTCATAATAATATAATAATAATTCCTACAGTATAATAATATTTTCGTGGGGTTGTCAGCACTGTACCACTGTAGACTTACATGTCTTAGTGTCACGCTAGCCAACAATTTTGTCTTTGGTCATTGATTTAGTGTTCGCTGACTCGCATTCAGTCCTAGAAACATGCACTGTTGTATATCCTGTAGCTCACGCCATTGATATATTCTATCAACCAATTCGATTTGATAATACATGATCCCAAATTAAAGACCTATATCAAGAGTAAACAAAATCTATGGAATGAATTTCAAGAAAATAACTTGATATTTCCCTATGCACACACATCATCATAGTAATCTGGTCCATCTATGGTGTGGTACAGTGCTGTAATTAGGAGAACTATCTGTCCATTGTGGTATGCTGCCAATCAGCAATGCTTCATTAATTCAAGGCTGGTTTAGTTGTGGTTGGCAGTCGATACAAAAAGTTGATCTCATTAAGACAGGCATCCTGATGACTGGCAGCATGCAGGTAGTTCTCCCAATTACAGTGGCCATGAAACATGTAATGCCTGCATTTCATGTTGTTTCGTAGCCTGTACGTCATATTCTATACAATGTAACAAACCTATAACATAATAGATAATGGAGATATGCAGAAACAAACACAGTTGTTAATATTGTTTTGCAAAAGAGGGTGCATGGAATTCTACAGAGCCCGCGTGAAAGGTCAGGCTGGGGATTTATTTAGAGCAATAGTTTTGCGTTCCCTCGCAATAACTTTGCTATCTATCTATCTAAAACTACCGTATTGCTCTAAATAAATCCCTAACCTAACCCTTCGCAGGCTCCGTAGAATTCTAAACTTCTCAAAAGGACATCATTTACAGCAATTGACACTAAAAATCACCTACACTTTCTTGCAAGCTGGTAGACTTCGAATCTCATGCTCTGATAGTAGAAATTGTCATCGAGCAGAAAGAGTATTTTTTTCTGGGAATGTGAAGAAGCCTGCAATGTTGTTGGTAAATGCTGCTTCTGCAATGCCATACATCGCTGATGCACTACGTCATGGTCACTCCCGCAGGAACTGGGGTCTTGTGAAGGATTCTGCAAAAACTTTGCCAGCCAGGACAGAATGGCTTGTCTGTGGTGTTTCCATTTGGTTTGCTGAGTAACAGGGAACAGTGTTGACGTAAACACACAGGAACAACGAGAAAAAAATATCGGCCCCGTGGGCTTTCTAGTACACAGTACCCTAAGTTACTTAACTTCGATTAAAATTAGATGTCAATTTAAATACCGTTTGATGTGGCTGACTCTTAGTTTCCATACAGACTTCATTAAAAGCCTCCTGCGGTATCAAGTCATCGTAAAGCAACGACCACGTCCTCCAACCCATCAGCGTTGTGTGGTTCGAAAGTGCCTTCACAATAGTCGTCTTTCCTGCAGCAGGTAAGCCACAGAAAAGACACATGCATATTTGACGACGGTGAGGCACTTCATTCAGCTTGACATCCATAGCTTAGGCGGACATATGTAAACATCTATGGATGACAGTAGGTCGGAGTTTGGACGGAATTTCTACACGGCCTTTTCACTTCCGGTTTTGTTTTGTTCATCTGATATACCGCCGCCTGTTGTACAGGGGGTTCATATGCCTTCATGCCAACTGGGCCAAATAAAAAATGTCAAAATGACGCCTCCACGCGTAGATATTACTTCCCCAGGAGTAAAAAACAGACACCTGTGGGGTAGGCTATGCTACGGAGCTCGATTAGTGAGGTAGGCTGTTAAAGCCAGGGTATGCTACGAAAGGCTCTGTTTTAGCGTCGCTGTATCACCATGGCGTTTAGGCCAGTCAATCCCCTTACCAAAAAATCTTATAGGATTCTGATAGTCAATCCTTTAGGATTAGTCCTATCTTTTGGAACAAAAAAAAATCCTACAGGAATCCTATTGGATTTTTTAAAAGCACACAACTTGATATATCCTATTGGATTTTTATTCCTATAGGATTTCTATTCCTATAGGACTTATTCCAGTAGGATTTATTCCTATTGGATTTTTACTTCTATTTCCCTAATGGATTTATGCACATGGTCTCCATAGACATTATGCAAAAGAAACGAAACACAGTACAAATGAAATGGATGGTCATAAGTAAATAACATTTATTATATCAATACATTTTTAAAAAAATCAGATGTGAGTGTGTGTATGTGTATGTGAGTGAGCATGTGTGTGTGTGTGTGTGTGTACGCGTTCACTTGGAGCGTCTTCTGGCCAACTTTGCTTCATCAGCGCATTTCTGTGAAATGGCTTGCTTGACCAGGGCAGGGTCCACCCCAAATTTGTTGGTGATATAGTCTGAAAAACATATAGGAGAGAAGAGCAACACATGAACAGATTAATACACTGTAAATCTTTAGAAGATACAGTGATACACTGGCCGGAGCAGACACAAGGCAAACATGGATACTATAGCTTGTTTCCCCTTGTGATTTGTCGTTTAGCCCAGTTGTTTCTTTGAAATTGAGCTCTTCAATTAAGCAATCTTACATGAGATGCCTTTCTTGAATGTCATTATTGGCATGGACGGATTATGAACTTTCAGGCCCCTGGGCCCAGATGTATTAAGAGCCCCCCACTAATTCTCGCATATGTGTGTGTTTTTTTTTTTATTTGTTTGATGTGATTTCCTGTATTCTGGTGCATTTTGGGGATGGCCAATACTTTAATTCAATCAGATTCAAAGTCTACATCCCGATGTGTTGATATTGATGATCAATGATTCCATGCAATGGCTTGGGCTTCAGGGCCCCCTGACCACTTGGGCCCCTGGGCCTGGTAGGCCCGTGCAGTAATCCATCCCTGATTATTGGTACGCAAAGTACAGCCACAGGAACGAGTCACTTGCGCAGAGTTCCGTAGTGCTGTACTTCAAGTACCAATAATGACATTTAAGAACGCCATTGAGTGTAAGATTGCGATTCAATAACACAAACAATATGAAATCTGACATGTTGTTGCTAACATAATGCTGCTGGCAGCTGGTTCATGCAGGTCACAGTTTCTGGTGTGAACACCACACACACGCACTGTGAATACACATTAACTGCTATGCACTGATTGCAGTCTAAAATAGGCCTTATAAGGAGTGAAATGGTTAGTGTGAGCACTGCATTGTACTGGAAACTATGGGAACACAAACAAGATACTCACTTAGTATGTCCGACGTCTTTGCAGAATTGAGCTGGGGCTTGGGCTGTCTTCCCAGAAAGGCATTAGACAGCTTCCCCGTATATGAATGTGTGGCCAGGACCTGCCTCCCAAACACTGCCATCAACAAGTCCTTGGTGGCCTTTACTAGGGTCACTCCACTTGATGTGGGCATACTGGGTGGCCGTGATCTTCACTGTAGGGCCTATGTGAATCTAAAAATTACCAAAATACAGAAAGAGAATGTCAGTAAGCACTATGTGTAAATGATCAAGCTGCAAAAAGCATGATGCTTTTTCTTTTCTTTGAATGGCTTCTGGGAACATAAGTGACTTTCACCTGGACTGGTGAGGGTGAGGGTGGTGATGTTGATGATGTTGTTCTTGAGGGTGGTGATGGGGATGATGAGTGGTGATGGGGATGATGATGATGGTAATAAGGGTGATCTTGATAATGTGGATGACGCTGGCTGAGTAATTTGATCTGTATAAAAAAACAAACAAACAAAAAAAACAGTAACAATTCAGGATCTATGTAATACTTTTGGGCTAAAAAATCCTGACTTCGAGACAGGAACAGAATAGAAACAACAGCATTGACATTATGTGTATCTATGTTCAGAATACAGAACCACATACCTCTCACAGTACGCTCCAGGTTGATTATTTTCTCCCGCATCTCTAAAAGCAGACATCGCATCTCATTAAGCTGGTTAGCTATGCTGCTATCGGCTGCTGGGTTCTGGGGAGAGAGAGAATTTTCAGAAATCCCAGAGGTTTCAAATCTCCATCAGTGCACAGAAGCATATATAAAAGGCTGGAATTTACTTGTTGTAGACAATGCATTTGTGTACGCAGCATGGCTGCCATGGGTATTCTGTGTTTGTTTTAAGTGTCGGTTGCGCATGTCGTCGCAAGCAAGCATGACATGTCCGCAAGATGCGATACTGACAAGAAAGTGGGGGGTGGTTGCATGAAAAAAACAGTGACGAAAAGATGCAATATTGACAACAACCCTGGGGATTTTCCAAATCTGCCCCAAGTGGAGACCACTATTGTGAGATTTGACTGCGTAATGCTGCAACAAGTCTATACACAGAACACCGCGGGTCGCAGGAGGGCGCAAACGCTTACGCTTGGTCTAACAACAAGTAAATTCTAACCTTTACTTACAGAAGTATTCTTATATATAAACTGTACTGATAAATTAGGTTATTAACGTACCACATCTCTGGAGTATCCCGGCTCACTCTCCTATGGAGCAAGGGAGAGAGATAAGTCCAAACCAAACCAAATGTGGCATTATCAACACTCTAAGCTGAGCACAGACAATAGCAAATGTTAACTCTTCACTTACTTCATATTCATTTAAAAACGGCAGAGACAGAGCCTTTGTTAAATTCTTTTTCCCCTTTAGTTTTGGATTTGTGTCCTCCTACAGCATAAGAAAAGATTGAACATTTTCAAAAAAAAGACTTAACATTGACCTCAGAAGTTAGATCAGAAGATCCATCAATTAAGGTCATATTTATGAGGCTATTGGCCTCATAACTTACCTCATCTTCACCGCTGGCAGGTGAAAACTGAGCTGGGGGTCGTTTCTCTCTGAGACCACAGCCACATTCTTCTGTGCCAGTAGCTGCATTTCTGCACCCCCTCTCCAGTGCTTCCAAGGCCCTTATGGAAGGCTCCCTAATGGAAAAAACTAAACCTCTGGGATTTTTCATTCACCAACAAAATAAATTTGCTTTCATAGTCCACCATTTCAATGGAGAACTAATTCGTGTACAGTTAATTTCACTTTCATAAACAAGAAAAAAACACTGGCATATCGATGAAATTCACACACCTTTCTGGATAATCTTAGCGGGGCTGGTCTCATTCCCGATACTGTACATCACATATGTAGCCCACTTCGCATAAGCCATTAACAACTTTATTTTGTGGTAGCACATCCCATGTAGGGGGGGGGGTCCTCGATCCACTGAATTATTTTCTGCAAATGGAAGGGGTAGAAGAGGGTTAAAGAGCCGTTGTATGATACTTACAAATGAAACAGTTTCACTTGGTACGCGTACATTCCACAACTGCAACATTGTTGCTGTCGGTAGTTATCTAACGTTAGTTACACTTATAGATAATGGCCAATTGTTACTGTTGGAAATAACTACAAGAAACAAACACATCACGCAGGTAGATATGACAGCATTAGGCTTAAACTACTTACAATGTTTAGATTGTTAACCACAGTGATACTGATGGTATTTTTTTTTTTTTTACGATAGCTGTAAAACTGTTTACATAGGGACAGTAGGCTAGCTGGTAACTAGCTAGCGATGGCTAACTGTGCTAGCTAGTAATAACGTCGTCGTCATCGACATCATAATTAAAAAAAAAACTGAACAGAGAATCACTGTTAATAGCCTTTATAGCACTGTATTTCTGTCCCAATTCACTATAAGGATACATTATCTAAAATAGATGACATTAACGTTACTCACTGTCAACTGTTATGCTTCCACTCAGCCCTCACGCTGGTGAGCCCTTTTTTATGTAGCTCAGTGGATTCCATGAATGGTGTGTGCCAAGTGGCTATAGCTGAGCATAGACCTACTACTAAAATTGTTTTTAAAAGCAAGTAGTAGTTTGTATTATTACAAATATTAACATTACAAACGTAAAGAAAGTTATACTTTGTATAGAGGCCCTTAAATAAACAACCATTTTATAAATGACATTTAGGCCTACTCTTATCTTAATTTCTGTATGGATAAATGGCAGAGTTATATGTTAGCTTATAGACTCGCTGAGCAATGACAGTAACCAAGCTAAATATTGTACCATAAAAACAATCAACAATCTTTCTTCTCCTGGTAGTTTTCCAATGGAGACAGGACTGAATCTGCCTACACGAAAAAAAGGCAGATATAAAAGGTAATTATGAAAAGCTGGTGGCATTGTTGTTTACGTTTCCTCATTCCAAAATAAAAGTTACAGTTATCAAATGGTATCATGTGCCATTCATATATTTAGATTTTTAGACCCTGATTTGCTTGATGAGGTTCCAAGGACATCCAAATGGAGACATTGTAACCAGGAGTGTGTTGAGGGTTCAGAGCATGCAGATGAGGACAATGGAGAAATAGACAATTCGGAGGACAATGGAGAGAGAGACAATTCAGAGATACTTTTGGACATTACTACTTTTGAAAATCATCAATTAGCAAGTGATTTGCCCAGATTTTCCAACACAGACAAGTCTATGGATTCCCCTTTATACCCAGGGTCGGATGTGACATTGGCACAATTTATTACAGTGCGTGAAAATGCACTGTACTGTTCTTCCTATGCTTCTTATTAGAGTGCATGAAAATGCACTCTACTGTTCTTCCTAGGCTTCTTCTTATTACAGTGCATGAAAATGCACTGTACTGTTATTCCAAGGCTTTTTACAGTGCATGGAAATGCACTGTACTGTTCTTCCTAGGCTTCTTCTTATTAGAGTGCATGAAAATGCACTCTACTGTTCTTCCTAGGCTTCTTCTTATTCTTATTACAGTGCATACTGTACTGTTCTTCCTAGGCTTCTTATTCTTATGCTTCTTCTTATTACAGTGCATGAAAATGCACTGTACTGTTCTTCCAAGGCATTTTATTACAGTGCATGAAAATGCACTGTACTGTTCTTCCTAGGCTTCTTCTTATTACAGTGCATGAAAATGCACTGTACTGTTCTTCCTAGGCTTCTTATTACAGTGCATGAAAATGCACTGTACTGTTCTTCCTAGGCTTCTTATTACAGTGCATGAAAATGCACTGTACTGTTCTTCCTAGGCATTTTATTACAGTGCATGAAAATGCACTGTACTGTTCTTCCTAGGCATTTTATTACAGTGCATGAAAATGCACTGTACTGTTATTCCAAGGCATTTTATTACAGTGCATGAAAATGCACTGTACTGTTCTTCCTAGGCTTCTTCTTCTTATTACAGTGCATGAAAATGCACTGTACTGTTCTTCCTAGGCTTCTTCTTATTACAGTGCATGAAAATGCACTGTACTGTTCTTCCTAGGCTTCTTCTTATTACAGTGCATGAAAATGCACTGTACTGTTCTTCCTAGGCTTCTTATTCTTATTCTTCTTCTAACGCATTTAATGCAGCTTCAACCGTTTAACGTAGAAACTTTATTCAAACTATGTTACGTAGGTCTTACTTGGGACATGGGTGCTATGTATTTTTCAGCTTTGTAACTTTTATACTTTTTAAACTATTAATTAAAAACTAGTCAAAATTTCCCCATAGACTTAACATGGGCTGATGACATCACAATAGAGCCGTTAAGCAATTAGAATCCTATGGCAGGTGTTCGGGCCACCTGGACCAACTGCCAGTCTCAGGCTTTAAGCATACAAACTGGCCCTATTAAGACTACACATCCTGTTCAACTGCTTCCTCTGCCAAAAACTGTTTCAAAATAAAAGTCCTCACTATAATATTTTACTGTTAAACAATTTAACCCTTTAAACTACTGAACTTTTTAACTGTTCAGCCATTGTAACTGTTACTTGTCATCAACTATGACTCCTACCCACTGTAGCTAGTTAGCTAAGTTAGCTAAGTAGCATGGTTAGCATAGTTAGCATGCTAGCATGTTAGCATGCTAGTTAGCATTTTTAGCAAAACTGCTTGAAATGATTAGCTAAGTTAGCTAAGTCACATGGTTAGCATAGTTAGCATGCTAACATGCTAGTTAGCATTTTTAGCAAAACTGCTAAAAACGATTAGCTAAGTCAACTAAGTAACATGGTTAGCATAGTTAGCATGCTAGTTAGCATTTTTTGCAAAACTGCTTAAAATGATTAGCTAAGTTAGCTAAGTCACATGGTTAGCATAGTTAGCATGCTAGCATGTTAACATGCTAGTTAACATTTTTTGCAAAACTGCTTAAAATGATTAGCTAAGTTAGCTAAGTTCCATGGTTAGCATGCTAGTTAGCATTTTTAGTAAAACTGCTTAAAATGATTAGCTAAGTCAGCTAAGTAACATGGTTAACATACTTAGCATTTTAACATTGTTAGCATGCTAGTTAGCATAGTAACTTGGTTAGCATTATTATCTTTGTTAATATAGTTAGCATAACTGCTAGCAAACATTAGAGCCATTCCAAGTGTCAGTTATCGTCAACTATCTACCTAAATAATTTAACCATTTAAACTATCCACTTATTTAACTGTTCAGTCATTCCAACTATATTAAACCTCATCTACCTAGCAACCAATATAGTTTGTTTTTACTCTGTATGATATTTTACATCATATTTTTGCATTTTCATGCACTGTATTTCCTTCAGGAAATGCTTTTCTAGTTCTTCTTCTTCTTCTAACGCATTTAATGCAGCTTCAACCGTTTAACGTAGAAACTTCATTCAAACTATGTTACGTAGGTCTTACTTAGGACATGGGTGCTATGTATTTTTCAACTTTGTAACTTTTATACTTTTTAAACTATTAATTAAAAACTAATCAAAATTTCCCCATTGACTTAACATTATGATTATGACATCACAATACGGCCGTTAAGCAATTAGAATCCTATGGCAGGTGTTCGGGCCACCTGGACCAACTGCCAGTCTCAGGCTTTAAGCATACAAACTGGCCCTATTAAGACTACACATCCTGTTCAACTGCTTCCTCTGCCAAAAACTGTTTCAAAATAAAAGTCCTCACTACAATATTTCACTGTTAAACAATTCAACCCTTTAAACTACTGAACTTTTTAACTGTTCAGCCATTGTAACTGTTACTTGTCATCAACTATGACTCCTACCCACTGTAGCTAGTTGGCTAAGTTAGCTAAGTAACATGGTTAGCATAGTTAGCATGCTAGCATGTTAGCATGCTAGTTAGCATTTTTAGCAAAACTGCTTAAAATGATTAGCTAAGTTAGCTAAGTCACATGGTTAGCATAGTTAGCATGCTAGCATGTTAGCATGCTAGTTAGCATTTTTTAGCAAAACTGCTAAAAACGATTAGCTAAGTCAGCTAAGTAACGTGGTTAGCATAGTTAGCATGCTAGCGCTAGCATGTTAGCATGCTAGTTAGCATTTTTAGCAAAACTACTAAAAACGATTAGCTAAGTAACATGGTTAGCATAGTTAGCATGCTAGCATGTTAACATGCTAGTTAGCATAGTAACTTTGTTAACATTATTATCTTTGTTAACATAGTTAGCATAACTGCTAGCAAACATTAGAGCCATTCCAACTGTCAGTTATCGTCAACTATCTACCTAAATAATTTAACCATTTAAACTATCCACCTATTTAACTGTTCAGTCATTCCAACTATATTAAACCTCATCTACTTAGCAACCAATATAGTTTGTTTTTACTCTGTATGATATTTTACATCATATTTTTGCATTTTCATGCACTGTATTTCCTTCAGGAAATGCTTTTCTAGTTATAGTGCATGAAAATGCACTGTACTGTTCTTCCTAGGCTTCTTATTCTTCTTCTTCTTCTAACGCATTTAATGCAGCTTCAACCGTTTAACGTAGAAACTTCATTCAAACTATGTTACGTAGGTCTTACTTAGGACATGGGTGCTATGTATTTTTCAGCTTTGTAACTTTTATACTTTTTAAACTATTAATTAAAAACTAGTCAAAATTTCCCCATAGACTTAACATGGGCTGATGACATCACAATAGAGCCGTTAAGCAATTAGAATCCTATGGCAGGTGTTCGGGCCACCTGGACCAACTGCCAGTCTCAGGCTTTAAGCATACAAACTGGCCCTATTAAGACTACACATCCTGTTCAACTGCTTCCTCTGCCAAAAACTGTTTCAAAATAAAAGTCCTCACTACAATATTTCACTGTTAAACAATTTAACCCTTTAAACTACTGAACTTTTTAACTGTTCAGCCATTGTAACTGTTACTTGTCATCAACTATGACTCCTACCCACTGTAGCTAGTTAGCTAAGTTAGCTAAGTAACATGGTTAGCATAGTTAGCATGCTAGCATGTTAGCATGCTAATTAACATTTTTAGCAAAACTGCTAAAAATGATTAGCTAAGTTAGCTAAGTCACATGGTTAGCATAGTTAGCATGCTAGCATGTTAGCATGCTAATTAACATTTTTAGCAAAACTGCTAAAAATGATTAGCTAAGTTAGCTAAGTCACATGGTTAGCATAGTTAGCATGCTAGCATGCTAGTTAGCATTTTTTAGCAAAACTGCTTAAAATGATTAGCTAAGTTAGCTAAGTCACATGGTTAGCATAGTTAGCATGCTAGCATGTTAGCATGCTAGTTAGCATTTGTAACAAAACTGCTAAAAATGATTAGCTAAGTCACATGGTTAGCATGCTAGCATGTTAGCATGCTAGTTAGCATAGTTAGCAAAACTGCTAAAAATGATTAGCTAAGTTAGCTAAGTAACGTGGTTGACATAGTTTACATGCTAGCGTGTTAGCATGCTAGTTAGCATAGTAACTTTGTTAACATTATTATCTTTGTTAACATAGTTAGCATAACTGCTAGCAAACATTAGAGCCATTCCAACTGTCAGTTATCGTCAACTATCTACCTAAATAATTTAACCATTTAAACTATCCACCTATTTAACTGTTCAGTCATTCCAACTATATTAAACCTCATCTACTTAGCAACCAATATAGTTTGTTTTTACTCTGTATGATATTTGACATCATATTTTTGCATTTTCATGCACTGTATTTCCTTCAGGAAATGCTTTTCTAGTTCTTCTTCTTCTTCTAACGCACTTAATGCAGCTTCAACCGTTTAACGTAGAAACTTCATTCAAACTATGTTACGTAGGTCTTACTTAGGACATGGGTGCTATGTATTTTTCAGCTTTGTAACTTTTATACTTTTTAAACTATTAATTAAAAACTAGTCAAAATTTCCCCATAGACTTAACATTGGGCCTTTATGACATCACAGCAATTAGAATCTTATGGCAGGTGTTCGGGCCACCTGGACCAACTGCCAGTCTCAGGCTTTAAGCATACAAACTGGCCCTATTAAGACTACACATCCTGTTCAACTGCTTCCTCTGCCAAAAACTGTTTCAAAATAAAAGTCCTCACTATAATATTTTACTGTTAAACAATTTAACCCTTTAAACTACTGAACTTTATAACTGTTTAGCCATTGTAACTGTTACTTGTCATCAACTATGACTCCTACCCACTGTAGCTAGTTAGCTAAGTTAGCTAAGTCACATGGTTAGCATGCTAGCATGTTAGCATGCTAGTTAGCATTTTTAGCAAAACTGCTTAAAATGATTAGCTAAGTTAGCTAAGTCACATGGTTAGCATGCTAGCATGTTAGCATGCTAGTTAGCATTTTTAGCAAAACTGCTAAAAATGATTAGCTAAGTTAGCTAAGTAACATGGTTAACATAGTTAGCATGCTAGCATGTTAGCATGCTAGTTAGCATTTTTAGCAAAACTGCTAAAAATGATTAGCTAAGTTAATAAAGTAACGTGGTTAGCATAGTTAGCATGCTAGTGTGTTAGCATGCTAGTTAGCATAGTAACTTGGTTAACATTATTATCTTTGTTAATATAGTTAGCATAACTGCTAGCAAACATTAGAGCCATTCCAACTGTCAGTTATCGTCAACTATCTACCCAAATAATTTAACCATTTAAACTATCCACCTATTTAACTGTTCAGTCATTCCAACTATATTAAACCTCATCTACTTAGCAACCAATATAGTTTGTTTTTACTCTGTATGATTTTTTTACGTTATATTTTTGCATTTTCATGCACTGTATTTCCTTCAGGAAATGCTTTTCTAGTTCTTCTTCTTCTTCTAACGCATTTAATGCAGCTTCAACCGTTTAACGTAGAAACTTCATTCAAACTATGTTACGTAGGTCTTACTTAGGACATGGGTGCTATGTATTTTTCAACTTTGTAACTTTTATACTTTTTAAACTATTAATTAAAAACTAATCAAAATTTCCCCATTGACTTAACATTATGATTATGACATCACAATACGGCCGTTAAGCAATTAGAATCCTATGGCAGGTGTTCGGGCCACCTGGACCAACTGCCAGTCTCAGGCTTTAAGCATACAAACTGGCCCTATTAAGACTACACATCCTGTTCAACTGCTTCCTCTGCCAAAAACTGTTTCAAAATAAAAGTCCTCACTACAATATTTCACTGTTAAACAATTCAACCCTTTAAACTACTGAACTTTTTAACTGTTCAGCCATTGTAACTGTTACTTGTCATCAACTATGACTCCTACCCACTGTAGCTAGTTAGCTAAGTTAGCTAAGTAACATGGTTAGCATAGTTAGCATGCTAGCATGTTAGCATGCTAGTTAGCATTTTTAGCAAAACTGCTAAAAATGATAAGCTAAGTCAGCTAAGTAACGTGGTTAGCATAGTTAGCATGCTAGCATGTTAGCATGCTAGTTAGCATTTTTAGCAAAACTGCTTAAAATGATTAGCTAAGTCAGCTAAGTAACGTGGTTAGCATAGTTAGCATGCTAGCGCTAGCATGTTAGCATGCTAGTTAGCATTTTTAGCAAAACTACTAAAAACGATTAGCTAAGTAACATGGTTAGCATAGTTAGCATGCTAGCGTGTTAGCATAGTAACTTTGTTAACATTATTATCTTTGTTAACATAGTTAGCATAACTGCTAGCAAACATTAGAGCCATTCCAACTGTCAGTTATCGTCAACTATCTACTTAAATAATTTAACCATTTAAACTATCCACCTATTTAACTGTTCAGTCATTCCAACTATATTAAACCTCATCTACTTAGCAACCAATATAGTTTGTTTTTACTCTGTATGATATTTTACATCATATTTTTGCATTTTCATGCACTGTATTTCCTTCAGGAAATGCTTTTCTAGTTCTTCTTCTTCTTCTAACGCGTTTAATGCAGCTTCAACCGTTTAACGTAGAAATTTCATTCAAACTATGTTACGTAGGTCTTACTTAGGACATGGGTGCTATGTATTTTTCAACTTTGTAACTTTTATACTTTTTAAACTATTAATTAAAAACTAGTCAAAATTTCCCCATAGACTTAACATGGGCTGATGACATCACAATAGAGCCGTTAAGCAATTAGAATCCTATGGCAGGTGTTCGGGCCACCTGGACCAACTGCCAGTCTCAGGCTTTAAGCATACAAACTGGCCCTATTAAGACTACACATCCTGTTCAACTGCTTCCTCTGCCAAAAACTGTTTCAAAATAAAAGTCCTCACTACAATATTTCACTGTTAAACAATTTAACCCTTTAAACTACTGAACTTTTTAACTGTTCAGCCATTGTAACTGTTACTTGTCATCAACTATGACTCCTACCCACTGTAGCTAGTAAGCTAAGTTAGCTAAGTAACATGGTTAGCATGCTAGCATGTTAGCATGCTAGTTAGCATTTTTAGCAAAACTGCTAAAAACGATTAGCTAAGTCAGCTAAGTCATATGGTTAGCATAGTTAGCATGCTAGCATGCTAGCATGCTAATTAGCATTTTTAGCAAAACTGCTAAAAATGATTAGCTAAGTCAGCTAAGTAACGTGGTTAACATAGTTAGCATGCTAGCATGTTAGCATGCTAATTAACATTTTTAACAAAACTGCTAAAAACGATTAGCTAAGTTAACTAAGTAACGTGGTTAGCATAGTTAGCATGCTAGCGCTAGCATGTTAGCATACTAGTTAGCATTTTTATCAAAACTGCTAAAAACGATAAGCTAAGTTAGCTAAGTAACATGGTTAGCATAGTCAGAATGCTAGCATGTTAGCATGCTAGTTAGCATAGTAACTTTGTTAACATTATTATGTTTTTTTAACATAGTTAGCATAACTGCTAGCAAACATTAGAGCCATTCCAACTGTCAGTTATCGTCAACTATCTACTTAAATAATTTAACCATTTAAACTATCCACCTATTTAACTGTTCAGTCATTCCAACTATATTAAACCTCATCTACTTAGCAACCAATATAGTTTGTTTTTACTCTGTATGATATTTTACATCATATTTTTGCATTTTCATGCACTGTATTTCCTTCAGGAAATGCTTTTCTAGTTCTTCTTCTTCTTCTAACGCGTTTAATGCAGCTTCAACCGTTTAACGTAGAAATTTCATTCAAACTATGTTACGTAGGTCTTACTTAGGACATGGGTGCTATGTATTTTTCAACTTTGTAACTTTTATACTTTTTAAACTATTAATTAAAAACTAGTCAAAATTTCCCCATAGACTTAACATGGGCTGATGACATCACAATAGAGCCGTTAAGCAATTAGAATCCTATGGCAGGTGTTCCGGCCACCTGGACCAACTGCCAGTCTCAGGCTTTAAGCATACAAACTGGCCCTATTAAGACTACACATCCTGTTCAACTGCTTCCTCTGCCAAAAACTGTTTCAAAATAAAAGTCCTCACTACAATATTTCACTGTTAAACAATTTAACCCTTTAAACTACTGAACTTTATAACTGTTTAGCCATTGTAACTGTTACTTGTCATCAACTATGACTCCTACCCACTGTAGCTAGTTAGCTAAGTTAGCTAAGTCACATGGTTAGCATGCTAGCATGTTAGCATGCTAGTTAGCATTTTTAGCAAAACTGCTAAAAATGATTAGCTAAGTTAGCTAAGTCACATGGTTAGCATAGTTAGCATGTTAGCATGTTAGCATGCTAGTTAGCATTTTTAGCAAAACTGCTTAAAATGATTAGCTAAGTTAGCTAAGTCACATGGTTAGCATGCTAGCATGTTAGCATGCTAGTTAGCATTTTTAGCAAAACTGCTAAAAATGATTAGCTAAGTTAGCTAAGTAACATGGTTAACATAGTTAGCATGCTAGCATGTTAGCATGCTAGTTAGCATTTTTAGCAAAACTGCTAAAAATGATTAGCTAAGTTAATAAAGTAACGTGGTTAGCATAGTTAGCATGCTAGTGTGTTAGCATGCTAGTTAGCATAGTAACTTGGTTAACATTATTATCTTTGTTAATATAGTTAGCATAACTGCTAGCAAACATTAGAGCCATTCCAACTGTCAGTTATCGTCAACTATCTACCCAAATAATTTAACCATTTAAACTATCCACCTATTTAACTGTTCAGTCATTCCAACTATATTAAACCTCATCTACTTAGCAACCAATATAGTTTGTTTTTACTCTGTATGATTTTTTTACGTTATATTTTTGCATTTTCATGCACTGTATTTCCTTCAGGAAATGCTTTTCTAGTTCTTCTTCTTCTTCTAACGCATTTAATGCAGCTTCAACCGTTTAACGTAGAAACTTCATTCAAACTATGTTACGTAGGTCTTACTTAGGACATGGGTGCTATGTATTTTTCAACTTTGTAACTTTTATACTTTTTAAACTATTAATTAAAAACTAATCAAAATTTCCCCATTGACTTAACATTATGATTATGACATCACAATACGGCCGTTAAGCAATTAGAATCCTATGGCAGGTGTTCGGGCCACCTGGACCAACTGCCAGTCTCAGGCTTTAAGCATACAAACTGGCCCTATTAAGACTACACATCCTGTTCAACTGCTTCCTCTGCCAAAAACTGTTTCAAAATAAAAGTCCTCACTACAATATTTCACTGTTAAACAATTCAACCCTTTAAACTACTGAACTTTTTAACTGTTCAGCCATTGTAACTGTTACTTGTCATCAACTATGACTCCTACCCACTGTAGCTAGTTAGCTAAGTTAGCTAAGTAACATGGTTAGCATAGTTAGCATGCTAGCATGTTAGCATGCTAGTTAGCATTTTTAACAAAACTGCTTAAAATGATTAGCTAAGTTAGCTAAGTCACATGGTTAGCATAGTTAGCATGCTAGCATGTTAGCATGCTAGTTAACATAGTTAGCATAACTGCTAAAAACAATTAGCTAAGTTAGCTAAGTAACGTGGTTAGCATAGTTAGCATGCTAGCATGTTAGCATGGTAGTTAGCATTTTTAGCAAAACTGCTTAAAATGATTAGCTAAGTTAGCTAAGTCACATGGTTAGCATAGTTAGCATGATAGCATGTTAGCATGCTAGTTAGCATTTTTAGCAAAACTACTTATAATGATTAGCTAAGTTAGCTAAGTCACATGGTTAGCAAAGTTGGCATGTTAGCATGCTAGTTAGCATTTTTAGCAAAACTGCTAAAAATGATTAGCTAAGTTAGCTAAGTCACATGGTTAGCATACTTAGCATTTTAACATTGTTAGCATGCTAGTTAGCATACTTGGTTAACATTATTATCTTTGTTAACATAGTTAGCATAACTGCTAGCAAACATTAGAGCCATTCCAAGTGTCAGTTATCGTCAACTATCTACCTAAATAATTTAACCATTTAAACTATCCACTTATTTAACTGTTCAGTCATTCCAACTATATTAAACCTCATCTACCTAGCAACCAATATAGTTTGCTTTTACTCTGTATGATATTTTACATCATATTTTTGCATTTTCATGCACTGTATTTCCTTCAGGAAATGCTTTTCTAGTTACAGTGCATGGAAATGCACTGTACTGTTCTTCCTAGGCTTCTTCTTATTACAGTGCATGAAAATGCACTGTACTGTTATTCCAAGGCTTTTTCTTCTTCTTCTTCTTCTTCTTCTTCTTCTTCTAACGCAGTTAATGCAGCTTAAACCGTTTAACGTAGAAACTTCATTCAAACTATGTTGCGTAGGTCTTACTTAGGACATGTGGGCTTTGTATTTTTCAACTTTGTAACTTTTATACTTTTTAAACTATTAATTAAAAACTAGTCAAAATTTCCCCATAGACTTAACATGGGCTGATGACATCACAATAGAGCCGTTAAGCAATTAGAATCCTATGGCAGGTGTTCGGGCCACCTGGATCAACTGCCAGTCTCAGGCTTTAAGCATACAAGCTGGCCCTATTAAGACTACACATCCTGTTCAACTGCTTCCTCTGCCAAAAACTGTTTCAAAATAAAAGTCCTCACTACAATATTTCACTGTTAAACAATTTAACCCTTTAAACTACTGAACTTTTTAACTGTTCAGCCATTGTAACTGTTACTTGTCATCAACTATGACTCCTACCCACTGTAGCTAGTTAGCTATGTTAGCTAAGTAACATGGTTAGCATAGTTAGCATGTTAGCATGCTAGTTAGCATTTTTAGCAAAACTGCTAAAAATGATTAGCTAAGTTAGCTAAGTCACATGCTTAGCATAGTTAGCATGCTAGCATGTTAGCATGCTAGTTAGCATTTTTAGCAAAATTGCTTAAAATGATTAGCTAAGTTAGCTAAGTCACATGGTTAGCACAGTTAGCATGCTAGCATGTTAGCATGCTAACATGCTAGTTAACATTTTTAGCAAAACTGCTAAAAATGATTAGCTAAGTTAGCTAAGTCACATAGTTAGCATGCTAGTTAGCATGTTTAGCAAAATGCCTTAAAATGATTAGCTAAGTCACATGGTTAGCATAGTTAGCATGCTAGTTAGCATAACTGCTAAAAATAATTAGCTAAGTTAGCTAAGTCACATGGTTAGCATACTTAGCATTTTAACATTGTTAGCATGCTAGTTAGCATAGTAACTTGGTTAACATTATTATCTTTGTTAATATAGTTAGCATAACTGCTAGCAAACATTAGAGCCATTCCAAGTGTCAGTTATCGTCAACTATCTACCTAAATAATGTAACCATTTAAACTATCCACTTATTTAACCATTCAATCATTCCAACTATATTAAACCTTATCTACCAAGCAAATCATTTAACTATATAAACTATCCACTTATTTAACTGTTCAGTCATTCCAACTATATTAAACCTCATCTACCTAGCAACCAATATAGTTTGTTTTTACTCTGTATGATATTTGACATCATATTTTTTGCATTTTCATGCACTGTATTTCCTTCAGGAAATGCTTTTCTAGTTCTTCTTCTTCTTCTAACGCATTTAATGCAGCTTCAACCGTTTAACGTAGAAACTTCATTCAAACTATGTTACGTAGGTCTTACTTGGGACATGGGTGCTATGTATTTTTCAGCTTTGTAACTTTTATACTTTTTAAACTATTAATTAAAAACTAGTCAAAATTTCCCCATAGACTTAACATGGGCTGATGACATCACAATAGAGCCGTTAAGCAATTAGAATCCTATGGCAGGTGTTCGGGCCACCTGGACCAACTGCCAGTCTCAGGCTTTAAGCATACAAACTGGCCCTATTAAGACTACACATCCTGTTCAACTGCTTCCTCTGCCAAAAACTGTTTCAAAATAAAAGTCCTCACTACAATATTTCACTGTTAAACAATTTAACCCTTTAAACTACTGAACTTTTTAACTGTTCAGCCATTGTAACTGTTACTTGTCATCAACTATGACTCCTACCCACTGTAGCTAGTTAGCTAAGTTAGCTAAGTAACATGGTTAGCATAGTTAGCATGCTAGCATGCTAGTTAGTATTTTTAGCAAAACTGCAAAAAATGATTAGCTAAGTTAGCTAAGTCACATGGTTAGCATAGTTAGCATGCTAGCATGTTAGCATGCTAGTTAGCATTTTTAGCAAAACTGCAAAAAATGATTAGCTAAGTTAGCTAAGTCACATGGTTAGCATAGTTAGCATGTTAGCATGCTAGTTAGCATTTTTAGCAAAACTGCAAAAAATGATTAGCTAAGTTAGCTAAGTCACATGGTTAGCATAGTTAGCATGCTAGCATGCTAGTTAGCATTTTTAGCAAAACTGCTAAAAATGATTAGCTAAGTTAGCTAAGTAATATGGTTAGCATAGTTAGCATGTTAACATGCTAGTTAGCATGGTTAGCATAACTACTAAAAATGATTAGCTAAGTTAGCTAAGTCACATGGTTAGCATACTTAGCATTTTAACATTGTTAGCATGCTAGTTAGCATAGTAACTTGGTTAACATTATTATCTTTGTTAACATAGTTAGCATAACTGCTAGCAAACATTAGAGCCATTCCAAGTGTCAGTTATCGTCAACTATCTACCTAAATAATTTAACCATTTAAACTATCCACTTATTTAACTGTTCAGTCATTCCAACTATATTAAACCTCATCTACCTAGCAACCAATATAGTTTGTTTTTACTCTGTATGATATTTTACATCATATTTTTGCATTTTCATGCACTGTATTTCCTTCAGGAAATGCTTTTCTAGTTATTATTCTTCTTCTAACGCACTTAATGCAGCTTCAACCGTTTAACGTAGAAACTTCATTCAAACTATGTTACGTAGGTCTTACTTATGACATGTGGGCTTTGTATTTTTCACCTTTGTAACTTTTATACTTTTTAAACTATTAATTAAAAACAAATCAAAATTTCCCCATTGACTTAACATTATGATTATGACATCACAATACGGCCGTTAAGCAATTAGAATCCTATGGCAGGTGTTCGGGCCACCTGGACCAACTGCCAGTCTCAGGCTTTAAGCATACAAACTGGCCCTATTAAGACTACACATCCTGTTCAACTGCTTCCTCTGCCTAAAACTGTTTCAAAATAAAAGTCCTCACTACAATATTTCACTGTTAAACAATTTAACCCTTTAAACTACTGAACTTTTTAACTGTTCAGCCATTGTAACTGTTACTTATCATCAACTATGACTCCTACCCACTGTAGCTAGTTAGCTAAGTTAGCTAAGTCACATGGTTAGCATAGTTAGCATGCTAGCATGTTAGCATGCTAGTTAGCATTTTTAGCAAAACTGCTAAAAATGATTAGCTAAGTTAGCTAAGTCACATGGTTAGCATGCTAGCATGCTAGTTAGCAGTTTTAGCAAAACTGCTTAAAATGATGAGCTAAGTCAGCTAAATAACATGGTTAACATACTTAGCATTTTAACATTGTTAGCATGCTAGTTAGCATAGTAACTTGGTTAACATTATTATCTTTGTTAACATAGTTAGCATAACTACTAGTAAACATTAGAGCCATTCCAAGTGTCAGTTATCGTCAACTATCTACCTAAATAATTTAACCATTTAAACTATCCACTTATTTAACCGTTCAATCATTCCAACTATATTAAACCTTATCTACCAAGTAAATCATTTACCTATATAAACTATCCACCTATTTAAGTGTTCAGTCATGCCAACTATATTAAACCTCATCTACCTAGCAACCAATATAGTTTGTTTGTACTCTGTATGATATTTGACATCATATTTTTTGCATTTTCATGCACTGTATTTCCTTCAGGAAATGCTTTTCTAGTTACAGTGCATGAAAATGCACTGTACTGTTATTCCAAGGCTTTTTCTTCTTCTTCTTCTTCTTCTTCTTCTAACGCAGTTAATGCAGCTTAAACCGTTTAACGTAGAAACTTCATTCAAACTATGTTACGTAGGTCTTACTTAGGACATGTGGGCTTTGTATTTTTCAACTTTGTAACTTTTATACTTTTTAAACTATTAATTAAAAACTAGTCAAAATTTCCCCATAGACTTAACATGGGCTGATGACATCACAATAGAGCCGTTAAGCAATTAGAATCCTATGGCAGGTGTTCGGGCCACCTGGACCAACTGCCAGTCTCAGGCTTTAAGCATACAAACTGGCCCTATTAAGACTACACATCCTGTTCAACTGCTTCCTCTGCCAAAAACTGTTTCAAAATAAAAGTCCTCACTATAATATTTTACTGTTAAACAATTTAACCCTTTAAACTACTGAACTTTTTAACTGTTCAGCCATTGTAACTGTTACTTGTCATCAACTATGACTCCTACCCACTGTAGCTAGTTAGCTAAGTTAGCTAAGTAACATGGTTAGCATAGTTAACATGCTAGTTAGCATTTTTAGCAAAACTGCTAAAAATGATTAGCTAAGTTAGCTAAGTCACATGGTTAGCATAGTTAGCATGTTAGCATGCTAGTTAGCATTTTTAGCAAAACTGCTTAAAGTGATTAGCTAAGTTAGCTAAGTCACATGGTTAGCATAGTTAGCATGCTAGCATGTTAGCATGCTAGTTAGCATTTTTAGCAAAACTGCTTAAAATGATTAGCTAAGTTAGCTAAGTCATATGGTTAGCATAGTTAGCATGCTAGCATGTTAGCATGCTAGTTAGCATTTTTAGCAAAACTGCTAAAAATGATTAGCTAAGTTAGCTAAGTCACATGGTTAGCATAGTTAGCATGCTAGCATGTTAGCATGCTAGTTAGCATTTTTAGCAAAACTGCTTAAAATGATTAGCTAAGTCAGCTAAGTAACATGGTTAGCATAGTTAGCATGTTAGCATGCTAGTTAGCATAGTTAGCATACCTGCTAAAATGATTAACTAAGTTAGCTAAGTAACATGATTAGCATAGTTAGCATGTTAGTTAGCATAACTGCTAAAAATGATTAGCTAAGTTAGCTAAGTCACATGGTTAGCATACTTAACATTTTAACATTGTTAGCATGCTAGTTAGCATAGTAACTTGGTTAACATTATTATCTTTGTTAACATAGTTAGCATAACTGCTAGCAAACATTAGAGCCATTCCAAGTGTCAGTTATCGTCAACTATCTACCTAAATAATTTAACCATTTAAACTATCCACTTATTTAACTGTTCAGTCATTCCAACTATATTAAACCTCATCTACCTAGCAACCAATAGTTTGTTTTTACTCTGTATGATATTTTACATCATATTTTTGCATTTTCATGCACTGTATTTCCTTCAGGAAATGCTTTTCTAGTTACAGTGCATGAAAATGCACTGTACTGTTCTTCCTAGGCTTCTTATTACAGTGCATGAAAATGCACTGTACTGTTCTTCCAAGGCATTTTATTATTATTCTTCTTCTAACGCACTTAATGCAGCTTCAACCGTTTAACATAGAAACTTCATTCAAACTATGTTACGTAGGTCTTACTTAGGACATGGGTGCTATGTATTTTTCATCTTTGTAACTTTTATACTTTTTAAACTATTAATTAAAAACTAATCAAAATTTCCCCATTGACTTAACATTATGATTATGACATCACAATACGGCCGTTAAGCAATTAGAATCCTATGGCAGGTGTTCGGGCCACCTGGACCAACTGCCAGTCTCAGGCTTTAAGCATACAAACTGGCCCTATTAAGACTACACATCCTGTTCAACTGCTTCCTCTGCCTAAAACTGTTTCAAAATAAAAGTCCTCACTACAATATTTCACTGTTAAACAATTTAACCCTTTAAACTACTGAACTTTTTAACTGTTCAGCCATTGTAACTGTTACTTATCATCAACTATGACTCCTACCCACTGTAGCTAGTTAGCTAAGTTAGCTAAGTCACATGGTTAGCATAGTTAGCATGCTAGCATGTTAGCATGCTAGTTAGCATTTTTAGCAAAACTGCTAAAAATGATTAGCTAAGTTAGCTAAGTCACATGGTTAGCATGCTAGCATGCTAGTTAGCAGTTTTAGCAAAACTGCTTAAAATGATGAGCTAAGTCAGCTAAATAACATGGTTAACATACTTAGCATTTTAACATTGTTAGCATGCTAGTTAGCATAGTAACTTGGTTAACATTATTATCTTTGTTAACATAGTTAGCATAACTACTAGTAAACATTAGAGCCATTCCAAGTGTCAGTTATCGTCAACTATCTACCTAAATAATTTAACCATTTAAACTATCCACTTATTTAACCGTTCAATCATTCCAACTATATTAAACCTTATCTACCAAGTAAATCATTTACCTATATAAACTATCCACCTATTTAAGTGTTCAGTCATGCCAACTATATTAAACCTCATCTACCTAGCAACCAATATAGTTTGTTTGTACTCTGTATGATATTTGACATCATATTTTTTGCATTTTCATGCACTGTATTTCCTTCAGGAAATGCTTTTCTAGTTACAGTGCATGAAAATGCACTGTACTGTTATTCCAAGGCTTTTTCTTCTTCTTCTTATTCTTCTTCTTCTAACGCATTTAATGCAGCTTCAACCGTTTAACGTAGAAACTTCATTCAAACTATGTTACGTAGGTCTTACTTGGGACATGGGTGCTATGTATTTTTCAGCTTTGTAACTTTTATACTTTTTAAACTATTAATTAAAAACTAGTCAAAATTTCCCCATAGACTTAACATGGGCTGATGACATCACAATAGAGCCGTTAAGCAATTAGAATCCTATGGCAGGTGTTCGGGCCACCTGGACCAACTGCCAGTCTCAGGCTTTAAGCATACAAACTGGCCCTATTAAGACTACACATCCTGTTCAACTGCTTCCTCTGCCAAAAACTGTTTCAAAATAAAAGTCCTCACTACAATATTTCACTGTTAAACAATTTAACCCTTTAAACTACTGAACTTTTTAACTGTTCAGCCATTGTAACTGTTACTTGTCATCAACTATGACTCCTACCCACTGTAGCTAGTTAGCTAAGTTAGCTAAGTAACATGGTTAGCATAGTTAGCATGCTAGCATGCTAGTTAGCATTTTTAGCAAAACTGCAAAAAATGATTAGCTAAGTTAGCTAAGTCACATGGTTAGCATAGTTAGCATGTTAGCATGCTAGTTAGCATTTTTAGCAAAACTGCAAAAAATGATTAGCTAAGTTAGCTAAGTCACATGGTTAGCATAGTTAGCATGTTAGCATGCTAGTTAGCATTTTTAGCAAAACTGCAAAAAATGATTAGCTAAGTTAGCTAAGTCACATGGTTAGCATAGTTAGCATGCTAGCATGCTAGTTAGCATTTTTAGCAAAACTGCTAAAAATGATTAGCTAAGTTAGCTAAGTAATATGGTTAGCATAGTTAGCATGTTAACATGCTAGTTAGCATGGTTAGCATAACTACTAAAAATGATTAGCTAAGTTAGCTAAGTCACATGGTTAGCATACTTAGCATTTTAACATTGTTAGCATGCTAGTTAGCATAGTAACTTGGTTAACATTATTATCTTTGTTAACATAGTTAGCATAACTGCTAGCAAACATTAGAGCCATTCCAAGTGTCAGTTATCGTCAACTATCTACCTTAATAATTTAACCATTTAAACTATCCACTTATTTAACTGTTCAGTCATTCCAACTATATTAAACCTCATCTACCTAGCAACCAATATAGTTTGTTTTTACTCTGTATGATATTTTACATCATATTTTTGCATTTTCATGCACTGTATTTCCTTCAGGAAATGCTTTTCTAGTTATTATTCTTCTTCTAACGCACTTAATGCAGCTTCAACCGTTTAACGTAGAAACTTCATTCAAACTATGTTACGTAGGTCTTACTTATGACATGTGGGCTTTGTATTTTTCACCTTTGTAACTTTTATACTTTTTAAACTATTAATTAAAAACAAATCAAAATTTCCCCATTGACTTAACATTATGATTATGACATCACAATACGGCCGTTAAGCAATTAGAATCCTATGGCAGGTGTTCGGGCCACCTGGACCAACTGCCAGTCTCAGGCTTTAAGCATACAAACTGGCCCTATTAAGACTACACATCCTGTTCAACTGCTTCCTCTGCCTAAAACTGTTTCAAAATAAAAGTCCTCACTACAATATTTCACTGTTAAACAATTTAACCCTTTAAACTACTGAACTTTTTAACTGTTCAGCCATTGTAACTGTTACTTATCATCAACTATGACTCCTACCCACTGTAGCTAGTTAGCTAAGTTAGCTAAGTCACATGGTTAGCATAGTTAGCATGCTAGCATGTTAGCATGCTAGTTAGCATTTTTAGCAAAACTGCTAAAAATGATTAGCTAAGTTAGCTAAGTCACATGGTTAGCATGCTAGCATGCTAGTTAGCAGTTTTAGCAAAACTGCTTAAAATGATGAGCTAAGTCAGCTAAATAACATGGTTAACATACTTAGCATTTTAACATTGTTAGCATGCTAGTTAGCATAGTAACTTGGTTAACATTATTATCTTTGTTAACATAGTTAGCATAACTACTAGTAAACATTAGAGCCATTCCAAGTGTCAGTTATCGTCAACTATCTACCTAAATAATTTAACCATTTAAACTATCCACTTATTTAACCGTTCAATCATTCCAACTATATTAAACCTTATCTACCAAGTAAATCATTTACCTATATAAACTATCCACCTATTTAAGTGTTCAGTCATGCCAACTATATTAAACCTCATCTACCTAGCAACCAATATAGTTTGTTTGTACTCTGTATGATATTTGACATCATATTTTTTGCATTTTCATGCACTGTATTTCCTTCAGGAAATGCTTTTCTAGTTACAGTGCATGAAAATGCACTGTACTGTTATTCCAAGGCTTTTTCTTCTTCTTCTTCTTATTCTTCTTCTTCTAACGCAGTTAATGCAGCTTAAACCGTTTAACGTAGAAACTTCATTCAAACTATGTTACGTAGGTCTTACTTAGGACATGTGGGCTTTGTATTTTTCAACTTTGTAACTTTTATACTTTTTAAACTATTAATTAAAAACTAGTCAAAATTTCCCCATAGACTTAACATGGGCTGATGACATCACAATAGAGCCGTTAAGCAATTAGAATCCTATGGCAGGTGTTCGGGCCACCTGGACCAACTGCCAGTCTCAGGCTTTAAGCATACAAACTGGCCCTATTAAGACTACACATCCTGTTCAACTGCTTCCTCTGCCAAAAACTGTTTCAAAATAAAAGTCCTCACTATAATATTTTACTGTTAAACAATTTAACCCTTTAAACTACTGAACTTTTTAACTGTTCAGCCATTGTAACTGTTACTTGTCATCAACTATGACTCCTACCCACTGTAGCTAGTTAGCTAAGTTAGCTAAGTAACATGGTTAGCATAGTTAACATGCTAGTTAGCATTTTTAGCAAAACTGCTAAAAATGATTAGCTAAGTTAGCTAAGTCACATGGTTAGCATAGTTAGCATGTTAGCATGCTAGTTAGCATTTTTAGCAAAACTGCTTAAAGTGATTAGCTAAGTTAGCTAAGTCATATGGTTAGCATAGTTAGCATGCTAGCATGTTAGCATGCTAGTTAGCATTTTAAGCAAAACTGCTAAAAATGATTAGCTAAGTTAGCTAAGTCACATGGTTAGTATAGTTAGCATGCTAGCATGTTAGCATGCTAGTTAGCATTTTTAGCAAAACTGCTTAAAATGATTAGCTAAGTCAGCTAAGTAACATGGTTAGCATAGTTAGCATGTTAGCATGCTAGTTAGCATAGTTAGCATACCTGCTAAAATGATTAACTAAGTTAGCTAAGTAACATGATTAGCATAGTTAGCATGTTAGCATGCTAGTTAGCATTTTTAGCAAAACTGCTTAAAATGATTAGCTAAGTTAGCTAAGTCATATGGTTAGCATAGTTAGCATGCTAGCATGTTAGCATGCTAGTTAGCATTTTTAGCAAAACTGCTAAAAATGATTAGCTAAGTTAGCTAAGTCACATGGTTAGCATAGTTAGCATGCTAGCATGTTAGCATGCTAGTTAGCATTTTTAGCAAAACTGCTTAAAATGATTAGCTAAGTCAGCTAAGTAACATGGTTAGCATAGTTAGCATGTTAGCATGCTAGTTAGCATAGTTAGCATACCTACTAAAATGATTAACTAAGTTAGCTAAGTAACATGATTAGCATAGTTAGCATGTTAGTTAGCATAACTGCTAAACATGATTAGCTAAGTTAGCTAAGTCACATGGTTAGCATACTTAACATTTTAACATTGTTAGCATGCTAGTTAGCATAGTAACTTGGTTAACATTATTATCTTTGTTAACATAGTTAGCATAACTGCTAGCAAACATTAGAGCCATTCCAAGTGTCAGTTATCGTCAACTATCTACCTAAATAATTTAACCATTTAAACTATCCACTTATTTAACTGTTCAGTCATTCCAACTATATTAAACCTCATCTACCTAGCAACCAATAGTTTGTTTTTACTCTGTATGATATTTTACATCATATTTTTGCATTTTCATGCACTGTATTTCCTTCAGGAAATGCTTTTCTAGTTACAGTGCATGAAAATGCACTGTACTGTTCTTCCTAGGCTTCTTATTACAGTGCATGAAAATGCACTGTACTGTTCTTCCAAGGCATTTTATTATTATTCTTCTTCTAACGCACTTAATGCAGCTTCAACCGTTTAACATAGAAACTTCATTCAAACTATGTTACGTAGGTCTTACTTAGGACATGGGTGCTATGTATTTTTCATCTTTGTAACTTTTATACTTTTTAAACTATTAATTAAAAACTAATCAAAATTTCCCCATAGACTTAACATGGGCTGATGACATCACAATAGAGCCGTTAAGCAATTAGAATCCTATGGCAGGTGTTCGGGCCACCTGGACCAACTGCCAGTCTCAGGCTTTAAGCATACAAACTGGCCCTATTAAGACTACACATCCTGTTCAACTGCTTCCTCTGCCAAAAACTGTTTCAAAATAAAAGTCCTCACTATAATATTTTACTGTTAAACAATTTAACCCTTTAAACTACTGAACTTTTTAACTGTTTAGCCATTGTAACTGTTACTTGTCATCAACTATGACTCCTACCCACTGTAGCTAGTTAGCTAAGTTAGCTAAGTCACATGGTTAGCATAGTTAGCATGCTAGTTAGCATTTTTAGCAAAACTGCTTAAAATTATTAGCTAAGTTAGCTAAGTCACATGGTTAGCATAGTTAGCATGCTAGCATGTTAGCATGCTAGTTAGCATTTTTAGCAAAACTGCTTAAAATGATTAGCTAAGTTAGCTAAGTCACATGGTTAGCATAGTTAGCATGTTAGCATGCTAGTTAGCATTTTTAGCAAAACTGCTAAAAACGATTAGCTAAGTCAGCTAAGTAACGTGGTTAGCATAGTTAGCATGCTAGCATGCTAGTTAGCATTTTTAGCAAAACCGCTAAAAACGATTAGCTAAGTCAGCTAAGTAACGTGGTTAGCATAGTTAGCATGCTAGCGCTAGCATGTTAGCATGCTAGTTAGCATTTTTAGCAAAACTACTAAAAACGATTAGCTAAGTAACATGGTTAGCATAGTTAGCATGCTAGCATGTTAGCATGCTAGTTAGCATAGTAACTTTGTTAACATTATTATCTTTGTTAACATAGTTAGCATAACTGCTAGCAAACATTAGAGCCATTCCAACTGTCAGTTATCGTCAACTATCTACCTAAATAATTTAACCATTTAACCATTTAAACTATCCACCTATTTAACTGTTCAGTCATTCCAACTATATTAAACCTCATCTACTTAGCAACCAATATAGTTTGTTTTTACTCTGTATGATATTTTACATCATATTTTTGCATTTTCATGCACTGTATTTCCTTCAGGAAATGCTTTTCTAGTTATTCTTATGATTCTTCTTCTTCTTCTAACGCACTTAATGCAGCTTCAACCGTTTAACATAGAAACTTCATTCAAACTATGTTACGTAGGTCTTACTTATGACATGTGGGCTTTGTATTTTTCACCTTTGTAACTTTTATACTTTTTAAACTATTAATTAAAAACTACTCAAAATTTCCCCATTGACTTAACATTGGGCCTTTATGACATCACAGCATTTAGAATCCTATGGCAGGTGTTCAGGCCACCTGGATCAACTGCCAGTCTCAGGCTTTAAGCATACAAACTGGCCCTATTAAGACTACACATCCTGTTCAACTGCTTCCTCTGCCGAAAACTGTTTCAAAATAAAAGTCCTCACTACAATATTTCACTGTTAAACAATTTAACCCTTTAAACTACTGAACTTTTTAACTGTTCAGCCATTGTAACTGTTACTTGTCATCAACTAAGCGCTTCATTCATTTCAATGCATTTCAATGGACATTGCGGTTACACTTTCAACATAACGTTTGTATATTTACACTTCGAATTTCGTCACAGCATTTATATCACAGCTACCCTATGATCTACCAATGGTAATAACGGTCCCTGATATCAATTTAGTAATTTTTTCTGAATTTTGGGAGGTCTTGTTTTGGAGGGTATGTTTTACATTCATTCCTATGGGAAATGGTCGCGGTTACACTTTCAACATAAAGTTTGTATATGAAGGGTTCAGATGCAAAAGCCTCTAAATGCCACCTATGTCAAAAATGAGATAAAGATGGTGAGGGGATGCTCTCCACACATAGTATACGCTAATCAAATAATTTAAATTCAAAACCCACTAAATACCACTCTCTTCCTGGTCTGAAATATCGATTTATAGGCAAAAACCTATAGGAGCCTGAATTTAAATGCTCATTTAAAAGAAAAGTGGTCAGACGGATTTAGAGGGTTTTGCATCTGAACTCTTCATATTTACACTTCGAATTTCGTTACAGCATTTATATGACAACGACCCTATGGTCTAACAAAGATAATAATGTCTTCCGATTTTAGTTTAATGCAATTTTCTGAATTTGAGAGGCCTCATTATGAGGCTACATAATGCACCTATTCAGTTCAATGCATTATGCTTATAACGTTACGACACTTTTTTTGTTAGTGAACAGCACCGAGTGAAAGTCAACATTTTCTTTATATCTAGTGATAGTGATCATGTCGTTAGTTCAGATAAGTAGGCTACCTATAAGTAGGCAAACTTAGTCAAAAGATCAGAATATAAAGCATCATGATAGCTACTTTCTAAGAACTTTCCAGTCTCACCTGTGAGCCACCCCTGTTGTTGCAAACTTAGCTTCTAGCCGCCGCCGATTAGGCTGGTCGTGTCTTCAGCATTAATATTTTCGATAACTACTGCTCGTGATTGATTGCCATTGACATCGTCAGGGTACGGCTTACCAAAGAGGGAGATAATATGGGCAAGTCGCAGTTTTGCAGGTGCTTGTGTGGGCTGTGCCGTCCCGATGGAAACTGTGGTGGAGAGCTGCAGGAACTAGGGAAGCGAGTGCATTTTGGCCGCTGGTCGAGGAGCTCCCCCCGTGACCAGCATATGACATGATCTATCTAGCTATCTATCTACCTGTCTATATACATATCTAGGCTATCTATAGCCTATCTATTTATCTATAATCTGCGCTATCTACTGCTGAACAATCCCTTACTCGTCTCTCTTTACTCCTCTCTCATTACTCTCAAGGGTCTCAAGGTGGGCTTTGGTCTGTAGCCTCCCCAAGGTGACGTAATGCAATGCATTGTGGGGGAAAGGAGAATCACTTCAAACGCTGTGAAATAGTACCTGCTTTTTCGTATTATATTCCGTTTTGTGATATCCAACAACATCAAATACAATGGATAACAGTTTAACCCTTAAAGGTGTAGGTTTTTGAACATTCTAAGTTCTGCAACAATTGAAGGTTCTAAAATTCTATGTTGAATTCAATGAACCCAGATATTCTTTAGAATGTTAATTTCCCAACATTCCCGTCACACCGGTGTGACGGTACTCCTTTAAGGGTTAAATGTGTATTACCAACAAGTAAATTGTGCAAATTCGTTGGAAAATGAACCCTGCAACACGGCCTTTAACATAGTTAGCATGCTAATTAGCATAGTTAGCATAACTACTAAAAATGATAAGCTAAGTTAGCTAATTCACATGGTTAGCATAGTTAACATGCTAGTTAGCATTGTTAACATAGTTTTTATATTTTTTATCTATATTAAACCTCATCTACCTAGCAAATAATTTAACCATATAAACTATCCACCTATTTAACTGTTCAGTCATTCCAACTATATTAAATCTCATCTACCTAGCAACCAATATAGTTTGTTTTTACTCTGTATGATATTTTACATCATATTTTTGCATTTTCATGCACTGTATTTCCTTCAGAAAATGCTTTTCTAGTTGTCTTAATCCTAGCCTTTTCCCTAAGACACAGTTTATCTGCAACAGCAATTGAAGATCATCTGAAATTATTAAGCATCCTTTTACCAGCAAATAACATATTGCCACATTCTCTGCATGTATTCAAACAGCTCCTTAAAGACCCATCTGACACCATCAAATTACATTTCTTTTGCCAAGGTTGTGGGGCACGCTTATCAACACAGAACACAAATTGCTTGACCTGTGGTGAGGAAACAAATAATGGCAATCTCAAAGAGGGTAACTTTTTTATAAGTCTTTCACTAGCCAATCAGATTCGTGACATCATACAGAGAGAAGGTCTTAGTGACTGTACAAATGCTATACTGGGCAAAACTGATTACAAACCAGGAGATGTGTCCTTATTGTGAAACTGTGACGGTGTTCCACTTTTTAACTCCTCATCCAATTCTCTCTGGGCCATTCGGTGTATTATCAATGAACTGCCCCCTGAGGTGCGTTATAAGAATGTTTTGCTGGCAGGAGTCTGGTTTGGACAGGGCAAACCTGATATGGCCACCTTTTTGCATCAGTTTGTCCAGGACATAAAAGACACCAATGCAAACGGCATTAAATGGGTCCATCCTGAAACTGGCATCTCTCAAATTTCCAAGGTTTTCCTTATTACTTGTTCCTGCGATGCAGTGGCAAAATGTGCAGTTCAAGGTATCCATCAGTTTAATGGCTCATATGGATGTGGGTACTGTCTGAATGAGGGAATGGTTGTGGCCAAAGGGAGGGGTTATACTAGGTTATATCCTGATGTTGAGGTTGATATGAGAAGTCACAAGCATATTGTTGAATGTGGGGCGAAGGCAGTTAATGAAGGTGTGAACGATGTCCAGGGGGTCAAGTCTGTGTCACCTTTAATCTTATTGCATACTTCTACCGGCTTTGATATGATCAAAAGCTTCACAGTCGATTACATGCACTGTGTGCTACTTGGAGTCACAAAACAGTTTTTAGATCTTTGGTTTAACAGCAAATATCATAGTGAACCATGGTACATCGGTACAACAAAAAACAGGATTGATCAAAGACTGTTGCCCATTACACCACCCTCTGATGTGCGCAGGGTGCCACGCACTGTGCATATAGCACACAAATGGAAAGCCGCTGAATGCAGGAGCTGGTTGCTTTTTTACAGCTTACCAGTCCTACATATGATTTTGCCAAACAAATATCTAAAACACTGGTCAATGTTAGTTAACACAATATTTCTCCTTCTGAAAGACAAAGTCACAGAAATAGATTTGGCCAGTGCTTCAAGTTATATTAAAAAAATTGTTCACCAGATCCCAGAAATTTATGGAATGTGCCATATGTCCTACAATGTCCATCAATTAACTCATCTTATTTGTTCTGTGGAGTTACATGGACCACTATGGTCATCTTCAGCATTTGTGTTTGAAGGACATAATCAAAAGCTAACTAGGTTATGCCATGGAACACAGTTGATACCAAATCAAATAGCATTTCGCTTCAACCTACTTCAGTCTTTGCCAAGTTTACTTGAGCAGTCAAACAGTTCAGACGACATCACCCATATAGTACATAAGACAGTCAATGATTGGATAGATGGCTATCCTTTGAGGTCCAAAGCAGTAAGGTTGCAGGATATAGTTTTGTTGGGTTGTCCACAACACAAAAAAATAGGTGAAGTAGAACACTCTTTGTTAGTTCCAATATGGGGACCCCAAGATGTTGACCTAATTGGTGATTACTACCATCAGGCGCGCCTGCAGGTGTACGTCCGTACGCACTGTGCGTACCATCAGGCTACTCAACAGCGAGAGAAAATTTCCCTTGTGTGTGTGTGTATTCACACCAAATTGGCCTACCATACCTTCCCAACTATGCACAGTATCCCATTAGCTGCATGCCATCAGGCTATTTACCATTTTCTATTACGTAAAGTTAGTGAACACGTTATCAAAATTAAAGTGCACACATTTTGTTTGAGCAGGAGAGAGAATACGCACGCAGGCACGCAATAGGCTACTTGTCGTTTTCTTTTACTCGGCTATATATATATGGTTATCAGCACTAATGCCAGACGTCACGTTACGCTAGAACAGAACTAAAGGTAACTTTAGCCCGTAGGGCTGTATCAAGTTGTCCAAATGAATAGGTCATTGACGTTGTCGTTGTATTATTGCATGTGGATGTTGTTATGCTATGTAGGCTTTTTTGCTGACCAATGCACAGACTTTTTTTTGCGGGGGGGGGGGGGGGGGGGGGGGTGGTATGGGTGTGCGTACCATAGCATTAATTCCTGCAGGCGCCCCTGACTACCATCGTGCAGTTTTGAGGGGGAAAATATTTACAACAGAGGAATATGGAAAAGGGCATAAACATAATAGCTGTACTGTCGAGTTGAGAAATGGAGAACTTGGAGTAGGGATGTCCCGATCCAGCTTTTTGCACTTCCGATCCGATACCGATATTGTAGCTTTTAGCATCGGCCGATACCGATACCGGTCGATCCAAGCATGTATTAAAGATTAAAGATATTTACTTATTTTGTTGTTATACTCATGTTGAAAAGGGTTTTACTTAAGAACAACTAGCCAACTTAATTAGGTTAGTTTGAATAATCCACAGTGGTTGGTAATGAGAAGCTGACCTGTTTATTCCTAACAGGGTTAAATAAACACAAAATAATAAATAGTAAATTAACCACACAAACTGATTTGGCATCAGTGCTCTGCTCTTGAACAACAAGAGTGTAAACCAAGGCTTAAAAAGCCATTAGTGCAAACAATATTAAACTGTACCGCTGATGTGGAGGGGGATGTGTGCCCTGCTCTTGGCTCTCCTGAAATCCACAATGATCTCCTTGGTCTTCTGGGTATTGAGTGCCAGGTTATTGTTTTTGCACCACATAGCTAGGTGCTGAACCTCCTCTCTGATCAGGCCCACCACTGTGGTGTCATCTGCGAACTTGGTTATGGCATTGGAGTCATAAACAGGGGCACAGTCGTGGGTGAAGGGGGAGTAGAGCAGAGGGCTCAACACACAGCCCTGCGGCACGTCATTGTTCAGGGTGATGGTGGAGGAGGAGAGACTTCCTAATTTAAGAGTCTGGGGTATGTTAGTAAGGAAGTCAATAATCCAGTTGCAGAGTGAGTTGCTGATTCCAAGCTGGCCTAGCTTGGAGATCAGCTTGGAGGGGATCACAGTGTTGAATGCTGAACTGAAGTCAATGAACAGCATTCTAACATATATTGGGACTGTCCAGGTGGGTGAGTGCCAGATGGCGCGCTGTGGAGATGGCAGGGCTGTAGTACTCGAGTCCGAGAGCGTGTCTGAGCGCACACGAGAGGGAGAGAAAACGTTTGGCAGGCTCCAGCTGGCTTGTCGTTGTTGATGATAATTGATATCTCCTTTTTAATATAAGAAACTTATAAAAGGAAGGCAACAAAGACGAGGTTAGAGGAGATTGCGGATTTATCTGATTTCCACTACTGACCAGTTCTAAACTGTGAGAGCCAGGGCACTTTGACATGTAGGCTGCACTCACTGTGATTTGAAAAATGGACAAAAATATGAAGAGTTGTCTTTGCCTTTGTGAAATGTTACTGGTGAGTCTTGAAGCCTTCAATAATTTGTTTACAAGAAGCACATATTATGCCGATTGAAACACATTCCACTCAGCTAGCTCGGTGCATGACTGGCTCAGGCTCATCATTCACTTTTAATTGCAAACAGAAAATGTCTAGCTAGCATCATGTCATTACATGCTTCTATTTCCAAAGGAATGAAAGCTGTTTATAACAACTTAATATCATGCTTATCATTGTTAATATTGTACAATACATGTGGTACAAATAATATTAGAGCTTGTGGACTAGTTATAGGCTATATTTCAATGGAGCTGGTAAAAAAAGATCATTATGAGAACGTGGCCACAATGGGCTTAAAGTGACAGTGCACCATTTACAAATGAGTTAAACAGCATCAAATGTGTAGTATTTCTTAAGAAATTAATACTTTAAAACACAATTACTGTGTCAGTATTATCATTTAAATAATATAAAAGTGTTTTACTTTTACCTTTGTGGTTAATGGTGTGGATTTATGTTGTATTTAATATGCCATTTAAGAAGCTTTAGTCTTTAGGAACTTTTTAATTGCGGTTAATCGAGATTAATCATTTCAAAATATATATTTTTAATCGTTTGACAGCCCTATAATAATATTGGAGAAGGGGAATGGCTACACTTACAAATCCTGGGCGTGTTCACACTGTTTTTGCTTTTAGATAATAATAATAATAACCCAAAATTATTGTCTTGATACTGTCATGCATAAGACTTTTTTTTCCTATCCTGGACTCGGTCTTGACTCGGACTCGAACCTTTTTGGACTCGGTCTTGTCTTGGACTTGAACCTCTTTGGACTCGGTCTTGACTTGGTCTCGACTAGTCCTGGTCTTGGACTTGTCTTGGACTCGACAAAGGTGGTCTTGACTACAGCCCTGGGAGATGGCATCCTCTGTTGATCTGTTGCGTCAGTAGGCAAATTGATACAGGTCCAGTGTAGCAGGCAGACATGATTTCAGCTGTGAGAGGTCCAGCCTCTCAAAGCATTTCCCAATAATGGGTGTCAGTGCAACTGGGCGTTCAGCTCTTTGGCTGTGGACTGTTTAGGCACCGGAACAATAGTGCAACAATAGTGAGGTTTATGAATATGAGGTTTGAAGCTTCTAAGATGACACCCAGGCTTGTTGGTTTGACCTGGTGTGCCAGTTTTCTAAGATTACTAAGAACAATGTCTCCCTTTGGTTTTGGTTCAACCAAAAGTACCTCTGTTTTGTCATCATTTAGTTAAAAAAAAAATTGCTCATCCACTAATTAATGGAGGTTAAGCATGTGATAAGGGAGCAAAGGCCATTTGGGTTAGTTGGCTCCACAGAGATATACAATCGGGTATCATCTGCATAACTGCACTGTAAAAAGTTTAACGTAAAATTTACAGCAACTTGCTGGCAGCAAATAACCAGCAAGTTGCTGTATTTCACTCTACAGTACACCTACTGTATATGAAATCACAGTACCTATGCCTGATACTGTAAATCTGTAAAACAGTACTACAATACTACAGTACAGTAGTACTACCAGTGCTGTAATGTATACAGTATTGAATTGTCTACCATATTTTTAATCACAGTACTTATGGATCATACTGTAACTTAGTACAGTAGTAATACCAATGCTGTAATATTATATACAGTAATTTTGGGAAATTCATATCCTGCTTTATCTACAGCCAGGATTAATTTGACTAGGCCTAGGTATGGTTTAGGCTACACAAACTTGCATAAATAACCATTGACAACTTGTTATCAGTTTGAAAAGCAAGTACATTTATTCACTTTTTTCCGTTTAGAAATTCTCGTGTGCTGCATCCTAACGTTAGACCAACGGTTGCAGTCAGCCTGATCCACCACCAGTAGCAGAGTGAAGCAGCACCTAGCAGAAATAGAAGAAAAAAAGATAAACAGTGTTAGATAACAATTATCAACTGAAACTGAAGGCTACTTACAAGTGAAACTTTAGAATAATCATTTATATATATACTGTATGTTTTTTGAGTTTACTGTCAAAATGCCAGGCTGAAGATGGTGTTAGCATAACTCAGTTTCGCAAGGTATATTTAGCTGCTAACGTTAGCCAGCTGGGTGAGCTCATTGATGATGTTTGCTTGCAGCAACACATAGATATATATACTGTCAGTATATATATATCTATGGCAGCAACAGCCATTCGCGCTGTTCGTCCGAACAACGGTTAATGATAGTCAGATGTGACTTAAAGTTAACTTATATCAATATTGCTAAAGTTAGCCTATTAAACTCACAAAACCGTACATGATTACGATGAGTTAACGTTACATAAGTTAGCTGGTAGCAGCTAAACCTCCAAGTTAACGTTAACCAGCAGCACATCATCTTCAGCCTAACATTGTGACCATAGACTGTATATATAGTTCTATATATACAGTCTATGATTGTGACAGTAATATATATAGGCCTAGCACTACTAGCGAATGTTTTATATAAATTATATGAATATAATAAACTGTAACTTACTGAGAACTAAGGTAGGCCTAATATAAATGAGACTGCCAAAACGTTAACGTAACATAAAACATTAACGTTAATGCCACCTTCACAGCAACTATGATAGCTAGCCTAACATTACTTACTTAGTTGATCCGACAAGCATGGATGAGTTTGTAAGTTAGACAGTACAACGTACATAGACTGTACACATGCCCGAATTTAATGTAGTACAATTTCACAATGAAACATTAACGTTACATAAATAAATGCTTGCTTACCATTAAGGTGGAGCTGCGAACTTGACAGAGTGCTGAACACCGTTGGTCTGACTGACTGAACCAGAGAGGGTTAAAGCGGAGGATCTTTGACTGAACTGTTGCTCAAAAATGATCTCCCGCCGCCGGACAGTTCAAACGTCGTCGCGCGGTGCACGTTTCAATCACCACGTCAAAATTTCCCAGTAAACCATAAATCCATGACTTTTCAATATATTTTCAAAATGATGATTTGGATGGAAAATCAACATAATATCAATCTCACCTTGCTATCTGGGAGCTTAACTGTGTATTTATGTGCAAAAAGAAAGCAGAAAACCCCAACTGATTTTCCGCCATGTTTTTTAAACATTTTCAAAAAGTTGACAAGTGAGGGAGAAGTCAGATTTATTACTGTGTTATGATTCACAGCAAATTTTTATTACTGTAGTTTGACCATAATTCATAGCGAAACTACAGCAACATACTGTATTCACAAATACAGTACACATTTTTCTCAAAAACAGCAGTGATGCTGTGAAAATCTTGTTACAGTGTGTGGAAGTTTACATTAGACTTATGATGTTTCCTAACGGAAGCATATATAGGGAAAAGAGCAGGGGCCTCATGTACAAAGCTTGCGTACGCACAAAAATGCTGCGTACGCCATTTCTCACGCTCACGTCCAGATGTACGAAGACTGACTTGAACGTGAGAATGTGCGGTCCTCCACGCAAACTTCATGTCTGGCGTATGCAAATTTCTAATGTGTATCGTCAGTTGGCGACACTTAGAGGCAATGCAGCGCAACAACATTATATGATCGCGAGTCTAGGCCTTTATTTGCACAGTATATTGTGAAACATGGGTTATTAAAAATGATAACACTTCGAAAATAGGCCTATGTTTCTAAATTTGGACATGCAACATGCGCAAATTCTACTAAGTTATGCAACAACCTATCTATGATGACAACTGTAGACTTATTAGAGGATAAGAATTAAAAGGGAATGTGAAACATACAGTAGCCTACACAGCCCCAATATTTGGTTACGCGATTGTTGATGACTGGTTATCAAACATTTCAGATTCTGAAGAGCTTTCCACAAAACCTGTGATAAATGGGGTCGGCTTCACGCATTTGCCCATGCCTTAACATTTGCAGAGTGTTTTCCCTTCATATCTCCGATAGTTTTCATTTGAAAAGAAATACATATGGGACAGGATCATGCATGTGAATAGAAAGGCTGACTAATAAGTGCGAATATAAGATATTTCCCTGATTGACTGCATGGCTACTTTGACTTTCCTTGAGTAAGCATTTGCATTATTGGTCACACTTGTGTGCAAATATAGGGATATGATCCAGAAATCGTAATGTTGTGGCGAGGTGGCCTGGATCATTCATCCAGTTCATGGAGTTTCATGGAGTTCATTCCATTTGGGTGCACGATGCGTGGTACTTGGACATGATTTATTTAATGATTTTTTAATAAATGCAGTTATGTTGTCATGGTCCAAATGCATTCAACCCAGTTATGCGAACCCTGTCACCTACTTGCAGACTGACCAATAATTCTGCCACGGTCTCAGCCTAGCCACTGCCACGCTCTGCCACTACTGTTTTTGTTTTGTTATTAATTAATTACAGATGATAAAGACATAAGATTCTTGCCATTCCGTCAGATAAGCACTTCTACCTCGCATTCGCTGGAAATAAACTTTTTTATTCATTTGATGATTTCAATTATTAAACTTTGCAAATTGCAACAGGTTTGAGTATGAATGAAAACTCATCTGTGAATCCATTGTTATTAATATTGCGGGATAGGCCATTTTGTCTTCGCAGAGGTCTGCGCTCTCGAATGTCCTTCTAGTTAGCATATTAAAATGAGGGTGATTGAGGGAGGAGAGAGGGTGGAGTGTAATGCTCGTGCATGTACGCTTAATTTCACGTTAATTGGGATGTACAAAGAAAAGCTGCATGGAATGCTGCGTACCCACAGTTTCATTCATCAGGATTTTTTTGTGCGTACGCTACTTTTCAGGTTTGCGCGTACCCAATGTTTTAGTATGAAATCCACGCAAGTCTTTGTACATGAGGCCCCAGGTGACCAAGGCAGCTCCCCTGGGCCACACCAAAAGGCAAGTCATGTTTTACAGACACATGATCTCCTAGACTAACATAAAAATCCCTGCCAGTAATGTAGGTTTGAAACCAGTTTAGAACATTATCAGAGATACCCACCCACTTTGCAAAGCGGTGAATTATAGAATGTTACTATCAATGGTGTCGAATGCCGCACTCAGATCTAGAAGAATAAGTATTGAGACTTTGTTAGAGTCAGTAGCCAGTCTAAGATCATTGACTATTTTTACTAGGGTCTAGGTTATTTAGCTGATTACAAACAACTTTGCTCAGAAAAGGTAGGTCTGATATACTGTAGGCCTGTAGTTACTCAGGATACTATGGTCGAGATGTGAAACCTTTTTAAGTAAAGGTTTCACAGCAGCGGTTTTAAAAGCAGTCGGAAATTTCTAATGAGATGTTTATTATCTTGAGAATAAAGGGAGCTCGGTGGTTTGTGACGTGTTCTAATCACTGTCCACGAGCGTCCATCTGATGTAGCCGGCTAAACTCACCACACTACGTCATTTTGGTGTAATGATGGATGTTTTGTCACTAGTAGGCTTATTTGTGTATTTACTTTTAATGAAAGCCCAGCAGGAAAGAACTTTTCTCTACCTGCTCCTTCAATTAAGGTGATGGAGGGCAACACAGCAAAGACTTACTCTCATCCGATCGTTGCACCTACCTCCTTCTCCGCCTCAAACAAGACTTTTGGGTAAGGGTTCGTAGCCAGGACTGGTGGGAGAGGGTGGTCCTTAATGAGTTTTCCGATCAGGAATGGCGAGAAAATGTTAGAATGAGTCGGAGATCTTTTGTTAAACTTTGTGAAATGATGATGGATACATCACCAGAGGATGTGACGATCCGAAAGCTATTCCGTTGGCCATGAGAGTTGCCATGGTGTTATACAAGTTGGGTAGCAGTGGTACGGAGTACAGGATTATAGGGACACTAAATAAGATTCATGCATTATCATACTGGATATGTAACCATCCCACCTCTTCGTAACATACACCTCAGGTGGCTTTAAATACCATGTTCTTTTCTCTACACCTAACTAACTTATTCATTTATCATGTAAACAGACCTTACTGTTCTGTACTGACCCTAGGCAGATGGGTCAGGCGCTTGAGTTGGGATCTGCTCGAGGTTTCTTCCTACATGTATCTCCAATTCTAGGAGCTTTTCTTCGCCCCTGTTAGTCATGGGCCTTCTCTGATTGTTTAACACTCTGTAAAGCGCCATGAGACATGTGCAATGTTTTGGTGCTCTATAAGTGATATTAAATTGATATTGAAATTGAGTTCCTCAAATGACACAGGTAAAATTATCGAAATAAGATGCAACACCTTAGTGCTGCAGTGAAGTGATTGGCAGTAAGGGGTAGGGTTGGGCACCGAAACATGGTTCTAATATATGGATTTCTATGCAACGTCACAAAAACATGCGTGCGCAACCAAGAGGCAGAAAGCACCACAGAACAGCATAGAGCAATGCAAAAGAGCAAAAGAATAAAATTAGTTTTTGTGCTGAAAACGGCACCAATTCGAAATCACGATGGTTAGAGAATGTTAAATATGTTCAATATCCCTAACGGAATGTATGTCTTCGCCAAAAATGACAAAATATGATGTTATATTAATAATGCAAATGAACGGCAAACTTTGAAATATAGTCTGAAATAAGATGTTATTATCATTGAGACAACAGGGGTATACAAAAAAAATCTGAGTGTAGCTTACAGCAGCCTACTATTTAGGTTAAGTTTATAACGTTGTGGACGGCCGCCAAGCGTCTTCTGCCCCACGTCTGCGCGCGCATCTAGTTTTGTTGGTAAACGGGAAACCCGTGTATGGCACCGGTGCCGACGCAAACGGTACATTGAATAACAGCATGGATTTCGGTGCCTCATTTCGGTGCCACTTAAATCTGTTTTGTTTTTTTTAATACAAGGTATCACTGCACGTCATGCGCCATCTCTAATGACTTGCTCTGATAGCAACACATCCAGATACAGTTAGCTAACATAAACACTAGATGTATAAGATTAAACGCTAGTGGACAGTGTACATTTTAGTACATTCTCAGCTGTCAGAGTCAGGTGTCAGACATCAGATGAAAAGGCATCAGATCTCAGGAAAACCGCTGTCAAGTTTACGGAATTACACAGTCATGTCTCAGACATAAGATGAAAAGGAGTCAGGTCTCAGGAAAAGCAGAGTCAGACAAAAAGGTCTCAGATGAAAAGTTAGGTTTCAGACATCAGATAAAAAGGAGTCAGGTTTCAGGAAAACAGCTGTTTCTGTTAACTGGTACAACAAACTTATTTGTGATATAATAGGATACGAAATAGGTTATTAAAAAAAAAGCAGTACACAAAGGCAAACTGGAATCTATAAGTAATTAGAGAAATTATCCCTCCTGTGCAAATTGATATAAGCTGGGTTAGTGCGAGAGCAAAATTGAACTTTTAGGATGTCATACTACACACCATATTTGGAGGAAAAATGGCACTGTGCATCACCCTAAAAATACCCTACCAAGAGTGAGGTTTGGATGTGGTGTCATCATGGTGTGGGCTGTTTTTCATCTCATGGTACTGGCAGACTTCATGGAGTTAAAGGAATGATGAATGAAGTCATTTTGTTCCAGGAGAATCTTTACATCCACCAGGATGATGAGGATGAGACATGGCTAGATCTTCCAGCAGGACAATGATCCAAATCATTCAGCAAAGGAAACTCAATTGGGTTCAGAGAAAGGAAATCAAGGCCCTGACTTCAATCCAATTGAACAGTTTTGGAAGTTAACTAAAGATCAGGATTAACAAGAGGGACCCCTGGAATCTTCAATATTAAAGGACTATCTGTTTAAAAGAATGGGCCAAAATCACACCAAAATACTGTGACTGATTAGTTTCGTCATACAGGAAATGCCTTGAAGCGGTCATTACGAATAAAGGCTTTTCCACAAAGTATTAAAGAAATTTCAGCAGGCGTATTCAATACTTTTTTTCTGTGTCATTCCACTTTATAACACATAACTCTTATGACTTTAACGACTTTAATGTTTGGATTTTTGTTATATGGGTGGATTATCTGAGTTAATACTAATGTCTGGTGAAAATGTTATGCAAATAGCCTCATTGGAAGTATACTTACTCAAAAAAAAAAAAATGTTGACGTGTTCAATACTTATTTTCCCCGCTGTAAATGTATTGTAGCGTCAGTGACTGTAAATGTCTATCTAATGTTGTATGAGAATGCAGTGCGAGTGAATGCTAGAATGTGTAATGTCGGTTATAATCGTTGTATTTGCGTTTACCATGTTGTGTATTTGTTAGCATGTTTAGTCTCTTTGGTTGTACCTCATTTGTACCTTACCCCCGTATTGATGTGTATGATTACCCTTGTTGTGTGTTGCATGTGCGATTGAGACTATCCCTGTGTTGCCCTATATCTGTTTCTGTGTTTGCCTTACTCCAATAAATGGACATCCTGGCCAAAGGTGATCCCTGTCTGCGGGTGTGAACACTACAGTATTATGCGTAGAAACAATGAAATATTGATAGTAAATTGAATATATCAGTTTAATTTCATGTCTTATCAAAAAAAAAAAAAAAAAATCATGCTTTAGGCCATTTTATTGTAAAAACAAAGTAAGGGTTCAGGCACCGGCACTGTTTTCAAAGTCAATCTAATGTGATGGATTTTATCAATAAAAAACTTCAAAAATGTCTCACAGATGTCAGTCGATGCCTCAACCTAAGAGGGGACTTGGGGAATAATGATGGAATTTAAAGTGCTAAAAAGGATTCTGGGTCGATGGGAGTGTTTGCTGATGTTGTTAAAGTGAGCAGCTCTACATGTAGCTGTTTTAGCAGCTGCCTGGAATGCCGTTAGTGAGCTCCTAAACATGTGGTAGGAGACAGTGAGGCAGTCTTTCCTCCACGTCCGCTTGGCTCTTCGAATGGTCAAAATAATAAATTCTCATGAATGACAGAAAATGTATAGTCAGTAGGAAATTGTATTCTCTAATCTAGGGCTGCACGATTATGGCCAAAATGATAATCACGATTATTTTGATCAATATTGAGATCACGAGTATTTATCACGATTATTAATTAATTTTAGTGACCAGCTATCTGGCCCCCAAAATTCTTCCCAAATTCTTCCCCTCACATTTACTCCCCTAAATTACTGCAAATATAGACTTGACTGTGACTTCCAAAAATGTTTTTTTTTTTTTTTTTTTTTTTTTTTACAATTTAGAATCAGAAACATCTTGGCGTCATGTATACCAACTTTGACATTAATCGGATCAACCGTCTAGGAGTGTGTTAAAAACTGATCATGTCCACAACGCACAAAATCTCAATTACCTCACTTCCTGTGGGCGTGGCTAATGGCATGTTGGCAATATAATGGCAATACAAAAGTTGTTTGTTTTTGGGAGTTACATACACCTACCAAATTTGGTGTGTGTATCTAAAACTATATGCCAACCACAAGTCACAGTGACATAAGGGGGCGCTATGGAGTTCCTGGGCAACGCCCGGTGCCAAGCTTTTATCCCTGTCTATTCACTGCATCACTTGATGTGTGTGCCAAATTTCATGTGTTTTCACCCATGGGAAGTACCTCTTTTGGCAACATGATTCATCACATATTTCATCACATATTAGTCTGCACAAAATCCCAAATACCTCACTTCCTGTTGGGCGTGGCTAATGCATTGTACATACGAAAGTCATTCATCTTGGGGAGATACAGACACCTACTAAATTTGGTGTGTGTAGCTGAAAGTATATGCCCACCACGGGATCAGTCATCTATGGGGGCGTAAGGGGGCGCTAGCGAGTCTCTGGGCCATACCCGGGGCCAAGCTTTTTTACCTAGCTGCTTTGTGTGACACCTGATGTGTGTGCCAAATTTCAAGACTTTTCAATTATGTTAACCACCTCAAAAACAGGAAAGCAAAAGAGTGGAATAATAATAATAATAATAATAATAATAATAATAATAATCCTTACAAAAACAATAGGGCCTTACGCCCTTCGGTGCTCGGGCCCTAATAATCCTTACAAAAACAATAGGGCCTTGTGCCCTTCGGTGCTCGGGCCCTAACTAGTAAAACAATGGGTGCTTTTGCAGCTTCGCTGCTAGGCCCCCAATAATAATAATGATAATAATAATAATGTTTTGTATTATTTCTGTTGTAGAAAATTCATTTCTTAAAGCGATGGTTTGGAGTAATTTCACCCTAGGGTCCTTTGCACCATGACCCCGAGCCAAACACCCTCCCAGAACCTTTTTTCCCTTGGTCGAACCCTGGTCGAGTAGCGCTGTCAGAAACTAATGACCTTCTGCAGTCGTGATGGAACCAACTTTTATCTCGTAAATTACCCCACTAATAATGCCCTGAATGGTACGAAACTTCTGCAGTAGTACAACTATGACCTTTAGTCCAATAACGAGGCATTAGAAAGTTTGTAAGTGCACCAGGAGTTTATTTAAATAAGACTTGCCTGATTATCTGCTACTATACCGCTGCGTCGACGTTTCTTCCGTGATTTGGGAAAAGCCTGTAAAAGTCCTGGCAGGAAGCATGCATAAGGATGTAGATCCAGGAATGCACTACTATTTTGTTCGTAGTCCAGTTTGCAACAATTATTAGTTAACACTAAGTTGTAAACACTTCGGAAAAAAAATATTAAAAACTGGATATACCAAAAAACGTTGATGTAATCGCTTCCCGTAAGGACCTTTACTTTTTACTTTTTTTACTTCGCAACATTTTTGGATTACCCACTTGAGGAGTGTTTTCATTCTACCCTATGGATATGGATCTATTACAATGCTCCAGCGGCAGCAAACTTGTGTACACAAGGAATCAGCTGCTTGCAATACGATGGAATGCTGGTAGGGTTCACGTAAACATCCAGGAGGAGCTGTGGTGCTTTCGGGGGTGCAGAGCGGGAGTTAAAGTGAGGACTAGGCGTCGGAAGAAGAAGTGGCAACACAAGCCCTCAGTTCCTTCGATGGTTATGGGAAACGTGAACTCACTGGCCAACAAGACCGACGAACTGGTTGCCCTGGTAAGAAATCAGAAGCTGTACAGGGATTGTAGTTTGCTATGCTTTACGGAGACGTGGCTAACAAGCCATATCCCCCCCAGCTAATGTTGAGCTGCCCAGCTTCAGTGTAGCTCGTTTGGACAGAGACAATAAACTTTCTGGCAAAAAGAAGGGAGGCGGACTGGTGCTATACATAAACAACAGATGGTGCAATCCCAGACATGTTACAGTGAAGGAGACTGTATGCTGTAAGGATGTGGAGTTACTAGCGGTCAGTCTACGACCATACTACATGCCGAGGGTGTTCTTGCACGCCATTGTTGTTTGAGCCTAGCGTGTGACGTCATTCACTCTACAGTCACTAGGCTCCAAACTCAGCACATTGATGCCTTCTTTGCGATCTCTGGTGCACATTACACTGGATTCCACCCTCACAAACTTTTACCAGTTTGTTGACTGCCCAACTACAGTGGGCATCGCTTTCAAATGGCCACTAAAGTCGCGCATTACGAGGCGTGAAGCTGCGTGAAGCTTTAGTACCACTTTCAGCCACTGTGAGTCGCTCTGCCACTGTACATCGCTCCTGTCAGTAGCCTGACTGCCGCCCCTTTTGAAAAAGCAGGAGGCTAGGCTACCTTTAAACGTAATTGTTACCGAGAGGAATCCCAGCCTACGAATTCAATAACAAAATAAATCGTAATTAAACATTACCTCGATTAAGGCTACTTGGGTATGGCTTAAGGCTTGACTACACGGTGGTAGCGAAAATCGAAATCTGCTTTTGATAGCCTACCGGTGCCGCTCCACAAAACAAAAAATATCTTAATTTGCTGTCTATGTTATTGTCAGTGTTGGGGGTAACGCAACTACACAAATCAAAACAGTGCCTTAATTTGCCCTACTTCTTGACTGCAATGTAGTCAATTGACTGCTTGACAAGTCATTTTTATTTTTCTGTAGGCCTACAATAAACAAATACATCTGCTTTATGCCGCAGAATTACATTCATATTTGGCTGACTGCAGACGCGCCATTTCCCTCCCCATATTCCAAGATTAAGATGGCCTATACAAAAAGCACTTCATACTATCATAAAAGAAATCGTTAAAACGAATAGCTATTTGCAATTTGACAAAACACTGGTTCTCATTTTGCGAATGCGAGGACGATATACCTGTTGCATTTAGTTAGATGTCCGAGTCACGCATAATGTTTGAAAACCACTGGCTCGTAATCACAATAATTTAACACAGACAGTTGGATAGCCTACTTCATCATGTCCCCATGCCTACATTTTTGTGAGTAGCATAGAGATCGTTAAAAACAATAAAGTATGGCTCTCCGTTTGGGACATCGAAAACTTATATTTTTAATAGACTACCGTCGAAGATGCTGACTTGCAAAAGCTTCGGGATAACACGTTATCTCCACTATCATCAGTCATGCCCCTTGATCAAAGTGGGGAATGAAATAAAAGTTAGAGAACCACTGGCTTAACAAGTTACCTGCAGTCCAGAACACAGAATCTGTTGCAATATTCTGATGATCGGCGATGATATCGGCAAATGTTTGTTTTCCAAAGTAAGAATTTCACTTCACCATGCACCTTCGACAATGAATAGCTCATTACACTTGTTACTGTTAGACGTAGGCCTACCTGGTATCATTACAAACATTATTCTGTGTCCTAAAACTGGCATATTTTATGGCATTGTGTCATGTAAGTTCGTTGCAAAATGTAGAGAAATGTGTGAGGTGGTCAGCGGGGGACAATTGAGACACACATTGGATTGTGTTATTACTTGAACATTCCACACTATCCACAGCTGTGGTAGGCCTATCAGGGGCAGGAGGATTACTGTTAGCGCAGGCTTTATATAAAATTCTTCAACAGAAGGCCTCGAATGTTGTCTTGTTTGTGGAGCGCTTTGCTTCGCTTCTGTAATCTCGGCTTCATTGAAAATGAGAGCTTCCCTCAATGACCCTCCGAGAATAAACTAGATGTACCGCATAGTGGTACAAAATATGACCGCCGCTCAGTCCTGTACATCCGTTCCGCGAAAATAAATCACACTTCAATTTGTCTCCATATTTTACTCCATCCCCCACTCTTGAAACTTTTGTGTATGCTTGTTTGGCATGCCTGAGTGTGTGTGTCCGACTTTATTGTCAATGCACAAATTAAGTAACAGTAGTCTGAAACGTTATTGTTAATGCACAAATTAAGTAACAGTAGCCTAGTCTGAAACGAAATGCTGTTTTACATCTAACCAGTGGTGCAAATAACTGACATGTCCAAATGGGCCTTGATGAAATGCGTCGCTAGACTGTTCATACACATTTTAACGGGCCAAAGTTGAAGAGCTTTTGTCCGTTATTGTTCGTGCAAATATAGGCTGATTCATGTTCCCTTGCATTGTTTAACTGAGGTCCATGGCTAGTCTGGCTTTCATCAGACCAAGCTCAATCTTTTAAGAAATCAAAAAATAAATAGCGGGCAGATCAGGCTGGGTTCACCCAGCCTAGTCCATAGGCACCCGATATTGTTTAATTTTCCGATTGAGATATACACGCTCTGGCTATTCTAAATGCAACAATGCATCAGGGAGTTATGACAAAACGGTAACTAACAAACTAGATCCTAATAGAAAGCTGTTAGCTTCCATAAGCTACAGGTAGGATTATAAGGTAGGCCTATTTACAACATAAATTGTCAATAGGCTATGCTGGCGACACAAATAAAATCTCCTTTGGAAACCAATGGCTTACGCCTTACAGTATCAAGCGGACTTAAACTGTCATATCGTGGCGAAAAGTTGTAATAACATTCACGCAGCTCCATGAGTCAAGGAAAGCGCGAATGAAGTAGCCACTTCTAAATGGGACCCACTACACAGTAGCTTAAGGTGTTTTGCTAAAGCAGCCATAATGAAATGAAGGTGTCATTGTTTGGATACTTCACACACACGTCCTTTTTAATTTCACAGACTACAACTACCAAGCTGTAATCAAAGCACATCGATTCCCCTCTCACACCCTGCACGCCCCATACAAAAATGTGATATATGGCAATATATGAACATATATGTCAAATAACAGGGACTTATAATTTTACTTATATGGACATATATGTGATTCAAATATTTATGTCAAACATATATTCAAAGCTATATGTCCATACATGCATACAAAATATTTTAATTTCCCATATAAGATGCTATATATCTTCATATACTAGATACAATTATTTGTTTTCCAAATATATGGAGAAGTTTATGTGTGAATATGTGACAGACTTATGTGTAGTCTCTATGTATGGTGGCATACATATCCATACACTAGATTCCACTACTTATTTTCTAAATATATGGAGAACTTTATGTGTGAATATGTGGCAGACATATTTGTAGTCTCCATATATGGTGGCATACATATCCATACACTAGATTACATTACTTATTTTCCAAATGGAGAACAGTGTGAATATATTTGTTTATGTCTTGGCGTCACAGATAAGGTGTCGACTATGCTGCCTTATGTGTCAATGTTTTGTGTGGAGCGCTTTGGGTTGCACTATGTGCATGAAAAATGTGTGAGGCCAAAGCTACTTTAAATATAACGGATGCTTATCGCATCTTGATATGCGCATGCGCACACAGCAATACCCATCCCCCACCCTGGACTGACATTTGAACTCCAACCACGGTGACTTCAACCGTCACTTTTTGTCATGCATCCGACTGTGTAGCCTAAGCTGTACAAACTCTGCTGTCATCATATCCAAGGTAAGAAAGCCTTTAGTAAACGGGAATCAGTTATAAAATATTGTTTTTATAATGTAATGTTAACCAAATCCGTTTGTTAACAGTCTAACCATCATGTTAGAATTAGCTAATGTTAATGTTATCAATTAGCTATCGATAATGTTAGCGAGCTAATATTGCTAACGTTAGCGATGTTAGCTGTTAATGTTAACTTTTCCATTAACTAACTTTACCATTATGTGGAATATCTAAAATGGTAGTTAACATCATATCCAACAACAAGCCTGTCTGAGATGTCGTTATGAATATAAGTTTTAGTTTGAATGAAATATCAGGTGTGAGTAAGTTAGCTAACCTAGCTATAGCAGCTAACTTATATTTAAAGTGGCTGCTAAAAACCATGCAGGCTAACGTGAATTTTAGTAGGCCTAAATGGATCTTTAGTTTGTGAAGGGTAGTGTTAAGCCATCCTTACAACAGAAGACTTTGAAGATTTGGGAAAGATTCTTGAAAGATAGTCTTTTGAGTAAAGCTTGAATGGGGGGCATTAGTTAAAAGACTCCAATCTTTCAAGAATCTTTCCCAAATCTTGTCAAAGTATTCTGATGTATGGATCATTAGGCTACATGTTCTTCATCTCATAGCCCTTATTTAAGCTTACTTGTGCCAAGGTGTGTGTTTATTAAAGATGCATGTGAAGGTAGTAGTGCTTCAGTGATGGTCTTTTCATGTTATGTGTGTTTTACAGCATATTAATCTTCTCTGTTCCCTGTTTGCAGGTGGTGATTTGTGAGGACTGCTGCCCTGAGAACACAGAGTACATTCTGCATATGCCAAATCAATGTGTGCCACTTCCATAAAGGGGAAAAAAGTTTCTACCTGGAGAGTGTACTCACTGTTTGTGTGGAAAAACTAAACTTTAATAAAAGGTTAAACAAATATTTTGTGTGTTTTCTTTGGAACATCAACAATGTTATATTTCTGATACAGATACTGTGACATATTTCTATAAATGTGACATAGCAGAACATAACATACATTTTGCAATATATTTACCTTATATGAGTGCAAATATATGTCCATAGACATATATTTGCAATATATTGGTATCCCTAGTATGCGTACAAATACATAACTTATCATATATTAACATATATGCAACTAACATATATTTGTAATATATTTGTATATCTGGGAAAATATATGTGACATATATAAAAACGGCCAATTTTGCTATATTTTGAAATATATTTGACATGTATGTGTATATATATATATATATATATATATATATATATATATATATATATATATGACTTATATGTGTGAAGCATACATTGACATATACATAATATATGTGATTTACATATATTGCCATATATCACATTTTTGTATGGCGCACTTAAAACAAAATAAACAGGCGTCTCAGTCTCACACATGTATAGGCAAAACTGTATCAGACCGGTGTAACGTTGGTAAATCTTCCATTGCACAGAATGATTTTGTAGCACGTGCAATAAATGACAGTCGAAAGATACAAACAGTGCTGCTATACATTTGCTTGGTATAACCGCATTTATAGTTTTCTACAAATGCAATCAATCAAATGCCTCCATCACTCAACCAACGCTAACGGTAACATTACCTAGGTCCTTATTGATATTACAAGATTAACGTAATCGCTGCGCGGCGGTCATAATAAAGGTTGAATGAATGAATGAATGCCCAAAATAAAGGCCTGTGGTTTGCGCAGCCTACAGTAAATAACAGACCCGCCAGAATGTGCGTTATGATGCTTTTTTACGAGAAAGATGTTTTTGGTACCCTACGCACACTGCATGTTCTTAAATAACAATGATCATCAGTAATATTCGACCATTCATTTGGGTAAATGGGCAAGCGTGACCACCTTGATTGGCTGATGATTTTAAGGCGGGCATGATTCCAAACACCTCCCTTACGATGATGAGTGACAGGTGACAGGTCTCAGAATGCGTGCGCTACACAAGGACGGAAGATGATGAATAACTGGGGCCGTAGGCTATTCACAAAGGTTTTTATCTTACTACTAGGAGTAGGCTACTCCTAAATCGCACTTAAAGATTTTAGCTTGGAGTTTTCTCTTAAAAGTTATTCACAAAGCCTTTCAGACAACTCCTAAACTAGGAGTGAGTCTTCGTGGCTATGGATGACGTCATTGTCATTACTCATGCATGAGCTTGACTGAAGTGACCACCTTGATTGGCTGACGATTGTAACGCGGGAATTCCAAACACCTCTCTTCCGATGATGACTGACAGGTGACAGGTCGGAGAATGCGTGCGCTACACAAGTAGTGCGAAGGACGGAAGATGATTAATAACTGAATAAAAAGGCCTAGCCTAAATGAATAAAGAGTAAGGCAAAACAAATAGCCTAGTAGCCTAATGAAACATAGGCCTATGGATTGATGTAGTAGCCTACCTTTTTGCAACATTATTAAATTAATCTGTCACCATATGCCTAGGCTACGTTTGCAAAGAGGAGAACATTTTAATTTGATTCACAATGAAACGTTACATTTCATTTACATGTTAACAATGAGTAGTTTTGGTTGTTGTTGGTGGCGTTATTGCATCCCTTTTATGAATGCAAAATTGTTCCCTCGTGATTGGAAGCTCCTGTTGCGCATAGGCTACGCATTTCAAAACATCGCAACTAAAATGCCACAAAAAAGCTGTTTATGAATAGGTCTTAGTGAGTTAGGAGTCCTCTCGACTTAAGCTGTCCCAGACTTGGGTGCTACTTTTAGGTCTAAAATACTTCGTGAATTACTTTTTGTGAAAAAATTAGGAGTCCTAAAGTTAGGAGTGAAACGGCCATTATTTTTAGGAGTTGCTCCTAAATTCGCCAGTTAGGAGCTACTTTTAGCCTTAAAATTCTTTGTGAATACGGCCCTGAATAAAAAGGCCTAGCCTAAATGAATCAAGGCAAAACAGCCTAGTAGCCCAATGAAACATACGGATTGATGTAGTATCTTGTAACATTATTCAATTATTCTGTTACTATGCCTACGTTTGCAAAAGAGAACATTTTAATTTGATTCACAATAATGTTACATTTAATTTACATGTTGACCATGATTAGCCTTTTGATTGTTGTTGGCGCCATTATTGCATGTTAGTTATGCCTACAATGCAAAATTGCTTCCTCACGATTGGAAGCTCCTGTAGCTGCATAGGATTTCAAAACACGGCAAAATACCGCAGGTTTGTGAATAATAGGTCTGTGAGTAAGGAGTCCTCTTGACTTCTTTTAAGCTGTCAGAGATGGGAAGGTGTGATTTGTTGGGGGCAGGGTGGATTAACTGGCCACAAATGTCTGATTGCCCCCCTTCCCCCCAGCCAACGTGAATCGGGTGGTTAGTTAATAGGCCTATCGTGAAGATTTTTCCTGCCATCTAAGGCATGAGCACATCTGTGAGGCCAAGCCTCACCAAGTAGCTTGTTTGTTTACAACTAACATTCCATTTAATTAAACTGCTTTATAGGCTATGCCGAAATAGTTTTCAACATTTTGAATATTAGTGTCGGGTGAATTGAAATGTTCTCAAAGTAGCCTTATGGCTGAAAGCTGTTTGGGATCCCCCCCGTCAAGCAATATAACCATACAAACGCGCTTCCTGCACTCATTGTTTCAAAAGGAGTAATTTTGGCTTTTTCAGAACTGAAGAGCTGTGGACGGCATGGCAAGGTATGCCCAATGAAAATACATTAACGCAGTGGTCCCCAAACTACGGCCCGCCACCTCATTTTAGGTGGCCCCCCAAAACATGTCCGTGGTATATAGGATCCGGCCCGCACGGGAGTACGACATCGTCAAACTATAACCTCCGTAATTTCCCCCATTCATTCTCTATGGCGGGTCTTAACAGTACACATGTAATACTCTTTTTGTCCACTGGTGGTTGTTTTGGCGCAGTTTCGCGTTTGCCATTGAAAACGGAATGAAATGTATAGTAGGCCTACTGTACCTGCAAACAATGTAAGAGGCCTCTGCTGACTGCATCAGTGCTCAAAGTATTCTAAAAGTTTATCAATTAATTGTTAATAACTAACTAACTTCTATTCAAGTCATAATTCTGAAACTTTCTGGTATAATTATTTATATTTTTTATTCACTCGTTCAAATATTCATACAGAGTTCACAAAGTTCTCATCAGGTAAGTAAAAGTTAGAATGGTGGTCATTTCAGATGTTTCTGCCACCACTTCATAAAACTCATAGTTTGAGAACTTTATTTGTAGTATATTGCTTGTTCACAACTCAGCTGTGTATGCAAAGTTCAGAGTTCAAAATATACTTTTGGGACTCCCTGCTTATAGTTTTGAGAATGCTATTATTAGTATTATTTTATTTGAGCTACATTTTACACTGATATGGCAAGATGCCAATATAAACACAGATAACAATGGTATTAAATTGCAATAGCCTATAGATTAAATGTAATGGAATATTCAACTAAGGTAGACTGCCTTTGTTCACAGTGCTAAGCTATTTATGGTTACTGATATACTCAGAGTCTCTGGCCCTCTCTTAGAGCCAGGCATAGTGAGCTGGCCCTCGGAAGAAAAAGTTTGGGGACCACTGCATTAACGCAACGCAACACAACACAGACCCCGCTTCTCTCGCGTCAATCACTGACAGTAACCTAGAATAAATGCATGGTGAAAAACACTTCCCCATGACAGACATCATAAAACACTGAAAGTTAATATTTTGTCACTAGCAACATACATCTGTCCTTTGTTAAATGTATTATGTTCCAAGTAGCCTATGCATAATTCTGCTTCATAAAGTTGAACAAATACATTTGGTTATTTCACAGAAAAATATAAATAGCCAGTTAGGGTCTACAGTGCAGAGTTGGTAAGTTATGGTAGGCCAACTTGCAGTGAACATACAAACAGGGGAAATTCTTTCTCTTGTATCTGAGTAGCCTCAGGTGCGCATGTAGACATAAGGCCGAACATGCAAGCGCCAATGAATCGTGCTCTCACGACAATCACGCCGTTAAACTTAAATAGGTTACTCTAAAAATCACTCTAAGTTCGCCTTCAAGCAAGGAAAATGATGATTTGAAGACTTGGAAGGGCAAGGGGTAGCAACAGGGCAACACAGAGACAGGCCCGATGGCAGGGCTGTTAAGAGCGTATTAAAAATATGGGATATTCTACGGGAAAACATTAATACGGCAAGACAGCGGGGGAAAGTTAAAATACATAAACACGGAAAAAGTTGGCATGCATTGTTTCGGTCCCCGTGCACAGGGATTATTTGTCATATTATTATTCACATATGATTATTTGTGAAATTGTGCAAACAGGCGCAACACATTGGAAAATGAAGGACTGGTAGCATGCAAGCTCACGGGAAAGATTGATTTAAGAACGTTATCACAGTGTGTGGCTGTGGCGCGGGCGGAAGACAGCGACAATTGGCAGGGGAGGGTCATGTCTTTTTTTAACAATTCTGTCGGAGGGTCATTGAACAATTTCTAGCAGGCAAGAGATCGCTTGTAACTCCGTGATAACAGGACGTAACAGGAAGGCATTTGGCTGAGCAACGGCGGTTAATATGCTCTATATTTTGTCCAAATGATGTCTGTCTATCATCGTTGCACTCGGAGAAAACCAGAATGTTTAATTTGTCCTGCGTTTTAATTTGTCCTGCGTTTTTCTACGGCTGCAAACGGGATTCACTCGCAGTTAACCAAATATTTCTTTATTAGGGCAGGGCAGGCATATTTCTGGCTATTAAATTATTTCTAAACGAGTTTGCTAAAGTCTGTAGTGAAGTCTGTGTAGGGTTTTCCAGGCTCCATTTCTTTTTACGAGACACCCTGCTCACTTGAGCCATCTACCGGTTGTTTGGGTTGTTGCAGCGTCTCACTGGAAAAATACAAATTAAAGTCGCGTGATCCCACGCGCGGACCGCGAATGAAGCTGGCCAAGTCGAAGCACTGCCCACTGTAGGAAAAACAGGACAATAGATCTCATGTATGCAAACGTGAGGGATGCTTACAGTGCCACCCCCCTTCCCCCACTGGGGAAGTCGGACCATAACCTCATTCATCTTCAGCCAATGAACAAGCCAAAAGTTCAGAGGCTACCAGTTGCCACGCGCACCTTCAGGAAGTGGACACCGGAAGCGGATGAGGCTTTGAGAGACTGCTTTGAGTCCACTGACTGGAGCATGCTACTGAATGGAGAGGACTTAGAGGAGGTCACACATTGCACTACTGACTATCTGAACTTCTGTTTGGACATTGTTGTTCCCACAAGGACTGTATGCTGCTATCTAAATAACAAGCCTTGGATAACCAGTAATGTCAAGACCCTTCTCAATAGGAAAAAGATGGCGTTTAAGAAGGGGGACATGGCAAAACTGAGGCGAGTACAGGGGGAACTCAAGAATGAGCTGAACTAGGCCAAGGAGGACTACAGAAGGAAGATGGAACAGAAGTTGCAAGAAAACAACATGAAGGAGGTGTGGGACTGTATGAAATCCATCACTGGCCTTAAGAAGAGCAGCAGCTCTGTGGAGGGAGACCTGGACAGGGCGAACCAGCTGAACCACTTTTACAACAGGTTCGATTGCCCATCCCCCAGCCCCCACCTCATTACCAGTGCAACACTCACCCCCACCATCACTGGATATTGCACCCCTCCCCCACATGGCGACCACTAACAACGAGGTGACAACGACCTCAGTCATCAGCCATCAGACACACAGACACCAGACGCTGCCCCCCTCCCCTCCCCCCCTCCATCATCACTGCTGATCAGGCTATCGCACCTCTCCCCCACATGGTGACCAGGAGTAGTGCGGCAACAATGGCTTCGGCCAATGGCCATCAGTCTCTAGCCACACGACAACCCTCTCAGAAGCACCCCTTCTCCTCCTCACCCTCCACTCACCTCACTCCCCCTATCATTACAGCTGATCAAGTAAGTTATCTTTTAAAAAAACTTCATCCTCATAAGGCAGCCGGACCTGACAGACTGTGTCCAAGGCTGCTCAAGGCCTGTGCTGCTGAACTGGGGGAGCCACTGAAGCACATCTTCAACTGGAGTCTACATCTCGGACAAGTTCCAACACTGTGGAAGACATCATGTCTCACCTCCGTCCCCAAGAAACCACACCCCAGTGAGCTTAATGACTTCAGGCCTGTCGCTCTAACATCACATGTGATGAAAACAATGGAGCGCCTGGTCTTAGGTATGCTCAGACCCCAGGTACGCCATGCACTAGACCCGTTACAGTTTGCATACCAGGAGAAAGTGGGCGTGGACGATGCCATCACTTATCTTTTACACAGGACACATTCTCACCTAGACAAGGGGAAAAGTGCTGTGAGAATCATGTTCTTTGATTTCTCAAGTGCTTTTAACACCATCCAACCCCTCAGACTGGGAGACAAGCTCTTGCAGATGAGTGTGGACGCTCACCTGGTAACCTGGATTACAGATTACCTGACCGAGCGACCGCAGTTCGTCAGACTGAAGAACTGTCTCTCTGACACTGTAATCAGCAGCACCGGAGCGCCACAGGGAACTGTGCTCTCTCCAGTCCTGTTCACCCTGTACACATCTGACTTCTGCTACAACACCGAGTCATGCAGAAGTTTTCTGATGATACTGCAATTGTGTGGTGTATCAAGGACGAGCAAGAGGAGGAGTACAGGAGCCTGGTGGAGGGCTTTGTGCATTGGTGCAAACTCAATCACCTTCAACTCAACACTTCAAAGACCAAGGAGATGGTGGTGGATTTCCGCAGGTCTAAGCCCGCTCTGCTACCAGTCTCCATTGATGGGGTCAATGTGGAGGTGGTAAGCACCTACAAGTATCTGGGTCTCCACCTGGACAATAAACTGGACTGGTCAGCCAACACTGATGCACTCTACAAGAAAGGACAGAGCATGCTGTACTTCCTGAGGAGGCTGTGGTCCTTCAATGTGTGCAGCAAGCTCCTCAGGATGTTCTACCAGGCTGTTGTGGCCAGCGCCCTCTTCTATGCAGTGGTATGCTGGGGAGGAAGCACAAAGAAGGATGCTGGGCGACTTGACAGGCTGGTAAGGAAGGCTGGCTCTGTAGTAGGAGCTGAACTGGAGTGCATCAATATCTGACAAAAGGACCCTAAACAAATTGATCAACATCTTGGACAATGAATGTCATCCACTCTACAGCACTATCAAAAAGCAAAAGAGCTTGATCAGCTGGAGACTTCGATCACTGCCATGCACAACTGAAAGGCTGAGGAAGTCATTTGTCCCCAGGGCCATTGAACTGTTCAATGCCTCACTAAAGGAAAGAGGAGAGAGACTTCTCTGCTTAGTCTGTCTGCCTCTCCACCCTCTCCATGTTTGAGTACTGACTGCCCACTACTGCTTTACTACTGTTTTACTAATGTACACAGCCTATTTTTTTCACTACTGTTTTACTGCTACACTGTTTTTCATGCTATATTAGCACACATGATCAATGCACGGTCAGGCTTTTGTTATAATACTGAATGAATGAATGGCTATAACCCTATTACCTCAACCTGTTCTTGCACTGACATAGTTTTTTTATTTTACCTTGTCTACATTATACTTTACTCTCCTATTTGTCCATATTATTTATGCTGGTCTCTAGACCTTATTCTTGCACTGTTGGACTAATCTGCCGTGCAAAGGCAAAAGGCCGTAACTTCAATTTTATCAAAAATGAGTTTTTGTCATTTTTGGAACAATGGGCATCAATTTTATCATGTGGACAAATATCTTGAGTCAATTTTGTTGTTTTCTTATCAAAATAAGATGCTGATTTTGCCGTAACTTCAAAAAGCAGAGGGTAAGCCAAGGCATAGCCCGTAACATCAGTTGTGGTTCTTTAGCTTTGTTTCGCGGCTCTATAGAACGCTGGAATTAAGTTACAGTGCACCGTAATTTCAGCGCAGCAAACCATATTAACATTGGTGGTGGGTAAAACAAAGGCAGAGTGTCTTATGCCTATGTATTGTATGTAGGCCTAATTGAAGCACTTCAGCCACACTTCAATAAAGTGAAAAGAAAATGTTGCAGTGGTTGTTTTACTATCTAGCATTAACTACTTCAGATTTTGTGAAATTCAGCTAGGACGTAGCCTAGTTAGCTAGTTAACTGTTCCTGATCCACAAATAGCCTACATGATAGATGTTGTGCCAGGCAACTGTAAGACACCATAAATGTCTCAAAGCCTGGATACTATTCTCGTTTTCTCGTGCCATACAGGGTGGCTAGCTGCCTGCCAATCTGCAAGTCCACTCACTGGCAGAAAACAAAGCGAGTGGGTTGGGGACGCCTCACGATACACCTCCCCGTCCCTCCCCGGCGAGGAGAACATGTCGCACACAAACTAACCCAGCAGATAGAACTTAGATCGCAGCTTACCTTTAAAAAAATCCATGGAAAACAACATCCACTGAGAAGACAAATCCATTGTTTAAATCCATCACAAGTTTTCAGCAAGCCCATTCGCAATATAATTATGTGCAGGCTAGCTAGCCTAAAATCTATCAAAGTGCAACGTTGTTCGGATGTTGTCATTCAATTTTAAGTGTCGCTATGAGTAAGCTATTAGCTAAAGCTAGACAGTGTTGGTTGCAAAATATTTGACTCCCATACGAACAAAACTACACAGCATGTCCTTAAGTCGATGTCCCTTTAATTTGTCAAGAAAGAAATCCAATCAATGTGTGACTCCTCCGCCGCCCGCATGACACAGACAGTAAATTATTATGTGTCCATGAGTAGCAAAATTCCTGTAATTGCATACGTTTCCAATGGCATTGGCTTGGATCATGTTGTGGCTGTTTTTTGGTTTTCTGGCTCTTAAAGTGTTATTTTACTTAAATTAAGTACAACGATAAAGTTTTAAAATGTTCCAGTGTAGCCTTCTCATTATTTTGTATTTTGTAATATTCTGTTGATGGAGGCCTAATATTAAGCCTTACTAGACAAAACTCACTAAATGTTATCTTAAGGCTATCATTGTTATCATATAAATGTTTCTATAGAGTGATAAAAGTCCAAATGGTCAATAAATTAGAAGTTAAGGTATTTTGCCTTTGTATGACCCATTATTGTTTTGCAGATAATGCAAAGGCAGAATACAGTAACTTCCAAATAAGGGTCAAAGGTCAAGTTTGAGCTGATTTTTTTTCCATGTAGATACATGTATTCATTATGACAATTACTTGGCAAATTTTCAGTGTCCTACCTATCATGCAATTGGCTGGACAACAAAAAAACTTTAAAGTCATTTTTCTCAGTTTCACACTCTGGCGAGTTAAGGTCTTTTGCCTTTGTAGGGCAGTAATGTTGGACTACTTTTTGCACCTTCACCATGACACTCACTCTCTTGAGCACCTTGCCATGCACTCACAACTAAAGGACTATGGTTGGACAACCTTTTGCACCTTCACCATGACACTCACTCCCTTTAGCACCTTACCAGTCCCGGCCCTGTCACTACAAGCGTCTTATGCTTGATCACCCTCAAGCACATTGGACTTTCTAAATTTAATTTATATAGTGTATTTATATAGTATATTTATATAGAGTCTGTTGGTTTTCAAATACAGTCGAGTCCGAGTCAAGACCGAGTCTTTGAGGAAGCAAGTCCGAGTCGAGACCGAGTCCTTTAGGAGTCGAGACCGAGTCGAGACCAAGACCATAAAAAAATTTCAGTTTTAATATTCATAATTTAATATCACCCCAGTTAATAATCAACAGTTAGGCCTACAGACTAAGCTAGATTGGGAATTGTTTAGAGGAGCAGTCTTAACGTCTTAATATGGACTATGCTGACCTACAGACACTCACCGGCAGCAGAGCCAGAGAGATAAATAAACGGCTCCGACGGTAGAATCTTTGCATTGCACCATGGGATGTCATTTTCAAATAATGCCGGTCAACATTGCATTTTATTATTATTGTTGTTATGCAGTGCTGCAGTTTTTACTGCCAAAGGTGTTGCGAGTCGAAGTGCTCACTAGCCTACACAACAACCACGGACATCTGGGGGTGGACAGGACCACAGATTTGATATGACAGGGGTGCTACTGGCCCCAGATGTGGCATGAGGTGCAAAAGTGGTGTTCTAAGTGTGAGCACTGTGTGGTTGCTAAAGCAAGACAACCCAAGCCAGAACCGTCTTGGGAAATATGTTAGCCACTAAGCCTTTGTAGATAATCTCCATTGACTTTACTCTCTTGGATTGGGCTAGCACAGGACAAGAGAATGTTCTGCTAGTCACAAATGTTTTCTCAAAGTTTACCCAGGCCTTTCCCACCCCTAATCAGAGAGCTTCCACCGTAGCTAAGATTCTAACTGAGAGATGGTTCTATGTGTATGGTGTGCCAAGGAGAATCCACTCTGATCAGGGGCGCAGCTTTGAGTGGGAGCTGTTGAAGCACCTGTGTGACACCTACATCATAACAAAGACTAGAACCACCACTTATCATCCAGAGGGAAATGGTCAATGTGAACGTTTCAACAGGACACTTCATGACTTGCTCAGGACCTTACCCCTGAAAAGAAGCGTAAATGGCCCCAGTTGCTCCCTCAGCCTATAATACCACCGTGTACCAGTCCACACAGCACTCCCCATACGAGCTGAAGCCACAGTTACCAGTCGACCACCTACTTGGAAATACTGGAGGTGACCACAGGGACAGTCCACCGACTGATTGGGTGGTGCAACATCAAGAGTACCTGACTTCTGTCTATGCTAGTGCTAGGAGACACTTAGAAGAGGCTGCGGCATATCGTAGGCATGGTGGTCCTAACACTGTGATCCTCTTCAAAGTGGTTGTATGCACATCCCACCTCACTGAGGCCAGGTGCAGGACAAAAAAGCTTATCAAGGAAAGAAGAGTAGTTGTCCGCACACTGCAATCATAACACATAACGCAACGTTTCGACCCACCAGGGTCTTCATCAGGCCTGATGATGACCCTGGTGGGTCGAAACGTTCCATGATGTTTTTAACTCAATAAATGTAGTTCTTCTGGGAGATTGCAGTGTGCGTTCCTGACACTGTACCCATATTACCATCTGGCACTCTAGTCTTTTTCTAGTGGGCAGTGGTATTGTAGTGGTTAAGGAGCTGGTTCTAGCGTGCAGTAGCCTGAAAGTTGTCGGTTCAATTCCCGGCTTCACTGTTATGGCCTTGAGCAAGACACTTAACCCCAAGTTGCTCCGGGGACAATGTGATCCCTTGTAATCTAGCTGACATACAGTATGTAAGTGACTTTAGTCAAGAAGTGTCTGCTAAATATAATGTACATGTAAACTCTTTTGCAAGAACCATTTTCACGGTCGCCACAAAATCCAGGATACATGGGTGTCTACCAAGTATGAAATTGTGGAGTGTCTTGATGGAATTGGCAGGCTGTATGGGAAAAAGGGCCCCCTTAAGACGTTCCACTCATAATACTGCCGGACAGCATTCAAACCCTTGTAAGTGCATGTTGTGTGTGATGTCTGTATGCTACTGAGACGCTTGAATTTCCCCTTGGGGATCAATAAAGTATCTATCTATCTATCTATCTATCTATCTATCTATCTATCTATCTATCATCTCTGTCATCACCTCACATACATACAGCACACTGCTTGCTACAGTAAGCCTCCTCTACATACTTGCTGCACACTGCCCCCCCCCCCCCCCCTTCCTACAACCACAGCACATTGTCTTCAGGATCTTCTCCAACACACATCCTCTACATACTTACAGCACACTGCCCCCACCTACCTACCCACACACACACACTACACACCCCCCCCCCCCCTCCCCCAAATACACAGCACATTGTCTCATGAGGAAGCTTCTCCAACACACATATTGCACACTGCCCTCTCCCCACATACACAGCACACTATCCCATCTCCCCGGTCATCCCCCCAACACACACACCAAGACCCCTGGCAGTTGGGTTAGCCCCTTGAGCCGTGGATCTGCCCAAGTTTTTCCTTGCCCCTGTTGCTCTTGGGTGCTCCTTGTTGGTGCCCCCCGCCCAATCCCAATCCTCCCCCACCTTTCTTATGCAGCCCTTGCCACTTAATCTACTAAACCCCTTCTACTGCACTTTTTATTTCCAAGACAAATTTCTCTTAAGGTAGACAATAGAATGACATTGCAGGTCAAAGAAAGCATCAACAAAAGCAAAGATTAAGAAATCGTTTTGACATAGGCAACAAGGGTGGAGGTGTTTTTACACTTTTCAGACACTCAAAGTTTGAAAACTAAGGTTGTTGGTTCTAAAACAATATCCATTCTACATTATCTGGGGGTTTTGAGTGCAAAAAATGGAATTAATTGTCAAAAAATTAGAAGAAAATGTGAAAATCACTTTTCAGATTAGATATAATCGCTTATTTTAAAACATACAGAAAAAAACACTAAATATGGATCGTGAAAATTTGAAGTCAAAATAAATCTTGTTCCTTAGACTATATTAGCAAAATATGCAAAAAAATCCATTTTTACACGAAAATCCAGCGGGACCGTATTTTCCAAACACAGCGTACTGTACTTTTTGATCTTTGATCGTTTTTTTGTATAGTCTAACTAGCTTACTAATAGTTAACTTAATGCTACTAGTCCACAGTGCATCCAGGCTGAGCAGTGCAGGGAACAACTGTCATTGGTAGGTTGCATGTAGGCACATGGTCAGACAGGTTTAAGGAGCGCTTGATTTGTTTTGTAGCGGAGCGTTCTATGGGTTGCCAGGTTGGTTCTATGGGTAGAGCACGCATTTTTAATATCGCTCGATCACGCAAATTTGATCGTGGGAAGCCAAAATCGTGATCGTGATTAAAATTCGATTAATTGTGCACCCCTACTCTAATCATATTTCGTTTTTTCCTTCTAACACGGCTAAGCATTCTGTCGGTCATTTGTTCCATAGGATTTTACATTTTGTGAGACCTGCATAGTTTACTTTGAGACAAAAGCTAGTAAAAGGCACTTACTGTGTTGAAACTATGAAGAATCATCTCATGAACCATTTCATGATTGGGTTTTAAAACAAGATCAAGTAACCAATGAAATGCCATTCACAAAAGGATACAATGTTAAAGTCATGGTAGCAGAGTTTATTTATGTAGATTCCATTAAGATCTTCTCATTTATGATATATTATATTGCAATCCTTCCACAATAGCTGCATTAAAGAAATGTAAAGAAATGTAAGACAGTAAGCCAGGTATAAAGCAGTTGCCAGTTTCTTCCACTACATACAGTACTTACAGTTTGTAGAAGATGTGCTGCATAACAGTGAAGAAATACAACACAGAATGCATTTATTTTAACTTTACCTTACTGATACCATGTTAATTGATACAGTACCCCGGTATAAATCTGCTCCCCAGCCATATTCAACCATCTAAAAAAAATGTGCTCATTTAAAAATGTACTCACAGAACATGTTGGATATTCGAACACAAAGTCTATGAGTTTTGCTTAAGGGTGCCTCACAAGATTGGCAGAACAGACTTTATTGAACACAAAGATCCGATTTTAACATTAGGGTTAATCTCCCTTACTTATCTAAGTGATTGTTTTCCCAAGCAGAGCACAGCAAATTTACAAATGTACAATCTTAAATCATAAAAATTGAGAGACTATTTTTTTGACTGGCTATAGCCTTTAAATCTTTCAGTTTCAAATGACATGTTTTGTTATGCTTCAGGTGTTCTTAAGATCCATGTGAGGTCTACACCTGTTCCAAGGTTGGAGCTCACCTTCACAACATACTGACCAGTTTAAAAGTAACGTCCTGCTTTTTCGGAATCACACTGATAAAGGTCTTATACAGCACAGCTCCTTTCGGCAGCTTTGAGATCATGTCTTTGGTCTCAGCACTGTGAGGCAGAGGAACGTACACCTCCTTGGTGAACCTAACAACGCCATCCTCCAAAGCATACAAGGTGTTGTTTTTCCCAATTCCAACCTGTGGACAAATGTCAGTATTTACCCTGTGACAAGGCATCGAACACACATCAACAACACATATAGCATGATTTTTATTATTTTGATGATGATGTAAAATATGTGCCAGTTTCTTCTCAGATGTCAAATTTGGTTTAGTCACCAAATGAAAAGGTACCATATAAAGGACACATTACAAGCAGGTATTCAACAACATAGTTACATCTGTTAAACTGTCTTAAAGGTGTCATGTTTAATGTCCGCCAAAAAATCAATTCATACTCCACATTCCATGGCCGAAACTGGTATTATGACATCTGTCGGGCTGTGGCTAGTAATTTAGCATGCTAATTCAGGTTGATATCTCTGCAGCACTATACCGTGTCATTTTTTTAATCATCACCCTTATTTCTTCTCATTCTTTTGATGCGTGTAGCTAATTTTTTTGGATATTTTTACCTCTATTCTTACACATGGCACCTTTAAGGCCAGGGTGCGATTTGTAGGGGGGGATGGTGAGGATTTCCCCCCCTCTGGTTTTCCTATCCCTACCTCTGCAAGGGCGCGGGAAGGGGGGTGCTGCAGCACCCCCTGCTGGCAGGAGATAGATTTTTAAAATTTGTTATATAGCCTATATTTTCAAATAATTACTAATTCGCTGTCTATCATTATTTATACTTGTGTATGTGAAATGATGAGTCAAATAGCAAAAAAGGGTTATGGATTGGTTGGAATATAGGCTACTAAAAATTAACAGTTATAGAGATCAACGTGAACGTGAGTCAGTTACTGTAAGAACCGTAGCGTGGTTTCAGCTATGTGATAGCCAGAGAATGTCTAATCTGTAAACGGGCTCTGGTGATAGCGATCAAGTGTGTAGGCCTACGATTGATATAGGCCTACATATTCTATGCGATTTACACGTTCAAAAAAGCATGGATAAGCTGAAAGAAACTTTAATTGTGTTGTACAGTTTTGCCAAATTAATAAATTATAGCTAGTGAAATCATTTCACTAGTCGCAGATAGAAATTATTAGGACACATTCTTGCTGTGGAGACGACACACTTTAGGCTATTCAGGAATTATTTGCGAGATCATTGCAGCCTGATTATTAGCCTATATTTAAAGCCAAACATCTCTGGTGTGGTTTTGACGATCTGAAAAGTAATTTTCCTTAGCTATACTGAAATAGGCTAATGATGTCAAGTGCGCTTCTGTGGGGTTAGGGTGGGTGCAGTGGAGTCGGAGTGCTGTCGCGGAACATTGGAATTTGTGGCTGCCCAGGACGTAAATAGATAGATAGATGGATAGATATACTTTATTGATCCCTAAAACTTCTCTCTATCACCCGCACACCGCACTAAAATGATGTATTTAGCAGTCAAAATCCGAAACATGTCCGAAACATGGAGGGAAGAAATCGTCGGACATCCATTATTTTTGTTATTCAGCACCCCTGGTCAAAAATAGGTTCCCGCGCGCCTGTACCTCTGCTAAATTATTTTTTATCCCCGGTGGGGACAACATTTATCCACCTCTGCCCCTCATATTGATTAATGCTACTTCATATAAGTAAAGCGCTGCAACGTGAGAACAGTCTAGTAGGCTAGCCTACATAATAATCTGACATCAGAAACGCACAGTCACCTTCAGCACTCATGCTGCTGACACAGTGGCTGCGTGATAACTTAATTTGGCCTTGATTGTGCAGGACATTTCAGAATGTCGAGTGTGTAATCCATCATAAATGGCTAGTTTCAATGGAAAAGTTAGCTGGACACATTAAAGAAAATGAGAAGGATTCAGTGAAGCATAATAATGTTTTAGAACCTTCAAAATTAGAAAACTGATGCAACTGAGATGGAGGACAACTGCACGTAGAGTAGAACGTAGGCCTATTGTCCGAAGGAACTTACATTAAATGAGGAGATATTTGCTGAATGTCACAAAAAGTGTTACAGAAATTGCTTGGCATCGCTTATTCAATGGCTCTCTACCGAAACACCTGTAGTTTGCGGAGGACAAACGAGAAAGCACTCGTTTGATAAATCAGCCAGTAGGCTAGGCCTAGTAGACAAATAACTTTTAGAAATCATCTGTACTGCAAAAACGAATGTTGGTGGCGGGTGTTTTAAAGGGACACCAGGCAAGCTTGATGCTTTTTCCTCTACGAAACTCGCCCTCGCTTGGTCTGAAGCTTTTTTCCTTTTCTTTGCATCTTCCGTCAAGGGTTTTCGCTGCTTCTTTACTGGCTCTGCCATTATACACACGTTTGCAACAATCGCTAGAGTTTCGTTAGCCTGCCTCTGTGCTGTATGCAGGATGTAAACTGATCCTGCTTCTGTCGACGGGTAGGATACACCGAACTTGCAAGTGGGATATTCTTCTTACAGGCAGTAGGGGTGGGCGATTGAGTCTTTATTCGCCCTGTAATGAGTCATTTAACTATATACCAACTTACGAAGATGATTAATCAACACGAAAACGTTGCCTGGTGTCCCTTTAACAGCTGCAAGAAATAGAAGCTTCATGGTATTTATGTTCTGGTTCGTAAATTATTTTCATAAAACTTCTACTGCACTGTAGGGAATTAACTGACAGTATGATAGACTATTTATTTTCTGTAGGCTACAATAAACACATTTATTTTTCAACTTTTGCAATATTACGTACTTGGCTACTGAACGCAAATCAGCAGGAGAGAGAATGCACGTAGCCTACGCAGCGTGTAGCGCAATGTGTAGGCTATTTGGTTACCAACTAACACTGTTAGCCAATTCACTAACTTAAGACTTCAGTGCCATCATATACAACGTTTTTTTACACAACAAATACAGAAAGGATGGAGGCAGCAAAAGTAGAGGAGTCATTTCAGAAGGTGAATTTGTATGCTTGTCAAAACGTAGTCCTACCCTGCATTAGAGGAGCTGATCATCATACCAAGCACACTCGCTGTTTAAAGTCATACACCACGGAAAACTAAAACTAAAATGTTACAAAGGTGGCAAAAATAATATAGGGTATTAATTAGCCATGACATTACTAGGCTGAATCGTTCGTTCATTTTTTTTTTTTTTTGGGTGTGGGGGGGGGGGGGGGGTACAAACTTATTCAAAATCACCCCCCCCCCCCCCCCCCTCTGGTTTTTACACAAATCGCACCCTGTTTAAGGCAATTCATATTCTGTTGAGCAGGCTTGGAATTTCACCATTCTGGGGGCAAGGCCACTTGGCCTTCAGCTGGGCATATTTGGTGGGGGAAACAAAGGCCACATGTCAGGGCACCAAGGCCAAAGTTAACTATACAGTAGTAGGCTATAAAAATGATCAAAGTTTAGCCTATTCACTGCAGTAGACCTGCATCACTGTATGAAACATTACAAATACATGAAATGAAAACATGACATATTACACAGAGCTGTAAATCATCTGAATATCTAGGCTATATAGAACATTTATTTTATATTTGGCCTGTTATGAAATCATGTATTGAACAATTTAATCACAATTTAAGAAACTCAAATAGCCTAGATGCATGCTTAGCATTTTGTGATCATTAAGGCTACTTTCACAAATTCTTAGTCAGCTGTACTCTGATTTACCAATATCTAGGTGATATTTGTAACATTTATTTTGTATTTGGCCCGTTATGAAATCATGTGGAACAATTTAAACACATTGTAAAACTTAAAGCCCAAATTTGGAGACATCCATGTATGTCGAACTTTACTGCAAATTCAAAACTGGATTACTCTGGAACGGCTAACTGTACAGGGGACTGCTTTACACCTTTGTGTTCGGTAAGGTCTCCTGTTTATTCTGATATATGGTTTGTCATGTGTTAAAAGAAGGGTTCGTAAAGTATTCCACCGAGATGAATGGGTAGGGAGATCATGGGACGCAAAACCTTCAGTAGAATGTATGATTAAATTGAATTATATTATTTACTTTTCTCGCGAACCGTTCAACACAGCAATTATCGGCTAACATCGTTTAAAATCTGAGAAAACGCTCTTTCATGTGATACTTGTGATGTCTGTGTGATGAATAGGCTACTTCGCGAGTAGTTCAACTGAGAATGGGTGAATTTGGACGCAATTTCTTTCTTGCGCTGTCACTTTCTCCACTGCGTAAAAGACTAAATACATTTGCGTTGTGAATGCTAAGATTATTTTCACAGGCCACAGGCTAAATAAAATTGCTATTAGTACGACGCAAAGCAGAATATTGAAAGAAGGGGGCACCAAGGCCACCGTGGCCTGTAAACCTCTGATTTTCAAAGGGGCCTCACGACCAACGCAAGGGGCTACGACGGCCATGGCCGTCGTGGCCGCCGTGAAATTCCTACCCTGCTGTTGAGGATTGTATGACTTATGAAATGTTTGATGGCTGAAGACAACAACAACAACAACAACATTGCATATGCTTTTTGATGAATGTTCCAGAGCAAAAACAACCTAGGGTCTATTTCCAGAAGCCAACAGGTTGGTCAGGCATGGCGTAAAACATGTCTATTTTTTAAACAATTAACAACCTATAAAGTGGCCCAGTGCATTGTCTAAAACTCACTATTGTACACTACCTAAAACACATTCCGCCACTGACCAAGAGAAACCTGGTCAGAAGTCTATGGCGAGTTGTTTATATGTTATTTTAAGAGCGCATTGTCAACAGTCATATGCTGAAGACGCACTGTCATGAGATATAAGCAACTCCTCGGGATAAACATTATTTTATTCTGTCATTTGAACAAGATCAGGGTAAGTGTAGCTTTTTCCAGCCTATGTTTTCGATGGTAACCCATTGTCAGTCAATAGTGAAAGTAACTTACTGTGTATTAGACCCCGAAGCCATTTGTTTTGAGAATAATGGCTGGCTGATGAAGTTATTGGCTGGCTAGCCGGCTCAGCCAAAACCTAAATGGCTGCTGCAGCCGAGTAACTTTTCATGGCTACTAAAGGCTGAAGCTGCCACTTCATGTATAGATGTCTGTTATATTGATTTACTAGATCTCAATATTTCCAAGCAATGCATGGCTTACACCAGGGGCCCGTTGCACAAAAGTAGGATCAAGACATCCAAGATAAGTGACTGAGCTGAGCTCAATGAATCCAAAACAAGAGAGTGTCCAGGCTTAAAATTGGTTGCAAAAAGACCAAGCCAGGATGAGCAGACACGGATTCATCAAGCCAGGTGAAACCTATCCTGGATAAGTGCGCGCGATCACGGCTCCCTCAAATAGACCCTGCCACCGATCACAGATTCACCATGGCAACTAGAGCGTCTTCATTGCTTCTTCTACAGTGTAAAGTAGGCGATAGCCTTTTCACAACAGCAACACCTCTGTTTAGGAGAATATTGCAACTAGTGTCATGACCACCACCCGCAAAATGGTTACGGCACTTCCGTGACGTCACATTGTCGCACGACAGGTCGGAAATGGCCAGTATGTAAAAGACATAATTAAAAAGAAAGGCAACATCGCCACAGTGATAAAGCAAAGCAATCTTCCCTGATGACGACAGTGGTCGGCTGGTGGGGGACCTATGTGTTAAATCAGTTAATATGCATGCTTTAAATTTATGTCCTGCAGTGGTAGAGATGCATGCTGTGAATTTCAGTTAGATATGTCCTGCAGTGGCAGAGGAATTTGGATTTTTTTTTCCCTCTGTGTCCCTAATATTCTGTCATTTTATATATAGCCTTACAGCCTATGGGAAACTAAATTATCTAATGATCAACATCATCTAAAATCATCATTTATCCAAAATGATGAAATTAATAATCACAAACGTTTATAATGACAGTGGGTCTAGTTATATGTGATAACAATGTGTAGTGGGCAGTAGAATAACTATTGGTTTCCGTTTGTGGTGACTGCTGACTAAGGGATGAGATTAAATAGATCCTGGAACTTAGCCTGGTCTGGAGCAGGCTAGCTCCACAGAATAAATCTCCATGGTAACTTATACCATAACATATCCTACTGCCCCCTATCCTGCTTTTGTGCAACTGGATCACGGATAAATTGAGCCAGGATAACCAAGATATCCCGGCTTAATCCCTTATCCTAGTTTTGTGCAATGGGCCCCAGGGCTATTCAATTAGTTTGCAATGGGGGCCAGTTCATGAAAAGTATCACAACTGAGGGGCCGGAAAAATGCGGCTTGAAATAGTAATCACATTAACAGCTGTAGATACAATGAAGTACAACAGCAGCAATATGGGTGTTCAAATGTTGTATTTTGTACATGCATAACAACATCATTAGCCGGTTGTTGGTGGTATTAGACCTAATGGAATCTGTGCTTTGCGCAGTAACTGCTAGGTCCAAGATTTCCAGTGAGTTCAAACAGGATTCAAACACTGTTCAGGTGAATTTGTAATGTGTAATCAGTCGCGTATAAGTATATATACTTTTTTGATTCCGTGAGGGGAATTTGGTGCATTTAACCCAATCGGTGAATTAGTGAAACACAAACAGCACACAGTGAACACACAGTGAGGTGAAGCACACACTAATTTCCCCTTGGGGATCAATAAAGTATCTATCTATCTATCTATCTATCTATCTATCTATCTATCTATCTATCTATCTATCTATCTATCTATCTATCTATCTCTTGTTACATTTGACATTTCTACCATTTAAATGAGATGACCGTGTTCCAGTGTTTCATCTAGATTTTTTTTAACAGTGGCGGCAGGCCAGTCATAATAGCCTAATAATAACAATATTTTTTTTTTCTTTTGTGGTTGCTAATCTACGGAGCCCGGGAAGGTCACGTTGGTAAATATTTTTAGACCGCACTATTGCGTTCCCTCGCAATAGTTTTGCGTTCCCATGAAATACTTTTGCATTCCCTCGCAATACTTTTGTGTTGCCTCGCAATACCTTTTTGTGTTCCTCAGGATAATTTTTTTCCGTTGCCTTGCAGTTTCAACTTGGGCTCTGTGCATTTCAGACCCCATTCATGCAGCGTTGTCAGTGCGTTACCTGAATTCATAATTTATAACTGTAGAATACCTGTGTATCGTAGCAACGAGAACAAGACTGTGCTGTGGTGAATCCAGTGGGAAATAGATGTCGCTTATCATTTATTTGTCATGTGTGTATGTCTCTACGTACCGGTATGTGATAGAATTATAATTTGATGCAAATAGTTCTAACTGGCTCAGCCAAAGTTCATCAGATGGCGGCTTAATTTGGCTTACAAAATGATTGGCTGGCTGCGGCTGAAACTCTAAATGGCGCAAATGGTGGCACATGGCGGCGGCTTTGGGCTCTACTGTGTATAACTGTTTTGTCTTTGACTGACACCACAGTGAAGTTAGTTTCACTTTGCCAATGAGTTCCAATAATAGAGGAGTGCAAATGCGTGAAAGCTATACTATGCTAGGTTTTAGTAACGAATGATTTAGTGGAATGACTGTTCCATACGGTCTCGCAAGCAGACTCCTTCAAATGCGCCGCTGACTGTCAAAATATCGATGCATTCTTTGACGTCACGCTTTGCGCTGTTAAAGGGAATGACAGAGGTCATTCTCATTGGTTTAAATGATGTTACACCCCAAACACACCCATGACTGATTAAAAAACCTAGGAACGCCTTGTTGTGCCATCCGCCCAACGTTTGATCACGAAAACACTCCTGATGTGGACTGGATATCCTACTAAATTTGAATAAGCTTTTGGCTAGTGACCATGCGCTATAGACTGTCATAATAAGGCCCATAGGCTAGTCGGTTCTGCCTACCTCAATGAACTATGCTAAGCTAGGCTAACGGTGGGAGCGTCAGACTGAGTTACTGCTCGCACAGAGACGAGAAGGTGATCATCTTAATTGTGATTAATTTAATTTCTCAAAATGTTGGCGTGTTCCTTAAAGACAATACCCACATTAATATTTGCATTAAATATATGAAGAAAACCAAAAATACTTACATGACCTCCAGGATGCCAGCGCATCAACCTCTGTGTTGCAACAATATTCCCGGCATGTACAAAATTACCTAAAAATGAAAAAGGTTAATTCATTAATATTATCATATTATATATATTATTAAAGTGTAATTCCAGACTAATTTGAATCCAGGGTCTTTTTCAACATGATGAGTCAGTGGGTCGCGATGCACAAGAGTGCGAACAAGTTTTTAAAGCTCTTTGCGGGAGCGGGCAGGGTGAGAGTGGTGCGTTCATGGGTGCGGGGCAAACAGATGATTCACTGCAGTCCTACAAATTAAATATGTGCGTAAATAAAAATATGGAAATTATTAAAGTAGTGTCCAGAACTATAGTTCAGCTGAATGTTCAGTTAGGCAGCATTAAAATAACGGAGTTTAAGCATAACTGACAGATGGCAGGCCTAGCCTATTGTCATTTACATGGGTTTAATTTGTTTCTGCTGCTCCGTTGTCAAAACTCAAAAACGAAAGCATGACAGAGGAAGAGGGCACTAAACTACTTCAGTTGCTAGTGCCTTTGTAAAGAAAGGTAGCCTACATTCAGAACCAAGAAACTTAAAATCAGACATCTGGCAGTCTTTTAGGTAGGGGTGTCACAATTCTCAAAATCCTCAATTCGATCTAATTTTCGATATTAAAGTCTTAATTCGATTCGATTTTTAAAAAAGAAAAAATACTATTAATGCATTCCTTATGTTTACTTTTTTTACCTTTTCCTATTCCGTTTCGGAGGGCTTTTATTTTGAAACCTCTTTTTAGTTTGAAACGTTTCAATCGGGAGGTTGTAAACAGATTGTTGAATATGGGTGGTTGACATGACATGGCCTTTTTTTGGTCCAATGTGTCAAAGATAAGTAAATTATAGAAAAATATGTCAAAAACTGTGTTGATATTGTTCATGCTGTTTTATATGAACATACAGAGCATTCATTGGATTAATCTTCCATTATTTCACAATTTTCAGCCAAACCAGAAAAAGCTCATATGGCGTGACTGTCCCAAGCACATTTAACACATTTTTATTTTGAATAAAAACTTAATTAATTTTCTGTTTATTCAATCATATATTGATAGCCCAGATGTCTACTTATGAGTCTGCTTGACTAAAAGTTCAGGCATAATATTTTGAAGCCACCATTAACTAAAACATTTTGTCCCAAAAATGTATATCATATGGTGTGACGCCATATTCCTATTTTGAAACTGGCACCGTTCGGGGAGTGGGGGTCCAGAACACCACCCATACCTGTCACCATTTAGCTTTTCAAAAATGGGATTTTTTTTTTTTTTTTTTTGGGGGGGGGGGGGGGGCAGTGTTTATACCGGATCAGTGTTTGCATATTTAATACGTTTCATACACGTGTTTCAACACTGCATTTTACCTTATCATTACCTTACGCATGCCAGTTATGTATCCACCAGCTGCCTGCCTGCAGCCTACTTCCAAAACTCCAAAGCTGCTTGCTGTCAGATTTGGTTTCGAGGACACAAGTTCAGTGTATCAACAACACTCAATTACAGTTTGTGATGTGTTAATCAATTAAATTCCCAACAATTTCACAACAGCTAGTTCTAAAGTAGGCCATTCAACCAGCCCGCTTGCTTACAATGAGACTCAGGCTGCACAGTCGGCATCCACATCCTTATTTGGGTTTTGGGTTGCCAGGTTTATAGCCTATGACAAAACGATTGAAATTGAAACTAAGTGATCGTGTATGTGTAGGGTGTATTTCATACACAATCTGGCAACCTGGGAGATGTCAGACTAATAGAAAAAAGGCATGGATCAATGATTTTAAAATGAAGTTTGATGGCCATGCAAATTATGGGAGTTTTCCAGGAGATGACCTTGAAATACAGGAGAACCGGGGAAAAACGGGAGTGTTGACAGGTATGACACCACCTCAGAAGGACACTGAAAGTTTCAAGGTGAGTTTTCTCTCTTCATGTTTTAAAAAGTACATCCGGCACTTCTGCTTCAGTTCCCTTTTGCACTGTCTTTTGGTGTGACGCATTTTACACAAAAATTCCCAAATGAAAATAATTTTCAGTTAATATGACCTTTAAAACTATGTTGTCATATTGTAGTTAGCATGGTTTTAGGATGTTAGCATAAAAGCACATTGCTTAATGTCAAGTACATGAAACCTCATGGTGTGACATCATCATAAGGTGTGACAGGGTTTTCTTGTCACACCATATGATTATTTTGGTCACACTATATGATATGAACTGCATTTAAATACATAAATTATGCTCTTAGATACATATTTTATAGGTATTAGTTAAGTTTATTGAATATTTTGTGCTTTTAACACATTTTGATACTATATTATTCACACATTTAATATCTATACACCAGCTCAATTTGGTGAATCCCTACTTCCCTACTATCCCATTTTGAAGCTGAATCCATGTTAAACTACAGCATTTTATCACTCAAATGTTTCCTTTCCAGTTGCCTACTCAGTTAGTGGCTCACAGTGCTATGCCACAATCTCCCAAGTCCTTAAGTCACGATGAACGTGCAGTGTGGGCACACATAAAGCCAGTTTTAGATTTCCGAAGAAGAAATGTCCATGCCATCGATACAGTACATTTTCTGAGTGATGGGCCAGCCAACCAATATCGCAACAGGGCGAACTGCTACATCATAAGCAGTATTTCCTACACGTGGGGGTTCAAGCGGGTCACCTGGAACTACTCAGAGAGCAGTCATGGGAAAGGGGCACCTGATGGTGCTTACATCATCACATCATACTCTTTTTTAATTTAATACACAATAACATTCACGTACACCATATGACAATTTTAGTCTAGACAGTAGACTAGTTTTAGTTTAGACAGTAAACTAGTGAATAAATGTAGGCTACATTTCAGGACAAAATCTACAAGACCACATATATATTTGGAAATATTAGAGTTTGTAGAATATAACCCAATGGAGTTCCATGACTTACATTTGAGATTTAAAAAAAAAAAAAAAAAAAAAAAAAAATTCAACCAAATAGGTCAACCACCCATATAATACTTGGGTGATGTTAAATGTAAGTAAGTTTTTTTTTTGTCGGTCTCGATGCGGTCTCCACTCCTTAAAGACTTGGGGCCAGATGTACGTACATTTGCGAACGTAGCGTTATCAACGCCATGGACACACTGGAGATTGCGAACGCTGTCAGACCCAAGTTTCCGTCGTATTTATCAATCGTTCAATTCTTAGTGTAAACTGCGCCTTTCTCTGCCTTTCTCCGCCCATAAACGCAATTTATGAACGTCCACAACTGAATGGCAGCGCCTACATACAAGCGCAGTTGAATGAAGTTAACTGACAACATTAAAAAGAATCAAACGTTTAGCGATCATGAAATAATACCATACATGATAAGATGTAAACAAGCAGGGAGATAATGAAGATCAGTAGTTCTACTCAAACTACTTGTGCACGTAGGCTATGGAAGATTGGTCAAATCTAGCAAGTAGGAAAGTTTAAGTGAATGACGTGAAAGTGAAAGTAAGACATTCGAAAGGCCAACAAAAGTTAAGGATGCTTTTGGTAGTACAAATACTTTCACCACAAAAACTGGTGTTCTAAATAGCGATTCTGTTGTCTTTGAAAGGTTCTCTTCTTGACGCATTGAACTGCACTTTGGATTAACACCTGCTTTTACAAGGCGGAAGTATTTAGGCGCAGAATAGACGTGCGCTTTCAGGAGCAGTATACTGCGGAAAACATAACTAGGCGCTCTTTACTCTTACCCCAGAGAGGGTTAAAGTGGTAATCAAGGATCTTTGCTTCCCCTCCCATCTTTTTACGCTAAATTCCCACTTTCCCCTGGATCCTCCCATGAATGCATGACATGACAATCGCAATCTGCCACTTTCAGCTCCCGCGACAGGCAGTTTGCGCTTTTACATCATTGCGGCCTGTGTGTACATACCTCGCAATGATTTTACATGCACATTGCAAAACAAATACGCCTGAAATGGGCGCAAAAACGTTAGTACATCTGGCCCTCGTTCTCGACTCGGTCTTGCCTCTTCAAAAACTTGGTCTTGACTCGGTCTCGGCTGCATTTAAAAGTCTGGACGTCTCGACTCAGACTCAACATGCGGTCTCGTCCCCATCAGCCTGTAGACCACTCTTGAAAAAAATCTATAACACTAACAGACTTGAATTTCAGCTACAGTAGCGTTTGTGGCTGGTGGACACTACAGACGCTCATTAAACCACAGGGTTGGGGATGTATCTTGATCATTGAATTAAGATAGCAGGATTCCCCAGCGGGCACCGTGATGTCAATTTGATGTCAAGAATTAGTCAAGGTTTTGACCATCATGTTGAGCATCTATAATTTCATACTATTTAAGCATTACAAGCTATGGCTTGCTTGTGGTTATAAAGAGGTCCAACAAGGGATCAATCTAACATGTAGTCACTGGTCTATAAAACTTGGGTCAATATGATTGATGTTAAATCAACGTTGATTTGATATCAAGAAAAAGGGCGTCAAAATGATATGGAATTGACGTCATTGAATTGACCACCATATGAGAACCAATAATGTTAATAATAATCATAATAGTAGTAATAATAGCCCACTAGGCTAATGTTATTATTGTTTTGACACTTCTACCAATCAGTCTGGTAATATAACAGACTAAAATGCCAACAGTAATAATTTTCACGATTGTTTTTAACGGATGCTTATCACTACTTGATAAGCGCATGCGCACACACAGCAATTCCCATCCCCCACCCCTGATCAAATTCAAATTCGCGTAGCACTCTAGAATCTTTGCTGAGTTTGCGCCTTTTCAACTGCAGTCACCAGTGACTTCAACCGTCACTTTTCTGTCATGCCTCTGACTGAATGTGTAAGCTGTACAAACTCTGCCGTCATCATATCCCAGGTAAGAATTACAGTACTTTTGTATGCCAATTGAAAACGTGAATTTATTCGAAATATATTGTTTTCAAAATGGAATGTTAATCAAAGCCGTTAGTCATGTTTAGAATTAGCTAGTGAGCTAACGCTAGCGATGTTAGCTGTTAATGTTAACTTTTCCAGTAGTTATCTACCCACTGATTTAAGGAACTGCAGTTTAATATAGCCATGTTCATTAACAGACCTGTCATTTAATGGATGTGAATGGGGCAAGTGTGATGGGTGGGTGGCACCTCAATATCATGCCTACAAGTAAAGGGATCTTTACTTTGTGAAGGGTAACGTTAGTGTTAGGCTACATGTTCTTCATTTCATAGCCCTTATTTGCCCCTTGTTTGATGTACCTGACTTGCTCTGAGGCATGTGTTAAGATGCATGTGAGTGTAGTAGTGCTTCAGTGATGGTCTTTTCATGTTTTGTGTGTTTTGCAACGTATTAATCTTAGTCTCCCTCTGTTCCCTCTGTTTGCAGGTGGTGTGTTGTGAGGACTGCTGCCCTAAGAACACTGAGTGCATTCTGGAATATTCCAAATGTGTGCCACGTCCAAGCTCGCAATAGAGTTCACTCACCAGGTAAAGACATAAAAAACGTTGTTTTAGAATTTTCGAACGAAATGGTTGGTAATTAGCATGTCTACGAGTATAGTTTACATTACAGTATGATGGCAGAAGTGTCTTTGTGTACCGTGTGCCAAAACTATACTATTTAGCATGGTTGTGCAGCTACTTCAAATACTGTAAGTATTGTAATTTATCTACATATAACACTACCGTTAAGCGTGGGAAAAAGATGGAGGTGGGGGTGGGGCGGGGATTGCATGGAAGTAGATGCATGCTATTTCAAGAGTTGGACACCCATTCACTTGACTTTTTTAGCACAGTTAATTTGAACTAAATGCATCAGTTTTTCAGGGTTTTTTTTTTACATGGGTTCCTCTGAATTACCCATCAAAAACTATACAATAAACTCATATTTTTGTTCAGTCTCTCTCAAATTTGAAGGGTTTGTTACATAAACCATATATTTTTTGCATAAAACGTAAAAACTACTGCTAACATAACGTTAATTTACCCACTGCATTACAGATATTGGTTTGTACCATCACTGTATTCAAGAGTTCGATGATGGAGAAAGTGAACTTTCTTTTGAGATTACACCCATCAAAGATTGTAGCCTTTACCGAAATAGTCACGCTGCCCCTCCATTTCAATTGTTGATGCGCCGAAATTACTACCATCATGCTTATCAAGTGTAACTCTCTGAAGACATCCTTAACTTGTGGGTGTTGGAATCGTTGCTAGGTAGTTAATTTAAGTTCACTCAAAATGTCAGGCCGATTGTATGGTGTGTGCGTCCCGTCACTGCTATGGCGCATTTACATGTTATCTGTCGCTGCCAGCACGTTCTATACCCAGCGTCGAACCCATTTGCAAGGATGGACAAGTGAGGACATAGAGTTAAGTTGTAAAAAATTGTAAAAATGATTGCCATAATCTGATTACAATCAAAAGACATCTGTCTTTGCTACTCTACAAATAAATGTTTTACTTTGTTATTTGTTATGCAATGTTAATGGTATACAGATTAAAACATGTTTTCAGTGTCTCTTTAGCTGGAAACTACTTCCAACACGCATGCCTCTTCCATGAATAGGCGCTCTTAGCCTGGCTAACGTCAGACCTCATTGAGATAGGGTCTGGGAATTAGACATTCATGTATTTGAAACATGGTTTACGAATGCCCAGAGCCGTTTATTGGGCGCTACGAATGTCTATCAAAAGCGTCTGTACATAGCTCATAACGGCTTCGGCGTGTCGTCATCGTCTTGCTGCCCTCCCTCTGTTCTGTGATTGGTTCCTTCGTTGAGGTGAAAATGAAGTCCATAGAATCCAGGCTGCCTAGCAGCGTGAATAAAATCGCGTGCGTAAGGCAGCATGGGTGAACTAGAAATGCAATTCCAAGGAATTACCAGTGCATGAAAATGCTGAAGTTGTGATGTAAAATATCATGTATAGTTAAAACAGATAATACAGAGATGGTTACTACGGTGATGCTAGGATAGACATGGTGGTTGCATAGCTTAATAAAAGTTGATAGTTTAAAAGTAGACTGTTTAAAAGCTGAATGTAGATAGTTTAAAAGTTGTTGATAGACAGTAGATAGTTTAAAAGTTGTTGATAGACAGCTAGTTTAATAGATGGTTTAAAAGTTGACCATTTAAAAGTTGAAGGTAAATAGTTTAAAAGTTGTTGACAGACTGGAAGTTTAAGTTAACCATGTGTCTTAGCTAACCTAGCTAATCATTTTTAGTAGTTATGCTAATTATGCTAAATAACATGTTAACTATGCTAATTACGTGACTTAGCTAACCTAGCTAATCGTTTTTAGTAGTTATGCTAACTATGCTAACTAACATGCTAAATATGCTAACCATGTTACTTAGCTAACTTAGCTAATCATTTTTAGCAGTTTTGCTAAAAATGCTAACTAGCATGCTAACCATGTTACTTAGCTAACTTAGCTAATCATTTTTAGCAGTTTTGCTAAAAACGCTAACAATTTTAACAATGCTAACATGCTAACCATGCTAACTAGCTACAGTGGGTAGGAGTCATAGTTGATGACAAGTAACAGTTACAATGGCTGAACAGTTAAAAAGTTCAGTAGTTTAACCCTTTAGGCGCCAGAGGTTTTTTTCCGAAACAATCAATTTTGACATCTTCATTTCAAAAGGCTATATCTTAAAAGTGATAAGAGATAGAGACTTTCTGTAAATTAGAGAAATATTAAGGATGACCCAAAGTTTATGTAGAGATTAAATGTTTATATCTAATTTGCATATTATGACGTTATATGGTGGCGGCCATCTTGGATTATAGAATTTTCATGAAAAGTTGCATGTTTGAATGATAAAATGCACCACTTCTTTCCCCCCAAAATGTCCCTCACCTTCTGTATGCTATATTGCACAATACTGAATGCTCAGGTAAATAGTAAGTAGTGAACAAACTGTGTAAATCATTACTAATAAATGGCCGAAACAAACCAAATGCATGTAGCGGTAGACTGGCCTTTTGCTGTAGAGATTTTCCATTTACTACATACAGTAGGCACTCTGATTCCATGTATGGGGCACATATAAATTATTCAGATGACACACAAACACAAGTAGACAAGACCTGTTTAGTTCAAAAGCTCATTTGCCACGGCAAGGCACAGATCAGGACTGAGATGACGAGACAAGACAAGAGACAATGTTAGTATTTTTTTTCTTTTTGTTGTTTTTTTTCTTAGCTGACAAAGACACACACATCACAAGGACATGAACACACAAAAAGGAACACATAGTGTATGTCCTAAATGATCAGGTAAATAGATAGCAAATCAACAGTGTAAATCATTACTAATAAATGGCTGACATTTTTTTTTTTTATGTAGCAGGCCTTTTGCTGTAGAGATAATGACTCCCTATCCATACAGGGCCGGCATTCCCATCATCTTGTGATAGACTATGCATGACCTAATGTGTGTGTGTGTGTGTGTGTGTGGGGGAGAGGGCGAGAGCGTGTCACCACCTCCACCATGCGAGCAGCATGGCCAGATCTGCCTCGCGCGCGCCGAGTGGAGAGAATTTGCGCAGCTCGGACTAGGCCTACTGTCATTCTCATTGCGACTCCCCACACTGCCACTACGTTCCCCCCTAACTCTCCTATGAGCACTTCGACCTCGTCTAACATACCCAGTCGCATTAGACAAAGGCTCCACCACGTTACTGTCGTCGCGATTGTGGAGAGGCAAAAGACAGAAGCTAGCGCTATTAGGCTACCTCCAGCCTTGTTCGCCACACCACTAACACCCTGCTAACTTCCTGATGAACGCTCCGAACCCGTGAAACATTATTCCCACCAGTGACATTGGGCAAACGATTCAACGTTTGTGCTTGGTGTAAGCTAAACTATGGAGTAAACTCTCACTTTGTCCAGCTGCATCATTGAAGGCAGGGACGCATCTGAAGCCTCACTAAACGAATCACCGTCATTTCCTGAAGGCAGATATTCCCCTTCAGAATCAGGGTCCGCGAATAGAAGACCCAACACTTCATTTCAGGTAAACTTTTTTGATGCCATTAGACGATAATCTAATGCAAATACTCGCTAACGTTGACAATATCGCTCTGACTAAGTGGCTCACACGCACACTAGCTCCGGTATTGCACACACTGATTCAGTGCGCTGTAGCTCAAAAGTTTTGTTTAAACCATGACCTTTTTCGGACTCGGGGATGACGTATGACATGTTTGCCACCTAGTGGAGTGGATGTCGAACGAAATATGACACCCTATTTGACTAAATCGGCCGTTTTATTCAGTACCGCATCTTGTCGAGTAAACTCGACAGTGGCGCCTAGAGGGTTAAAGGGTTAAATTGTTTAATAGTGAAATATTGTAGTGAGGACTTTTATTTTGAAACAGTTTTTGGCAGAGGAAGCAGTTGAACAGGATGTGTAGTCTTAATAGGGCCAGTTTGTATGCTTAAAGCCCGAGACTGGCAGTTGATCCAGGTGGCCTGAACACCTGCCATAGGATTCTAATTGCTTAACGGCCGTATTATGATGTCATAATCGGCAATGTTAAGTCTATGGGGATTTTTAAAAAGTTTTTCTTTAACCCTTAAGAACGTAGGTTTTATTTAAACCAACGTACACCACTGGGTGAGTTTTTTGGCCTGCGTCACTAGCGTTCTACACCGACATTCTATAGTCATTATTAGGTGGCCTAGAACCTATGCAGTGTTAGCATGGCCTGATCTGTTTTATTTCACGTGAACATTGCAAAGTACCACACACACACACACACACACACATGCTTTCATCATGTGATCACATGTGTTGCATGCATGCACCTGATTACGCAAATGAAGTCGCGCTGACAACGTGTTACAATTGTCACGAGGATAACAGGACACGCGAATATCTCTGCCCTTACCTCAGACAGATGTTTAACTCCAAGGAAGTTTTTGTTGTCGTCCATTTCCTTCCTTCACATGGATTTTACGTAAGTACCCTTATAGTTTATGTATCAAATCTAGAAATCAGTTCATACGTTATAGCGTTATCATTTACAGCAATCGATGTTGTAGCCTACAGATGTCATCATCATATAATGTTAGCATACTGGTCTTTGTTGTGTTTGAGGGGAAGAAGGCAAGATAGTTGGTCGATGGTAGTGAACTCTGTGAGTAGCCTTAGTCAAGATATATACTTTTAGAAGTGGAAGACACATTAAAGAAAGTGATCGTCATAGGCTATCATATTCCATCCATTCAATAAACCTAATTCTGTTAGCACAAATCTTAAACCAGGCAGATGCGGCATGAAAGGAATTTAGCGGTTTTGAATGAACCCAATGCACACAATATGAGAATTGTATTTTCTGAACCTTGGGGTTTCAATATCTGATAAAGGATGTTTCAGTTTAAAATTTTGGAAACAAGGTAAATGACAAAAATGAATGTCTAAAACAGTCAGATTAATTCAAGAACTTTGAAGCCATTTATTGGAAGGCCCATGAGGCAAACACGTGTGCCTTATGTAGGCATGAACACACAGACACACGCACACACACACAGGAACAGGAACAAAAAGTTGTCATTTGTCTTTAAAACTAATAGATTATTGAAATATTAACTACTGTTTGTATGTTTTTTCTCTTTTTCTGACATGACTGGACACTCAGAAATGCTTGAGGGTGTGGTATTCCTCAAAGCAGTGAGTCACACACAGTGGTACATCACAGGGGACACACATGTGCTTGGTGGCCTTCCGCAGCTGTTGACGCCTGGTTGTTGTCTGGCAGACCCTGCAACGCCTCCTTGTCCGAATACCCTGCTGAGATGTCTGTGTCACCAGTGATGGGAAGTGGCGAGCAGTGAGACGGACTGGGTTGTCAAGTGTTGGACGGCCACCACTTGAAGGCCTCCTCGCAGTGTGGAATTCCTCCAGCAACTGACGTGCCAAGTTCTCTCTAAACCGAGCATATGTCATCTCCTGTCTGGTCAATTCATGGTGGAGTACATAGCTATTGAAAACAGCCACATCCAGCACATAAAAAATAGCTTCTTGTACCACTTGAAGGACTTTCGTGCACAGTCAACAAAGGTGTTTCGTTTATCTAAATTATCCACACATCCCATTTTCTTGTTATATTCCACCACACAGACTGGCTTCACCACTCCTTGACCTGTGGCATAGTCCACTTTGCCCGTTGGTACCATGTCTCCGGAGTGCACAGTGGACAAAACATGCACATCACGCCTATCATGCCATTTCACAGCCAGCATTTGTCCATTATTGAAAAATGCAGCATCACCTTTAGACATTTTTTTAGGGAAATGTGGCATGCCTTTCCTGTTGGCTCTAACAGTACCACAGGCACCAGTTGTATGCTGCAAAAGATGATTAAAAAGGGCAGGGCTGGTGTACCAATTATCCACATATAGAATGTGACCTTTATCCAGAAAAGGCTCCAGCAATGTGAGAACAACTGACCCAGAAATCCCCACACCCTCAGACATGGTAATATCTGTCGATTTCCCTGTGTAAATTATCATGTTCTGAACATATCCTGTCTTTACGTCACACAACACAAACAGTTTGATGCCAAATCTGTCGTTTTGATGGAATGTACTGTTTGAAGGATAGTCGCCCTTTCCACTTCATCATCGACTCGTCAATACATAGGTCTCGGTGGGGATAAAAAAAATCTGGCTGAAAGATGAGATAATTGGGGTCAAAACAGATCGAATTGTTTGGAGGGGGTCAGTTGAGGTCATGCCAGTGAAATGCAGAGCTCTAAGTAGCAAGAGGTAGCGGTCCTGTGAGAACACAGTGGCAAAAAATGGTGTGGATAGCAGGGGATTTGTGGTCCAGTAATCTCTGATGTTGTTCTTTTTAACTAGACCCATGAGAACTAAGACGGCCAAAAAGAGATACAATTCAGCTATTGTGGTGTCCACCCACCTTGCCAGCTTTCCAACACAGTTTAACTTCTCCCTCAGTGTCTGGGCATAGCTGTTGGTCTCTGCCACAATAGTAGCCACAGTGGAGGGAGTGATAAACATTTTAAAACCCTCCACCTCCGTCGGATTGTCAGGTTGCTTCCTAACCCCTGACAGAGACCTGGCAAAGTTGACACTTTTCGGACGAAAGTTTCCTTCCCTCCAGTTGACATCCCCGGTGTCCTCCGACGCCTCTTCCTCCAGAGCTGCCAAATTGTCCGGCAACTCATCAGAGGAGTCACTTTTCAACGGTGCAGGTTCAGGTTCAATGTCAGAGTCATCATTAGATGTAAAAATCACCCTGATCTCTTCATCAGTAAGCTGACACCTTTTCAAATGTGCCATACCTAATCTAATATTATCTATGATATTGTATAGCGTGTGTAAATACTACGATTGTTTTGAGAATGAATATACTCCGAGATGCCGGTCGCTGTAATGTTTTGCATTGACGGACTTGATGGATGCACTGCTATTGCGCAAATAAAGCTGTGATTATAATGGGACAAGATAAAGATGTATGCGCATTTCTTGTGCGAGTTTTAATATCATGACTGTAGCAAACTATGTTTCCTGAGCCGTGCGTTACTCAAGGCTACATAGCTCGTGAATGAACGATGTTAGTTTCCAGCATTCCGTACATTTCGCGGTCATTTTGATTTTCATCTTATCAGTGGCCATGAGATTTGACTAAACACTGAATAACATAATCATTTAATAAAAATAAAAAAAATCACTAATTTTGCTTGTGCTTGGTGTAATGACTGACATTCAGAAATATGGCAATAAATGGCAGTGAAGCTAGCAACATTTGTAGCCTCCTGTAAGTAAACGTCTTCCCAATACTTGCCACTCCCGTGGATTTTGTCATGTATAGCCCGACCACACAATCATAATATAAACTAGATCTGCAAAATGTGGACATAACAAAATGGTAGTGGCAAAGTGATTTGCGAGAGACCATCTTTGACTTTGAGAATCTACAATGTCAGCCTATGTTAGCCAACAAGTGATAGCCCATTGATAAACAGCAATTAGAATACTTATGTAGCAACATTCCAAACACAAAAGTGTGACGGTACGCTTTTACGGATAGTTAACGTTGGTGCGTTCTTAAGGGTTGGTACGTTCTTAAGGGTTAATAGTTTAAAAAGTATAAAAGTTTCAAAGTTGAAAAGACATACCAACCTGATCTGTTTGAAGACCTACGTTACAAAGTTTGAATGAAGTTTCTAAGTTAAACTGTTCAAGAGAAATTGCGTACGGAAAAAGTGGTAAGCGGAATAATAATAATAATAACAATAATAATAATAATAATAATAATAAGTTGCCTAGGAAGAACAGTACAGTGCATTTTCATGCACTGTAATAAAATCGGGTGCGTAAGGCAGCATGGGAAAACCCAGGCTAAGGCACTCTAGTCCTTGAGCCACCCCCTAGTCCACCCACCCACCTACCCATCCGCCCCCCTGAAAAAAAAAAAAAAAAAAAAAACTTGGGGGTGTCACTCCCGGGATATTAAAAAAGTTGCTCTAGTTGCTCAACGTCATGTTACTGCTATGAAAGAGACATTACATGTTCTGGTCAGTGAGGTTTAAATTAATTAGTTCCTGAATCCTATCCCATTTAATGTGACTTCAGAGGGCTTGAGAGGGATAGGATTTAAACCGTGGCGGACCGCCATGCTTAAATAAATGTAGAGGAAACATTGGATATTCCTTTCCTTGTTCTACAACAACAACAACCAAATAACATGATCATGCTGATGGCTGATAGCTTTTGCTCTTCCCAAATACAAGTAGCCAGGTGAGATGTTTGCAACTACATTACTTTTTATCAATCCAGTTGCAGTAGGCCTAGTTCCAAACCACAATTGTTGAACTGTGATGAACTGCCCTATTTGTGATTGTTTTTAGAGATTTTAGAAGTTTTATACTAGTGCTGCCCCTAACAACTAATAACTAATTTTGTTGTATAACTCGCACTCCTCCTTGTCCACAGGTGGCAGCAGTGCGGTGACGGCAGAGTGGCAGCAGTACGGTGGAGGCAGAGTGGCAGCAGAGCTGGCCTAAACGAAATAGTCTTCAGTCCTTGGAACCGCACCTGGCTCTTTGGCCCCAAGAACAAACCTTCCGTCATAGGTGCCTCTGATAGTGCATCACTCACAAGAATGGTAACAAGAATGCACTTAAAGAATGCCCTGGCAGGAGCATCACATATGAATGCTTTCACAGACAGTTGAAGTGCTTTGCCTCCATGAACAATGCCATCTTGCTGTAACTGCTGCAACTCCTGGAGAAAGTCACTTAACCCTCTAGGCGCCACGGTCGAGTTTACTCGACAAGATGCGGTACTGAATAAAACGGCCGATTTAGTCAAATAGGGTGTCATATTTCGTTCGACCTCCACTCCACTAGATGGCAGACATGTCATACGTCATCCCCGAGTCGAAAAAAGGGCAGGCTTTAAACAAAACTTTCTAGCTACAGCGCATTGAATCAGTGTGTGAAATACCGGAGCTAGTGGGCGTGTGAGCCACTTTGTCAGAGCGATATTGTCAACGTCAGCGAGTATTTGCATTAGATTATCGTCTAATGGCATCAAAAAAGTTTACCCGAAATGAAGTGTTGGGTCTTCTATTCGCGGACCCTGATTCTGAAGGGGAATATCTGCCTTCAGAAAATGACGGTGATTCGTTTAGTGAGGCTTCAGATGCGTCCCTGCCTTGCAATGATGCAGCTGGACAAAGTGAGAGTTTACTCCATAGTTTAGCTTACACCAAGCACAAACGTTGAATCGTTTGACCAATGTCACTGGTGGGAATAATGTTTCACGGGTTCGGAGTGTTCATCGGGAAGTTAGCAGGGTGTTAGTGGTGTGGCGAACGAGGCTGGAGGTAGCCTAATGTCCATAGCGCTAGCTTCTGTCTTTTGAACGTGTGCCTCTCCGCAATCGCGGCGACAGTAACGTGATGGAGCCTTTGTCTAATGCCACTGGGTATGTTAGACGAGGTCGAAGTGCATAGGACAGTTAGGGGGGAACTTAGAGGCAGTGTGGGGAGTCGCAATGAGAATGACAGTAGGCCTAGTCCGAGCTGCGCAAATTCTCTCCACTCGACGCGAGCGCAAGGCAGATCTGGCCATGCTGCTCGCAACAGGAGCAGAGGTGGTGACACGGGGCAGGAGAGCCATTAGGCCATGCATAGTCTATCACAAGATGATGGGAATGCCGGCCCTGTATGGATAGGATATGGATATGGATAGTCATTATCTCTACAGCAAAAGGCCTGCTACATAAAAAAAAATGTTTTTGTGTGTCATCTGAATAATATATATGTGCC